>NC_059435.1:46329240-46954240 GCF_021028975.2 Sphaerodactylus townsendi | reverse complement strand
TCTGTACATTTTTCTCATAATTCCAACCAGGTTAAAATACCATACACAACAGACAACATATATCAGATATGAAAAGAATATTACAAATATGTAAGGACATGGATACATGACTACCTTGTTTTTGAATGCACTGTGATTTTGAGTAGATAAGAAGAAATATATGTATGTGTGCCCTGAAGAACCAGAATGAGAAATCCACACCAAAGAGTTTATGTCATCAGCTTCTGAAGAGACAACTAGTAGCCTAAGAGAATTCTATTTTATTATTCTCTCTTATGTATCTTTTATTGTATGATTTAATGTTCAACTGTACATCACCTTGTGTCTTTACAGAAAGGAAGTATATTAAAGAACAAATAAACAAATAGGGGATTTTAGCTGGGTATAAGAAGTTCATTACTTAAGAACCATTCCCCAAGCTCCGAGATTCCTAATCCAAATCAGGCATGCACATGCCCAGGAGGTACAGATTCCCAGAACACACTTCTCAACCCAACCAGGCCACATACTAAGGAAAATTCAATACATTTATAATGGCATTTCATTAAATTATGGAATAAGATTAAAACTAAATCCTGAGGCATCTCGATTGCTCTGTAATGATACTGTTTTGGAAGATAAGCGCAGATTAGCTAGTCACAGGTACTGATTTGAAAAATAGCACAACACCAAATTTTCACTAAGCTCAGTTTTCAGTTGACTACTGTGGGTTTTACAGATTGTGTGGCCGAAGTATGGTAGGTTTTGCTCCTTCAGAACAACATCACAGTTATACTCCATCGCACAAAGTGGAGTGGAAGGAAGCCTGACTCCAGTTGGAGAATGGGTGGGGTATAAATTTAATAATATAATATGTACTATTATTAATAATATCATATTTAATACTATGTCATATTTAGTAATGCCATTAATATTATTAATCACTATTATTAATTACTATCTATATATATAAAAAGCTAACAGTGACTTAGTTACTCATGCCCTAACGCCGAAACAGCTGGACGGATCACCCCAAATTTTCACATGACGTCCCTCCCTGTTGCGGGCAGGTAATTGGACCTTCAAATTGCCAAAAGTCCATACCTGAGCCAGGTAAAATGTCTTTTTCCTGGCACACCAGGCCATGAAGCTGGCTTTGTTTAACTGTCATCTTTAGAACGTTTGTGCAGCATGTCTGTGGCCTGAGGGGTTGGTATGCCCTTAGAATGTTCGCGCAGATGGCCAGAGATGAGCAGTGAAAACAGTAAATAGGTAATACTGTTAGGTAGTACAAGTGGAAGTGAAACACATACACACTTTGCCGTGTGAGACGTCAGGTGGGGTTCCCCCCCTCACACGCAGGTAACTTTCACTCTCTGTGCCTCACCCACTGCTACCACACAACACAAATACTTTCATACACATCCAGCTCATCCTCAAACACCTCACTCTGCCCTCCCTCCAACATCCAACCACACCACTTACACCACTTCCTCACACATATTCGCCACTCACAGCCTCTCTTTGCTAAAGAGCCGCAACTGGAATTTACTGCCCTTTTTTTTCCTAATAAGAAAAATCCATGGGGTGGGGCGAACCAACACTACTGGCTCCTCACTTCTTTTGCACATGGTCTTTTGAAGCAAACCCAGGGAGCTGGCCTCGATCTGAGTGCCTCACCACCCTGCCTCTGCTGCCTGACTGGGATAGCCTGCTTGCCCCAGTTCTGCCTTACCCAAGCCAGGACTGTGCGTGTCAACCAGACTCATGGACAGCAGGATTTGAACTCTGGACAGTTCCGTTGTGGAATGGAAAGGGTTACCTTATACTAAAAAAAAAGACACCACCATATAACAATGTGAATTGAAAAGGGAAAGAGGGATTCCATTTGACCACCCAAAAAGGCTATGCTGCGGATCACTGGACCTGCATGGACATCTGTGTGGGTTGCGGACTGTGATGAGAAGGACAACTGCCACAGCAACGTGTGGTCGGGCCCCGCTAGTTATTAATAATAATAATAACATTTTTATTAAAGATACCAGCCATACATGTGGATGAAATGTTGGAGCAAAAACTACCAGACCATGGTCACATAGCAGGAAAAAAACACACCACAATTCTCAATGTGTTCCCATATTCCCAGTACCCATATGAATAAGCACAGTAATAGGCAAGCGACTTATTGAGCATTTACTGTAAACTTTTTTAAAAGGTTTCAAAAGACCTGAAATTGACCTTTGCCAAACAAATTAACAATCTACAGTACAAAGGAAAGTAGTCAGCAATTTGTCTGGCAACATTCAAGAAAAATTACCTCTTCATGGCATATGCTGTCTCATCAGAGAATGTTGTCAAATACTTCCTGATAACTTAAAGTAGAGGATCCCAGAAGCAGTGCAACCAAATATCCTCTGGGTCATCCACTACCTATCTCACACTAATAAAAAAACTGGATTCTGAATCATTAGTGGTACTGGCAAGGATTTTTAAAAATCCTATGTTTAGTAACACTGTTCAAGAAACCCAAATAATAGATTAGTCCCTTCAAACAATACTTGTCATATTATAGTCTTGTTGAAGAATCTTGACAGTTGGCAACAAGCCAGGACATCCGTTCACAAGCACCAGTACTCACACCATCACAGCCTAGTTGCAAAGGCATCTGCTTGAAGCAAGGGCAACATCTGGCTCTTGCCACCATTGCTCATAGCCTCTCAGGCAGTACCATGCATTCATCCCAAATGCAAGAACAGGACTATAGAGAGGGAAATAGTACTGGCAGCTCACAAACTTCCCTTGCTAACACAGCAGCAGGTCAGGTATATATAGCAGACATGCTTCTTCATCATGAACACAGGTGAGTGGTAACTTGCTTTTCAACAAAAAAATATGGAGCACAGGATTGCACATAATCCAGAACACTTTAAGGGAATTTGGGGAGAGGGGATTATTTTCTGTGTTCAAGAATAATTCCTAGAAAACTCCAGGTTTGCTGTTACTTCAGTAATCATTGAGAAACAGTCCAAGCCCTGAAAACAAGAATATTCATTTTAATCCACAGTAACTTGATAGTCAAGCCATTTTCCACATTAAGAGTTATTTCGCAATTCTGTGGACATTTCAGCCACTATCCCATACAATATAACTCCAAGGCTGTTTCCGCACAGGTGGAATACAGCTTCCCAGGGATGCTAAAAACAGCGTCCCTGGGGAGGGGTTCGCGGCTTAATCTTGCAACCCCAAAGGAGTACTGGCTGCCAAGTCCGAACCTCGCTCCTTCAGTGAGCTTCTTTTCGGAAACAGCTGGAAAGCTTCTAACCGCCAAGCCCGTAAGTGAACGGCAGCAGCTGGAAGGCTCCATTCCCCCCCTTTCTTCGAACGCTTGAATAAAGTTCTCCGACCTTCCAGCATATCGCCTATAGCCAGGGGACATAGCCCCCCGCCCCCCGCTAATTCCAGAGCTGTCGCGCAGGGCAGTGGGGCATGTCCCCTGGCCTGGGCGACACGCCGGAAGGTCGGAGGGACGGTAAGGCATTCGGGCCACTGTTAATACCTCTCCGCCAAGAGGCTATTTATCTTCCTCGCTTATACTGGGACCGCTTCAGCAAACGGTCCCGGGGGTGCATCGGTATCATATACACCGACGCACCCCCCAAGCGTGGCCATGCGGAAACAGCCCCTGCTTCCATAAACTGTCATGACATTGCAGGAAGAGCATACATAATGGTATTGTATATTCAATATATTAGAAAATGTGTAACAGGCAGCTGGCCCTTATTTATTTGAGATTCCCAAAAAACCTTGTAGGTTGAACTTAATTGCTCACAAAGCTCCAGTAGACCTAATTCCAGCTTTTGAAGAGAAAACTAGGGCTGATTTGACAGCAGAGTGCTAGACTTGGTAAGATGATGCCCATGCTGGTCATTTTAAAAAACAGTAATATTTTAAAACATCAACTTTAGATGCTGCCTGGTTTGTTTAATGAAAAACAATAGTGCTTGGCCTGCCTCACTTAAAACCTGCTAATCGTCTTGAGAAACAACAAAGAAATTAAAATCTGCTCCACAGAAAATTTTAAAATCTGCTCCACAGTATCCTTGACTGATACTTTTGAAACAGAATACTCCTGTTTAGGTAGCTACCCTGTCAGAAGTCTAAGACCGCTTCCACACATGCAGAATAATGCACTTTCAATCCATTTGCACAATTGTTTGCAAGTGGATTGTGCTGTTCCACACAGCTGCAAAGTGCATTGAAAATGGATTGAAAATGAATTATTCTGGGGCCTAACTGGTTTATTCCAGTCTTCTCTCCTTATCAGTCTGATCAAAAATCCCTACTATATTTGGTTTTTCGTTCATGAATCCACTGCACGAACTAACTAAACCATTTTAATGGAAACATGAAAAAAATAAAACATATACTTCAAAGTACTTGAAAACATTTTGAATACTTCTGCCCATGCATATTTTATTTATTCCCTGATTTTCTGTGCAACAGGAATACAGGGAAGCTTACAACACTGTTTTGTCCTCTCTATTTTATCTTCACAATGATCATTATGAGGTAGATTAATCTGAGAAAGAAAGTGTGATTACCCTAAAATCACCCAGCAAACTTCCAAGGCAGACTGGGAATTTTAACCCAGGTTTCCCCATTCTAACAGTCTAACCTGCAAATCTACTGTAATATTAGGTAGTACAATCTAATGCATGTTTACTGAGAATCTCCAACTGAATTCAATGGGATTAACTCCCAAACAAATGTGTATAAGATTGGATCCTCTGTTTAATTCTTAAGGTGCTAAAAGATGAAGTTCATTTTTAACCAACAATGTACTTATCTTTCTTCTACTGAAGAGGCAAAAAAAGTGTGTATATGTTAAAATTAACTATCCACGGCCAAAGTAGAAGTCCTTCAATCATCAAAAAATATTATCAGATTGTATCTTGTTAATTACCTAACTAATGATGTCATATTTCAAGGGAATATTTGTGAAAGGAAAGTAAGCAGAATTTGTGCCTAAGGGCAGAATGTAATAGACTTATAACAGAGATAGCAATAAAAAAGACTTACTGCAAGAATTGATTGAGTACCATAGCATGTATAATATGTTCCAGCAGGAAGACATTCACATTTTAATAATTTATAGTATATATAACTTACTAGTCCAGATAATGGGAACAACCGTAAAAGAACAAGACTGGAGCCAGCGTGTTGCACAGCAAAAGAACATAATTATCCAATAAATTGTACTTTGTGCATTTGTCTGCTCTGCTTGAATGTGTTCATAAAAAAACAGAACAATGTGCTAATTTTAATTTCCACATATTTCCCCTCTCTTATGAAAATAAGTACTTGTTTCAAGTACTTGTTTCAAGACTATTTTTGATACTAAAAGGCACAAGACTAATCTAACGTTTCATAAGTTTTCCATTCCATTTTTCTAATTGCTAGTGGTAACCTTAAAGAGTGATAATCCCCTTTCTAACAGGGACATTTGCATTGCTCTGGTGTTTCTTGGCAACAGAAGCTGATCGTAATAATATTGGTGTCTGCAGCACAAACTGTCTCCTTCATCCATCAATTTAAAGTGAGTTCTCAGAGTAGCTTCTATATCAGTTTGGAGAACAACAATGTCTCAAACTCCCACCTCCATTCCTAATATAATTTACCAGCAGAAAATAGGTCTCAGTATACATAAAAATTGAATTAAAGGTCTATTCACAAAATCAAGATCTATTAGGAGCTGGGGCCAGCTTTTAAGAGAACCCACTAAGTGCTGAGAACTAAAAGGCCTCCACCAGCACACCTTCTGCATGTAATTTATCTGAGTAACACTAAGGCAAGTCTGAGCCCCTGGTCTTGCGTGAACTCTGTGCTCCCTAGTTTAAACAACATTGAAAGTGATGCTGTTTCAGGGTAGATTCCCCACCCACCCCCCAAACAGCATCATTTTCAATGTTGATTGTTGTGGGTTTTCTGGGCTGAATGGCCGTGGTCTGGTAGATCTTGTTCCTAATGTTTCACCTGTATCTGTGGCTGGTATCTTCAGAAGTGTATCACAGAGAGAAGTCTGTTATACACTGTGTCCAGACTTCTCTTATAACAGACTTCTAACACACTATAACAGACTTATAACAGACCCTCAAAAGGGTAGACCCATCTACTATTAGCTCCCATTGGAAACAATAGGGGATGGGGGTACCCCTTTTGGGGGTCCATAACTTTAGACCCCCCTGAACCAAACTTCACCAAACGTGGCTGGTATCATCAGGAGTGTCACCTGACAATAGCCAGAAATTTTGGTGCTGCTAGCCTAAAAACTGTGCCCCCTGCTGGCAGACAAAATAAAAACACTAAAAATACCGCAAAAAATTAGAAATCAGCCCAAATTTTTCTGCACCCCCAATGGTGGGCGTTCGGGACATTTGTCCCTGGATTTCCCCATTGTAGTTATGCCTCTGCACCCCCTGGAATACTGTGTCCAGGTCTAGGCACCACAATTCAAGGAGAATACTGATATAACAGCTCACTACAACAGCTAAAAAGATGTGTACTTTAGATCAATCCCTCATGGTATTATAATCTGTCCCAAGATTTACTGATGAAAAGTTTTTGGATTGTGCTAAAGGAGCAGATGATACTTCCTACTTTCCTTGGAACTGTGTCCTTATCTAAATTTGATGCTTTTCTCCCTTTTTCTCCCTTCTTGGTTTGGTAGAAAAGCATGAGCAACTAAGTGCACCAGACCCAAGCAAGGAAATGGAAGGGTTTGCACCTTTTATATGGAGTTTCTGTCACTACAAAATTACTAATATATGCCTTAACATGTTCTTCATTTATCTTGAAATGTACAATTGCAGCTAGACAAAGATAGAAAAGATGGTTGTGCATCTGACAAGGGACTGTGAAACAGCAATACTGCTCTTCCTCATCTTCATTAAATTCCACTGTACAAAATCAATACCTAATGGCTTCTAGTGCCACAATGCAACACATTAAAACAAAATGCCATCTATTTCAAAGAAAGTTAATGAGAACAGAACACATTGAAGTTTTTTCTGTAGCTCATTATCTACAGACCTTCAAACATCACTGGAAGTTCTCAGACAGGCAAATCAAAGCTTTTCAGAAACATGACTTGGGAGATGATACTTAAACCCAACCTTTCATCATAGAGATTCAAAAATATATTCTTTAAAAGAAGAAAATTAGAAGCATTAAATTTTGATAGGGATACAATTGGGGGGGGGGGATATTGAAGAGCCAGTACTTCTACAAAAGGTTGTGCCAGTCTTCACCAACTGTCCCCCCAGGATTTGAAAGAGCCATCATAAAAGGTGCTGGTACTCAGTACCCATGGATATACTTAAAAGGGGGGAAAGCTTTGGGGGTACATACTGACATACTAAAAATATATTTCAATTTCAAAATACCAGGAAAATGCACTCTAAATGTATATGCTTCATACCAAACATTAGCTAGATTCTTGTCTTCCATCAACAGTTGTCACCATATGTGAAACAAATTTTTTCCAAGAAATGTCCCCGCAGTTCCAGAGGATTTTTTTTAAAACCACAATTACTTTAGAACAAACCCATCCTGAAAGATATGGGTGTTTAACTTATATCAGGTTCCCTAAAAGGAGAACTAAAGTAACTGTTGAATTTAACATGCTAAACAGTTTTAAACTGATTTTTGATGTTTTTACTTGGGCTATAATTAATATCTATATGTTCAGTAGTCACATGCACTGAAGTGTAATCTGTAGTTCCACTGAATAACTTTTGGGATTCCAGATTTACAAATGAACATTCAGTACAACCTCATTTATTGAAATGACACAAATTGTGTACAAACAGTCCAGGTAAACAGTAGTTTCTCCTCCAGGACACACTCTTTAACATGTCAAAGGGGGGCTCATGTGTGTCACTGATGCTAAGAACAATATCTGAAGGAGGCTAGACTCTGTCAAGAGACTGACCTCAGACACAGATGAGTCACCAGACAAGCAGCCCCAAAAGGGAGTGTGGTAGAGTGTGGTCAAGGGTGTACAATGACGCAGAACTGCCTCTAAAGAGGCAACTGGTGGTGAGGGCGACAAGGGAGAAGGAGAAACTCCTTTCTCTCCCAGGAAAGCCTATAGAGCAGTGGTGGTGTGCCCTCTCTGTGGGCACGTGCAAACAGAGTGCCCCACACACACATCTAGGCTGGCCTGGGCTGCTGGGCTCGATTATTAGCATTAAACCTAAGACCTAGTGTAGGTAAGCAGTGTAGGTAACCCTGTTAAGCACTGTTAAACCCCACTGATTTTCATGCGAAGAACTAAAGTGTGATCCTTTACCTGGGAGTAAGCTCAGTTGCTGGCAATGGGGCTTGTTTCTGAGTAAACCCTCCTAGGGTTGTGATTCACCCATTGGAAGAGTTGCATGGTTGCTCCAAAGCAAAGCCATAGACTACCACCAAGCTTACTCCTGAGTAATACACACCTTGGAGCCAACAGTTTTTTTCTAAACTAAAATCTCAGTATTCAGGTTAAATTGTTGTGTTGGCACTTTGCGATAAATAAGTGGGTTTTGGGTTGCAATTTGAGCACTCGTTTTCCAAAAGGTTCACTATCACTGCTATAGAGGGATATGACTTATGCTGCTACTTTGGCATCCAACTGAAGTTGGCTCTGTCCCAGTACACCCCTCCTCCAGGGCAGCACAGCCTTCTGTGGCACAGAAACAACAGTGGGGGGGGGGGGACTTTTCGGTTCCAGTACCATGGCTCCCCACTGCGAAGGTAAGTTTATGCAGCAGCAGCCATGCCACTTTGCGCAGCTTCGGTGGCACTGGCACCAAGGCAATCCTTCCAATGCTGCTTCAGCACACACACACACCCTTTGATTACACAGTAATATGAATCCAGCCCCTTCAGGGATCAACAGTTGCATCAGCAGAAGAGAAAGAACAGACAGTTCTATTAGTGATGGTGTGGAGGAATCCCTGAAAGTATCCAGCAGCAATGGTAGAAAGTGACACTGGTGGAGGACCTTTCGTAGACAACGGCAGTGCTGCTTTTGCTAACCCTAGTTAGTAGCATGTAGAAGACGATGATAAACCACTGATAAACCAAATGATAAATCAACTCTTACCTCGAAAATTCTATGATGAGACAACCCAAAAATGAAAAAAGGTATAGTGCTGGAAGATGCAACCCACACTTAGAAATAACAGACAGCAAACAAACAGGTTTGTCAGACTGCAAAGCACTTCAATTACTTTATTAACGCAATAATGGGCAATATTTCCAGTAGTGAGGGCAATCCTACAAACTGCCAATTTGCTTATTTAATTACCATCAGCAGTTTGAATAAATACAGTTTGTATGAACCATCAATACTGCCAAGTAAGAGAAAGAGCACAATGGCACAACTATTTTTGTGATACATTTGTTCTACAGTTCTTCCCATCATATGGAAAACCTTGACTTCACCTTTTAAAGGGGAGTTTAGAAGTGAGAATTAGATTCCAAAGAACTGTAAGTCCAAGGAACTTCAGATTTGTATTTCTGGCAGAGCAGCCTCCCATGCAAAGCTGCGACCCGCTTTTGAAACTTAAACGAGTAGCATTTGCAATAATAACCAGCTGTTCAAATGCAACTCCATAAATTCCACAGGACAAGCACACAGCCATATGCTGCTTGAATTTGTCACAAATCATTTATTGAAAACCCAAGATGCTTGGCTCCTACGAAATTCTTTCCATTAACTACAAGTTATGTGGAGCTTCTTCCTAAAAAGTCCTTTCCACCAACTGCAACAAGTTCTATGGAACTTTTTAACTTCACCCATGTGCAGACCTGATTTTCTGTTTTTAATATTCTAATGTTTAAATCAAGATTAATAACAGAGGAATACTTCAAAACTGACTGCAGTGCATACAAAGCAGCAATATGAAGGGCTGTTACACTGATGGTTTAAAACAGTTCTACTTGGGTTCCCTGCATCCTGGATGCCACTCTAGCACTCAGTGAATGGTGTGTTTCAGCAAGACACTAAGATTGCAACACATTACACGATAAGCGTGGAGGCAAAATAGGTTGGGCTACTTTGAGGATTTCCCCCAGGAAATAAGCCAGGCTTGCATGTATTTACGCTCCCTGATGAAGCTATTTTTGCAAAATTGTGTACACAGTTGGAGTGATTGTTTGTACAAATATGTTACTCAACAGTGTTTAAGTCTGTTATGGTCTGTACTTATAATTAATTAATTAGTTAGTTAGTTAGTTAGTTAGTTAGTTAGTTAGTTAGTTAGTTAGTTAGTTAATAAAATACTTGAGTTTGTACTTTTACACTGTAAGAGGGTATTATCCCAATTGTAAAAGCACTGTAACCTACACTTTAAAATTATATGAGCTTCCATCTCTAATTTCAACTAGTGCATTACAGGGAACTTGTTCCCCAATTAAGATATAACTTGATTTTGTCTTCCTCCTACTCTATGTGGAGTTCTCATTAGTTGAAATTTATTTTCAGTATGGTGTATTACACACAGCCTGTTTTACTGCGAGCCATCTTAGGTTTATAGATGAAGCCCAGTGGGGCATTTGCAACATTACATTAAATTTGTTATTGAGGTCTTTCTGACTACAACTTAATTTTGACCATGCTGACAGTACTTTATCATTTACTTGAGTTCCCTGCAGCCCAGAGGTGTATGGGGGGAAAATGGTGCCCGGAAACAACTCCTTCTCCGAACGCCCCCCCCCCCGAGCCCCATCCCCCCATGCTCCCTGCAGCTTGGCTTCTGCCCTCCTCAGTGCCTGGGGAGAGCAGGAGTTGGGCTCCAGGGACGTGCTTTTAAAAGTACTGTCAGGGGATGGTGCTCGGGGTGGGGCCTAGGCTGGTACTCCCCTGTTGCAGCCTGAATGGAACCTCTTCCCTGGGGTCTCCCATTCAATACTAATGAGGGCTGACCCTGCTTTCCTTCCAAGATCTGACAAGTCTGGACAAGCCTGAACCACCAGGTCTGGGTCACTATCCAAGTGGGGGGAGGGTCACCCGAGCATTATTTCAGGGGGCATTTCAAGCTGCAGACGGAGCAGGTAGGTAAAGAAGTCATACTTCCATGGGTGGAAAATTTCCATGGGTGGAAAACATGGGTGGAAATGGTAGGAGGGATCCAAGCTACTGTCAACAATTGTTGGAAAACACAAGGTAAGTAATGGATGGGTTTTTTTCAGTCCAGATTGATAAATTGTACTTCCAATTTGGCTTTTAAAAGCCAAAGAAGAAAAATCAGGCTGACATTCTACATAAAGCACCCATTATTGTTTGTCTTAACCCATTTCTTGAAATTATGCCTTATCTAATATAATTGAATGTTTTAATTTGCATCAGTAGCTAAGGGACCATTTCCATAACCTTATCTGAATGTCACAGGTTTACTGATAATATAATGCTCCTTTATGAAACACATTTTAAGGAGCTGAAGGAGGTCAGGGCATGATGACTGCTGGGGAACACAACTGCAACTCTATTAATGGATTGGGCAGCAGTTTCCTGTAAAAACATTTTATTTCTGACTACCTACAACATATGTCAGATTAATATTTGGGATATGAAATATGTGTATATAATAAATATGCATCACCCATGAAGAATATTCTCAGGTCTCGATTACAACACAATACTAATAAGGCAAAGAGCCTCTGGACCCAAATGACCAGAATAACTATCATCTGATAGTCAGTGTAACATTCCTGGGTAAAGTGCTCATATGTGTGGTAGTTGCAAACCTCAGTCTCTTTCACAAGAAACAAATTACCAAAACCTATTTCAATCCCGATTCAAACTTGAGTTTGGGATGGAAGCAGACTTGGTTATCTTGATGGACAAATCTTTGCCAAGATAATGATAAGAGGAACACATTTCTGTTCATTCTCTATGGCTTTCAATACCATTGTCCATGGTGATTGGGTTGGGAGTCAAGGAAACCACATTATGGTGGTTCTACTCCTACCTGTCTGACCATTTGTACAAGGTGATAATGAGGAATGCTGCTTATCATCCTGACATTTATACAGGGTGCCAACTTGTCCTCCTTGTTTGACATCTGCATGAAACCCACTGGGAGAGACTATGCAGGTATTACCAAAATGCAGACAGTACCCAGCTGCATTTCTTCTGAAGAACAGAGTTTGGTGGTTCTGTGGAAGCCTTTAACAAACACTTGGCAAAGGTAGTGGAACGGGTGACAACAAATAAAGTGAAGTTCAGCTCTAACAAGACTGAGATTTTATAAAGCTACTCAATACATGTGGAATTATCCTGTCCTGGAGGGGGACCGCACTCCACCTGAACGAGCAAGTTCACCGCTGGAGGGGAGCGGTTAGATCCTGGCCACAGCTCTAAGTTCAGGTCACTTCTACAACATGTAATACTTTTCCACTGCTTTGGCTGAAATATGGTCTTGCCTTGAAAACCATGAGTTAGCCCTGCTGAATCATACCCTGATTATATCCAAGCTAATTACTATAATGTACTGAACATGGGGCTGCCTTTGAAGACTGCCTGGAAACTTTAGGTGGTCCAAAATGCAGCAGCCAGATTGCTGCAAGGGTTGGATATATGAATCACATCTTCCTTGTGCTGAAGCAATTTTGTACCCTTTTTATATTTTAATGCTACGGCCTGTCCACGGTTTGTAAATAATCTTATGCTCCGGATTTGTTCTACCAGCTGAGATGGGGGGTGTCTTGAATTTTTTGAATTTGATTAAACTTAACCATATTATTTGTTTTATTTATTTGGAACATTTTAATGGCACCTTTCTTGCAAATCAAGGTCCACAAGGTGGCAGACATTTAAAAAATCAAAACATTGAAATAATTAAAATATGATTAAAATATAGCATTCAATTGATCTTGTTAGCCACCCATAGCAAGAGTTCAGAGAGACAGGGTAGAAATATTTGCATGGGCTGATTTAAACTGTGCTGTAGCCCATGTCAAGCAACCATGTGCGCTCAGGAGTCATGCTCACAGAACACCCACTCAGGCCATCGGTCTCTGTCTTGCTAGATTATGCTTAAATCAGGCCTCACATAGCCCAGCTGAAGCACAGGGGAGACACTTATAACCCATTAATTCTGACAAAGCAGAGCAGTCGCGTCTAACTTCACTGAGCTATTTAAACATCTAGATGTTTACCTACTTCCGCTTTTAATTAATAGGATCACATTTTGAATCAATCAAACCCTTTCTTCCGTACTATCATTGTTTTAAACATTAGACCTGATGGATACATTGCCTTTAATATTTCATCTCATTTACAAATTTACTGACCCTCAAAGTCCAGTATTGATCCAAACAAAGCTTGGATCAATACTAATCTGTGTGATAAATTAGTCTTTACACTGACCTCAGCAAAAATCACTACACACATATGAGCAAAACACCACAACATATATTTAATTAGAGACAACTAAATGTTTGAGATTCTCCCTCCAACAATTAAATATAAAATGGCCATTTATTATCTTAAAACCAAAATGTAAATCTAATTCCCATAATAGACCAATCTCTATAATGATTTTTGAAGTTACTCTGACCTCATCTCTATTATTTTAAGGCATACATACTTCCCACCACATTACAGCTACTGAGAAAAATCACACATTATATTTCAATCAAGTTCTTAAAGTCCACAAGGATCAATGTTGGAGAGGGGGGAAGTTTCCATTTTCCTCTGTGGAAGTACAATTTAAAGATTAGAAATAAGGATGATCCTGTGGGATTGGAGAAACCAATGTCTAAAAATTGTATTTGATATCAAAGAATATGGGTAGGCTGACCAGACGTCCCGCTTTTGGCGGGACAGTCCCGCCTTAAAACAACTTGTCCCGCAGGTTTTTTCACGTGTCCCGGTTTTTGGAAGGCTGCCGCACTGTCTTCTGGGACGCAAGGCAGTGCGGCAGCCTCCCGCGCACAGCCGCAGGAGCGCACTGCCTTTTGGGGTGCTCCCGTTTCCTCCTGTCGGAAACAGGAGAAGCGCCCCAGGAAGGCAGCGCGCTCCTGCGACAAATGCTTGTCTTGGGCCTCGCGACACTATCTGTAACTACCATCTAGTCCCAGTTCACAAAGGTGACCATCTGGTCACCTTAAATATGGGGTTTGTAAGAACCAGAGATTTGGAAAATCAAAATGGGGTTTTTTGTGTATAGAGACCAGCACATCAGCAGTCAGGTACTGATCATGCAGGCAGAGGAAAGATAATATCTATAAGGTAGATGGTCACTAAGGGCCAAAGACGTGACAGAAGACATATATTTTATACCCTTGTTTGTCAGAACTAGCTATATGAGATGCCTACGTGAAATAGACAAAGCAATAAAGAAACTGAATGTTAGAATAGAAAGGAATTTGATTAGTTAATTGAAAATGTGTGGAAGTACAATTCAAAGATTAGAAATAAGGATGATGCAAACTCACAAATGACAATGCATCTGCAAATTAAACTAGCCAGGAAGAACTAATTTCAATCATTATTCCAAAGATGCATTCAGAATACTGGGTAAGCCCAAGTCAGGTCAGTTTGGATTTTGAATCTAACCTACTCTAAAAGTGGTCTGAAGGAAACCTATGCTTGCTAATATCTCCAACACCTACTTTGGGTATCACATGCATGACATATTTTAGAACAGCACTTGAATGGGTGCACAGCTTCCAAAAAGGCCACCATGCACTGCATGCTTATTATGAATATCAACAACAATCTAAAACCCAACTTATTTCTAAGCAAACATGCATAGATGTCAAGCCATATAGCTACAGCCCTACACACACACATACTTGTAAGCAAACATCATTTAGTTTTAACAGTCTAGGACCAATGTATCTGTGGGACTGCCTCTCTCAATATGTTCCCCAGAGAGAATTGCACTCTGCTAATAACAACTTGCTGGTGATCCCTAGCCCAAAAAGTGTCCAGCTGCTCTCAACGAGGGTCAGGGTTTTTTGGGGCCCTGGCTCCAATATGGTGGAACCCTCTATCAAATGAAACAAGGGCCCTGCAAGGTTTAATCTCAGTTCTACAGGGCCTGCAAGACAGAGCTGTTCTCTAGGCCTACAATTGAGATCAGCAACTGGGTTTGTGTCCATCTAGACTAGCCTCCTTTCCAACTCCTTCCCCCTTCTTTCCTTCCCTTTCTGTCTATTATACTTGGGGCTGTATGTTGTTTTGGATTGAGGGAGTATTGTCTTGCTCTGCCCTTGATGTAAGTGCCTTAAGTTTTTTAAAAAAAATTATATGTATTGTACATATTGGGTGTATATATTAGATGCATTATGTATGCATACATTTTGTTGTATTTATTATATGTTGCAAGCCACTCTGTGCTGTGGAGGGGAACAGCAGGGTGATAAATTGAAGAAATCATCATCATCATCATCATCATCATCATCATCATCAGTCAATCTTACGTATGAGTAAATATGCACAGGATCATATTCAAGCTGATAGAAACCACATTTTTAGTAACTCATTATTATTTTCTTAATTCAATCAATTTTACTATTATTTCCAGACTAGGCTAAATTGTGCCAATGCCTACTTTTTTATTAAGCAATTACAATCAAATGTGAAAAAATAACCTGTAAGTCATTAACAGATGCATATTCCATAACGTAACAGAAGACAGGGCAACTTTATCACATCTTTGGAAGTGATGAAAACTCATTCCATTTATACAGATGTGGTAGAGAAGTTTGAAAAAAATGTGATTATGGCCTCTGTTAAATTATCACCTGCAGCACAAACCATAAGAACCAATTATTTCATGCATAGCAATTGTGTTCTTCTGATTTAGCTACACCGATAAAACTAATTCAGTCAGCTGAAAATATAAGCAAAACAATATCAACCAAAAACTAAGTCTGTTATACAACCATTCTACTTAGGCAGAGAAACACAGGGGTTTGTTATGATACACTGAGGGAGCAATCCTAAACTGCTCTACTTGGCAGTAAGCCCTATTTAATTTAATGGGGTTTCACTCCCAGAAAAACGTTTTTAGGATTACAATCAAAGCAAGGTGACAGTGGAAAGTATTTCCAAGATGCTGAGTAAAAGTTCTTGTCTGAAAGGTTAAAATGACTGCCACTACCTAATTCTCCAGGGCAAATGGCACGTAACAGCTGGCAAGTGCAAAATACATGTATCACCTAACGGCCAGCGACATTCAAGCGATACCCTGAAGTAAAGCTGGGTACTCTGTATTGACTTTGCTAGACAATTGCAGGATCCTTGCCTTGAGCAGATATGCTGCAAAACAGAGATCAGACACACTGACAAGCCAAGCGTACACAGCCTGAGCGAAGATGACTCATGCAAGCAAGTCAAATGTTAATTCAGATTGACATATATCTTTTCAGAGGAAGTACAAGCACTCATGTGTAAGTTTTAAATTTAATTTGGGACGCAAAATTTAAGGAACGTATCCAGTTTTTCAAAACCAAACGGAAGACCGGTGGCACCTCAAATAAAAACTAACAGTATGAGATTACAATAGTCAAGAGCTCAGCCTCGTGAGCTTCAACAGAGAGTTACTTCAAATCTCATTAATATTGTGATGCCCCACCATTATTGTAGAAGTATTCTTTCCTTTCTCATTCTGTTTAAAGATATATGTTTTCTTTCCTCTCCTAAGACGTTTGCACTTTTAACAGCTGCTGAAATTCAACTGGCATACAGTACCATTCTAAGCAGAGTTACACCTGTAAGTCCTCTTAAACTGATGGGCTTAGAATGGTATAACTGTGTTTAGGAGGCTGCTGTATCATTTTATCTATGAGATGGGAGAAGTGTACCTGTTGGATGTATGCCTGTCAGGGAGCTATCCAGGGCATGCAGGCACAGGCAGGGAATAAAAGCAACCAGCCTTTGAATTCTGTCTTCTCTACTGTAGCTTTTCCGTGATTGCATTTTATGAAACTTCAAACACACTACAAACTGCGTAGAGCCCAGCTGTAAAGGAAACTGACTGCATGGAAGTTATCATCCAGGCCACAACGTTTAAAATAAGGAAAGCCCAACTTCCCCAAGAGATATAAGTCAGGATCAACTACAAACCTGCCTTCTTCCTGACCAGTTTAATGTATACAATCCAGCACCCCATTTAAGGCCACTGTGTCCCACAAACAAAGGGGATGGAAGAAGAGAAAGTAAATTTCACATCCTGTACTACAAATCAAAAGGGGCTCTTAATTTAGCTGAAGGTAAACAGTTCGGTCCATACTGTTTCAGAAGTCACGTTGAACTCCAGGGCACTTATTCCTGGGGCTAGACTTTCATTGCCGTCGAAATCCCCATTCACACTTATAGGAGACCATCACGAAGCCAGAAAGGGACCATTTCCACAAAAAAGCGCCTCAGGATCCCGCAGGGAAGCCCAAGCCACCATCACTGGGGTGGGGCAGGGGCAGAGAGGACTTGCAGTGCCATTGAAGAAGAATTACAACGTTTCTCGCCGGGAAGTGACCGACTTCAATGGACTTATTTAGATCTAAATAGGCTTTGCCTCTGGGTCACCCAGGAGGTGACAAACAGCTTCTGCAGCAGAGGGTAGGAATTGTCAATCCGCGCCACCTCGGAGAGGAAGAACTCTGCGAGAGGCGATTCAAGCACTTCAGCCGCGCCACAAAAGGTGGCTCGACAGGGGCCCCCAGAGAGGCTAAGGCCAGTCACCTCCTGTGTTGTTTGCCTTCTCCTAGCAACTGACATACTGTGGCTCGAATCCACACTCTCGGTCCCTGCCTTTATTTGCCGGGCAGGTGAAGAGCCGGGCGCTGCGAGCTCACGAGCGTCCAGGACAACGCATGCCCGCGTGTAAGGGACTTGCCCAAGGCCACGGTTGGCCCTGAAGCCCCGCCTACCCCTCCCGCATCGCCCTTGCTTGGCTCGACCGGCAGCTGCCCCTTTCCTCCCCTCTCCCCCACCCCCTCCGGCCGCCACTCTTTCAATCGCGCAGTTGCTAAACTCACGTCCGCTCTTTGCCTTCCTGGTCTCGCCCACCGGCTTCCTCAGCCTCCCGGGCCGCCCGACTGCCTTCTCGGCCAGCAATTCCCTCTCCAATCACGCGCCGCCTGCCTCGTTTTCCCCGGGAGCCGCGCGCGCTCTGCAGCCGCAATGCAGCTCCCCGCCGGGCGCCACCTCGCTCTCTACGACCTGCCCGCCGGAGGCTACAGCTTCTTTTTGCAAGGGGGGACGGCGGGTGGGCAGCGGGATTTGGTCGCCCTCGCGGCTGAAGGTTCAGGAAGCCGGTTGCCCTGTCCCAATAAGCAGGGCGCTGCTGCCTTCCCTTTCTCTCCTTTGGATTTTGGGGGTGGGGGGGGACTCCGTCCGTCAAAATGTTGGAGAATATTCCAGCCCCTCTGCAGAGATCCCTCGTAAAGCGCAAGCGAGGGGAGCTGGAGATTAGTGCGGCGAAGTTGTGTCCCACGTGGGAACAAGCAGTTCTTTTGCACCCTAGGGAGCAGCGCAAACGTGGGAACCAGCAGTGCACGCGCTTTTGGAGTCCCCAGTCCCGTTCCTTAATTGCGCGCCTTCCTAGGGTTCAAGAGAACGGCTTGTTTCCACGCGGGACACAACTTCGCCACACTCCTTTTCAGCGCCCCCCCCCCCCCTCTCCAGCGGTTGCGCTTTACGAAGGATCTCTGGAGAGGGGCTGGCAGCGGCTCCAGGAAACTGAAGAGCCGTGGCTCTGGGGCGCTGCCAACTGCGACACATCAATTCCAGGAAATTAGGCTTCCTGCTCCACAAAGCCCCTACATTCACTTAACGGAGCAACGTCATCCGGTGTCTCGCTTTCTGCAAAAGTTGGCAACCAAACTCCGAGCTTGCCCAACCTCTCGTTAAACCAGGTCTGCCCTTCGCTAGTTTCTCACACTGAAAGGGGCAGGCCCTAGGATTTGGGGGAACAATTTGGGGTGAGGATTGAACAGATGAGAGGGGAAAGGGGTAGGCAGCCTTTATCCCCCAAACTGCAGCTCTTTTGTGTATAATCCGTTTCAGGGGCACTTTTCATTTTTGTTTTGTTTTCTGACTTCAGAAGCCTGGTCACTGGTTTCTGTGTAATGTTCCATTGGACCCTAAATTAAGTTGAACTCACTTACTGGTAAACATGTGTAGGATTTTACAGTTAGGCTACCAGGTTTCAACTTTACAGCTGGTTATGTAATCCAAAATTATTAAAGCAGGTCAACAAATCCCTCATAATGAGGACAAGTTGTTCTTGGCCCTCCTTAAGTTTTTCTAGTAATCTAGGTGTATTGGACTATATATCAGTATAGAAATAAATCTCAGATTACAGATTATCTTGTCAAAGCACAACCAATTATTTTGATTTTTTATCAGTCAATAAGATAGAGAAGTCCAACTGTCTTTATGCACGTGCAGGTAAATAAAGTTTGCATGATACAAGCACATTTATATTTCTTGCTGCAAACAGCCTGAGACCAGATTACTTGCAGGAACACTTTCTGACATATAGACTGGCCTGAGTGCTGAGGTCACAGGAGTAGGGGGCTGCTGGAAGTCCCTTCTCCGTCTGAGGTGAGGGGGTGGGGCCTATGCAGAGGGTTTTCTCTGAAATAGCCCCCACTTTGTGGAATGTCCTCCCATCAGAGTGTCCAACAGGTGCCAACACTATACACCTTTCAGTGCCTGGTTAAGACTGCCATTTTCACCCGGGCATTTCATAGAATCATAGGCGGATTCCGCATGGGCCAAAAATAACTGTGTGAAAATTGTGTGAATCCTTTTGCACTGTTTTCACACTGCTGTTTTTTGCCCATGTGGAATCTGCCATAGAGTTGGAAGAGACCCCAAGGGCCATCAACTGACTGATTCCATCTACCCCCAGGCCACAGTTTTTAGGGATTTTAGGTATGTTTTTAGGGATTTTTATTTGGTTATGAAGCTGTTTGTTGTAATGTTTACTGTAATGTTGAATCATTTGTACATTTTTGAAACCTGCCCTGATATGTATTTGAAGAACAGGATAGAAATTGACTAAATAAATAAACAAACTAGGGGTCATTCTATACTAGGCAAATGTAGCACAATGACCATGATTTGTACACACAATTAGAACTGTGGTTAGAAGTGCAACTTTGTGATATGCAAAAGTATTTGTGCTACATTTGTGATTTTATTATGAAGCATGTTGGAAAGCATAGTTCCAATTTTTCCCTCAGAATCACTTGCCACATTCCTTTAAAAGAAAAAAACCTGAACTGGGCACTGCATTGCTGCACAATTACACTGTTGTGAATTGGCACCCTTTCTATTTCTAGTATTAAGTGAGATTCCTGACATCATGACTTCATAGCACTGGACAGCTCAAACCAGGGGAAGATATTACAGAGGTATACTTCTGCCCACAAACAGAGAGGCAGATGATTTATGAATACATATTAGAACATAACTGTAGGGGTGAGCCCGCGAACCCAGCAGAACCATAGAAAGAGCGCCAGGCATGCCGGTGCCGGCTCATCGACCTTCGAGGCTGCACCACGCTCCCAACCAATACGCTCCCCCCATGAGTCACGGGTCATGAACTGCCTGACTCGCGGTCACCAGGTGTCCCATACAAAAGGGCTCCTGCCCTCAGGTGAAGATTAGACCCAGACACGGATGCTTCCTCCCACATGCATCACATGATGATCTCCCGCTCTCCCGATCGCCCGACCTCCCGTTCTCCCTACCGTCGGTGACCCTTTACACGCCCGTTGAAACCCTAATAAAAAAAGGTGCTTGAGGCGGCGAAGCGCTGCCACCGCAGAAGTTATGCCAGGATCACGGGATCCCGCGCTTCCTGCTTGCTGGCTCTCTCCACCAGATGAAATCTCCGCGTGTCGTCTCTTCCCTGGGACCTCGTGGGTACGACTACACATAACCCCTATGTGGTTAAAATCTGGGACATAACTGATTTCAAAAGTGCATTATCCATCAGCAAATGGATCCTCCCCTGTAATTGTAAATGCAGCTGTGGTGCCCCTTGTGAGAGTTCATTCCCCACCCTCTCTGCCATCATGTTCTCCCCACTCGTTCCTCTTGGGCCTCAGAATTGAGAGGCGGTGAGATACTGGCTGCATGCCACCCAGTATTGTGCAGACTTAGTCTCTGCCTGCCTGCGAAGCCCTCCTTTTATTTCTTCCTGGCTTTGTCCCGCCTCCTCCACCCTCCCCCTCCATCCAGCATGTGATTCTCTAGGGCCTAGGCTGTCTTAAGCAAGTAGGCTATTCCATGGCACTGGCTGAAGACATCATCAGCTGGGCCCCGGAAGGGCTATCTTTTCTTGCTGCTTCAGTATATCCTCTTCTTCCCTCTTCTCTCATGATATCCTGGTCTAGGTAATTATTTCAGATCCATGGCCTCCGTAGGTTGAGTCCAGACACAGGCCTGTGTCCAGACCACTGCTATAGTCAAAACAACAGTTTGATTGTAGAGAACAGCTCTCCGTGTGGAACTACCCTATAAGGGCCTCCTACTTTTAGGATGACAACATGGATTATATGTTTCAGTTTTCTGATTGGATTGGAAATATTTGAAACATTTGTAGATACATTTAGCACTCCCTGTTTGGGGTGAGATATATAGCATCTCTGATTTTCATATTTTAGTAATAATTGGGTTGTGTGGACTATTAGGAATGCCTCCATTTAGATGAATCCTTGCGACCCAACAGCTTATAATTATTTATACCTAACTAGCGGGGCCCGGCCACGCGTTGCTGTGGCAATTGTCCTTCTCATAACAGTCCGCAACCCACACAGATGTGCATGCAGGTTCAATGATCCGCAGTATAGCCTTTTGGGGTGGTCAAATGGAATCCTTTTTTCCCTTTTCAGTTCACATTGTTATAAAGCGGTGATTTTGTAGTAGTCTCATGTAAGGGGAAGAGGTGTGCAGACAGAGTGTAGTATTCCTGCTTAGGTTTAAGGTTTGCAGTGCTTGTGGAGGTAGACAACATTTCTTGCTTCTCTATTTAGGAATTGCTTAGATGTAGAGAGTGTTCTGGGGTGGGAGTACTCTGGAACATGCTAGCATTATAGTTGGCCATATGAGAGAAAGCATCTCAGTGTGAATGGTCGACACCATACTCACTATAGGAAAGCTTGGCCACAATGCTTTGTTGATGGTGATAGCGAATGCTAAGCGGTTGGGAACTGTAGTCTCTTAAATTGGAATATGGGCATGATTCGGGCTGTTGGTATCATGTGGGTATGCTGCGAGGGACCAGGGACATCCCTCACCTTTGAAAGAAAGGAGCCTGTCAAATACGTGTGGCCTCAGGTACAAACAAACCGATGGAAGGGTAAATAAAAGGGGCGACAAAACTGGATTAGCATAATAGTAAAAGAAATTTATTTCCATATCAGCTTGAGTGCATCAGTTTGTTTGGTATTTTGGAATTGTGTTTGAGCCAGTGCATCTTTGGTGAGGTGGGGAACTGTGGTTGTACTCACGTAGCAGAGAAGGAAGGCAGAAGAGGATGGTCTGTGGGATGCAATTGTTCTGTGTAATGGGTGTGTGTTTGGGTTGCAGGGGTGTTGCAGGGAGGAGGTGAGCTTGATATGAGAAAAAGATCCCATGGAAGAAGACAATGTTGCAGGGTAGTACCTCTTTAGAGATGTGCTGTAGTTGCTAGTGTATGGACTTTATTTAGCTACTGGACCCCTTTGAGTGAGTGCGGTTGGGTTACCTGTAAGGCATTTTAGCTGACATTGAGAGGCTGAGTCGTTGGATATTTATTGCATGCGAGCACGCGTCACACAGAGGTTGTTATTCTTGTGGTGGGGGGGAGGGTTGGTGGTGTCAGGCCTCCACCCACCTACACACACACCCAGGAAAGGTTTGAAGGAGGCTGAGTGGGTGAACCTTGTGCAGGCCAGTTATGTGCGAGGCAGGTGGAGGAGGAGATGGTGAGGTGTCCCGATTGGAGAGTTTTGTGTGTGGAGAAAGGAGGGCTAGGTCGGGTTGCTGCTGGGTGTTACAGAAGTAACTGAAAGCAGAGGAGGCAGAGGTGTGGGTAGATGGGCAGGGAAGTGGAAATGTGGGAATGTTAGGAGTCTTGAGGGGAGGGGGCTGAGTGTGGTGATGAGGTTATGCGTGTGTGAATGGCTACGAATCTGGCAGGAGGAGATGAAATGGCTTGGCGTGTGGAGTAAGGTGGATGAGAGTTGAGTGAAGTAGGAAATCCTGGGTAGAGGCAGGGATTGAGCGATTAAAGGTGAGCTGGGTGCAAAAGTGAGGAGTAAAGTGCAGGAGAGGGTTTTAGAAAAGGATGGAGGAGAGCTGCCAATGTAGCTGCAATGTGAAGTGTGGCTGTGAGGGGAGGGAGAGAGAGGTGTGTGCAGATGAGAGTGGTTGTGTTGAAGTGTGTGAGTGCAGTGAGAGAGTTGTCACGAAGGATGATGAGGGAGAGCTGGCAATGGCTGTGTGTGAAGTGACAGAGAGGAGGTGGATGAGGTCAGTCAGCGTGAGCAGAGAGCTCTGAAAGATGGAGAGGCGAAGGCTGTGCATGGGGTGTGAGGGAGGGACAAGAGGAGTGTGTGAGATAGAGGTGGTTGTGTTGGGGAGGTGTGTGAGTGCAGTGAGAGAGTTTTAGAAAAAAAGGATGGAGGGAGGCTATGGCTGTGTGAAGTGTGGGCTGTGAGAGAGGGCAGAGAGAGTGTGTGTGAGATGAAGGTGGTTGTGTTGGAGATGTGTGAGTGCAAATTGAGAGAGTTGTGAGAAAGGATGGGAGAGGCTAAAGGGCTATGTGTGAAGTGTGGCTGTGAGGGAGGGGCAGAGAGGAGTGTGTGTGAGATAGAGGAGTTAGGTTGTGTTGGGGTGTGTAGGTACAGTGAGAGAGTTTGAAAGAAGTTAAAGATAGTGGGAGGCTATGGCTGTGTGAAGTGTGTGTCTGTGAGGGAGGGCAGAGAGGAGTGTGTGATATAGGGTAAGTTGTGTTGAAGTGTGTGGGGTCACAGTGAGAGAGTTTTGAAAAAGGATGGTGGGAGGCTATGGCTGTGTGAAGTGCTGTCTGTGAGGAGGGCAGAGAAGGTGTGTGAGATGAGGTGTAGTTGTGTTGGGGGGGGTGTGTAGGGAGTGTAGTGAGAGAGAGTTTAAGAAAATGATGGAGGGAGAGCTATGGCTGTGTGAAGTGTGGTTGTTGAGGGAGGGCAGAGAGGAGTGTGTGAGATGAAGGTGGTTGTGTTGAAGTGTGTATGTGGAGTGCAGTAGAGAGTTTCAAAAAAAGGATGGAGAGGAGAGCCATGGCTGTAAGAGGTATGTCTGTGAGAGGAGGGGGCAGAGAGGAGTGTGTGAGATAGGAGTGGATTTGTGTTGAAGTGTGTGAGTGCAGTGAGAGAGTTGTGAGAAAGGATGGAGGCTGAGGCTGTGTGGGAAGATGTGTGTCTGTGAGGGAGGGCAGAGAGAGGTGTGTGAAGGATAGAGGTGGTTTGTGTTGAAGTGTGTGTGAGTGCAGTGAGAGAGTTGTAGAGAGAAGGATGGTGACTATGGCTGTGGGAAGTGTGGCACAGCCAGAGAGGGCAGAGAGAGAGGTGTGTGAGATAGAAGGTGGATTTGTGTTGAAGATAAAGTCCCTAAAATTAGAAGTTAAAGAGATAGAGGGAAGGAAATAAAACTAATAAGAAAAAGAGGAAGGAACAAAGTGTAAGAATAAAGGTAATTAGAATGTGAAATTGAAGTAAAGAGGATTTAAGATCTGGAAGGAAACTAATGTAAAGAACAAAGGAATAAAATTAAGATTTAGAAAATTAAATTACAAAAGTAAAAGAAAAAATTTAAGATGAGAAAACTGAAAAGGAAGAACAAAGGTAAAATAAAGAATAAAATGGGTATTAGGAGAAATTAAATGAAAGAAAGTTTAAGAATAGAAGAGACAAACTGTAGAAGATGAAGGAAACAAAGTGAGAATCAAAATTAGTTATATTAGAAAGTGCTGAAAGTAAAAAGAAGTTAAGATCACTTATAGAGATAAAAGAGGCAAAAGGAGTATATAAGATAAAATTAAGATTATGTTAAGAATTAAGAAGAGTAAAAGAAATTTAAAGATCACAGAAGGAAACTAATAAAGAAGTGTGTAAAAAAAACAAAGAAAATTAAAATAAAGATAAAGGTAGTTAATATTAGAAGTGTAAAGAATTGAAGTGAAGAGATTCAGAAGGAAAACTAAAACTATGTAAGAACTTAAAGGGAAACAAACCGGGACAGTGCATTGGAATAAAAGTGAATTGTATTAAGAATTACGAAGTAAAGATTGCTAAGATAGAGAAACTGTTGAGCAAAGAACAAACCATTATAGGAATAAAATTAGATTATATTAAAGAATGTAGTAAAAGAATTCAGAAGAAGAAACTAAAACTAAAGTATAAAAAGGAAACAAAGAATAAAAGTAGATTATTAAAGAAGTAAATTAGTAAAGAAGTTCTGAAGAAAAAAAAAAACAAGTGTGGAGTAAAGTAGATTATTAGAATAAGAATTAGTAAAGATTCAAGATCAGAAGAAGTTAAAGGCAAAGAGTCTCAGATTATGTTCTGAAATTAAATAAAAGTTAAGATAAATTAGAGAACAAGAAAGACAAAAATTAGATTATGTTAAGTCTCAAAGGAGGTAGTAAAAATTTAAGAAGAAGAGCTAAGATGCTAAAGAAGAATATTAGAAGTGTGAAGTAAAGATTTAAGAAGCTATAGAAGTGAAAGAAGTGTAAAGATAAAGGTAAGTTATTAAGAGGAGATTACAAGTAAAGTTCTAAAGAAGGAAATAGTAGAAGGAACAAGAAGAAGTGTAAAGATAAAGTGGATTAAGGAGTCTGAAGTGAAAGAGGATTTAAATTGGAAGTGTGAACAGAAGTGTGAAGAGTAGATTATGTTAGAAGATGCTTAGCAGGAGTCTGAAGTAAAGGATTCAGAGATCACGGCCAGAGTTAATGAAAACAAAGTGTCGTTGTATTAGGAGGTGGTAAAGTTCATAGATCGTCGGCTAATATGAAGATGAAGGCAAAGAAGGTCGTTATGTTAAGTCTCAAAGGTCAAGTAAAAGGGTCTCTGAAACTAAGAGCTAGTAGATGAAAGGATTGTTTAAGAGGTCCCTGAAGTAAAGAGTTCGTGGGAGCAAAGTGGGTATTAGAAGTGGTAAAGGGTGATTAGGTCAGCTAGTGTAGAAGATGAGGGGAACAAGAGTGTGGGGTCAGGTGATTGTAATTAGAAGTCAAAGAATTAAAGATTCAGGTCAGGCAAGCTGAAGTGGAGATAAGGTGATTATGATTAGAAGTGAGTAAAGAAGAGGATTTAGGATCAGAAGGCTGTGTGAGATGAGGGAACAAGGTGTGTAGAATAAAAGTGGTGTGTTAAGAGGTAAGAGTGCAAGTAAAGAAGTTTAAGAGGATGGGAAGTCTTCAAAGGGAGGAGTGGGTTATGTTAGAGTGTGGGAATTGGTGAGGTGGATGGGAGGCTAGCTGTAGAGGTGTGTGAGGGGAAGATTAGAAGTGGAAGATTCTATTAATGAGAGATGTAGCTGTGAGGGGAGAGACAGAGAAGAGGTGTGTGGGAATAAAGGTGGTTAATGTTGAGAGGAATGTGGGAGTCTGATATAGAAGGAAGAAGTTAATAGCAAAGAGGATAAGAGGAGGAGCTATAGCTGTGTGAAGGAAGTGTGTCTGTGAGGGAGTCACAGAGAAGGAGTGTAATGAGATAGAGGAGTGGTTGTGTTAAGTGTGTGGAGTGCAGTAGAAGAGTTAGCAAGAGAGAGGATGGAGGAGGCTGGCTGTGTGGGGTTGTGTAGGGAGGAGCAGAAGGGAGTGTGTGGGGTGAGGTGGTTGTGTTAAGAGGTGTGTGGAGTGCACAGTGAAGAGAGTTAATGAGGATGGAGGAGGCTATGGCACAATGTGAAGTGTGGCTGTGAGGGAGGGAACAGAGGAGGTGTGTAGAGATAGAGGTGGTTGTGTTAGAGGTGTGTGGGAGTGCACAGTGAGAGAGGATTAATGAGAAGGATCTGGAGGAGGCTGTGGCTGTATGAGAGAGTGTGTGTGTGAGGGAGACAGAGAAGAGATGTGAGATAAGGTGGTTGTGTTAAGAATGTATGGAGTGCAATTAGAAGAGTTAATGAGAGGATGGAGGGAGCTGTGGCTGTGTGAAGTGTGTGAGGGAGGAGCAAGGAGTGTGTGAGGATGAAGGTGGATTGTGTGAGAGTGCAGAAATTAGAGAGTGCAAAGGATCCTGGAGGAGGCTGTGGCTGTAGAGGTGTGTGTGAGGGGAGCAAGAGTGTGAGATAAAGGGAGTGGGTTGTGATTGAGAGTGTGTGGAGATTACAGTGAAGAGTTGTAAGAGAAAAAGGTCTGGGAGAGCTATGGCTGTGTGAGGTGTGGCTGTGAGGAGGGCAGAGGTGGTGTGTGAGATAAAGGTGGTTGTGTTAAGAGGTGTGTGGAGTGCAGTGAGAGAGTTGTAGAGAAGGATGGGAGGGAGGCTGTGTGAAGTGTGTGAGGGAGACAGAGAAGGAGTGTGAGAGATAGAGGTGGTTAATGTTGAAGTGTGTGGGGTCACAGTAGAAGGGATTTTAGGATGGGAGGAGGCATGGCACAATGTGGGAGATGTGTCTGTGAGGGAGGGGCAAGAAGGAGTGTGGGATTAGGTGGGTTGTGTTAGGAAGTGTGTGGAGGTCTGAGTGAAGGGGTTTGAAAAGGATGGGGAGGGAGGGGCTGTGGCTGTGTGGAGTGTGTCTATGAGGAGGGAACAGAGAAGAGGTGTGAGAGATAGAGTGGTTGTGTTAAGAGGATGAAGTAGTAGGGAGTGCAATTAGAAGGGTTAAAGGATCATGGAGGAGGGGCTGAAACAGAGCTGTGTGGGGAGTGGTGTGAGGGAGGACAGAGGAGGTGTGTGAGGATAGAGTGGGTTGTGTTGGGAGGTGTGGAGTGCAGTGGAGGTTGGATGGAGGCTGTGAAGCTGTGTGGAAGTGTGTCTGTGAGGGGCGGGGGGGAACAAGGGGGATTAGGAAGAGTTGTCTGGTCAGGCAGGGAGCAGGCGTTGGCTGAGGCGACTGGGGCAGGATGGGATGGGGAGTGAAGCCAGAGCAAAGGGAATTAGGGTTATGCGTGGGAGGAGTCTTTGTCGCTTCCGGAGGGCGATGCAGCTGGTGGGGAGGGTGGACTGCGTGGCTGCAAATAAGCGGGACAGTTCGCTCAGCGAGATGAAGTTGAGGCATGCGAACAGCTGGAATTGTGTGGAAAAACAAAGTTCAGGAGGATTAGGATGGGGAAAGCTGCGGCGGTTGATGAACAGGACGGGTGCAGGTCGAGAAGTGTTGCAGCGGTGACGATTGCTGGGAGGTTCGTCCAGCGGTTTGGCAAGGATGAAGGTGGTTGTTAAGGGTGTGTGGAGTGAAGTTGTAGGATGGAAGCAGTATTGAGGAAACAGGGTGGAGGTTATCACGGTGGGGCAGGAACGGCGTTTGAAGCTGAACGACTGGGGCGTTGGGATAAGTGAAGCGGGGAAACAAAGTGGGGAGGTTGATGCGCAGGGGAGGTCTTCGGAGGAACGGACGTTAAAGCTGGTGGAGATTGGACTGGCTGCTGGCAGGACAGTTCAGCGAGGTTGGGGCATGCAGAACGATGTTGGCTGGAGGTTAATGGAAAGATTCAATGGACAAGGGTTTCAGGGCGATAGGATGGAAACGGTTGATGGTCAGGACGGGTTACAGGTCGTATAAAGCAGGTGGCGATTAAGTTGGGAGGTTCATCAGCGGTTTATGGCCAGGTTACAGATTGAACGGTGAAGACAGGTTATGGTGAAATAGGAATTGATTGGTGTTTTCACAAAGAACAGTTCTTTGGTAATGGATAAATGCAGATAAAACCAGATCCTTGGCTTTATTTCAATCAATACAGGCAGGCTGCCAACACCAGGTCATTGCCGCACTTTTAAACGGTTTTTGTTCCATGTATTGTAGAAGGCTTTCACGGCCAGATTCAACTGGTTCTGGTGGGTTTTCCAGGCTGTGTGGCCATGGTCTGGTGGATCTTGTTCCTAACATTTCGCCTGCATCTGTGGCTGGCATCTTCAGAGGTGTATCCCAGAGGGAAGTCTGTTACAGTGTGTAACACCAGACCTGTTTTTGTTATTCTAACACCCAAGAAAGAATGTAGGGCAGAGAGCTCGGCAGCATCTGGGGACAGTGCTTTGGGCAGCATGGAAAGTAGGTAAATTTAAAAACTCTCCTTTTGCCCAAATAATCCCATAATCTAGGCAGGTTTATGCCACACTTTTCAGTGGCTTAAATCTGTGGCTGCAGAGGGGACATTCCGAGGCAGGAAGGCTAGTAAAAACTGACTAAAGTTGGCTCCACCCCCAGGAATGCCCTCAGCCCACTCCCATCCCTCCTGGTGTTTGGGTGCATTCAGACATCAGTGCACCTCCCGGTCAGTGGATACTTCCAGATGCAGGCGCCATGGAGCTGTGTGATGCCTGCATGCCTGTGTCTTTGTTGTTCTGCCTGCATAGGTGCCGCTTACGCCAGTGGAGTGGGCAAACATGGTGGCACAATGCTCTGCTGATCCCCCCCAAAAAAAATCTGGATTGTGCCCTTAATCTTTTTTAAATCTTAGAAATATTTTTTAAAAATCTGAGAAAAGTGTAGTTCTTGTTTACAGGAGGCAAACATGAGCAACAGAGTGTTTTGCCAACTAAATAAATATACATGAAACATGTTACAATACAGTAAAATTTCTTCAGACTGCAAAGTATAATTATGATCTGAATGAAGAATAACTATGATCTGAATAAAATTACAGAAGTGGACAAAACTAATCCATTTAACACAGGTGTGAACTGGCATAGCTAAGCAGAAATAGACAGTGCAAGAGAAAACCAGAGAAGTGGTGGCTTCTTGTATGATGAAATTTAGAAAACACACGAGAAGCACCAATTTAGCTTTTTAAGACAGTTTCCTGCTTTTTCAGATTAATTCTGGAAGACACAACAACATGTTCAGTCAGCATGATATTTTCAAGAGAGAGTAACCATGAGATACCTGCTTGCTTTGTCATGATTAGCTGCTGCCAAACATGTCTGGTAATAACATCAATGATCTAGGAACAGCTGTTACTGCTTTGTCAGCTCTGGCTCCGACTTGGGTCGATTCCGCACTTGCGTTATCAACCTAAGTTTGAGCTGCGTTCGACCTAAGTGCTCCGCACAACCACTGGGATCGACGTGGTTTTGTACCAGCTTCGCCCCATGTAACGGTCAAATTTCCCTCAGGACTCAGTTTGGGAACTACTAACTTCAAAAGTGAACCACGTTCTCAAACTCAGCTTGCGATTCCAGTGAAAGTCACCGGAATCTCTGGTGCCAGGAGTCCCCCATTCAGCCAATCACAGCGGTGAGTGTTTCGGGCATCGCGTGCAGCTGGCCAATCAAAAAAACGCCACCATACGTCCCTCCATTCACTGTGGCGGTTTTTTATAGCGCATTCGGTCGTGGGGATGAGCCAGGAACAGCTGGCCATAGAACCATTAGTAGCCAATTCAGGAGCGGGCCGGTGAGAAGAGGCACAGGATGATTCAAAAGCCCTCCGGGAACTGGGATCAAAAGGCTGGTTTGCAGTGGGGAACAACAATGAAAGCCGATCTGGGTCAAGTACCCTTCTCCTCAGGGAACTGGAATTGGAACCTTTTCACTCGTAATGTATTAGGAATCGCCCCGGGCGGAACTCTCTGTTAGCTGACACCAGAGCCCTGCAGGAGCTTAAACAGTTCTTCAGGACCTGTAAGATGGAGATGTTCCACCAGGCCTTTGGTTGAGGCCATTCGTACATCCCGATGTCATTAGCTGGCCTCTTTATAAAATCAGTACGCTGTCACTATGCATTGTTCCTCTCCTGATTTGCCCATGCTTGGATAGTTTCTGTTGAGTTTGCACACTGAGTGGGGCTGGGGATCCTCATTGGTTGGAAATTGTTTACCATCTTGATTCTTAACAACTGGCATGTCTAGTGATTTTATGTATTAAAGATATTGTTTTATAATATGTTTGTACGCCCCCCCCCCTGACCTACTTTGGTGAGAGAGGACAGGATATAAAGTCAATAAATAAATAAATAAATAAATAAATAAATAAATAAATAATCATTGATGGTAGAAAGTGACAATTTAAGGCAACCCCACAGGGTTTTCAAAGCAAGAGACATTAGGAAATAGTTTGCCATTGCCTGCCTCTGTGTGGCAACCCTGGACTTCCTTGGTGGTCTCCCATCCACATTCTAACTAAGGCTGACCATGCCTAGCTTCTGAGCTCTGACAATATTGGGCTAGCCTGGGTCATCTTGATCAGGGGCATCATCGTTACCCATCTCATAAAGGTAAGCTTCCATCCCATCTTATTTGGAAGGCAGGATGCAGAACGTATAGCCTTTTCATTTAGAACCATACAAATTTCTCCATTTAGTGTGTGAAGATGTAAGATTTTGTGCTGGTTTACTCCTAATGTCACAGCATGATACCTAATAAAGGAGTGTGGATAGATATGGGCTTACAAGCTGTCACTCCATCTTGTACTAAGTAGTCCTCTTTGGCCATCACTTGATAGGCCTGCAAAACTCAATCACTTAATGCATAAACAAGAGACATGCCAACTTTAGCATTATAAAATTGATTTAGAGTGGCAATGACCATTACCCTTTATGCACGGTCTTTACTTTTGTCAGGGCTTTTCATAGCAGGCATGGATTGAATGTGATAATTAAAGAACACTCTGGTATCACAAATACACTGTACACTTTTATACAGAGTTGTACCGATTGACTTCAATATATTTAGAAGGGTATAACTCTGCTTAGGATTGCACTGACTGTTGTCCAGTTGGATGCAGCAAGTGAACAAACAAATGAATGCTCACCATGGCAGAAATTCATAGACAGCTATGATCAAAAGGAGAATTCCTGTTCAACAGCAAGAATATAGATAGAAAAATAGTAAAATCGAGATATAAAAAAATTATCTGCATCGTTGGGAGAAGTAGAAAACAACTGGTAGTTCAGTTTGCAAAACTGAAAAGTGCTAAAAATGCAATAAACATTGTGTTCATCAAAGTCACAGCGGTTTTGCAAATGTAGAGCTTGAACGCCTTGGAATTCTTTCTTAAGGCAGTATCCACAAAACATCTGGTTCTGTTAAATTATCCCTCTTCAAAACTCAGTATTCCTTTAATTTGAATTAAAGATTTTGGGCAACTAGATCCCTTATCTCATTATTATGGATTTACATTCCACCTGGAATGCAAGCAGGAAACATCTGTTGTATTTTGACATTCTTTCTTTTATAAAATAAAAAAATACACATTATGCAAATCCGCTGGTAAATATGCAAGTCCCTTAAAAGTAGGATCATGTTGAAACAGGTAGGTAGAACACAGATGCTTTGTTAATTAGAGAAAAGCAGAAAGAGCACTACCCACAACTCCAGGCACTAATGATGTGTCTCTTGTTCTAAGAATATAATGCAGTCTCATTCAAGATCGATTCTAATCTTGTTTCTCCTGGAACAGATGGTGAAATAAGTCTATTTTCCACAGAACTGCAGAGATTATTCCGGTGAATGTCTCTTTCTTATATTACTAGATCTGTATTGCAAAAGGAAGTACAGATCGTGTCAAAGAGCCTGAGATTCTCTTTTCTTGTATGGGATGAATATGTAATCTTCTATAATAATGTCCTATGTATCTGCCAAAAAAATGAGCAGATTTGTCCACTTCCTTCTCCTGGAGTTTTTTTTTTTTTTAATTGGCAACAAGCTGGAAATTTTTCTGTTTTTAACTGAGAGAGTGGAGGGGCAGGATGTTCTGATGGATTTTTGCTAATCTGGAAGAGAGCACCAAGAATTCTTTCAATTGGGAAAACATAGGGTGAAGTCAGTATGGAAAGTGAGCCTTGAGTGGCAGTACATAAAACCACCCCCTTCTCGCAACTATTGCCATTATTCTATTGCACAGCAGTAACAGACAGCAGACAGCATAAATCAACCCTGAATGTCTCTTGCCGGGGGGCGGGGGGGGAGAGATTCAGGGTATAATAAAGATTCCCAGTTTCAAAAATTCACATAGAGCGAAACTGGGGATATCTAACTTTTATCAGGTAGCTGCCTACCTGTAAATCAGGGTTTCCTAACCTTTTTGAGCCTGCAGGCACATTTGGAATTTCAACATGGCATGGTGGGCAGCAGCAAAAAACTACCACCCAGTGGGCACTGGAGGAGATGGAGCCAGATGCAAAATAATTGCCACAGCTTAGCTTCAGTTGCTCAGTGAAGATCAGCGTGTTGTGGTGGCAGCTGCTGCCTGCTGCCAAAGCAATGTTTTGAAAAATCTGCACAGCCAATCTGAAGCCTCGCTGGGCAAAAGCCCCAGCTGGCCTCACCCATTTCCTAAAAACACTTGTTGGGTGCTAGAAAAGGTATCTGCAGGCACTATGGTACCCACCAGCATGATGCTGGGAAGCTCAGCTCTATAACCTGATTCCTTAGGTTGCAGTTTCACAAGCATAATTTTCTTGGAAGGCATCATTTACATTGGTAGTTTGCTTTTCCCCAACAGCTTCTCCCATTCTTTGAAATTTTGCTGCTCCAAACTCACAGTGTTATTGCTGGCAATTTTGCACTTGTCACATTTAGGAAAAACTGCCTTCTAGAACAACTGCATGCATGCTTCCCCTGTGGTGGTTGACTTCAGCACCTTTGAGGGTTATGTCTGGATTTAAACAGGACAATTTCTGCATGCAGTAATTTTTCAGAGCTAGTTTCTAATATTATGGTCACAAACCAGTTCATTGCAAAGATGAGTTAGGGATTTGGGTCATGCACTTGCTGAATAAGGTGAATTAACATAGTTTTCTGTTTCCTTGGGAGAGCTTTTCTCCCCTCTCCCTTTTCACTTGAGCTGTCCCTCTTTTGATTGCTCTATTTTATTGATTTATAGCTGTTTGGCTACTGCAATGATTAGAGCAGATGGTGACCACTTGTTCCTTAGCTCCTCCACTTCACTACCACAGGCATCATTTATTGTAAGTGAAAGGCAGTTCTGTATTTTTCCCTGCTCATGTCATTTAATGTGATGTACAAAAAGGGGGGAAATGTGTGACCCGGCTGGGTTTTCGATGATTCAGTTCTCTACAGTAAGGCTTAGATTTCATTGTAAAGACTTCACTATTTAATACTTCTCAAGCTCAGGACAGAATTCAGCCAGCCTTAAGTAGAAAGACTTTCCTAGCCTATCAACTATTTTGCCCATCTACCTGCCATCACATTTCTAGCTCTTGCAAGGCAGTTCTATGGTGGGTCTGATGAACTACCTGCTTTCTTTTCTATTTGACCTGTCAAAGTCAGAATTTAAAAAGTGGGAATCAAAAGATCCAAAGTCTAAGGATCTCAATTGGGTTTGTGACTGGGTATACTAATGCATGTTAAAGTATTTTAATGTTAAAAAGCAGCTGGGTGAGCATGGTTTGGATTGGGGTTATCTTATTTATTTATTTATTTATACTTTGGGCTTCTAGACCGCCCCATCCTGGTGGACAAGAGTATTGGACCTTCCCCCATGTTGTGTATTTGACAGAAACTGATTTCCCATACCCAAGTTGCTATATTAGTCCTGGGTTTGGTAAAATAAAAACAGAAAGAAAATGGTTAATAGCAGGGATGGTATATCAATTTCTACTGGCAGAACAGCAGGAGGGAAAGAGTTTATCCCATGTAGCTTGAGCCACAGTCTACTGCAAACTTTTAAAAAATACAATTCTAAGATCATGGATGTCACACTTAATGTGTAATTCAGCCCAGAGGGAACAATTTTTCAAGAAAAGGGAAAGGTTAATTATTTTAGCAGTGTATGATGTTCTGCCACATTATTTCCTTACATTAGGGATGTCAACTCCAAGTTGGGCAACACCTGGATATTTTGGGGGTGGAGACTGAAGAGAGCAAGGTTTGGGTAGGGGAGGAACTTCAGTGGGGTATATTGCCATAATGTCTACCTTCCAAAGTGGCCATTTGGGTGAACTGATCTCTGTCACCTGGGGAACAGTTGTAGTTGCAAGAGATCTGCAGCCACCATCTAGAGGCTGGCAACCCTACCTTAATACTTTTTAACTGCTTGTGAATAAAAGTACTAACTACTTATATTTTGTTCAAAACTATATTGTATTATTTTCTCATACAAACTTTCAGCTCTCTGTCATATTGTCCTTTCTGTTCTACATTTTTACCCACCACAGACCTATTGTTGAATAACAAAAGTACCATACAGAATGAAGACATTCCTGTTGTACTTCTATGCCTGCCCAGCTTTTGCTCACACATACAACAGTGCAGTGTACCCCACACATTTTATTGTGGAATCAAGATAAGAATGTTCCTGCACCTTCTCTTCAAGAGAGGCATTGGAAAGGAGGCGTGGTTTAGACTACCAAGTAGAAAGGAGAGCTGGATGGCCTGATCCTGCCTCTTGTGACGAGTTGGGGGTGAGGTCCATACAAAGGTGGTGTCTGCATAACCCCTCTCTCTTTTAACCATCAGCAAGGGATGCAGTGGTTTCAGTGATGTCTAGACATTAGTATTCCATGATGGCTGTACTGGTACAAATCAAGTTGCTTGAATTGTACCCAGTACAGCTTAGGTGAGCACCAAGAAGTATCATATAGATAGTGATAGGTTAATCCTCATACCACACCTGGGGCCTCAGTACCATCATGGACCTAGGACAGAAAGCTTTTGAGGGGTGACATTACCCTTGAATCATAGATCCTGTTCATTGGGGGGCAGGAAGTGGAACACCCAGAGGCGTAGCTCTAAGGGGACATGGGGTGCGTGCCCCTGTGGAGAGGGGGTAATGGCGAGGGCATTCCCTAGAGGGGTGTGGCGGGGCGTTCCAAAGGTGGGACGGGAGTGGGAGGGATGCTTTACCCACGGTGCACTGGGCACTTTCCCCCCCCCCCTTGCACTCATGCCCTCCTGGGGCACACCTTCCTAGAGCATCATGAAGGCTTAGCAAGGAAAAGCCTGTAGATACGTAGCAGCTCAAGGCCGAAACAGAACAAGTGGAATGCGCAAACAAGAGGAGGGCCTGGATCTTCTGTAAGCTGCCAGTATTCTCAACTGCAAATTGGTTTGGAATGTGGTTTGGCTTGTGAGTGCCGCTGTCATTCTCTTTAATCAATGTAAATAAATAAACTTGGTCCTTTTTATTACCCACCTGAAGGTGGTGGCTCTCCTTATTCCCCATCTGCATGCAAATTATGTTTTGGGCAGAAAAGCAGAAGTACTCCAATGAGATTTAAATCACCACTACCACAGATTAATAGCGCCATCCTCAACCTTTCAAGCCCATTGACTTCAAAGAGAAGGGCGTAACTCTTCTCAGGATGATGCAGTTATAGGGTTTCAAGAGTAGTTCCCATTAGGATACAATCATCTTCTTTCATCACGTCTAATTTGGTCTCTAAACCAAGGTCACAGTAGTTCAATCTGGAGTGTATGGTTGTGAGAAATAAAATATTAAAAAGATGCTTTTAGCGAAAATTAAACTCTTTACATATTATAAACCATTAGTATCACATTTGTCATAGAATGATTCAGAAGGATTAGTCAGAACACTGTTCAAAAGATTGACGATAATTGAGATAATACAGAAAGAGCTTTCATCTTTTGGATATCTGTAGTTATAAAAATAATAATGGCTTATTAAAGTTATATTTCATGCATTTAGCTGCATTTATTTATATACCTTACATTGTCCACTGCTCTTATATGTTTTTATTGCAAGTACAATCTAAGAAAGAAAAGAAAAAATATCATTTGATGTCAGCATGGCAACATGTATGACAGCAACCTGGAAATCTGCACTGCCAGGTTGCCTGCCTGAAGAAACAAAAACAACCCTTTTTACAGACGTAGAAAAGTCCATTTAAGGACAGCCAGTGTGGTATAATCAGTTTTGGATTTAGACAGGCAGACCCAACATTCCAATCCTCACTCAGTCATGAAGTTAAACAGGAAACCTTGAGCCCCAGTGGAAGCACCAGGGAGAAGGTGCTACTTAATCCTTTCTCCATCTCCGCATTCAGTTTCTGCTAAAAATATCACACATCCCTCAAAGTTGCTTTTCCATTTGATGGGAAAAAGAGACAAGCCCTTATATCTCTTCTCCCAGGTGAAGAAAGGCAACTGGTAGTAAGCCATTTTGAGAGAAAATATTGCTCAACCCTTCCACCCCCTACTTCTTTGCCACTCAAAACTGAAATCTCACAAGTCTAGCTTTCTTTAGAAATGAGCGAGTAACTGCCTATATGACGTCTGACTTGTGGCTTAGGCATGGAGCAATTTCTCAGTTAACTTAAGGCACTCCACCACAAAAGAGGCAAGGAACTGACATTTATCAATAGTTTTATTTTTTCAAAAGCTGAACCATTGCCAAAGGTGGCATGATTTCTATTGTCATACTCAGTACTGAATCTTAATGAGTATTTACTCTCTTGTGTATTCTTTGCTCTCAGCCACATTATTAGCACCACCTGGAGGTCTGGAATAGTACTGGACTGAGAAGGCTAATACATGGAAATATTTAAATGTTGCGCATTACAGTGAAATTTGTTACTTTTAACACACGTACACACACACACCTTCTCAGTCCAATTCTATTTCAGACCTCCAGGTGGTGCTAATAATGTGGCAGAGAGCAAAGAATACACAAGAAAATAAAAACTTATTTACTGCATTTATAGTCCATATTTCTCACTGAGGCTCAAAGCAGATTATACATTATACTTAGAAGACTTTTTGGGTAATCCTGGGATAGGGGATATTTAGATTGTCTGGAGTAGGAGTCTCATTGCCTTAAATAACTGTTAATGGTCTCACAGCTTGTCTAAGACCTACATTTCTGGTTATGCCCATACATATAAATTATGAATGGGAAGAAAACCAAGAATTTGATTATCATACTGAAAGAAGCCAAGTAAAATACCTTTTTTTCGTGGCCACTTCTCAAATTAGGTTTCTAATGAACACCAGCTGCATCAAAATGTCACAAACATCCATTTGTCCATGACAGGTCTCAAACTGCTTAAGCATCAGCCTTTCACGTACCCTCCCTTTCCTCCTCAGTTGTTCCCTCTTGTTGCATATACAGAGTTAGTTCGCATCTAATTCTAGCTAGGCTTAATGTCCAAATCAACTTGAACAAATCAAGATCAGTTTCCTTCTCAATTACTTGAATTCTTAACCATGCTGTCATCCTAGTTCAGAATCCCTGGTTACTAAAAAGTAAACCTGTCTTCATTCTCCATGCACCAGACTAATTCAAAGTGCAGCATGACAATTGTTCACGTAGAGTTCTCAGTTTCTTTCAAGCACCATTTCATTTACTTCTACTAACTCCTGAAAGCCATTCTCGTTACATTCATATCACAGTAATAAGAAGCAACTGTATTAGTCTGTTGCAGCAAAAACAAATAACAATCTTGTGGTGCCTTAAGACAAACATTTTATTTCACTGTAAGACTTAAAGGGTTCATTTTATAGACCAGTGTTTCCATCCAGTTGAAACATACCACATGACCCATTGTTGACACACAAACAATTTGTTTCCACTGAATTTATTCCAGTTTCATGGTCAGGAACATCAGGGACTCACACCTAAAGGCTACTTTCAGGTGGGGCCCATGTTAGTCTATAGCCGTAGAACAAATCCTGGTGTGCTGCTGGCAGACTGCAGCAGAGTCACGTGATCCAAGGTCAGGGGCAGGCAGCAAACACAGGCATAGTCAGGCAAGTCCAAAATTAAGGCAGGCAGCCGGTACAGGCATGGTCAAAGTGGTCTGAGGTCAGAAGATCTAGGAATTCAGGCAGACAGACAAACTAGGAGCAGGGGTTCCAAGGCATCAAACAGGAAACCAGATGTGTGAAGCTTCATGACAAAACATGGGTTTGGCTCATTGCATCCAGGCTGAGTCAAACCCAAGACAGGGCTTAAGTAAGATGCCTCTGCTAATGGTGTCAGGTTCCTGCAGTAACTTAGTTCTCTTCATATGTCAAGACTCTAACTCACAGAGCCTCCTGCCATTCCAAGTCACAATGCGGGCACTTCTCCTTTTACTGTGGACCTGCAGCCTCTGTGTTTGCCTTCTTCATGCAGCTGGCTTGTTACTCAGCTCTTCTGAAGTTACTGAAGGCTCTCCCAGCTACACAGCATCAGGCTCTGCCTCAGCTGGCAGGGAGAAGCTTGGAGCTGGCTCTGGCAGGGAAGGGCTCTGTTGCCTGCATCTCTTAATGAGGAGGCAGCTCTTGATCCAAGGTGTCTTCAGGCTCCACATCTGATTCCTTGTCACCTGAGGACTGCTTCATGATACCTAGATTCAAATTTTGTTCTGAACTTAAAGGATTCACAGCAGGCATTCCTGAAATTATCATTCCCACCCAGTGAAGTGATGAAACAAATCCTAATACCCAGACAAGAAGGATCATCAAACAGAGACATCATCCCAGGAACCAAAACCCTACAGCCAATTTATATGCCAACTTTGCCCCATATACACCTCAGGTAACATAATTTACTCACCCAAGTGATACTATATTCACTTGCTCAGCCTCTAATTGAATATGTAACAGCAGGTGTCAACAAGGGCCTTCTCCTCTTTACATGGGATGAACAGGCCTGTTTGTATACAAAAGAACAAATAGATAGAAATATGGCATTAAAATCTGCAATATTCAGAAACCAGTGAAGGAACATTTCTGTATTACCGACCTGCAAGTCACAATTCTTCAGCAAAGAATTTCAGAAGCATACTCCGACCTGGAACTGTTGAACTGGAGTTCTCAGTTTTTTTCTACATCAGTTTTTTCTGATGTCCTACATCATCCTACATCAGTTTTTTCTGATGTCCTACATCATCCTACATCAGTTTTTTCTGATGTCCTACACATTCTACATTTTTAAAGCCTTTACAGAATACTGCCACAAGAATACTGCTTATAGTAGTAATTTGGAGTTTTGTAGGACATACCCATGTAGGCAACCTGTGCATTCCCTTTACCCAATAATCACCTTGTAGCTTTCAGGCCTGGAGGTGGGATGAGACAATCACTGCCTGTGGGACAGAGGTAGGCAACCCAAAGTGTGCAAAAAAAATGAAACAGCTACATATAAAGATTCTGTTGTGCTTACAAACAAGATAGGGGAGTAGAATATAAAACCTGTGCTTGGCCCAGTGGCGTAGCACCCAGGGGGTGGGGGGCGCGACACACCAGGTGCACGCTAGTGCAGGGGCGTGACACGGAGGGGCATTCCGGGGGCAGGCAGGGATGTGGCAGGGGTGCAGGGCGAACGCGTGCCCTGGGCACAGTTCCCCTTCACTACAGCTCTAGCTTGGCCTGATACACTTGGACTAAACCAAGCACTGCCAGCATCTCAGGGACTCGGTGATTGCCTTGATCTGGGAAGCATTGACATAGTCTGTGCTTGCTGTCTTCTCCTGTGCCCCTAGCCTGAGTGGCACTGTCATTGCCTGGACGATTTACATAGCAATCTGGCTATGAAAGTCAAGAAAAATTGTCTGGTGTGCCACCAGCACACATGCCAGGAATTGTCCAGGCCTGATGTGTAGGCAACAGTGATCAGATGTGCCATTCAGTTGAGCAACATGAGTGATTGATCCTTCTGGGACTGCTGAATTCCCAAATTAGAACTGGCTGTCTTGTGATGAAAGTAGAGCCAACCCTGGGATTAAAATCTCAGCTGTTCCAGTTGGCAAGAAGGTAAAAATGTCAGGCCTCAAACTGGGATGCTCCCTTATGATTACTCTGAAACAATACAAAGAGAAGATGATGTGGATGCATTACCTAGTTAATCAGGATAGATTTTTTTGGTGAAAATAAAGATAGAAAACATATGTGGAAGAGTTCTGGCATCTGATTTCATGGAAAAGGTGTGCTTGGCACCAGATGTAAGCCGGCGTTTTCCAAAAACCTTGCTCGGGGAGCAAGGTTCAAAAACACCGTTTTGAGGGGGAGAGAGCAACACTGCATCGATTTGGCGGTGGCGCCTGTGCGAAGACTCCCCCACAAACAGTGTTTTACCGGGCCGAAATTTGTGATTTCAACCCGTGAAGAAATGGCCTTTGTTAATTCTCTTTGGCTCCAAAGCAGCCTTTTCCTCAGATTGCCTTATTGATTTTGACCAATTATGTTCAATAACCTACTGGATTGGTTCACATTCCTGCTCTCTATTCAAACAGGGAATCTATTATTAAACAAGCTGTTCAGATGTGTCTGAGTGAATTCAGGTGCACCCAAGTTGTGCAATATGCAAATGTTTTCTCCAACACAATTGGGTTTCTCACAACCGTCCCCTACTACTACCTGTCTGCTAATATCTCTGATTTTTAAAAGAAGTCTAATAATTCTTTTCAAGATTCAATGTTTCTCTGTTGAGACTTACTATTTGATCAAGTGTCTCTGTGTGCCCAGTGTCTGCCTATAAAACCAACTAATGATTGAATCATTTCTTGCAATCACTTCTTACGTAGATGCTGCTGGCTTTGCCAGCATAAAAAAGATGACAACTCAGTCTATCCTGTGTTGGTCATTTAAATGATGAATCTGGTTTTGCAGGTGCAAAGAAGTAAGTGATGAATTTCCAAACTGGTCGGTTTGAAAACTGTCATGACCCCACTGCCTCTTCTTTGGTAAATAAGATGATGCAGTTATTGAACTGAGGAAAGTAGCTGCAACCTGCAGTGACCAAGCTTCTCAGCAGGATATTGTGCTTAAGATGACCATAAAACATCAAAACCATCCAATCACAAGGCACTTCATGTGTAATCAAGGGCATTGAAGCAAACATATTCATGTTGAACTCATCATGCCTAGTACTCCTCACTTGAATCTGATGTTTCTGTTCAACTTGGACTGCCTTCCACACATCCTGACTTCCACGTTAATTTGTCATGGCTTCTGCAATACCACATGGATTATCAGAAGTGGATCTAGAGAGCACAGAAGGGACAGATGACACAGGTGCCACTTTAAGAAGGCATCATGTTGGGGGAGGCATTGCACCTGTCCTGTCCCCCCCCCCCCGCGCCCCCTTTTTGGTGGGTACCTTTAAAATTTGGAGAATCACTGCTGGATCACAGTGGCAACCAGTTGCTTTCCCACCCCCTCCAGCCCACAGGAGAGGTGATGAGTAAAGAAGCAACAAGTGAGTGAGGTGGGTTCAGGCACTGGGCAATACCAGGCCACCCACTTGAGTTGGCCGGGCCCCTCCTGGCGGGGCAGCAGGCTGCTCTGTCAGTGTTGGACTTCCACATGGCTGCTTCTGTGCCCGGCTTGCCCACTCTTCTTTCCCTTTCCCTGTTGTAGAGCAGAAGGAAGAAGCAGATGCCTGGAACAGCGGTGTGTGTGTGGGTGTGCCATTAGAGAGCTTGCCCTGGACGCCATTTTCAATAGATACACCTCTGTAGATTACTCTTCTTCTGCTTCCAATCTTCAGTTCACCTGAGCTCTGGCCAGACTTCGACAAAACAGAGTTAAATCTGAAATGTCATGTGCTTCAACATTTGACACTGTGGAAGGGAATAACTGGACGCAATCCATTATTTGATATACAAGCTTTCAATATTTGATATATTAAAATCTGGCAATTCTGCTGATGGTTTGTTTTAAATTTTTGGTCATTTATTGTTGGTTCTTTGTTTCTTTTTGAGTCTAACTATGTTCATGAACACAATAGAAATGGCATAAAGAAATTCTGGCATTAAATCCAAAATATATAGGCAGAATACCTTTGTTCATCTCTTCCCCGCAACATCCTGTGGATGGAGTCACCATGAGGTGGTTGTGACTTGACAGCACATTCTCCTCCTTATTTTAACCATTCCCAGCTACTGTCTTCTATTTATGCTTAGTCATCATTATCCATTGAGATTTTGCAAGATGGCACTTCTCTTTCATGCCACTAATAGGAATGCTATTAACCAGCTAGAAAATTCATTCTGACAACTTCCCTAATCATAAAGCTGTGTAAAGCTTCAGTTAGTTGCCTGTAGATTTAAGGAAATACCCTGTAATTACAATTCTGTATGTATTATTAAAGATCCAAAGAACAACTGAATAAATAAGATCAAAAGAACTGATCCAAAGAACAACTAACTGAATAAATAAGAATTTTTTATTTGGGCAATAGAGGTGGTAAGGATTCCCTGCTTATAAATATATCTCAAAGAGCCAATATTCTACATTGTTATTTAAATAATCATATAAAAACTGGATTTTAAAATATTCATTATGATAACTTCTGCAAAAGCATATATACTTTGCTCATTTGCTGTCCTTAGTGATCTATTGGCTTTTTTGTTCCAGTTTATCATGCCTGAGATGAGACTGTATTTCTGTCATTTTAGACATTGTATTTCTCCTTATGTACAATCTAAATGGGAATCATAAAATAATATAATGAGCTTGACAAGCTTTCATATACCCACCCTGCTCTCATTTTTATGTACACAAACACACACTTTTATTGGTTGACTCAAAACCCCAGGCTACTATTCTTCATTAAATAGACACTAATTTTCTCTATTGTGAATTTGTTTTAATTTGTCGTTCAGAAGTCAGAAAAATGCCAATTCTTTCCTTAACAAAACACCTAATTCCATACTGGACTCTATCCAATAGTTACTAAGTGTGCAAGTAGTTTTAAAGATAATAAGCACCAGGGAATAACAGCCTAATAGCTTTTGCAGAAAAATTTTTGGTTTTTTAAATTATAACTTAAAAATTACTCCAAGCCATAATTAATGCTCTGATCCTACCAAGCAAATCCATAGTTAGAATGGATCATAATTTTATCCTCTATCCCAGTTTATATGAGTAATCTCCCCAATATTTTACTATATCCAATTTCAGATACATCAGACATTTCAACTTTTCTTTGTTTTATAAGAGAATGTTGCTGGGTGCTAAGAAGTGGGGACTAGATCCATGGCCCCGGAACATAACTCTCATCTCAAGTAGATGGAAAATTGTATCTAAACAGAGATCCAGTCCTCCTCAGATAATTCTAATGGGCTCCTGGTGTGCCTGCTGCATTGGCTGGGGAATCTATTAAGGTTTCTATCTTAAGGAACCCTCAGGTCTACACATTCTGCTACTGGCCATTTGCAGATGGCACAGGATATAGTCAGTAAAACCCACTCTTCTTGGTCTGAGTCCAGCCAGCCATCCACTAAATCACAGTGACTTATACTTGTAAACCAGTTGTGTGTCACCTGCTTGAAAGATTCAGAAATACTTTCCCTCTAAATAGTGACAAACTTCACTTTTGTGATTGAGTTTCCTTGTGTTTTTACAATACTGAGCAACTGGTAAACAAAAGAACAGCCTCTGAACCAGGATATCATAGGGATGCTTTCATGAGCACCTTGGTCACTAACAGCAGTGGGAAGATGAGGCAGAACAGAAACTATGAGCCTTTCCCACAGCACTTTGCAGTCCTTCCCTCTATGCAGCAGCGTTGTTCTCCAGTGCAGAATCTGATGCGTCGCGCCCCGCCGTCCCCACGAGCCCTAAAGCTCTGTGCTTGGGGCCATCAAAAGCTGTTGAGAAGAGCACCAAAGGGTTATGCTTCTTGGCGCTGAGAAGGCGCGACAGCAGCAGCTTCGGGGCGGCTGCGCTGTCGCCGCCCCTCTCAGTGGGGAGTGCCGAGGGACCCCGCGCTACTCTCCTCGAGTAGCGCAGGGCTTCAGGGAAGTGGGGAAAGGCCCTACGACACCTTTGAAATTCTGGAACAGGGTAGTGGACACCACCACAAAAGGACTACCACAGGAAACAGAGACATACGCTTACATAGGGGAAGTCCAAATCCAGGGGAGAAAGGGGGTAATTTTTAAAATACACTTTTAAAAAAGGGGTGAGAATAGAACCAACATTGCAGTTGCAGCTGTAGCCAAGGCAATATTATTTTAACCTGCACAATCAATCAGATCTCCCCTGGCCAAACTGGACAAGAACCCCATCCACTTTCTGAAAACACTTGGCAGGAGCCAGGAAAAGTGTCAGTGGGCACTACAGAACCCACAGAAATCATATTGAGGATCTATTGTCTAAGCAGAGAATGCCAGGAAAAGATGTCACTGATACCTTTATCTGCTTCTCTACTTAAAATCACACCTCCAAACTGTTTCCCTGCTCCATACCAGGCAAACATACAGGTACCCCTGAGGAAAGGGTCGGGGGTAGTGGGAGGAACTGATTTTTAGGGAAAAAGACTACTGGAAGGGACATGGGTGAAGAACCTCTCACTTGTAGCCTTCTGAGCCTGTTCTGTTCTGAGTCTGCTCTGTTCTGTTTTTAAATTTGAGGGGGGAAACACAACTGTGCATAGTACATATTTTTAACTTGACACATACGAGGCATATAAATCCAATTTCTATAATGGCATACTATACATCTACGGCAAATAGATATGCAGGGCAGGGGACTGTTTTCAATTATGTTCCACAATTTGAAATTTCTCCCATCCATCCCTTGTTGCTATCAGCTCATTACATTTTCATTTTTAAATTACCAGGCTTTCCTATATTTTTAAAGGCTTCCATATTAGTTCTACAAATCAAAATGGAGTTGGGAACCTTTGTGGTGAACCTTTAAGAGTGAAAACTACCAGACCACAGCAACACAGCCCAGAAAACCCACAATAATGGTTCTACTTAGCCATTGTGGTCAGTAGATAATCATAGACAAGTGATCCATGAGCAAGCAACACTTGTAAATCCCCACCAGCCTGACAGTTTTCCCCACTAATGCCTTAAAAGATGTTTAGAAATAACTGTGAGAGAGTCACAACAATATCATGCAATCTGTCCTGTAAAGCTTTAGGGATTCAAGAATCTCTGCCTCAGACCCAAGAAAGAACCTGGCCAAGGAATTAAAAGCCTCAGAGATTACAATGGAATAAAGAGGAAGCTCTGTAGTTGCAAAGCTGCTCCTGTGTCAAAAAGGGAAATAGCTATGCTGTGGTTCAGAACAGGTCAGAGTCAGTGACCAAATAACCCTTTATTAAGTACTTGAAAACAAGAGAAAAGAGAAGTTCAGAAATTATTGGTTAAACTAGCCAAGATGTCTAGGAAAGTTTATTAAAAGAAATGCACAAAAAGGTTATCATATAAGTACAAAGCAAGAAGAAAATAATAAAATGTAAATAGCTAACCTAAAATACTTATTCAAACTTTGATTCTCTAATCCAGATATTACGTGACTGGACTGAAGCACAGAATCCAAAGTTCAAAAGGCAGCTATTTCAACCATGCCAGGCCTAATCTGGTCCAAACCCAAGAAAGGGATCAAACAAAAGAAATGGCACCAGTTAGAATAAATGGTCTCCCTTTATGCCAACCTGCCAGCAGTTAGCATGATCTTAGTTGACCTGCTAGGCCAGGGGTAGGGAACCTGCGGCTCTCCAGATGTTCAGGAACTACAATTCCCATCAGCCCCTACCAGCATGGCCAATTGGCCATGCTGGTAGGGGCTGATGGGAATTGTAGTTACTGAACATCTGGAGAGCCTCCCCCCCCCCACCCCCCCCCCCCCCCCCCCCCCCCCCCCCCCTCCCCCCCCCCCCCCCACCCACCCACCCACCCCCCCCCCCCCCCCCCCCCCCCCCCCCCCACCCCCCCCCCCCCCCACCCCCCCACCCCCCCACCCCCCCCCCCCCCCACCCCCCCCCCCCCCCACCCCCCCCCCCCCCCACCCCCCCCCCCCCCCACCCCCCCCCCCCCCCACCCCCCCCCCCCCCCACCCCCCCCCCCCCCCACCCCCCCCCCCCCCCACCCCCCCCCCCCCCCACCCCCCCCCCCCCCCACCCCCCCCCCCCCCCACCCCCCCCCCCCCCCACCCCCCCCCCCCCCCACCCCCCCCCCCCCCCACCCCCCCCCCCCCCCACCCCCCCCCCCCCCCACCCCATGGCCATGCTGGTAGGGGCTGATGGGAATTGTAGTTCCTGAACATCTGGAGAGCCGCAAGTTCCCTACCCCTGTGCTAGGCATATGACTTAACCAACCAAGCATGTTGCTAAGACATGTGACCACACACTCTGCAGCTGCACATACTCATAATTTAGCAAGCCATCTTCTCCAACCAGGGTTTCATGCGCTAAGATGGAATGTAGAGGCTAAACTCTGTTCTGATTCTCTGACCTTGAAGTCTTAAGCCACCTAATCTTATCTGCACCTGTGTCCACCTCATCTCGTTCTCTCTTTCTCTCAGCTTGTAAGTCATGGGTATCCCAATCCAAAGCTTGAGGCAGCTGGAACTGGTGCCACTGCCACCCTGCCTCACTGCCTCTAGTGGGCTTTCTGACAGCGTGGGGACCCAGAAAAAAATACTAAAACCCTGCCATCAGAAAGCCCTCCATAGGGCTAAATGGAGTCCAAGCCCCAGGGTGAGGCATATTTGTCCCCAAAGCCAGCGTGGAAGCCAACTAATGCTAGCTCCAACCCTGGGAACACCCAGGACCACCCCGGCATCTGATCAGACACCAGCGCAACTCACAGTGGCCCCAACTTCTGGTTTTTTTCACCACTGCAGTTCTGAGAAGTAGTCGGCTGCTGATACCTTTGCCCCCTCCACCAGGAGTGTCCCTTACACTGGTAGACAGGGCAAACACGTTGGTGAAGCCCTGCACCAGCTCCACAACTAGGTCCAGGCTCCCCAACAGGATTGTGCTGTAAACTTCCAGAGAGGGGTCTTCTATACTTTTGCTAGGCCTGAAACCTGACCCAAAGTTCTGAAAAACCAAGAAATTGTTTCTTGACAAGAAGTATTAATACCTGACAACAAGGACCATAAGATTGCTATTGTTTTATGCAGTGTTATTTCATCTGTACTTATCTTTTCTGACTTCTCTCATTGCTTGTCTTTCCTATAACTCACCCCTTGTTTATTTGTTTGTTTGTGTGTGTGTGTCTATATTCCACTTCTCTTCCCAATGGAGGCCCAAAGCGGCTTACAACATTGTTCTTTCCTACTCCTTCTTATCCTCACAGCCACCACTACCCTGTGAAGTAGGTTAGGATGAAAGACAATGACTGGCCTACAACAACCAACAAGCTTTCAAAGCAGAGTAGATTCAGGCCTGGGTCTCCTCGATCCTGATCCCATACTCTGACCACTACACCATGCTGTCTCTTGTGCCTCATGACAAATATACAGTAGTAGATTGAATTGCTTAACAATTTCAACTTCAGGGATAGAGGCAGAGTAGAGAAGCAGAACTTTTACCCACAAATCAGACTAAAGGCCAAACTACATACAATAATGTCAAACCTGGGTGTCAGGACTGGGTTATTTCTGAATCCTTACAAAGCAGGACTGCAGATGGAGAGAGTTAAATTGCAGCATGGGCATGAAACTAAACCCTTTCTTTCTTTTCTTTTACAATTTCCACCTGAATACTTTTTCTAATAGCAGTTTCCACTTAGCAGTGCTTCATAACTGAAAATAACTTGGGAGCGTAGGGTGGCAGCTTTAAAAACTGTTGCTTCAGCTTCCTCAGGCTGCCTACAAAAAAATCGCTCCCCCACACAACATCACATTCTCTCCTTTTGTATCACAGCCACGTGCCCTCAGGCTAGGACTTTTTATTTATTTGTCATTCATTAATTAAAATATTTCTATTCTGTCCCTCTTTTCTTCTTGCTTCAAGGCAGTTTGCATAAAGGATGCCATTCCACTATGCCAACCTGGGGGACAGACTGCAGTTAGACAAGGCCTGGGCAGAAGCTGGGGTGGCATAGCGTGCCAGTGAAATTAGCTTGCTGAACTTTGCAATAATCCTTACACTTCAAAAAGGATCAGGCAGCCTATTTAAACTTTAAAATGATCCTCCAGAACCAAAACAAATGAAATCTGGAAGTACTAGATACAGCAGATGCCCCAGTTTTGAGAACCACAATAATCTGATAAACAACCCCCCTTTTCTCTCATTCCTTTTTGTGTTATTTGGATTCATCTCATTTTATTCTTACTTTACCCAAAAATAAGAGGGATAATTGCCCGTTTTGTCGGTTCCTGAGCAATTTAGCTCCTGATACTTGTTTTATTAATTCCATCAGTATAATAGGCACAGAAATCAAGGAAATTCTGCAGATGAATGAATACATTTGCTTTGATATTTTGGCTGAGTAAATTGCCTGTTTTGCCACTTACGACTCATTATTTCTGCTACTCCCTCACAAATTTGTTGGACAAACAAATTCATTTGAGGAGGCTGCCAAAGCCACACACTGAAATGGCTGCTATTGAAAAGGGGGGATCCTTGCTGAAAGAACCAAGCAGCTCTGACAAGGCAGCCTTTGTTCTAAACACATCTGCTCTACTGTCACATGACTGTGCACCGACTCCATCAAGGGCAGACTTCGGAACTGGGAATACCCCAGCAGCCAGAGATCAAATAACTAACCAGGGAAGGGGTAAGGGACAAAATTAGTGATATGCTAGAAATCTAAAACCTTTTTTCTGCAAGAAATTATATATCCAAGTCAGAAAATGTTCATTCTCGAACATGATGAAACAACACCTGTCCATTCTGTTTCAATGAAAAACTGCAAGGAAAAATATTTTCCTTTTGTGGGCTTTGAAAAAAACTTCCATGTCTATAACTGCTTGCCAAAAACACAATACTGCCATTTCAGAGCTGTTTGGGTTTATGAGAGTAAGTCCCTCCATTTAAATGAATGAGAAATTTTTGCAGGATGAGGAGTTTCACACATACAGTGTATTCCTGCATTGCAGGGGGTTGGACTTGATGGCCCTTGGGGTTTCTTCCAGCTCTATGATTCTGTGATTCTATGATTCTATCTGAGCCCTTACTCTACAGCCATTGAACTGTAGTAGGAATGTGGCTTATCTGATCAAGCAACCTTGAAATTGAGACTGTTGAATGCCACCAGCAGTCCCAGACAATGATTTTCTTTAGGCTCTCCATCATACCACCAAGACCCAATTCATATACCATATGAAAACAAATCATATCACTTGCCCAATTTTATGGGCCCCAAGAGAAATCTTTTTTCACCCTTGGAATTTTGTTGCCATTTTTTTCTTGTCTTGGAAGCCCTGCCTTAAGGTATAGGTATGAGTTGTCCTGTGCTTAGCCATGATGAAAGTATTGTGACCCATGAAGAGGTTAAGTCCTTGAGGCTGAAGTTTCTAAATTAAACTCTGCTGAAATCTCTAACCAAATTACGTACATGGAAAAGTTATGAACTTTTAGGTTCTCCATTTGCTATTTTTCTACAGCTCCTACCATTCAATAACCACAATATTTACTATAAACTGACTTGCACTGACATGGAGGGTACCTAACAGTACAGTCTTAGGCAGAATTAACTCCAGTCCAAGTCCATTGATTTAACTGGGCTTAGAATGCAGTAATTCTCCGAGGACTGTCCAGCAAGTCATTATCATTATCAAGCCTAAGTTCCCAACCATTTTGCAATGTCTGCAGCACACACTGGCTCACTGAAGTCATGCCCTGACACCCTAGGAAAGAATTCTGTATTTTGCTGCAGCCATCCTACAAAGATTACTAACCTACACACCTTAAATGTGTCCCTTAGTGACTGGACTCTATGAATTGAGCGGGGTTCATTTAGATAGAGCAACAGGAATGGCTGTTCATTATGGATGTTCTGGCTGAAGACAGATAGCTAAGGTCACCAAAACCTATGGGAAATTTCAGTAAAGGCAATAAGACCTCACTGAAGGTTTAAAACAACAGATTTTTGGGTAATAATGGGAGTTTTAAATAGCGCAGCCACACATCCCAAGCCTGAAGCTCTTGAACACTGGGTGACACACTGCAAAGGAACTGTCTTAGCTCATTAGGAGCATATTTATTAAAGTCATACCTTGCAGCATTGTTGAACATTGGCAAATAAGTGTGTTGAATACATTCTTAGCCAGAAGGATTATATTTTGGCAATGCATATTTAACCCGAACTGGCAAAAGGCAGTTGTTACACATATTCCATAAACACATTCTCAACTTTTCAACTGAATTAGATTTTCATTTCTATTTGGAGACATTTCTAACTGGTTATTTTACCGATGATGGGATAAAACTTCTATTTTATTGCTTTACTGAAAGGTGTGATTTGTCCTATGATTTTATTGTTTCTAGTGTTGGCATGATGTTCATCACCATATTCAGAGATGACTGACCTCTGAATCCCAGTCCTAGGAGACGGCATCAAGGGCTTGTAAGCCCTGCTTATATGCCCTGCTTGCTGGGCCTCCTGGGCAACTGGTTGGCCACTGTGTGAAACAGGATGCTGGACTAGATGGATCACAGGTCTGATCCAGAAGGGATCTTCTTATGTTCTAGCATTGGCAAGGCATAAACAACCTTCCCTAGTTGAGGGAATGTGCTTCTACAAACATTTTAATAAATATTTAAATAAATATCCAAAGGACACCATTGTAAATAAGTTCTCTGGTACACAGCAGAGTAGAAACATAAGGAGATGATACTGAAGTGCTTGCATATATACACAGTCATGATTTTCCAGATTTCTTTCAGGGATGCATTGTGAATGCAGACCGTTTTTGCAAATATTTCCAATGTATATTCATGTGACAGATCAGCACTTTGCTGGAAGTGCTTCTCTTTTGATGGATGAATTAACCCACCATCTGAATATGCATTGGTGGCATCACCAGCAAACAAAAGCCATGTTCACAAGTTACAGTAAACACACATACAATCTATGTACAGTTGCTTGTTCTTTGTATGTGCGTTGAATAATTCTCATGTTACAGTCAAGATATATTTTCATGCCATGGGATGTCACCTGGAACTCTTCCCCCGCCCCCACAACAACACCTGCAGTCCCCAGTCTTGGAGGAACAAGGTCATCCTGTGCAAAGTCATCCCCCATATTCTGACATCGGTGAGGTGGTGGACCAAAAAGTTATGATCTACTGTGTCAAACGCTACTGTGAGATCTAATAACACCAGCAGCGCCGAACCACCTCTGTCTAACTGGCACCGGAGTTTGTCAACAATGGCAACCAGAACTGTCTCAGTCCCATGACCAGGGCAGAAGCCAGATTGGTAGGGATCCAACAGACTCATAAAGGATTAACTGAGAGACAGTGTGATATAGTGGTTAAGAGTGGAAGAACTAGGTTTGATTCCCCACATGAAGCCTGCTGGGTGACAATCACAGTTCTTTCAGGACTTCTCAGTGAAGCCAACCCTAAGTTGCTTTTACAATATCTACTGGGGAAAAAATACTTCAACCTGTCCATTTCCCCCCTTAAGAGTAACAAGCAGTTCAGGGCTGGCCTTTTCTGGCACAAAGATTATACTCTGGAAATGTCTGTTGGTCTTTAAGGTGCTACTGAAATCAAATTTGGTTCAACCAGTACAGACAAACATGGCTACCCTCTTGAAACTAGAAACTAGCGCCAGATGTGCTCTCTGTAAGGACAGCTTGTATACTGATGAGCTCTGAGACCTTTTACTGAAAGCTTCAATTCATGTTTAGTTCATTGCAGGTCAATTACTTTCTCATCCAGACTACTGCCTTCCCTTGTTTTTCTACATATGCATTCAATCCCCCCATTCTCAAGGTGCAAAATCCTGCCAGACAGTCAATAGGATCATTCTATTTACGTAACCTTTCATTGTTAGACCACAGGCTGCTACTAGCTGATAACAGGTGAAATAAATGGTAGCGACCTGATGTCAAATAAATAAATAAACACATAAACTCTAAGTGTCTTTAAGCCAGTATTTTTCCCCCACACACATGTTTAATTAACATACATTGACTTTTCAATTGCCATTGGCTTCCAAAAATCACTCACCAAACTAGAGCCAAGCTGGTAAGGGAACATACTACGTTCTTTAAGTGCATCAGAGAGAATGATTTAGCGATTAGAGTTTTTATAAATGGAGCACAGGAAGAAAGGTGCCAGGGCATCATAAGCTGATCCATCCTCTACAAACTCACATATTGACAGGAATGAATAATGTAACAAGCACAGGTTGTGCTGCAACCACTCTGAAGCCAAGCTGGTCAGGCCTGCTCAGAGTCTGCGGGAGAGTCTGCCAAGAGCCCTCTGTACACCCCTGGTTTTCCCTAAAACTAAGGCAAGATATAAATGTCCCTCAGAAATGTGAAGCAAATAAAAATTCTGCTATCTTTGGGGGTAACAAGCAGCCATTTCTATTAATGCTATCACTATAAAATATGCAATAGTTATTGCAGAAATAGCTATCGGTTTTCCAGTTCACACTAGCCATTATTTATTACACTTTTTAAAAATCTTACCCTTCCTCTAAGGAGCTTGAAGTGGCATGCAGGGCTCATCCTTCTTCCATTTTATCCTCACATCCACTCAGTGGAAAGGTTTGACTAAGAGAAAATGACTGACCCAAGATCACTGTGGGAGTTTTTCAGGGAGTAAGGATTTGAACTTGGGTCTCGCCAGGCCTAGTTCGATACTGTAATCATTTACACCATGCTACACTCTGTTCTGTAGAGTGTAGAACAGAGTATAGTATGGTGTAAATGATTAAGTAGGTACTAGGACCCAGGTGGAGCATTCTATGACAAAGAAGGTCCAGCATGTTTTGTTCTGCGGAGGAGGAATATACAACCCTACTAGTACCTACCAAGCCCTGCTCCCCCCAATCCATTTGAAATTCATTCAGTGAACCATAAATGCTCTTGTATCAAAATAACCGTGTTCAGCAATGCAGAAAATAATGGTTTTGAGTACACATCATATAAAAATGAATGGTAATTCTCATATTTGTTTGAGACTATATTCGAATGTGGAAGCATACAATTTTCTCAAACGCTGCACCTCAACTGACCATACAATCATCTTTCTGTGGACCAGAGTATAGGCTTCTTCTCATGTTGTGTACATGCACGTACAAATCTAATACAGCAAGATAGTCCTATCTGTAAAAAAAAGAGGCAATGGTGGTTTGTTGGAGTTTTCTAAAGAAAGAAGAAAAAAGATCTTTGTTGTTGTGAATGTTCTTTCAAAACACACTGAAGCCTGTAGTTTTTAACATTTGGTTCTTTAGTCATTTCCATCTTCCCTTCCCATCATTTTTTCCCCTTAGGGTTGATCTGGTTTAGATACCATTAATGTGCATGACTTTAAAATATATGGCCAATTATTGACATCATACAGCACTGATTTGAAACGGGGGTTGCCAACTTCATCTTTCCTGGCAGTTTGGTGGTAATGCTTGAGGGGAGGGTTTGGGAAGGGGAAGGAGCTCAGCAAGGATGTCCATCCTCAGAAGTTGCCATTTCCTTCAAGGAAATGATCTCCAAAAAATTATCTTCCAGGAGAACTTCAGGCTGTGCCTGGAAAGTGGTAACCTTATTTGTAGCTCAAGTTAAAGGAGATATTAATGGTAGAATTAAATGTGCATTTCCCCATCTTTTTTTAGCAGCAGTGATGGGGAAATGGGGCAACACTCAGCGCATCAAAGATGTCAACGCAGTAGATACTGCAATAGACACTACAGAAGTTATTAATTTAAGGCTGCCATTCTTGGCGACCCCTTTCTGTTCCTTGTAAAGTTTAGTTACATTGTGAAAGAAATTCTCAGGGTTTTCAATAATATTGTGGTTTTCAAATATTGACTTTTACATGCTTGTAACACTTTTCATTTTGAACAGGTATTTACAAACCCAATAATAATAGCATTAATTTATAATTCCTTATATAGCAGTTATTGATGACTTGCTATTGCTTATCAATAAGGTCAACCGCTCTCAGGGCAGATGAGTAATTACCTGCAGATGACTATAATATAGACCTACATTGATTACACTGTTTAGGTCAGGGATAGGCAAGCTTTTCTGGCCCAGATGCTGAAAAGAATACCCATGAAGATGTTGGTGTGCTAGCAAACAAGTTGGCAGGGTTGGGGGAGAGTGATAGTTTTACTTGGCCGGACATGTTTATAACAAGCTAAGTCGCAGCAGCACAGTCAGCATTTCAAGTATTCGCCTTGGGTTCCGCTGGTGACTGTGCTGCTCTGGGAGGTGAAGATGGCATTAAGTCAAGCCCATTGCCATCTCCTGCCCTGCTGTCCAGCCATGCTGCCATTCCCTTGGTTGTTTGGACCCTGGATATCGAGCAAAATAGTCTAGAGTGTTGCTACCAGAATGCATGTGGGCAACTGCCTATCTCATAGATGTCAAACTCGCAGCCCTCCAGATGTTATGGACTACAGTTCCCATCATTCACTGCCAGCATGATGGGAACTGTAGTCCATAACATCTGGAGGGCCGTGAGTTTGACACCTATGGCCTATCTAGTCCAATCTGGCGAAAGTAATAAAACATTAGAGATACCAGAAGTATCTCTACCAGAAGTACTCTCCATCAGTAAGTGGCTACTGGATCAAGTAATATTCAAATCACACATGAACACACAATCAAACCATTGGTCCATCAAGGTCAGCATTGTCCACTCAGACTGGCAGCTGCTCTCCAGGATCACAGGCAGAGGTTTTTCACATCACCTACTGCCTGGTTGCTTTGACTTGAGATACTGGAGATTGAACCAGGGACCTTCTGCATGTCAGGCAGATGCTCTGCCACTGAGTCACAGGTCTTCCCCTCACCAACTTCACTTTGCTGCCTTGAGGTCAAGAGTCTTGACTGCTGTACAGTCAGATGCAACATTGTTTGGGCATTCTGCCAACAGCACATCCTTAAAGCACAGCTGTATGCATTCCTGCATCATAGCATTCCTGCATTATAGCATAAGACTACAGGATGTATGTTGTAAGTCTCCATAAGAGAGATATTATTGGTCAAGCAAGGCCTCTCTCTATTACTGCTGAATAAATTCAGGAAGAATAGATTAAAAACAGACCTAGTCTGTACACTCCTGCTTTAAATCAAAACTATTTGGCCTTTATTTACTTCAGCACTTCTTTTCCTGATAGCTTTTACATTATCCTGTCAGAAAAACATACCGTACATTTCAGAGATTATAGTTTACTTCTTACATTTGGGCCTATATGTCTTAACACAGAGTCATATATCACCTTTTAGGTGTTGGCAGTCACAAATTCAAGTACCAAGAGAATATACCTCAAGAATAAAAATGAGTATGAATTTAGCAACGTTTGAGCTGCTCCAGTATCATGACAAAAGCTATGTACTTTAACAAGCTGGGTGGAAACCAAGGTTTTCGATACATCATTATGCATTAGTTGCAGCATTGCGCTAATATATCATATGTTCCAAATGTGTGTATGTTTTAAGGCTGAAAAAAAGCTTGTTTTCCTTGAAACATTTTCATTCCAGTTTTAATGTAAAACAAAGGACAGAAAACAGACTGTCAGGGTTTGGGGGAGAGTCCACCCAATCTTCCAGCCCTGAAATCTGTAACCAGTTCTATTATATGTAGATAGCTGGTACCAGCTGAATGGCCTTTTGTGTACCAGTTGATAGTCTCACATTCCCATACTGGGCTGTGCTGGCAGATTTGCCCTCACTGAGGCACTTACCCCAGCAGAGGGGTGAATCTTCCCGCGTGTGGCCACTATGTCCATCTCTGGCAGTGGGACACAGCACCAGCATCCCTGCACTCCTGCAGCCGCTACTGGCCTAGTGGGGCAGTCCAGGAGCGTGGCTTGGGGGGGAGCCAATGTTAGTTATGCCAGCGGCCCAGGCTTGGGACTTACACCACCAAAAAGACAGTGTAAGTTTATTAAGCCCAATGGGGGCTTCCCAGTGATGGGGAGGCTTTTTTGCATTGCAGAGGCCTGGTACGGCCACAATGCACCTGGGTACTGCCACAATGCACCTGGGTACGGCCACAATGCACAATGCACAATGCAATGGATGAGGCTGCCCACTGGGCACCCGGCCCCTTGGAAGAGGCTGCCCACTTCTCAGAGCCCCTAGGGGATGGGGCGGTATAAAAGTGTGAACAATAAAATAAATAACCAGTGACTTGGGGTACACTACTAAGGTTGCCTCTGAATAAGTCCGAGGGGGAGAGCTTCCAATTACCTTATCTCTCCCTGTGGGAGAATGTCCTTAGTGTATATGAATGGTCTTAGCATGTGGATGAGATTTCAGACTGCTTTCTTAAACAGGAAAGAAGTGTTATTACTAAAGATTAAACTACAGCAAATACATGGAACGTAACCATCATAGTAGGAAATACAGATCTAAGGAAATAAAAGGAAAACAGATCTTTAACTGAGTTTAGCTAGTTGCCTTCAGACGGAGCAAACACATCCCTGTCACCACATCTGGGTGAGGTGTTTGAAAAGTTAACTTTTTAACACTTTGACCAACTCAGGTGAAAACCTCTATCTTCCACACCCCAATCTAGAGTTAGGAATCATGTTCCTCCTGGGTGCTGCTCTGCACTCTTCCAATGGCACCCCCCAGACACATAACCCTTGTATCTTTTCCCTCATCGCATCTTATGATGCCCATCCATCAGAACCTCTTTGACAGATAGGCCCAAATGGCTGAACCTGTGCGTTGTTGTTTTTTTACTCTCCCCTCTTGGGAAAATAAATTGCTTGCCATGGGTTCAGGAACCCAGCTCATAGCAGATAGCATATATGTCTACAGAGGAAAAAGAGATAGAGAAAGAGATAAAATAAGAGGGAAATGGAGGGACAAGAGACAGAAAGTATAGAGCAACAGGACAAAATAAAACAGACTGGGGGGAAAAAGCACAACCCTTTGAAGCTTTCAAGAAGGGGATCCCAAAACAAGGACTTAGGTAGGGGGGGGCTCTCGGGTTCATGTCCGAAGCTCCGTCCACCCGTTTATGGGTTTTTAAAACATCTTAGGTTTTTTTGTTTTTTGGCCTGCAGGGGGCGCATTGTTTGGGCTAGCAGCACCATATTTTCATGGAATGTTTGGGGGAATCTTCTGATGATGCTACCCAGGTTTGGTGGGTTTGGTTCAGGGGGTCCAAAGTTATGGACTCCCAAAGGGGGTGACCCCATCCTCCATTGTTTCCAATGGGAGCTAATAGAAGATGGGGCTACACCTTTGAGAGTCCATAACTTTGGACACCCTGAGCCAAACTTTACCAAACCTGGGTGGTATCATTAGGAGAGTCTCCTAAAGATACCCTAAAAGTTTGGTGCTGCTAGCTTAACAATTGCACCCCTGACAGCAGGCACCCCCCAAATTTCCCGATTCTCCTTTTAAATCCACCCCTTTCGGCATGGATTTAAAGGGAGAATCTGAGGTCCTCAGTTTAGAAGAAGAAGAAGAAGAAGAAGAAGAAGAAGAAGAAGAAGAAGAAGAAGAAGAAGAAGAGTTGGGATTTATATCCTCCCTTTCTCTCCTGTAGGAGACTCAAAGGAGCTTACAATCTCCTTGCCCTTCCCCCCTCACAACAAACACCCTGTGAGGTGGGTGGGGCTGAGAGAGCTCCAAAAAGCTGTGACTAGCCCAAGGTCACCGAGCAGGCGTGCGTGGGAGTGCACAGGCTAATCTGAATTCCCCATATAAGTCCCACAGCTCAAGCGGCAGAGCAGGGAATCAAACCCGGTTCCTTTAAATTAGAATGCACCTGCTCTTAACCACTACGACACATTGAAAGTGATGCTGTTTCAGGGTGGGGGATAATCCACCCCAAAACAGCATCACTTTCAATGTTTTTTAACTGGGGACCCCAGATTCTCTCTTTAAGGTGGATTTAAAAGGAGAATTTGGGTTCTCTAGTTTAAACACCATTGAAAGTGATGCTGTGTTGGGGTGGATTCCAGCATCACAGCAGCTGCCCGGGGGACGGGGGGCGCAAAACTAAGATTTTGGATCAGGCTCCATTTTCCCTCTATGCCTCTGCCCAGAGGAGAGGGCAGAAGGAACTGCCAGCAGGGGAGGGCAGGGTGGGGGAGTCTGCTGTCCCTGGCCTCGGAGAGCTGCTTTTATAAGCGCTAGGCCAGGGCCGGGGCTTGGGGAGGCGTAGCCATGCCCTAGGGGCAGGTGGGGGTGTGGCCCCACCGAACCCCCCCATAAAAAATCTATACCTACGTCCCTGTCCCAAAAGATTATTATGTTATTTGCACCAGAGTTTATTTCTCCTAACCAGTAACATCTAATGTGGCAGCTCCAGTTTCAAAGAAATCTGTGTTCTCCAGTGCTTAATTTCAGCTTGATCCTACTCAGAGACCTCAATTATTTTCTATTGTAATTTTCAACCAATATCTGATTTATTTACTAGGATATTTTTCAATGTTCCACCCTAAACAAAATATTCCTAGGACATTTTTGAAGTTATTAATTTATAGGATTGCCATAGGTCAGAAGCAATTGACTGCACATAACACACACACAAATGGGAACATGTTCCCCACTCACAATGAAGGCATCCCATTCCCACTATAAAGGACAAAATTAAAAACAACAAAAGTAAAAATTATTAATATCCATTTACTATTTTATTTCTTGTACACTGTCAGTTGCTTGCACTGGTCATATTTCCTGTTCATGATGGTGATGGGACTATTTTTGTTCTGCAGTAAAGTGTCACAAGACTGCTTTTTATTTTTTTTTCAGTAAAGGCCACTGATCTTATTAATAACAAAAGGAAAAGAGGAGTGTTTTCAAGTCTTGTTTTTTTTTAATTCTTCTGTTAAATACTTTGATGAATGTGATATTCACAGGAGACAGAAAGGTCTATAAGGATGAATTTACTTTGAATCATTTCCATTGTGATCTTTTTAAACTTTAGCTATTTCAGTTATGGAACTATTAGCCCCATCCAAAGGGTGGGGGGATCCATTGTCGGGAATGGCATGGAGCTGTGCCAGTGGAAGTTGAAAACATCCCCTGAACCAGCAATATGAAAAAAAGTGTGTGTTGATTACCGTGAGGTCACTTCTGATTTTGGTGACCTTTTGAATCAATGGGCAAAAAATAATCACTTTAATTTATGACTAGAAAATAGTTGGTAACCAGTAAAATGATTTCTGAACTGAAAAAAAGTTTGAACTTTGCAACCTACATCACTGATTATTGTGCCTCCTTCTTTTAAGATACATTCTGTTATCACTTGGGTATTCCAGAGAATCTTCAAAGGTACATGTGTCGTGCAGTCAAGTCACTTCCAACAAAGGTAAGTGTAAGGAATTCCATAGAAGCAGAAATAAAAGGCTTTTTTGGTGTAAAAGACCGTTTATTCAGACATCCTAGAAAGCTCACGTACACGACGTGGCAGGAATAAAGTCTCCCGCCAGAAGCACAGGTTATAACTCTGTCCATCCCATCCCCCCTCCCGGATTCCCATGGGAACGGAGTTCTTATCTCTCTCGCAGAGATAAGGTCTCCACCGCAGATGCTGGCCCATCGCCCGGGTTATGGAATGCAGTCAAGGCCAGGCGGCTGTCCCGCTCATCAACACCATTGAATCCTTTACACTCTGCCTCCCTTAAAAAAGACTTCTCTCCCCCAGGTTTGTGCGGAAAGGTGCGATGGAAAGCAGAAATGAGGGCAGGGGCCAATATTTTCGGAATAAACCCATTGATTATACCCAGAGGAATATCCCACCCAAGAGACTAAATATTGTAAGCGTTTTGCGATTAAAACGTAGAGTCCAGGATGGCGTCAATTTCAGAATGCTTGTGGCCATCAATTATAGTCGGTGGGGGTCTCTCCGGCGGTCGCGTGCCAGGCATCGGAAACGGAGCCTTTGAGCAAACTGGAATGGAAGACAGGATGGATATTACTTTAGAGAATTAGGCAAGTCCAATCGGGCAGTGACATCATTAATCACTTTAGTAATCTGAAAAGGTCCCACGAATCTTTTGCCCAGTTTTGAAAATTTATGCACGTCTCTGAGATTTTTGGTAGACAAATACACCCAGGTATTTCACACGTGAAGGGAAATCCGGAAGCGGTGCTTATCCGCTTTGAAGTTTTGGGAGTCTTTAGCTCGCTGTAAGGCTTTGTCTGGACCATTTTCCACCCTCGCCAGAGACATTGAAATCCATTGTTGAAACTCCGAGGATTCAACGCCCGCAGGGTAGCTGCGCAACGGAGGGAAGCCTGGATCGACTCAGACACAATTTCGGAAGGGGGTTTTGTACTCGCTATGAACCGCGATTATTATAGGTGTATTCTGCAAACGGAATTAACTCGCACTCAATTGTCTTGGTGGTAGTTGGTGTAACAACGCAAATAATACTGCTCCAGGGTTCTGTTCGCCTTCTCTCTGACTCACCGCCACTTTGAAACGTGGTAGGGGGCGAGCAATTGCCGGGCTGCCCCCAACCGTAATAAAACCCAGAAAAGCTTTCCAGAACTTTGAAATGAATTGGGGCCCAAGCTGGCTCGGAGACCACCTTAACGGGGCGGATGTGTAGACGATAAATATGCTGGAATGAACAGACGCCTTAATCTTCTAGGAGCCGGAGGGGATGGAAGCACATGGGATGAAAATGGGCTTTGTTTAGGAAAATAAGTCCACCACCACCCACAAGACCGTTGCCTTTGACTTTCTGGCAAATCCGTAATAAAAATCCATGGAGATGACTTCCCAGGGGCGGGAGGCCACCGAGAGGCTTCAACAGACCATGGGGTTTTCCCCGAACGGCTTTTTTGGCTTCCCGTGACAAACAGAGCAACCTTTAATATATGTTCTCAATGTTCCCATCCACATCGCTAAGGCCACCAAAATTGACGGGCGTAAGGGCCAAATGCAGAGTTTTTTTTAGAAGCTGGGCCAAAATGTCCAGCCGAGCTGGCATCATGACAGGCCTCGAACCTGCTTACGGAGGAGGGGAGGCATCGTACCAACAATCCGCCGGCCGCCAAACACCATCTCCTCCAGGCGCAATTGGGAGTCACCTTCCTCCGCTGGTGGCTCAGCTGGGTAGCCCCGCCTCGAAAGTTCTCGTAGGAAAGGGAGAGACCAGGCTGGGAATGGGTGGAGAAGGAGGAGTGGACGCCTGAGATCGAGTGACAGCCACAGCCCCACTGGGAGGGGAGAGAACAGTGCGCGGAATATCCCGTGAAGGCAGCTCCAGCACCCTCCTCGGCAGGCTGGTGAGCCAGCATCAGCCAGTTTTTATTGGTTTTCCGGGAAAAATGGACAAAGTGAAAAGAGAAACGCAGAAAAGAAATCGGCCCAACGGAGTTGTTTATGGCGACATCTTGAGGGGGGGTGGAGAGGGCTGCCAAGTTCTGTGATCCCACCAAACTTGAAAGGGTGCTTAGCCCTCCAGCCAGTGGCGCCAAGTGGAGTGCTACTTTGATGGCCGCAGTCTCTTTATCCCCTACAGTCCAGTTGAGCTCAAGAAGCACCGGAGAATTTTGATAAATAAGCACACGGAACCAGCCTATCATCTTTATTTCTCTGCAACAGGCTGCTCCAAGCGCTTTGTCCGGAGGCATCCACGTGCGGAAACCACAAACGGAAGATCTGGGTCAGGTGTGTTTCAGTGATAGGTTCGGTAGTAAAGCTGATTTTGTGTAAGCTGAAAAGGCTGTCTGACATCTCTTTAGACCAGGAAAGGGGTCCCCGGGCTTGGCAGCCCCTGTGGATCTTTACCCTTAGTGCGTAAGAGGTCTGTGGGAGTGGGAGAGTCAGTTCAGCTTAATTCAGTATAAAGTCAACGTATAGAAATTAGCAAACCCTAGGAAAGATTGGAGTCTCCTTTTCGATTGGTAGGGGCAGGCCATTGGAGGACTGCTTCAATCTTTTAAAGTAGGATCCATTTTAGCCCCTCGAAGAGATCCGGGTAACCCAAATAGTCGAAGATAGAGGTTTGGTGGAAACAACATTTAGAAAGTTTGGCAAAGAGGGAGTTGTTGAGCAAGCCGTTTCAATACTTCCTGAACCAATGCTTCTTATGCCCTCCATGGTTTGTGAATAAATTCAAAACATCATCTAAGTACACCACTACTCCCTTTGTATAATAAATCATGGGAGAACTTCGCTGATAAGGGCCATAAAGCTCAAATGGGCCCCAATTCTTAACCCGAATGGCATTATTAAGTATTCATACCTGGGTCCAAATTTTGTGTGTTAAAATGCAGTCAAATGTTCATAGCCTTCCCGGCGAATCCTGCGACCCTGTAGTAAGCTTCTCTTACGTCCAACTCAGTAACAATGCGTCCCTTGACCAATGCATCTAAAAGGACCTTGATTAATGGCAAAGGGTATTTATTGGACAGGGAAACCGCGATTGAGTCCTCGCCGGTAATCCGGTTCAGAGCCTTAAAGACTCCATCCTTTTTTTTTTAACAAACAATACAGGAGCAGCATGTGTGTGTTTGTAGCCCGTCAGATGAACCCGCTGAAAGTGAGGTTCTTGTCTAAGAAGGCACGGTTCCTTCTCCTCATTGGGACTCATAGCGGTAGATTCTACCTTTGGGGCAGTTGCCCTGGCTGTAACACGATTTTGCAGTCAGTGTCTCTATGGGGTGGCAATTGATCACGATTCTTTGCTCCTGAAATACTCTGGCTAAATCTTGGTAAGCCGGTGGAATGCCGGGTAGAATCAGGAGCAATTAGAGCTGCATCGCTGATGAAGCCAGGGGTATGTCAGAGAAGGTGAGTTGTCCCCAAATTCATGTGTTCTCCGCAGGGAGGGTCAGTGAATTCTAAGATCCTTTCTTTCCAAATGAATTTTGGTTCATGCAACAACAACCACGGCATGCCCAGAACTATGGAGTGTTTAAATGTAATCGGCGCCAGAATAAAACTAATTTTCTCCCAATGGTCAGCGCAGCGAGCGAGGAGGACCGGGTTATGCGCTTTGAACTGGGCCGGTCCTTCGACCCCGAGAGGACTGCTGGCCCATTTGGGTGAACGGTATGGGCTTAGCCAGGGACTCGGTCTAGTCCAAGTTCTCCGCCCACCCAAATGGGGCCGCGAGATTAAACAATGGGGAGCACCCAGAATCTACAAGGGCTGGAGGCTATAATAATGAATGTATGCTTAGCGGGTTGGCCAGAAACGCTTTGAATCGTGAATGGGAGCGCCGCCTTCACTCACCGCGATCTGGAGTCGTAAATCCCATATCCATGGGGGGCTGAAGAGAGGCAAACAGCTGCTTCTCCTCTGGGTCGCCTTCGGGTAACTGCCTTTAGACGAAGCCCGCTGGGGGCGGCCCGGATTTGGCGCGGGTGGCTTGGCAGATGGGGTGCGCGCTGCCGGAGCGTAAGGGCTGGCTTCTGTTTCTTCGGGCAGTTGGCAGTTAGATGACCCGTCCTCCGCAGTAAAGACACAATCCCAGACGGGCGACGGCGCTCGGAGGTGGTTTCGTAGAGGCTGCTGGGCTTGGCTTGCTATGTCGCAGCGAAATGTGGTCAGAAGTATGGCGGGTTTTAGCGTATGCGGCCCCCCGCACGGTTGCGTAATCCAAACGAGACGCTTCACTTGAGATCCCAAGTCGATCCAATCAGCAATAGTGCTGGGATCCGGATTAAGAAAACACCTCGCTTTCACGCAGTTTGCCGCCGAGCTGTGCATCCGGAGAAGTATTCACATTTCATGCACTCAGGCCACTTCAGGGAGGGAGTCGGCGCATAGCCGCCGCGATCGAAATTCACGGGCAAATTCTGCAAACGAAGCGTTGCCGTCTTTGCTGAATAGATTTGATGGTGCGGATGGCTTCATTTTCAGCACCCGGATCTTGGAAGCGTTCAGCCCTTAAGGCTTAGAGGAACGCTTGGCACCGCAGGCGCAGTATCCTACCCTTTGCAGATCAAAAGAGTCACAAACCAGTCGGCTGCCGCTCCATCTAAGATCGGGAACCGATGTCCCGTGATTTTTTCGCCAAGCTCAGACCGGGTACAAATCGCCATAGTCCTCCATATGTGGGCACTCGAAGTTGTGGGATGAAGCGTGCAGGGAAGTTTGGAAGCCGTCCTGCATCGTAAAACGGGCAGGTATTGAGGTCTGTAATATCCTCTCCATCGGCCCTTGGCTACCGGCTGGGCCAGCGGGCGGTTGCGCGAGGTTGAGGCAGCGGCGCAGGGAGGGCCGGAATCGGGTGGAGGGTGGGAGTACCAACGCCGTGCCGCTTGGTGTTCTGGGTGGGAGCCGGGTCCTTGAAGGTGGCAGATGCGCGAGTAGCAGGACTCCAGCAGCGCCGCTTCTCTGGCGCTGGCTGTACTCCAGTGACAGCTTAGGGACTCCAACTTCTGGGGCATCTTGGTCCTGCTGCTTCTTCCCAGTTCCCTCTCCAAGGCGGCAATCTCTCTCCTTGGCGAAGTCAAGGCATCCTGGTGCGCATGCAAAGCTGCTTTCTCTCGTTCCAGTTTGGCCAGTTCGTCTCGCTGAACAGCCTGAAGTTAGTTCACTCCTTGGCGTACGCGATAAGGCCTTAACGCTTTCGCTGCTGACGCTTGTAAGTCCAGCGCTTTGGAGTGTTCCAGGACTTTATCATGGACTGATAGGTTCTGCACATATTGCCGCTAGTAGCTGCCTTTGGCACGGTCCAATTCGAAAGTTGGATTTCCTTTTATGCTGCTGTTCCCGGGTCTCTTTGCAGGTTCTCAACGCATTTGCTGCAGCTGCTCGCCTCTTCCCATAGCTGGCGCTCACGGGCTCCATGCTTCCTGGGCATCTCAAGCAATCGGCCCACTTCCTCATCCCAGCCTCTCTTTTGATGGGAGGGGAATAGGATCCGATGGGAAGGCAGGCTTTCTTCGATTCCTCTTCATCAGAATGGTCAGACCTCGTGCTCCACCGGGCGGCTCCAGAAATCACGGGCACCCCTTGGCGGTGCAGCTGCTGATCCGCCGATCTGGGGTCCGGGATCGAAGCTGGTAACGGATACCCCTCCCAATCCCCGATATAGTCCCCGGGTTTCAACGGGTGGTCTTCGGACGGGCCCCAGTGCGCTATGCCACGGGTGGATTCTGGGAGCAATTTCACCAAATATAACGAAGTCCAGGAATCGCTCAATGGACTCCTGTGTTGCCGCGAGATGAAAGGTGGTCAGGACCTGGTTCTCTTCCGTGACAGGTTGCATCTGAGGTTTGTAATCCACACGGAAACGGCAGATATCCTATCCACAGGCGCTCGATCCATACAGACAATAGCGCCCCAAACGACTCATGCAAGTCCACATGATCGCTCTCGCCCCTCGCCCCTAACGGAGTAAGGGAAGACTCGTGTTGGGATAATGGTAGGACGGGAAAGAGTTACCAGCCAGACCCGCTCTCCGCCGCCGGGTTCCTCCTGTAATCCATAAGGGAAAGCCCGAGCCCTCTTTGGGGCTACCGCGACCTTCCACAGATTCAGGAATATTCAACCTCTCCATGCCAAGACACCAGAGGTCCGGGCTGCACTGGGAAGATAGGATGAACTAGGATTCCTGCCACAATGTAAGGAATTCCATAGAAGCAGAAATAAAAGGCTTTTTTGGTGTAAAAGACCATTTATTCAGACATCCTAGAAAGCTCAATGCGCATTAATGACGCGGGCAGGAATAAAGTCTCCCCGGCCAGAAGCATGGTTATAACTCTGTCCATCCCATCCTCTCCCAATTCCTCCATGGGAACGGAGTTCTTATCTCTCTCGCAGAGATAAGGTCTCCGCCGCAGATGCTGGCCCATCGCCCGGGTTATGGAATGCAGTCAAGGCCAGGCGGCTGTCCCGCTCATCAACACCATTGAATCCTTTACAGTAAGCGCCATCAAGTCACTTCTGACTCATGGCAACCCTATGAATCAAATACCCCCAAAATTCCTGTCATTAGCAGGCTTGCTCAACTCTTGCAAGCTGAGGACTCTGGTTTCTTTTATAAAGTCAGTTCATCTCATTTGGGGGCTTCCTCTTTTTCTGCTGCCTTCAACTTTCCCTAGCTTTGTTGTCTTTTCCAGTGAGTTGTCTTCTGAAAATGGGACCAAAGTATAATAGCCTCAGTTCAGTCATTTTAGCTTTTAAGGAGAGTTCAGGCTTCATTTGATCTAGAATCCACTTTTTTGTCTTTTTGGCTGTTCATGGTATCTGTGAAACTCTCCTCCAACTCCACATTTCAATGAATTAACTTCCTTCCTGGCAGCTTTCTTCATTTCCAACTTTTACACTTAAGGATCTTTTCTAGTTCCTTCATGGCTGCCTTCCCAATCTCAATCTCCTGATTTACTGGTTGCATTCTTCTTTTTGATTGATGATGGAACTAAGGAACAGAAAATCTTGAACAATCTTAATTGCTAAAGTTGTGTAATTCCACAGTAGTTGTTACTTTTGTCTTCTTGAGGTTCATCCATAATCCTGCTTTGACATTTTCTGCTTTAATCTTCATAAGGAGTCATTTTAAGACGTCACTGTTTTTTGTTGGTAATGTGGCATGATCTGCATATTTCAAATTGTTAATGCTCCTCCCCACCAGTTTTCACCCTACCTTCATCTAAATCTAATCCAGATTTTCTTGTGATATGTTGTGCATATAGTTTGATAAGACAGGGGGATAAAATACATCCTTGTCTGACACCTTTGCCAACTGGAAAACATTCTGTTTCTCCATATACTGTCCTAACAGTAGCTCCTCATCCAGAGTATAGTTTGCACATCAAAATGATGAGATCTTGTGGCATACCCATTTCCTTTGAAGCCACCTATAGCTTTTAATGATCCACACAGTCAACAGCTTTGCTATAATCTATGAAATACAAACTGATTTTCCTGTGAAATTCTTTCTGATGCTCCAGTAACCAACATAACTTTGCAATATGATCTCTAGTGTCTCTTCCTTTTCTGAATCCAGCGGAAACATTTGGATTTCTCATTCCATATATGGTAACCGTCTTTGTTGTAAGATTTTGAGCATTACTTTACTCACCTGAGAAATTATTGCAATGATCTGATAGCTGCTGTAGTCTTTTATGTCTGCTTTTTTCAGAATTGGAATGTAGAGTGATTGTTTCCAGTCTGTAGGCCATTGTTTTGTTTTCCATATTTGTTGGCACGTTTTTGTTATGATTTTGAAGGACTCTATTTCTGTGGCTTCACATAGCTCTATGGAAAAAATATGACAAGCATACAATTGTAAATAATATTCAATATACCAGTAAGAAGTGTAAATACACTGAGAAATAGAGTGTAAAAGTAAAAAATCTTTAACTCATCAAAGGAGAATTTGTAGATATGATGAACTATGACTTGCCAGTCAAATTTGGTTTCAAGCATGTCTTCATCACACCAATTCTGCTTAATCCTAGTTATTCATTTTGGAAAGTCATCAGTGCAAAAAAAGGAGCCAAAAATCTTTTGGTAATATATGAGATACAAAATAACACCAGCTGTGATGCAGAGGCAACATGCCAAGAGAAAAATAAACTTTTTGTGTATAATACTGTGTGTGAACTCACTGTTCATGTTTAATACTGAGTATATAGCAACAGGTATAAATTATGCCATTTATCCTTCTCTCTCTCATGTTACAGAATTTAATCTTCTCCATTTATCAGACATTCCACAGCTTCTGTAAAGAAACTGGAAATTCTTCCTTTACAAACCACAGATAGTACAAAGAATGACATTGTCAATAGCAGTGCTGTACATCAAATATACATCAGAAAGGAAAGATGCTTATGCTTTATTCATGCAGAATAGCTTAGTTCACAGAAGTTATCACAAGAGTAGAGGGAAATGAGGCTATCCACCTTGAAATGCATCTGTGTGTTCATCATGGACTGCACAAATTCCAAAGGGAGGACTTCATGAAAATTCTTTGTTATTTATGTGCCCTATTAAAGAAGATACACTCTGCTTCTGAGGCTAGTGATGAAAATGGCAACATCTATTACAACCCAACACAATGCATGTTAACTCTGAAGTAACTCTCACTTCTTTCAATGAAACGTATTCTCAAACGTGCTTATGACAGCAACATTAGGCTTTCATAAGGTACAAGCGAAACATTACCCAATTTACGTAAAAAGTAAGCTAGTTCCACACACACTGGGGTGCTGTCAAGAAAAACAGTCGCATGCAAGTTAGTTAAGTGGGTAATAAAAATAAAAAACCATTTTCAGAGAATGTTGTTTTCAAGTAAATACAGCTGTTTCTGGAATCTGTAACACGTTATGGATGTTTAAACCGAAACATCCTGATCAAATTGCAAGTCTGAACAGAGGCGTGCAGTCGGGGTCTGTACAGGTTGCTTACAGAGCTACCCTAAGTAGAGTTACATCCTTCTAAGCTCATTGACTCTGCTTATGACACCCCTGGTAATCTTTTCCTGTAGTTTTTTTTTCCAGTTCAAAATTGCCCATCCCAAGCTTCTTTTCCCTCATGGAAAAATGCATGTAGATTTTTATGTACAGCAGTAGGCAACAGGAAAAGCTTCACTGAACTTCACACCATGTATCCTTACCTAGAATTGGCTAAACAGTGGAATATCGTGATGATGAACCCCAACAAATTGCAGTGCAGGATTTATTTGCACCCAAGGCCTACATGCCAATTGGCATGTCCCCCACACTGTTTTTCTGCTTTGCTGCCTTTTCCCCATGCACCCCAACACCTCCACAACCTACCTGTGTGGTCGAATACCTCCCAACTCTCCCTGTGACTGCTGGATGCTGCCCAATGCTCCCCATGCCCATCGAACACCAGTGTGGGGGCTTGGCTGGGCATGCAGGCATGCAGGGTGCACGCGTGCCTCGGGCACAGTTCCCCCTCACTCCAGCCCTGGACACTGAGCAAGAGCTGGTCGGTGACTACAGCTCTTGGGTTGCTTTTCCTGCCTGGCCTAGCAGCCTCGTGCACTGTTCTGCCTGGTTGGCTGTCTGCTTGGGTAGAAAGCCACATGGGTAAAAAGCTACTGTAGAGTGGAAAAAATTGCCACATGCAGCTCTGAGGCCACACCTTAATATACTTAATATACTCCTCTTGAAGTAATATACCAGAACCCAACAAAAAGGGTTTGTGCAAAGTCCACGCTGAGGAAACTCTCTCTTATAAAACAGGCATTTCTTATTATACTATAGTTTCATTTCTGTTTGGTAGTTATTTGGAACATAGGGCACAGAAGCTCACTGTCTCTCAAATGTTGCTTAGTGGGAACTTGAAGTTCAGAAATCCTTCTTCCCTATTCTGCTCAGGAACAAGCTGGTGATTTATTTATACACTAATGTTTTCTGACTCATCCTGGCATTTTGATATTTGAGGTATTGGCTGCTTGGCCACAATAAAGAAAAACAAAACCATCCAGGGTGAAAGTAAGCCAATACGCAGTAGTGTTAGACAGCAGCTAAAGTGATATCTTCCATCTTCTGCCCCAAGCATCACTTCCCCTGAGAGAGGCAGTACCATCAAGAAATGTTAAGTTGCTTTCATTCCTGAAGCCATCGATTCAGAAGCGATCACTGGTAAGTGCTATTCCTTGGTCCTTCTGTCTCCCAGAGCCCCTGTCATCTCTCACCTCAGCCCAGCTTGGCCAGAGAAATATTTAATGTGCTCTAAATCTCTGTCTCCCACAGATTTATGGTCAGTTCAGTGCAAGTCTGGGATTCAGTAGGAATTTAGGTGGGCCTTGCTATGCTTGTTTTCTGTCTTGCATGTGCCCTCTATTCTCTTTTCCTTCAGGAAAGAAAAAAATCTAACTGATCAAGAGTCCCTATATGCAGAAGTATTTTCTTTTGGTGCAATGAACATCTGAAATTGGTGCGTTTTGCTAATTGTCTGCAGCAAAGATATACAATTGAGACAAGATTACCCCTTCCAGTTATTCATTTGCCCTTTGAGAAGATTAACTTCTTTTATGGACCATAGGTAGAAATGCTAGACATATATTTTTTCTACATAACTTCTTGGAAAATACTTGTCATGATCTCCACTGTGAAATGGTTGCTTGATGGAATGTTGCTGGGGGGAATCAGATCCCACAGAGCATTCCAGAAGCCAAAAGGATTCATAAGTCTCTTCAGGCAGGCATAAATTCACCTGTCACCTGTGCGAAGAAGGATATTGGAGCCCAGTTGGCTCTTCAGAACAAAGGGATCCAATCATGGCACACTGTCTATACAGACCAGACCTACATTTATCCCCATGCCAAATATCAAATCCAATATGGCCTGCTTGGTGTATGAGACCTATTCAAACTAGAGAAAGAGTCCCAGTAACACCATGAAAGCCACCAAGTTTGCATCTGGGGATGAAGTGACTGAGTCCACATGGGTGCTAAAGTCTCCCAAGAGCATTAGTCTGAGGTACCTCAAGGCTCAGTCTGAGATGACCTCTAACAGGTTTGGCAGGGTAACTGCTGGTGCCCTAGGTGGTCGGTAAACCAGCAGAATCACCAAAGTCTACACAGCATCCCACACCAGGCTTACACAGTCAATGCCAGAGATTAATGGCATGGGTATTGTCCTAAAGCTGAAAGCCTCCCAAATAAGAATTGTCCCCTGCCCTTTGTCCATGACTGATGTAGGACCAAGAAACCTGATACCTTGTTTGTGGTAGCATGTCCTTTTTGACAGCCATTGTTAGGATCTTCTGCATGGCTTCTTAGAATTGAATGGCGTAAAGTTTTCTCCAACAGACTGCCTGATCCTATAACATTTACTTGAAAATGTGCATACGTTTGCCCTGACCGGGATGGCCCTGATTAGCCTGATCTCATCAGATCTCAGAAGCTAGGTAGGGCCAGCTTTTGTTAGTATTTGGATGGGATACCACCAGTGGTGGGATCCAAAAATTTTAGTAACAAGTTCCCTTGGTGGTGGGATTCAAACAGTGGAGTAGTGCCAATGGGGCTGGGCGGGGCATGATGGGGGAGTAGCCGGGCATTCTGGGGGTGGGGCATTCATAATTTCTCTGTTACTGTAAAAAACTCTTACTGTAAAAAAAGTTCCTAATTTCCAGCTGGTATCTTTCTGTCCATAATTTAAACTCATTATAGCAAGTCCTATCGTTTACTGCCAACAGAAACAACTACTTCTCCTCTAATTGACTGCCTGTCAAATACTTAATACTTAATTTTGTTTCTAGAAATCAAAAGAAGGATACTTTCCTTAAACAAGGAACTTTACCATATTTCTAAAAATGTTTTTAAAACAGCCCAACAGAGAATGATCCCGTTTTCTACCTTCGCTAACCAGCCACATAGGAAACAACAGGACTTTATGATTTTTGGACCTAATGGAATTTCTAACGGAAAAGCAGACCCAATTAGTAACCCCCTCTCGGCACACACAAATAATTAGTAACCCACTCTCGGGAACTGGTGAGAACCTGCTGGATACCACCTCTGGATCCCACCAAGAAAGTCCAGTGATGCTACAGAGGCAGGGAATGGCAAACTTCCTCTGAATGTCCCCTGCCTTGAAACTCTATGGCGCAGTTACATGCTAGCTTCAACTTCTGGGGATGGGTGGGGTAAAACTCCAATCAATCAATCAATCAATCATCCATCAATCATCAATCAGTCAGTCAGTCCCCATCATCACAGTTCAGTGGGACAGAGAGCCCCAGCATTTTTATCCAGGTAAGGGCAGTAACTATGACAGAGCCCAATGTGAAATACTTAGAACATCTATTATGTATATGATTACTGTCCTTAAATGCCAGTATTCCACCAGAGTACTCAGCCGCACAGACGTTTATTTCACACAAAGAAGCAAACCCATCCCAAACAAGAGCTGAAGTCTTTACTTAGCATCAGGGAATCATTCAAGCATGGCTTTTCAACACTAGGTGTAAGCCCTGGAACGGGTGAAATGTGACTGAACAAGTGCAACCGCTCCTCCACAATGGCTCACTTGGTGTCAAAATACCCAGCTGATGAATCTTATTCTTTAAAGCCTTTTTACGATTGCCCTGGAAGTTTTAATGAAGTGTTTATCCTGTGGTTCCAGCTTCTGTTGAAGGTTTTTATGGATATTAGCTCTGTTGTCTGTTAACACTAACTTTGAATATGCTTTATTTGCTCTGTCTGCATGCTTCTTTATGATGTTTATTTTGTTCTTTTCAGTTATTCTTTTAGTTTATAGCTTTATTTGACGTTATAGAAAGATGTTTTATAGAAAGATGTCAGTCAGTTTTTATTACAGTTATAGACTGACATGGGGTAGTTGATAAAAAAAGTAGGGCATAGATATTTTAATTTTTTTTTTAATGTACAGAAGGCCTTCTCTTTAATATTGGAGATTATAGTATTAGAGCTGGGTTTCTGAGAAGAGAGTCCCTCCAGTATAGTCTCTTTATGTCACCTAATTCCTTTCTCTTTCTTTTCTGCCATAGCTTGTAAATATTACCAATCTTTAGCATCTTACAGAGGCCCCTTCCGCACACGCAAAATAATGCATTTTCAAACCACTTTCACAACTGTTTGCAAGTAGATTTTGCCATTCCGCACGGCTTCAAAGAGCACTGAAAGCAGTTTCAAAGTGTATTATTCTGCATGTGTGGAATGAGCCTATAGTTTAACAGAATCTTCATCATGCATACTTTTTTCTTACTATATTGGAAAAGTTGCAGTAGCCTTGAATTATACAATCATACTTGTTCAACTAGGGGTTTCACATTTTTCTGCTGACCTAGTCCCTCCACCTTTAGCAGGTAGAAACTTTTCCTACAATTCATCTTTGTGCTAGAAAAACGATCCACTTTCTGAGGGTACAGAACTATTCTGAGGAAATAGTTTTAAAAAAAATAATTGCACCATAAAGACAGGATCACACTTTCCTGGTCAAGCTAATGCATATTATTAAATAATGATTATATGATCAAAGATGACAGTTTAATACAACTCAGAATCCCCACATAGCCCTAAGCCAGTATTGAAAAGGTAGAGAAAACACATGTACATTTCTCTTTTTAACTGCACTTTTGTGACTTTTTGACAGGGAAAATAACACTAATAACTTATTACTGAGTATTTGCTGTAATTATGAAATAATGTCCACCTCTTCATACTTACTAGAAGTGTCCACAATTTCAAGAAATTAATTTCACTATTGCCTTGGGATCCCTTTGACAGTTATAGGGTATATAGCTCTTTCTTAATGGGCATATGGACATAAATCCAGCGGGGTGGGGGAGGGGATTCATGCCCTAAAGAAAATCCTTCTGTGTATGCATGCTGGTCTTGCCTGGGAAGCAACATGCTCAGAGTAGCAAGGGTATGGCTTTTTACATTTTCAAACCACAACCAGGGACAAGCATGGAAATGTCACATACTGAATAACAGATCAGTTATCTCTTGGTAAATGTGTACAAAAGATGGCTGAGCGTTAAAGAATAGCTGATCCTTCAACAATTCTGATTATATATTAGATGATAAATTCTGCATTAGTTAAATTCAGTTGAAGAACTATTAGTACCAGGCATGCTTCCTTCATTTTCCCCTCCATTCCTCATAATTATTTTTTATTGTTATTTTATTAGACTTTCAGGTTTGGGTTTCCAACAGACCAATTACAAATGTTACAATTACATTTAAAATCAGTAACTATGTTCCATTTAAAACAATAAGTAGGTTAAAACAATTCAACAAAATTACCCAGTGATGAATAAGTCCATGTATATGTCCCCATATGTTAATATGGCTACATTGATGAGTCAGATGAAGGGGAAGGCCGAAAGTGTAACCTTTGCTGCCTCAACCCTATGGCTGGTGGAACAGCTCGATCCTAAAGAAAGGCCTTTCAGAACTGCATCAAATAGGGCCTTGTTCCACAGGTCTTGTTCCACAGACAATTTCACCAGGTTGGTGCCAGGACTGAGAATATCCTGGCTCTGGTTGAGGCAAGCGGAATTTTTGTCAATCCAGGGATCTCTAGCAGATTTTTGATTACTGAACAAAGTGTTCTTCAGGGGACATAATAGGAGAAGTGGTCCTGTTAGTACAGTGGTGGTCCCAGACTGTTTAGAGCTTTGCTAATAACAAATAAAAGGTTTCTTCCCTGCACAAAGTATGTCCCTTTGGGCTGACTGTTCCAAAGTATATGCCATTGTTTAAAACCCAAGTGGGAACATGGAATCTTTTTCTGTATTCTTCTGATTTTATTGGTCTTTATCCCCCAAATGAAACCTCTCATCATGCTCAGCATTTCTTTGAATCTCCAAATATGTTTTAGATGCCCGGGTGCCCCCATATACACTCCCTTTTCTGGACCCTAAAGCACAAGATACTTTCCTGGGCTTGACCTGAATGCCCCCTCCCTTAAAAATTCCTGTATGCCCCCAGTCATTTTCTGCTGCCTTTTGCCCTCCCAGATGGAATTAATATACATCAGAACTTGTAAGTTTTGCTCAAGAACCTGTTTTCAATGTCAGGACACACAGCTAAAATGTATTCACTGTGAAAATGACTGGAATGCCTTTGAGCATCTACAAAATGATTTTTCCTGATCATCACTTCTACTCATTTGATATTGTGGCAGAACCTCCAACTGATAGGAGCGGCTTGCAAGGAAGCTTCAGTCCTGCACTTTCTCAATTCAACACTTGAATACTTCCCTAAACATTGCTAAACAAGAAACTTGTCACATGATAAGTGCAAGTGCAACAAGCACAAACGGCTCCTCCTGCTCATTTCTGTATCCTTCCCATCTGCTCCCAAAATAACTACGTTTAAGGAGATCAATTTCTAAACAATTCAAACGGATAGTAGTATCCTGTATAGGTCTTTTTTCCTGTGGTTTTTTTTCTTCTGAGGGATATGCATCACTGCCTCATAGTGCCTGCATTTTTTGTTTGGTTGCTTGCTTCGTGCGCACGAGAACCAGAGTCTTTTGCTTCTCTAAGGCAAGATGCGAGAAGCGCTGTATAGCTGCTGCCTGGGTATTTCTGGGGTGGGGGTGAAGCATTCTGGGAGTTGTAGTTTAAGGCCCTGGGATGTGAAGCCCACTCCTCTTCCCGTTCGAGCATTTCTTACTACAACTCCCATCAAGCCAGGCATTTTGTAAGAAATGTTTTCTCCATCCCTTGCAGAAAACTAGTCTGGCGGGTGCACCGGGGTGGGGGAGCCAGCGGGCAACAAACAACGAGCGGCTGCGCTAGTGGCGGGTCGTTTTCCTTGCAAACACGCAGCCGGGTGTATGTGTGAACGAATAGCCCCTGTACTCTGGTACAGCCCCTAACCTCTCCGTAAAGCCTGCGTCACAGCCAGGCCTCGCCATCCTTCCCAAACGCGCTCCACCTCTGCGCACGCGTGCTGAGCTAAGCTGAGCCCAAGGTTACCTGTTCGGGCTCGGCCCTTGTTTATCCCTCGCTGGCGTCGTGCCTGATTGCTCTCCTCTGCAATAGACCCCATCTCATCCCTCCCGCGTTCCCCACCCCGGCGACGCATCGAAATCCCCAAGTGGGAGAAGCCTGCAGGGACGCCGCCACAAGGAGCAGGTGAGGGATGCGAACCCCCCAAAAGGGACCCCCTTCCATTTTATTTCTGTCTCCATCTCGAGCGCTTGTTGGGAAAGAGTTGAATCTGGAAGCAAACAAGGCCGGTTTGGGGAGGCGGGGAGTAAGGCTATGTGGCCTTGGCGATTCCAGCTGTGGCGGGTCGCCTCTGTTTACGCCGAGGGCTGGAAGCTGTAATCCGAGATCTGGCGACAAATTCCCGTTTCAGCCTTGCAGAAAAGGGTGCAGACGGTAAGCTAAAATACTGCGGTGGCTGCGGAGGGGAGAAAGCAAAGAGTCCCCCAAATGCCGTGTTGTTGGGCCGCAAGAAAGTAGGCCAGGCTGTAGCCTGAAAATGTCCCCCTAATGGTGCAGTCCAGAGCCACTCGCAGCATTCATACCAGAAACCTAGGCCTCAAGATGATGGCATGAAATTTCCTCCTCCTCCTTTAAAAAGTTCAACCTGATTAAGAGTTCTGGAGAACTCAAGAGCATAAATACTATTGTGTAGTGTACTATATTGTGTAGTGGTTGGTCCTAAGAAAAAGGCTTCTGTGTTTTGAGTTTTTCACTTTGTCAGTTGCAACCATTTTTGCAATAACTGGTTTAACCATTTTAGGACAGCGCTGTCAGTTTTGTCTATGCTCCTCCTTATTCTCCGCCTCTTGCTTTCATCTCAAAGCACTGGTGTTTCTTTTATTTACATTCCTTTTTCCATGCTGCAGGTATTTCAAGGAGGTTTTGTCAGTCTCAAAGAAGCATGGCTTTGTGTTGGGGGTCTAAAATGTAGGGCTCCTCAAAGAACAGCATTTTCATTGCCTGCCCCTGTCCAGCAGGGGCCGAACCATGACTTCATCCCTATTTCTTCTGAACTGTGAAAGATACTGAAGTTTTAAATAATTACCTCTGAGCTATTAGTATAGATCAAGGGAGCAGAGCAGCAACTTTAATGTGATGTTATTAAAAAATAAAAAGATACAGAAGGGAAAAGGTAAGAAAAGGAGAGAAAGACTAATGAGAAAGAAAACAAAGAAATGAGGGAGGAGGAGGGGAGGCTGTTTCTGAGAGCTCAACAGCGCATTCCCACTTCTGATTCTAGATTTTTTCAGAACTGGTGGGTCTGGATCCAGACCTCTGCAGTCCACCTGCCAAATGTTAAGGTCCCCAGTATTTGGGGAGGCGAGAGCTAAGAAAAACTTGCTCTGCAGCTGGCAAAAGAGCCCCTATCAGCAATGTGTGGCCTGGGAGTATATAGGCTCAACCAGAGCGAAACACCATTCCACCGGAAGTCCAACTTTAATTTGATGTTGAAGATCAATATCTTTTTTTGTTTTACAACCGAGGGGAATGGTGTGTTAATTTTCATTGTGGGAGAAGTGTGTGTGTGTGTGGGGGGGGGGGACAACAGTAAATGATTATGAAGCATTGTAACTTCAGTTTCAGATAAAGAGTTGATCAGCTTCTTAATCAGACGTTATCTTCATAAGTAGAGCTACAAAAGTCTCATAGGAGCTGCACAGACAGTGCTTAATGTTTCTGTTGTTCTTAAGAAAACCTGATTGTGGCCCCGGAAACAATTTTCAAGCCATGAACACAACAAAATTACTCAGAAGCCTTTAGTTAAGCATTTAACCACTACATTTTAATGCCCCGGATGCATGTCAGAACAGTCTATATAGTTTTTGTAGGCCCTCTTCAAGGAATGAACAAGTAATACTTGAGGTGCTTGCTGGTTGCATATTGCTTGCTCAGAAGTAAGTTGCACAGTGTTCAGTGGGAATTAGTTGTGTGCAGGATTTCAGACCTCATGCAACATTGTGCCAATTTGTAGTTTACGCTAACCATGATTTGGAACTGAAACCACAGCATCTATAGCAGGCAAACCTGGTTTAGAGTTATAATTCTCATGTGGTGTTGAGAGTGAGTCACACGGTCAAACCATTTCATAGTGGTTGATTTTTGTGTAGTTTGAAGTATTGATGGTAAAAAATAGGGAAAGAATCACTTGACCCAAGAGAAGAGGAATAGGGAAGAGAGTCACTTGACCGATGTCAAACAAACAACTCTGGATAGTGGACTGCTCTGTAAACTGTTAACTATCATTTGGTTTCACAGTAATAGCCAAATAGATGGAGTCACCACACTGCCCTATCTTACACACAGCATTTCATTGAAATGTCCTATATGATAGTCGCTTGTTTTGTCTTTATATCAGAAGTTTTGAAGTACTGACCTAGTGAGCTTTCCTCTAATCCAGAGAGCTTAATTTAACTAGAAGGGGAAGGTTGTTGAACTAAAAACAAACATGTTGTCCTCTGGGGTTATGGGGCTCCTGTGGTAATAGGGTTGTCAGTAGAGATGCTGGAACACCTGCACTTTGGCTCATATGTTTGCCAATAGCAATCAGGCAGCCAATTAATTGATGGACTGCTCAGCTGTTCACAGCCTGGTTGAAACCTTTTGCAGAAACATGCTACTTGCAGCCATCAGAAGCCAGCTCCTGGCTGTTCACATGAATCATCTGGAAGTCAGGGTCCTCTGATCTCCCATTCTGTAAATTTCAGTGTGCCCCGAATTTGCTTAGATTCAGCAGTTTGGAGGGTGGGGTCAGAAGCCCAGGCTGATTCTCTTTCCCTCACGCCATGTTGTCAACTTGGCTGTAGAGAAAAAGGGGAAATTGTTCCACTTTTCCATAGCCTAAGCTATGAGGGAGAAGCAGGTCGCTTTGCTTCTTCTTGAGAAAAGAGCAGGGAAAAGGAGATACACAAACTTTCTCTTGTCCTTTTCGCGATGGGAGAAATCAGAAGCCAATCGCTTCACATTGTAGCAATTGGGGAGGGGAGGGTGGCTCAGAAACCCATTCTATAAGCTCTGAGTTAGCTTCTGATACAACCCTCTCCTCCAAAGTTACTATGTTCCAGCACAACCAACATGTAGGGAAGAACTAGGAGATGTCCTGATCAGCTATGAGGTGTCTTTTGACCAACAGGCAGCTGCAGTCTTGTTTGGCAGCTGTTCAAGTTGCTTGCTGTAAGTCGAGCTGTTCCTTCATGAGATCGTGGTCTGATTGTGTCAAACTCTGTGTGTCCAACTCTGAACCAGTTCAAAGAAAAGTTTGTAGCATCTCTGGTTGGCAGCAGGGTTCCTGTGCCTTTAACATCAGAAACCCAGCAGCAGAAGTTTTCTGAACATGGAGATGAAGCCACACAACTGTTAAAGACACAACAGTCCTCTTTAAGAAAAAACAAAAACTAGTATCTTCACACACTAGAACTGCTTACAGATGCAGTGTCTGGAATAGTAGTATAAATAGTTGCTTTAGTATTTCCAGTCCAAAGTTCTTTGTAGCTGATGCTTTCTGTGCCTGAGTGAGCGGATTAGGGGAAGAGTGAGACAGAATGGGTTGAATCAGCATTTTTTATGCTGGTTAAACAGCAGTGATCACCATTGATAGCCCAAAACAGCTATGCTGAAAACCATAGGATTTACAAATATGGAAGCCATGTGGGACAGGGCTGTGTAGGGAAGGGACTGGGTGAAATTGATTAAAAGGGGCTTGATTTTACCTATTGTGTGGTATTAGTGCCTATAGTGTGGCCTACGCAGGTTGCTTTGCCTAGTATAGATATGAGGTGATCTTTTCCAGAATCTCAAAATAATAGACTGTAGTTAGTACACAACACTAAAGGGGGGGGGGAGAGAGACATGAGGAATAATTACTAGGACAAACACTCTAAAACCAAGATTTTATACGCATAATTTTTCAGTGTTCCCATGAAAGAGTCTGGGGATAGAGAGCGAAGCATTATCAGCACACTCCTTGATACCTGGTTAGGTGGGTCAACAGATGACTTGGAAGAAGAGCTTGGAGGCAGTAATGAGCTCATGTGAACCAATCTGAACTTCACTACGGACAAGACAGGTGGTATTGGCTAATAATGTAACTGATAAGGGCTTAAGAATTCTGTTTAAAAGACAGGATCACAGCTTGCTGTCAGACCTAAGTGTACAAATAGAGGCCAATACCACCTGTCTTGTCTGTAGTGAAGTTCAGATTGGTTCACATTAGCTCATGGCCAGTGGTGGGATTCAAATAATATAACAACCGGTTCCGGTGGTGGGATTCAAATTATTTAACAACTGGTTGTTTACAAGCACCATTTTAACAACCGGTTCTGCCAAAGTGGTTCTAACCTGCTGAATCTCACCACTGCTCATAGCCCTAGCTGCAGTCTTTCCTTGAGAAGTGAGAATCATGGTAGCCTTGGCTATAATTATTGATGTTCTGATCACAGCCAGTTAAAGGTGTATACAGTGGTGGGATTCAGCAGGTTTGCACCACTTCGGCAGAACCGGTTGTTAAAATGGTGCTTGTAAACAACCAGTTGTTAAATTATTTGATTCCCACTATCGGAACTGGTTGTTAAATTATTTGAATCCCACCACTGTGTACCTTTGAAGAAACAGAATGGTTTCCAGTTGGTAAAGGTGTTAGACAAGGATATATGTTATCTCCCTATCTCCTCAATATGGATGCAGAACACATCCTACAGAAAGCTGGATTAGATTTACATGAGTGTGGAGCGAAAATAGGCAGGGAGGAAAATTAAAAATTTGCTGTGTCGGTGATACCACATTACTGGGAGAAAATAGTAAAGACTTGAAGCCATTACTGTGGAAAGTTAGAGGAGAAAGTGCCAAAGCAGAACTACAGCTGAACATCAAGAAGACAAAAGTAATGACTAATGGAGAATTACTCAACTTTAATGTGGACAGTAAGGAAACTGAAATTGCTCTAGAATTTCTATTTTTTGGCTGCATCATCAGCCAAAAGGGAAATTGCAACCAAGAAATCAGAAGGAGATTGAGACTGAGAAAGGCAGCCATGAAGGAGCTAGAAAAAATTCTTAAGTATGAGGATGTGTCACTGGAAACCAAGTGAATTCATGTCATAGCATTCCCTATTACTAGGTATAGGTGTGAAACTTTGACGATGAAGAAAGCTAACAGGAAGAAAGTAGATTCCTTTGAAATGGGGTGTTAGAAGAGACTGTTGTGGACCATCAAAACAACAACTACAATGTGGTTTTGTAGAGCAAATCAAGCCTGAACTGTCCCTGGAAACTAAAACAAGTAAACTGAGGCTATTATACTTTGGTCATATTATGAGAAGACAAAGAGTCACTAGTAAAGACAATTATGCTAGAAAAAGTTGAAGGCAATAGGAAAACACGAAGACCTGACATGAGAGGGATTGACCCGATAAAGGAAGCCTCGGCCCTCAGTTTGCACGACCTGAGCAATGATGGGACATTTTGGAGGTAATTGATTCATGGGTACCCATGAATTGGAAGTGACTTAATGGCACTTAATATACACACCCTTTTGAAGATTCTCTGGAAACCCCAAATGGTAACAGGATACCTCTTATGAGAAGGAGGCACAATTCTCAGTGCTGTCAGTTGCAAAGTTCGTACTTTATCAGTTGAGAAATCACTTTACCAGTTACCAGTTAGTTTCTGGGCATAAATTAAAGTGACTTCTTTTTGCCCTTAAAGCCCTAGAAGGTGTTGGTACTTGAAGTACCATGGAACATTTTTCAGTCAGGCTTCAAGCCCCCTATGCAGCACAATGGGCTATGCCTCGCTTTTAGCTGGTGTTATTGGCAGCTGAAGGGGGCTGTCCCAGGTTGAATGCCCTCAGGAAGCCAATTAAAGTCACCCGCATCCCTGGGAATGCCCCTATTCATGCTGGTGCCGGCCACAGCAGTGGAGGAGGAACATTGACCCAGATGTTGCGGAGCCACACAGCACTCTGCTTCCGGCCTTAGTGCCCCTCTTGGTGGCATAGATGCCACTTACGCTATCTGGACTGGCAGTGATACCAGCAGTGGGGTAATGCTGGCTCCACAGCCCTTCCTTCCCCTTCCCCATGGATTACGGTGTAAGTGTTGTCTCTGGCAACTTTAATTGTGTGTCAGGATTTGCTGCTAATCAGGATCCGAAACCAGAATTTGGGTGGGTTAAATATTACATTTGTACCTGGCTGGCATTGGCCAAGGCATTCTCTGTCACCTTGCTAAGACAGCCTGGAAAGGCACGACAGACTTTGCCTCATGGATGCCTGTATGAGCCTTTCTGGCCAGGGCTTAGTTTGGGTGGCTAAAATCATGGTGTTATTGTTAGGTATGTATGTATCCTAGCTAACTAGGGTTAACAAATCGTGGCGTTACTTGGAGGGATGATCACAATAATATTTACATCCCCTTGGGTGTTTTTCTGGCTGATTTTGCAGAAGTTAACCCTTGTCCTTTTAGGCCATAACAGCAATAGAAACTTATTTCTGTTCCTAAATCTTTCATTCACTTGAAGTTCTCTCCACTTTTCCTCATGTCCTCCAAGTCTTTTAGCATCATTTTTGCCAGTCATACAGTTAGAAAACACTGTGCCCTACATCCCCATGATTATATTTTTAATAAAAGATCATGTTCTTGTTTAGCCTCCTTATATTCAGCAATATTTGTTGAGGGAATTTCTTTAGCTCTAAATACTGGAAAGCAACTCTTCTTACAAGCTCCCGCAGGGGTTGATTTTCTTTATTGATGCCAGTTTGAATGTCTTTGCTGTATAAGAGAAAGGGGAGAATGGTACTTCTTTATTCCCTATTAAAATGTACCCTAAATACAGTTTCATGGATGTGATAGCTGTAGAATGAATAAATGAATAGTGGGAAACTATTTAGGTGATAGCAGATTACCAAACGGGGGCTTTTTGATCTTTCCATTTTTTTAAGGATGTTTGTCATCTTGTTGTTGATTGCAGGAAGTAGTACAGAACAAACTTCTAGTGAAGTTTCACCTTAATGACTAACACAAATGTCCAAGGTACAAGCTTTCATGAGGCAAAACCCTCGTTGTCAGATACATTTGTCAAAGTTTACTTATATCTGATAAGTAAAAGTTTACTTATATCTGATTACTGATAAAATGAGTTTATACCCTGGTTAATCTCCAAAGTGCTACTGGACTCCTATTTTGTTCTGCCACTACAGACTAACATGGCTCCTTACCTGAAAGTAGTACAGTCCCCTCAATGCCTGCCCAAAACGAAAACTGTGTAAATTTTTGTCTTGGAAATCATGATTAAAATAGTTCTAATAGTTTTCCATAACAGTGAACTCTTAATATCCTAAATTGTTTCCATTAACCTTTTCTGCCATCAGATATGGGGAAATCATTTTCGCTACCTTCCCATATATCTAGAGAAGATGGAAGTTCATCAGCTGACAATATGAAGAATGGCTTAGTGCATTCAGAGTCACACAGTGAAGACGGAAGAGGTGGAGATGTGTCGCAGTTTCCGTATGTTGAATTTACAGGAAGAGATAGCGTCACGTGTCCCACCTGCCAGGGAACAGGGAGAATCCCACGAGGTAGGTTTTATATCTACAATATTAGTCAAAAATGTTTTCCTCTTTCCCTCCCTTCAACTTTAACTTCATAGCAGTTTTGGAAAGTAGATTAGGCTGAGAGATGTATCAGCTGGCCTCAGTTCAGTGGGAAAACTTCATGGCTGAAGAGGGGTTTAAACCCTGGTCCTCATGGTTCAAATTCAACATTGTGTCCGCTACAATATACTAACTGAGCAATGCTAAACAGAGGTTAAGTGAGCTTACTGGACTGTAACTCTATTTTAGGATTGCACTGCAAGTCTCCTGTGTCTTGCCTTCGAATCATCCAGCCAGTATTCCTGGTTTTTAAGCAAATGCTTTGTAAACAAAAGTGCACAGATTAAAAACCTCTTGAGATCTGTAGCGGTGACTTGCCTGGCTATTTCAAATCAGTATTCAGCATGCATTCACAAAGACTTGCTGTTTCTGCCCCTTTTCTCTGCTGTTTCTGCATCTTGCATTCCATTACCTGCTCATCCATGATCCACTCAACATGTGGCTCATCAGATTCTTGTTATTAAAAGGAATGAAACTTTTTCATAAGTTTTGTCCAAGTTGTCACAACTAGTCTCACAACTGGTTTTGTCCTAGTTCTCACAACTATGGCTGGCCTCTTGATCCTTTAGCCATTCTTCCTGCTGCGTCTCCCACCACCCCCTTTTTTTGTCTTCTTTTTCAACTATACCTCCCAGTCCATCCTCCCCACCCCTCCCCGCCATCCGTTTCCTCTTGTTCCCACTGGCAGTTTACTTTGCTTCTTAGCAGCCTCAAGCAGATTGTGGGAAGAAATGATGCAGATAAAGAAGGCTTTTTTTTCTCTCCCAGAACAACGAATGTGTTAGCCTTTTTAGGGTATTTCTTCAAGTTTCTACTTAAAAGGCAGAAATAGTACTACTTCCAGTCTTCTTGTAGCAGATGGAAGGGGGAATCGCGGGACTGTTTTCTCTAAAAGTATAATCTTCTACTCTGTCCATGAACTTATATAGATTTTTCACAAACCTTATAATTATACCAATATAGTTATTCCAAGTTATAACATCAAGCCCACCTAAATCGCCAAAAAGGTTATTTTGTTTGATTAGTGTAAATTTTTTCTAAATGTTGCATATTGTTACTTTTAATTAGAAAAAATTACAGGTCTGGTATATCAATTTGATTTTACTTAAAATATTTATTTGCTTCATTTATGCCTCACCTTTCTCCTCATGGGGAACAAGACCCATGTCATTCTCATCTCTTCCATTTTAACCTCACAACAGCCTTGTGAAGTAGTTTAGCCTGAAAGAATGTGACTGGCCCAAGTTGACTCAGTGAGTTTCCATGGTAGAGTGGGGATTTGAACCCAAAACTCCTAGATCTTAGTCTGACACTTCAATCCCTACCCTTATTTTTCTGTTTTCAGTATATAACCCATACAATTGGGCCAATATATTTGCACTCCTTGTTTTTTTTTGGAACTTCAGGCAAGAGAACTGTGACAACCTGGAGAATTGCTTCTCTTATTTTTTTCCCCTGAGAAATTGCAGGCCAGTGTGCACTCAATCATATTCTAACCGCAATTATATTTGTGGTTGGAATCTCTTCGTCAGTCAAAAAAGTAATTATGTGAACACTGCAACAACCTTTTTTGCCTTAAACTGCTGCATGGTGGTGAGAGATCCATTGGACCACTTTTGTTATGGAGCTGCATTTAAGAGTAATGACAGTGGTTGTGTTTCTTAATATTGAAGTTCAAGGAAAGAGGGCATGAACCCAAAATGAAAGGATGACAATTACAGCCCTAATCTAAGTGGGGTGAATAAGGATTGCTAATGAGAAGTGATTTACATTGTGTGGGATGTACCGATTTGAAACTCAGTTCATTGCAGTCTTGGCTCCTTGATTACTTTAAATATGTGCTATGCTGACTAACAGTTGTTGTTTAGTATTTTTAAGAACTTGCTTCCTGATATTTTTTTGTACAAGAGGATTCTTATATTTAATCTAGATACATATTTTACAATTAGAATTCTCCAAGTGGGGACCGGTAGGGAATTCACGGTGTGTGTGTGTGTGTGCGTGCGTGCGTGCGTGCGTGCGTGCGTGCGTGCGTGCGTGCTACTTTCCCCTTCACAGCCAGCTCTACTAGCCTATCTTCTGTCTCTGACAAAGGCTGAGGCAGCAGGTAGAGATAGGAGCCAGGAGGGAGCGGCACTGCTGCTTGCTCACCTCTTCTGCTGCTGAGGGGCAGGTGCTAAGTAAAGAAGGAAGGAGCTGCAGCAGCAGCACCTCTATACCCCCTCCCCCTTCTCCTGGCCATCACTGTAAAATAAAGGAGCATCCTGCACTGTATGCCAGCCTAGATATGTTGATGTTTTCAGTGCTGTTAGCCTAGGGTTTTACATATTTTTATTGCAGCAATTAATACAGAAATCTTAAGGGTCTGAACAGCTGCTTTTTACCCTTTAGGACAAGAGAACCAGCTGGTTGCCTTGATTCCATACAGTGATCAAAGGCTGAGGCCAAGAAGAACGTAAGTTACATCAACAGTGGGAATATGTGGTATTGGTAGCTTCTTATCTAACAAAATTCTAGTGGCAAAATAGTACAGTAAAAACTTGGTCATCCAACGCTTGATTATTCAGCAACTTTCTCCTTACCTAGACTAAGCCAATCTGTTGACCCGTGTAACCTCACAGTTGGATTACTGCAACATGCTGTGCACGGGGCTGCCCTCAAAGATAACCCGGAAACTGCAACTAGTCTAGGATGTGGCAGCCTGACTATTGTCAGGAGCTACCTGCTGGGATCATAAGTTACCATTTTGCGTAAATTACAGTGGTTGCCAGTCTCTATCTGAGTTCAATTCAAGGTTCTGGTAATGAGTATTAAAGCCCTTCACAATCTGGGATCTACATATTTGAAGGACTGTTTCCTTCCATATGTCCCTGTGCATGAACTATGGTCATCAGGCAGTCATCTGTTGGCTATTCCACCACTTAGGGTCGCCTGCCTGGCTTCGACCAGAGTTTAGACCCGGGGTCTGCAACCTGCGGCTCTCCAGATGTTCATGGACTACAATTCCCATCAGCCTCTGCCACCATGGCCAATTGTAGTCCATGAACATCTGGAGAACCGCAGGTTGCAGACCCCGGGTCTAGAACATTTCTATCATGGCTCTGGCTCTACAGTATAGCCTCTCTGAAGAGATGAGGGGCGAAGAGAGAATTTCAAGAGACACTGCAAGGTCTACCTGTTTGCCTGAGCTTTTGAGGGAGTCTGAATTGGCAGGTATCTTCTAAAAGGGACAGGGTGGAGAGATTTGGGGATTGTTGTTTTGTTTTTGCCTTTAAATTGAAAATGTTTTTGACTGTTATTAAAAGCCACATTGCATTTGGTATGTAGTGTTACAGTTGAATTCACACTTGGGGATCCATTAATCTCATACACGTGCAATGATTTCCTGACATAACACCAGCTGATATGGGCTAGGCTGGGCTGCATTGCTAGGGGCCCTCACTGACTGTTGGCACAAAGTCCTACGAGCAGAGATGTTCTGCCATGCTGGGAAAAGAGCAGTGCTGTGTTGTAGAATCTTATTTTGCTTGTAGCCTTGGATGGCAATACCTTTTGAAGGCCTATTTGCCATTTCAGTTGTATCCTTTTGTGGGAGTTAAGGGAGAGTGGATCATCCCCTATGCCAGTGATGGCGAACCTTTTCGAGACCGAGTGCCCAAATTGCAACCCAAAATCCACTTATTTATCGCAAAGTGCCAACACGGCAATTTAACCTGAATACTGAGGTTTTAGTTTAGAAAAAACGGTTGGCTCAGAGGCGTGCGTTACTCGGGAGTAAGCTTGGTGGTAGTCGGTGGCTTTGCTTTGAAGCAACTGTGCAACTCTTCCAATGGGTGAATCACGTCCCTAGGAGGGTTTACTCAGAAGCAAGCCCCATTACCAGCAACCGAGATTTCTCCCAGGTAAAGGATTGCGCTTTAGTTCTTCACATGAAAATCAGTGAGGTTTAACAGCACTTAACAGGGTTACCTACACTGCTTCCCAAAACTAGGTCTTAGGTTTAATGCTAATAATCGAGCCCAGCGGCCCAGGCCAGCCTAGATGTGGGGGGGGGGGGAGCACTCTGCCCGTGTCCACAGAGAGGGCTCTGAGTGCCACCTCTGGCACCACTGCCCTATGCAAACAAACTCATTTCAGAATGGCTGGCTGGAAAGAAGTTAAGCGAGTTAGACTGCAATCCTGTGTTCACTTAACTGGGAGTAAGCCCCAGTGAACACAGTGGGATTTCCTCCTGAGTAGATATGCTTAGAATTATGCTGTTAAAAATATTTAGAAGGCAGGGAACATATATAGGGCTCCTACATCAGGTTTAAAAAGGAGCCTTTTGATACCATTTTTCTCTCTCTTCTCTCCCCCTGCCCTCCTGTTTTCTGCAGAAAGCTTTATGTGACTGCTTCTGTAATCGTCTGCTTACTGCTTTCTGGGCTGGCAGTATTTTTCTTATTTCCTCGCTCTATTGATGTGGAATACATTGGAGTCAAGTCGGTGTATGTTAGCTCTGAAGCACCGAAGCATGTAATATATTTAAATATCACGGTAAGATCATTAAGTTAACCTTTGTTTCTTCCAGTGCTGGTAATTAGTGCATCTTTTAAAGATGCTTCCTCCTTTATTCATCTTGAATTCTAAATGCTCTCTTCTGCAGAATACACTGAACATAACAAACAACAACTATTATGCGGTGGAAGTTGCAAACATTACAGCTCAGGTGCTACTTTCAAAGACTGTTATTGGGAAAGCACGGCTGAACAACATCACTCACATTGGCCCACTAGATATGAAGCAGGTAAACATGACTGCATTTGTAACAAGCTTTGACTTTTGGGTTTTGAACAACAATCTTTTGCCTCAGATTCTTATACTGAATTTTCTCCCTCTAGATTGACTACATGGTACCTGCGATTATACAAGATGAAATGAGCTACATATTGTAAGCGATTCTCAATCTTGTTTTGAATGTATAGGGATGGGCAGGCTTGCCAGTCTCCGATTAGGGCTGCAGTATCTCTGGAATAATAACTGATTTCTAAACCACAGAGATTGGTTCCTCTGGAGAAAATGGCAGCTTTATAGGGCAGAGTCTATGGCAGGGATCCCTAGCCTTTTTGAGTCTATGAGCACCTTTAAAATTCTGGCACAGTGTGGTGGGCACAACCACAAAATGGTTGCTACAGGAGTAAAAGCCAGCTACAAAATGGCACCTGGGGATTATTCATAGTCACACAGTAGAAATCCTTATGCCATGGTATTAGCTGTTGCCAAAGCAATATTTAAAAAATTGCACAACTATCAAGAGAAATCAAAATTGTGTGTGTTCATTTTAGCTTGCTAGCATTTCTTTATATGTATTGGTCTATTTTTTCCTTTATAGTGAATTCTGTACCCTACCCTCTATCAAAGTGCACAACATAGTTGTAATGATGCAGTAAGTATCAGTTATATTTTTTACTTAACCTGAAAGCATCTCACTTGCCTGTTTTTGCTGCGTTTGGTTTATTGGTACTGGTGCACAGTGAAATGTGGTGGGAATAATTAAACAGCTTCACGTATAAGCATATTATGGGGCAATCGGTAAACTAAAAAATGCAAGCTTGAGTCCATAAGATTCTGTAATACATATTTATATATATGTGTGATAATGTCAGGAGTCGGAAGTCAATGCTAATTACAATAATAATTGTGATGTTCCAAATATATTCATTGATGTAGAACAGTGGTTCTCAACCTTCCTAATGCTGCAACCCTTTAATACAGTTCCTCGTATTGTGGTGACCGCCAGCCCTAGCATTTATCCATTTTACAGATGGAGAGCAGTGATGCAGAGAGTCTTAGGCAACCCCCGTGAAAGGGTCGTTCGACCCCCAAAGAGGTCACGACCCACAGGTTGAGAACTGCTGATGTAGAGTTCTAGAAAAACAGGCTCTCTGGGAAACATCTGACCTCTTATGACTAAGGAACATGTAGTGATATTGGCACAGAGTTACTGCTGATTGTCATGAAGTGTGTGTCAAGTAGCCCTTGACTGTCTGGAAGCTACAGTAAGTACAGAATGTTGAGGCCATGGTGTTGACTGGAGTGGGTCATAGGGACCATATCACTCCAGACTTGTCCTATCTACACTGGCTTGCTATATGATTCTGGGCTCAATTCAAGGTTCTGGTAGACCTGTACAACCTGGGACCAACATACCTTAAGAATAATCTTCTCTTATATGAACCTACCCATATGCTCTGGCCATTTGTGGTAGCCCTGTTCTGGTTGCCCCCACCATCTGAAGTTAGATGGGTGGCAACCCAAGAAAGGGCCTTTTTGGATGTGGTCCCAAAACATTGGAATGGTTTCCCCAGGGAGATTCATCTGTCTCCTTCTATCAGCGTCTTTTGCCAGTAGGTGAAGATTTCATTTCATCTGGCATATCCCCAATAATGGTTATGAGCCCCTTTTCTGTTGTGTTTTTTTTAAAAAATTAATTATTTTATCATTTTAAATTTATTTTAATTGATCAAATCTTTTAAATTTTTTTTATGTTTGTGGTTTTATGTTCACTTGCCCTGGTGGAAGGGCAAATCAGGCGGGCAACTGTTTCAGCCTTCCCTGGTGGTGGGATGTGGTACAGGACACTACGCCAGTGTCCCTGTGCTGTTGCAGGCACAGCAAAGGCAGTCTGGGGGCATGGCTGAGGGAGGGAGCTGACATTCGTCAACTTCCAGCCATTGCCCCCATTGCGCTGGTGGTATAAGTCTGTTAAGCCCAATGGGGGCTTCCCAGTGGTGGGGAGGCTTTTGGGTATTTTTAGTCTCCCCCCACACTGCTGAGAAGCCCCCTTGGGGGCAGCAGTGCATCTACAGTGGCGGGGCTGTTAAATAAGTAAATAAGTTCATGAATTGTTGCCAGAGGTACTGTGTGATAGGAATTGGTGTAAACCCCTCCCCGCTTCCATGATCTGAGCAGGCGAAGAGGAGTGGCAATCTCCTGTCAGCCCTCAGTCTTTAAATATGTGCTGGAAAAGAGAGGGGAGCATATGTATCATCTAGTTCAGTATTATTGGAAAGATTGGAATCTGGTCACCCTCTTAGTTTGCCAAAGCTGTGTATTGCTGGAACCTTTTAGAAATGGACAAGCAAACTTTTCAATGTGCAGTTAATTCATCTTGCTCTGTTTGGCTTATACTTTTCATATGTAATAGGTAATCTCTAAAGCTGTGATTTCAAATATGTCTGATAGTAAGATGATCTCTTTCTATTTTTGTGAACTGATAGTTTAAAATTAGCTTACTGTCAGCCTGTATCTTCCTACAAACCACGTGTCTTTGTTTCTTCTTCTTAAGAGTGACTGTGACAACCTCGTACTTTGGCCATTCTGAACAAATATCTCAGGAGAGATATCAGTATGTAGACTGTGGTGGAAACACAACTTATCATCAGGGACAGACAGAATATCTAAATGTCCTCCAGCCGCCTCAATGAAAAGACCGGAGTTAAAGCTTGTATGGGGAAAGAAGATTGCTGTTGGTTCATCAGTACAGAACTTTTGCTCATATTTGGTACTAACTTTAAAAGGGCATCTGTATATAGTTTAACTGTCCTGAAGGCTTTGAGACATAACAGAAAAAGTGCAAAATGTATATTATTCGAAATGAGAACTTCTTCCTCTACTTTTAATGTGTAAGTATTCTGTCAAAGTGTCAGGAAGGAAATGAATCCTAAATTGGTGAGCTTGTAGTTTTCGTACATGGATTCACAACATCAGTGTGCAACCACATAATTGTATAAATGACACTGGGTCACTTAGAAGTGTTACCTTTGAGAAGTTGATCACAAAATGGTTATTCTGGTTATGACTATTTCATTCAGATGACAGCCTGTACATCTGATGAACTGAAATGTATTTAGCTGTGTTAAGGCATTTTATTTGTATTGTTTATATACTACCTGACAAGGTTGTTGAGGCAGTATAGAATACTAGAACAACCAATAACAATTCGAACCAACACAAAACAATGAAAAAGCCACTATTATAATTTTAAATCACATTAGCAGCAGTTAACAATTGCTATAAATAAACTTGCCTAATTTAAAATTAATTCAGTAGCTACAAAACCCATGCAATCAGGTAAATAAAACTAACCACACACACAGATTAAAAAATCTGGTCATTAATGGCCAGGATAATTTTTTTTAAAGCCTCATAACTGGTCCTAAAAATTGAACAAAGAAGGGGAGAGTAGATTCTAATAACAAGGTGTCACCACTTAGCCATTTTCGTTATTGCCCTGCATCTCATTTTGCAAGCGAGAGTACTCACTGGGGTTCAAATGCTGAACTTAGAAGCTAATATTTGCTTTAACAACTATACAGCAATTCAGTTTTCATTGTACTAGAATTGTTTTAGTCTGTTGCAGCTTGTATGATTTTTAAAATTCTGTTATAGCTTGTATGATACAATCTTGTTTCCACAAATCTGACTGATCTGCTCGAACTATTTGAGTAGACTGGAGATGTAAATACCCTTGGGAGACAGAGAGATTTGCAGAATGATGGGAGCAGGATAAAGTGTAAACTATGATTCATAAAATGTTATGTAGGAAAAACAACCCTAGCAGTACATACCTGCAAACTTTACTGTAGGGAAATATATATATATATTTGGAAGTTATTTTATCTATATATAAAATATATATATATATAAAATAACTTCCAAATTTGTTGATCAGCATAATGCAATTACATGCTTCAAATTTTGTGTTTCAGTTTTAAGATCACTTAATTGCCACTGTAATAATACTTGACTGTAGACTTTCGACAGCTTTGTGATAATTAAAAATGTGAGTCAGAATTCAGGCTCCACCCCCACCCCCCAATCATACGTGTTTTCTCAGTTTTCAGATAGGGAGCTGAACTAGAACAAAGTCATAACTACCCTTTAAAAGCACACATGCACAAGGTTAGTTAGAGCTGAAGTATAATTTTACTTGACATTATCTTAGTACTGAACTGAAAAGGGAGGTCACTGTTGTAGTGCTAGTACGGCTTAACTTGCTCTCTCCCATGGCATTCTAGTAATGATTGAAGGGAAGCAGTGACGCGGACATGCTGGAAGAGGTGGTTTCTTCCTAGGTTGGCCATGTTTATGTTAAGCAACCCTGTCTCCATAACCCATTTTTTCCAATCCTTACTACCATTAGTGGAATGGTAGGCAGCAGGCCCATTCTGCTACTGCTTTTATGCCTTTCAGGTTGTTTGAGTAGGGGTGGATATAAGGTGCATCCACCTGGTAAGAAAGCATTTTGTTATTGCTCACTTGCAGTATTTTTCAGTTCACTGCATTTTCATCTCAATGTGTCTGCTTCTTCCATGTAAGATACAGTAAAACAACCCTGTTCTAGTAGAATATAAAGTGATTACTAACCATTTTAAAACTCTGGGCCATGTTAACTCAAGTTAGGCAATAACAAAGTTTCACTGGTTTTTGATGGGATAAATTTAAGCATGTGGTTAATTTTTCTCATGGAAGTTAAAAATTAAGCACTTCTACGTTTTAAAAGAAAACAATATTCTTTAATGAATTGGCAAGGGTTTGATACAACCAACACTTGACAAGAAAGGTGAGAGTTTGCAAATGGTAATGATATCAAATGGGAGTATTCTCCTGCCAACCTTCTTCCAGTGGGTGATCTTAAAAGAGAAGAGTCCTTAAAGAACCTTGTAAGGCCCATAGCATATTTGCTTGACTAGGAGAGATCTATGCAAGAATTACCGTATAAAGCTACCGGTATATGGATTTCTATAAAATTGTCCAAAACTCTTATTCTGTATCTCAGTTCAACACTTGCATTCTGCTGTTGAGGTGATGGGAAGTGTTTTGGAATTTGCTTTGTAAATAGATGTATATTTCACAGTAGGTAGTTTTATTTTGGTCAGGTGATGTTTCACTGTCAAAAAAGGTGGGAATCTGTTATCCGCTTGTCTTACAGCTCTCATTCTGTAGCTGAAGCATTTTGCACTTTGAATAGAAGTTGGTTGGATAAAAATCAGCAGTCCTGGTACTGCATTGTAGTACCACTATATGTGCTTTTGATGGGAAATGAATAATTTAGGGAGTCATTATTAGGTAGTATGTTAATTATGGAATCTGTTCAGTATAATCAAAATACAATCATGATTATTTTACACCTCTTAAAGACCAGCATTTAGACACTTGTTCTATAAATTTTAACATTCCAAGGGTACTCTTATTTTTCTGTAACAATACCTTTTGGAAGGTTTTACTGCATTTCTAGTGTATGTGTGTGTGGCATTAACATTGCTGAACTTTAATTTGTAATGAACTATTGCTGCTGAACTTTTACTTTGATACAGTTTATATAAATTGGCAATGGAGTAAAACCTTGCAACATTTTGAGACTTCCATGTGTGAGGTAAAGCATGGGCTAGCCACATATTGTACAGCCAATCTGTTTGTTTAATTGGGAAAGTGTCTTAAAAGAGCTGGACAAAACTCCTGGGTAGACAGAATCAAAGCACAATTCATTGCCATCTTATCTTTGTCTTCAATGCCTTTTTTCTGATTTGTATCCTATAGGTAAGTTTAAGGTATTGCTGCCGTAAATGGGGAGAAAACTCTTGCATTGTTTGAGCGTGGAGCGTAGATCATTTCTTAAGTATTTTAACCTGCGCTCTCAGCAGAGCAATTATCGAGGGAACTTTTAATTTCCAGTTATTTATTTATATATGTATATACATATACACAAACTAATTACAAGCCTGCAACTGAAACACATCAACAGATCAGTGAGGAGAAAGTTAGCATTAGGCAAATCTTTAAAACATTAAAACCTGCCAAAGGGCATGAAATGGACCACCTGCAGTTAGATTCATGAGGGAAGGAAAATGCAACAGAACAGTCTATACAGTAAAGGTTTAGGTGGTATAGAAAACTTAACTGGTGTCAAGCAGATAGCTGAGGGGAGCCACCCTTGTGCTTTGTTCTAAGAGGGTACGCAGAACCAAGATTCTCATTGTTCTCAGCTGGTTAGCAGGTAGCCCTTGAAGTATCCTACTCCCAGACAATAATTAACACTTCAAATAGTGCCCAGAAGTGAAGGTAAAGTATGGTTTGTTTCTTATAATTGGCATAAGCTATAATGTTGGTGTTGTGTCGTGTGCCAGCTGATGATTCCAAACAGTTTTCAAAGACAGTTCCAACTTGTGTTCCTACAAAGTCAAGGAAGGAACACAACTTCTACATAGGCTGAAGTTTAAAGATTCTAGTAGTTTCAGACATGCCTTGGTAGTCATTCAGTTGTAAGTTTGATCTAATAGTGCCCCTGAGGTGTGAACCTGCTGTGGTAAGACATGTACAGCTCCATTTATAATGGGCTGACTTCCCAATCCCTGATTGGCTATATTATCAACCAACAGTAGTACCTCAATATTTTCTAGGTTTTTAATTTACCAGCCTGCCTTCAGCATGTTACTGCCATCAGATACTTTTTCTGGTTTTGTAAGGCCTCACCTCAGTCAGTCGTAAGAAAAAAATAGTGTGTCTTAAGCGTGATTGCTTTTCATTCCAAATCTCCTGATATCCTCTTCCTGTGATCTCATGTAGATGTTAAATAGTATGAGAAGCAAGACTGAATCTTGCAGGATTCTCTAGTACAAGTGTTACAGAGTTGAAGACCTGTCCCCAGAATTACCTTTTAGTACCAATTGGCAAGATAATAATGGAACCATCAGAACTCAGCACTTCTAACACCTGTCTTTGTTAAGGGGATGCTGTAGCTGATAGTACTAGAAACTGCTGAGAAGTTCGGGAGAACCAATAAGGTCATATTTCCTGTGTCTCATGGCATAAGCAGCAAAGGCAGCATCCGTTACAAAATCATTGGAAGCTGGTGTGAGACGGGTCTATATAACCCATCTTATTAAAAAGCCCAGGAATTCCACAGCAACCATTGACTTGTGTACCTTATTTTAAAAAGGAGGGGTGTGTGTAATTGATAGGGGATGACAGTTGTTCAAATTGCTTCAGTTCATGGATGGTTTGATGTTTTTTCCCTGAAAGTTTAATAATTTCTTCAAGGCAGTTGGCATTATCCCCGACTTCAGTAAGGTTTCTCTGCTCTCTGGATTTGACTGAGCTGTAAGATGTAATGAGCTGTGAGAACAAAGGGTTTTGGATGGGTGTGGTAGGTCATACTCCTTCAAGTATGTTTTCCCTATCAGACTGCCACAAGTAAAGTTCATCTAGCACGTTCTGATTTTGAGTGAGCTTCAATCACAGTTATACTTCTAGAAGTCATTTGTTGACATATTGGGCAATCAATTATAATTTAAGATGTGCAGTAGGCAATATTTGAATGCTAGAGATAGGTTCATATTTCAAAATTTGTGCTTTTCTGTCCAATGGAAGGTTGATTGCGCCACATCATGCACTGGATAACCATGTTCTTAGCTGGCAAAGGTAGGGCAGGCCCTACAATTTTATTGGGTACTAAAAATTTCTACATAAAACACAGATTAATTTAATGACCTACTTACTGTTCACAGTTTTTTCAAAAGTGACTTCTGTTCATTAACCACTACTAGTGTTCAAAAATGCATATAATTTATGTATAGAAATACTAAAAGGTGATAACTATTTTTGTAATTTCAGAAATGTAATTGTTCCTGTAATAGTGTGTGGCAAATGATCTGTATGCGGTATTTTAAAGCATGAATAATAAAGCTTCTCTATTCAGTGTGTTTTTATGGATTCTGTGATGACTAAAAATCTCTATGAATCTGTGGTATTGTGACATCTTTTCTAGCTGTTCCAGATGAGGTGGACAATAATGAAGATCCACTCGTATCCCTAAAAAAGGGATTGCTTGGTCACATGACGAGAGGCTTCCCTGCTGAGTAAGCTCAAAAAGCAGCTGGAGGGAGCTGATTTGGATTGGGGCCATAGTGCTGAGAAAGGGAAGGGTAACTCCCTGCCATGAGGCAAATGGTTCATCTTTCTCATCTAGCTCTTGTTGGGAAAGTGTGTATAACAGGGGTCTCCAACCTGCGGCTCTCCAGATGTTCATGAACTACAATTCCCATCAGCCGCATTGGCCATGCTGGCAGGGGCTGATGGGATTTGTAGTCCATGAACATCTGGAGAGCCGCAGGTTGCAGACCCCTGGTGTATAAGGTTGATGATGATGGTGGGGAGATGTCTTGTGGAGAAACAGTAGAGTTTAAACTCTGATCTCGGTGCCACAGCCCACATCAGAGGGGGTATGCCTGCTTTCTCAATTTTAATACATGGCCCCAACCTTAGCAGGGATCCTTTTCAGGAGACAAGAATATGTGCATGTGAGTTACACCTTGTAGCACAAATCTAGTGTCTGGTGGGAACTTGAAGACTTAATAATTTTGTTATGGCAGACACTCTTGTGGGTTAGAACATACATATATGTACTAAGCTACAATAAGGAGACAATATCCAGTGCATCCAAAAGGCTTAACAATGCAAAAAGTAGTGGTGGGCAAATCTTTCTTAAGGCCCTCTGACCTCTGCATAGGAACCTGACATACTGAAGTCCAGTGGGAATGAGCTCATTTTTAACTTGAAACATGGAATTATATACTAGCTATGGGTACCAGATTTTGTTGCCTTGAGGTTGAAAGAAAACACTACATTTAAAAGGGTTTTTTTTGCTTCTTTCTATGTCCGTTCTTAAAATTGGTATCAAGGTGATCTTATTGTGTCCCAAGCAAGTATGTTAGGTGGTGAAAAAATGGGAAATAAAAAGGACTCCATCTCCTTCTCTAGTGAGACTGGACTGGGGATATAGTTCCAATTCCTTACAGTAAGAATATTCTTAAGAGTGTCATGCATTGTTGACTTCTCCCAACAGATGGTGCCATATATTTTGCTTTCATATCAGTAATATTCAGTTACATTGTAAGACTGTGACAGTTCTAAATTCTTACTGTTAAGCACAGCAGAAATGATGTACTAATAATCTTTCTTCATAATAATAAATACTAAAGGCTTGTGTGAAAACAAGAGCCTGTTATATATTAAATTTGTGACTGAAAAGGAGACATTCCCTTAATGTATGAATGCACAATTTTAGTAGAAGCTAGGATGATTCCATTTGTGTATGGAATTGAGTGCCCAGCTAAATTGTGCCTCGGCTAGTTGGACAACTTATCCAGGCAGGCAACTACAGCATTGGCAGACAAGCATTTTGCAGCAGTCAGTCCACACGGTAAGTCAGAGACACAAATTCTTACGTCCAATGGATCCTTACTCAGTCATGCTGGCTAATAGATGGGACAGGGAGGGAGGCTCACATGCACACACACACTGGGCAGGCAGTAGCTGGACTTTGGGAGAGTAGATCTAATGGAAGATGGGGAGGAAGCTATCTCTTACTCCTCTAGTGGGCCAACTGTGAGTGGAAATGGGCAGCACATGGCAGCCTTTACGGTGGGTGACTATGTTGGCCTCCATAGTCTTGGTGGTCTTACCATAGAGACTTCAGGGGTGAAATCATACAGTGTGTCATTTTTTTTCTTATGCTGGGCATTGCTGATGGTGGAAAGTGGGGACTAATAGTGGGAGACTGTCTACTATCATCTGTCACATGGCAACTCTGATGGCTCAAACAGTGAAGCTCTGTAACTATGTACAATATATTTTAGGCTGGATCCAACCAGCTTTTCATCTGGGGTAAAAAGAAAAAGGGGTCCTTTTTGTCCACCCAAAAAGGCTATGCTAGGATGAAAAGCCATGTGGAACAGGAGCTACAGTAAGGAGATGAATGGGCAACATGCGAAAAAGCTGGGTGGATTCAACCCTTTGTGTAACAAGCATCAACAAAACTGGATTTTGTTTTAAGTCAAGACGTTTAATTTCTCTTATGTGCATTCATTTCCACACAGCTTCATTAGCAATCCTTTGCTGTCCCTGTTTTACTTCTTCCCCGCCCCCAGCTCTTCTGAAATCTATTTTCCCCTCATCTTTTTTCCCCTGAAACAGCTTGATTCCAGGGGGTTTGCCAGTCTGAAATGCCTGTGCCATTTTGAGGTCTACTTTGCCATTTTTTTCTTGGGGCAGGGTAGACAGGGATTCCTTTTTTTAAAGAAAAAATTGCATGCTGCATTATAACAGGCTAGTGGTAGACCATGTGTGCAATGAACAAACCATCATAGTAATCAGAAGGCCCAGAGCAAGCAACCAACCATTGGTTTGCTGCCTCTTGGAACATTCTTTAGTGAATACTTGTGCACCAGACCTGGACACCACTTTCAAATTCTGTGTGCAGTGTGAGCAAACAAGCCAAGGCATGAGAGAGACAGCCAGCAACCATATGAAACCCTTGTGGGCAGTGGGCACCTTAAGGTGGCGGTGAAGGAGCCAGCAGCCCAACAAGCCCCAGGTATCTGAGACTACTTCCATTCTCTACTGACCAAAAGAGGTGCCTGTAAGGTGTGCTGTGTCCCTCCCTAACTTTCTGTGAATAAAATTAGTGCATACTTCTAACAAGTGGAGCATAAATGCAGCACAATTTGTTATTAACAGAATAAGACCAGTGCAAGGGTGCTTTGAAGAATCTCAACAGTAAACTTTCAAAACAATATTCCCTTAGCCCTGCAGTCAGCCATGATTATAGCTGTGGTGAAAGGAAATTAAAACAACCTATCTAACATGGGAAACTAGCTCACCAAAGGGCAGACAGACCGGCAAAGTATGATTCGCTGGTGGGCTTTGGTGGCTGTAACTGCACAAGCCAATGGGAACTAATGGAGGCAATAAATTGTCCCATTGCTCCAGTACAACTGCAAAAACCAAAACAACAACAAAACAAAACTGAACAGTCTGTAAATAAAAGTATGGCAGACACACACAGGAAGTTCCACATAAAACAAGCAGTGTGGAATGACTGACCCAATTGTTCTGTGATTGGAGGTGGCCCAGAGATAGGGAAAAGTCAGATTAGGCAATGAGAACTGCCCCATGCAGGCAATGAGCATCTCTTATAAATATCATATCTACACATTTGAAGCCTTTATATTTTCCTTCCAGTTGGGAACTGTCCATTATTTTCAATTATGGAATTATGTTGTCTTTTGTTTTAAAATGTTCTCTCCTCCAAGGGTAAAAGTTGCAGTACGTTGGCTCAAAAAGAATTGGGTGTTTTTTTTTTGCCAACATAGTCTGTGTGTCAGTGTTGTTAGTTCAATCATTTAATTAAAATTTTTGTAACAAAGCAATGTAAGTCATTTTATGAAATTGAGGTCCTTGAAAATTAAATCCTGTATGTGTTCCTCATAGGACTTGCAGTCACTGAAATATAACAGCTAGAATATAATTAAGATAATTTTAATAGAATTTCAAGTAATTTGACATAAAGATAAACAACTCATCCCTGTAAAAAGGGTGATGTTTATTGATGAGAAGTGGCATCAATATTAAAGATTTTTTTAAAATGAGAGGGCCATCTTTACCCTGTCATCTCAAAACGTAATGAAATCTTGCTTTTGAATTTGTACAAATGGATATATAATTTAAAACTATTCTAAATGATAAAACTAAAATGATAAAAAATGTTCATACTTACTAAAGTATATAAAGTAAAGTACAGGGTGACTTAAATAAGATTGTATCCTTCGCTTTCGATGGATTGAGAAACCTGGTAAAAGCACATTTATTACTTTTCCAGTTTTCTTATTTTTTAGTTGGCAGAAGACTAAAAAGCCATAGATCTCTATTTTTCCTGCTGGTTTTGGGTGGTTAAAGGAGCAGCGATGGCGTAGTTGTTAAGAGCAGGTGCATTCTAATCTGGAGGATCCAGGTTTGATTCCCCGCTCTGCCACCTGAGCTGTGGAGGCTTATCTGGGGAATTCAGATTAGCCTGTGCACTCCCACACACGCCAGCTGGGTGACCTTGGGCTAGTCACAGCTTCTTGGAGTTCTCTCAGCCCCATCCACCTCACAGGGTGTCTGTTGTGAGGGGGGAAGGGCAAGGAGATTGTAAGCCCCTTTGAGTCTCCTACAGGAGAGAAGGGGGGAATATAAATCCAAACTCTTCTTCTTCTTCTTCTTCTTCTTCTTCTTGAAAGCAATGGAATGGTGCTGAAAAGATGAATTAATTGCTAGGAACTCATAATTTGGGATCTGGGCCAAATGAGTACAGCCCACATCCCTCTGGTAGAACTGAGGTGCCAGGGAGGCCTGCTCTACTCTACTTGCATTATTAGCCTGAAGAATGTTAATAGGAGACTGAATTTATAGCCAATTAGTTGCGCTTTATTATAGGTTTCTGCTTATTGTAGGCAAAGTATTGCTTCCTAATAATCTTCTAGAATAACATCTACCATGTCCATTGGAGAATATCTGCCTTTTTCTAAGCCCCTGCTGGAACAGGACAGAGATGTACCAAGTTGAGAAGCTGAAGAAGGTATCATTATTTTGGAGGCGTGTGCAATTATTTATTATTTACTGCCTTAATTATTCACCTTGCCTTTCTTCCCAATGAGGACCCAACAGACTTACATCATTCTCTTTTCTCACAACAACCTTGTAAGTTGAGTTAGACGGAAAGTATGTGACTGGCCCAAGGTCACCCAGCAAGCTTCCATGAATCTGAACCTCGATCTCCTAGTCCAATACTCTTAACCATGATACTGCACTAGCAATCCTTTTCCCCCCAGAAGAATGCCTTGCCTGTTAAGAACCACCCAGGAAACTAGCATTGTTTTATCATGGGAGGGGGGGGGAGGGAATCAATAACTTCCTGGCAACAGAAACAGAACACCAGTTCTCATGTTCATCTCACACCTATTGCATGCTGAAAACCAACATACCCCATGTTAAGGCAAAGGGCATTGAGGTCTGGAAAGATGAATGAATAATGAATGATTAATGTAGATACAGAGAGATGTATACAAGCTAGCACAACACCTTTCTTGAAACACAATGAAATGTTGAAAGAGAAGAGATAGGATCAGTGGTGGGATCCAAAAATTTTAATACAGGTTCCGATGGTGGTGGGATTCAAACAGTGGGTAGGGAGGTTGCTTTAGTAACCCCTTTTCGGCACTCAGAAAAAAATTAGTAACCACTTCTAGAGAAGTGGTGAGAACTGGTTGGATCCCACCTCTGGATAGGATTGGAAGTCCTTCAAGGGAGGTAATTGAGTTGGATTGTGTGTGTGGCTGAGCCAGCAAGAAAGGAAAGGTGCACAAAGATCCCCCCCTTCCCCCCCGCCCCCCCACACAAAGCTGCAACACATTATCATAGCTACATTCCCACCAACTGGGAGGCATCTTACTAGAGATTTTTAAAACTGAAAAGTCTCTAAAGATAGCCATGAAACTGCCTGTGCACGCTGTAGGTACAGTTACGACTTACACAGCGTTTGTAGTTTTTGTCGTTTCTGTAGCTAACCATCAGACTTAGCTATGCTTGCTAGCAATGAAAAAGATTGTGTACAAGGGCCAAAGCACCTATTTGTGACCATTAGTTTTAACATGGCACACTTCTCCTTTTGTGATTTAAAAATTCTGTCGCTGTTTTCATCCAGTCCATGCTTGACCTCATTCTACCGGTCAGTCTAATTTGATAGGCGATGGTTTGGGCGCAGATGCTCGGGGCTCCAGTGTTTAACATTTTTTCCTTGAACTCTCTCTTCTGTGTTTCTTAAATACCTTTTATGTAGCTGGTGAGTGCGTAGCCTTTAATGCCCTCTCACGATATAACGTTCATTAGTTTAATTGGGCTTCTGGAGAACCATTCTACAAAACACATTACAATAAAAGAGTACGTCCTGAAGCATTTCAATTTTGTTAGAGGGCTAATGTGATAATGTAGAGATCACAGAAAGAGCTGTCTGTAATGTGCTGGCACACTGATCTGAAATGTTTGCAGCTGCATATGTGCCTGCAAAAGTCATGCTGCTAGAGCTGGTGCTTTGCCCAGTGCTCGACATTTACCTGCTACAACAGTCCATCTGAGGGCCAAGATGTTAGAAAGTTTCCACATAAATGCCCAATTGCTGAAAAAGCATTTGCAGCCTGAGAAGAGAAGGAAATTTAAAACGCCACACATTATGCAAATTCTTATTTCCTCTTAGAACACTGCTGTGCTATACTGTTCTCCAAAGAGCAAGTCTCAGAATGATATGGTAATGTTTTTGTAACTACCTTTTTTGCCAGACATTATTTATAACTACTTTTCTTGCCTTAAAGCTACTTTCCGCAGCTTGAAAAATCACTTTGGCTCCACGGTTTCTGCATTTAACCAAGCGAGGACATGAATGTTAAATGTAGCTCTGTGATTCTTTTTCCTGACATTAAAAAAATGAAATACAGCCCCTGTGACTGGGATTTAATGGGGAAACGAGAGCGATGGAAGTCTTGTACTATCCTTCCATTGAAAATGGTCTTTGTCAAGCTGCATTTAACCACTAGTGGTGGAAAGTACCATCAAATCAGTCAAGTTGTGACAATCCATGACATTTTTAAGGCAAGATACATTCAAAGATGGTTTGCCATTGCCTGCCTCTGGACTTCTTTAGGGGACTCCCATCCAATGACTAGCAAGGGCCAACTGTACTCAGCTTCCAGCATTCAAAGAGATCAAGTTCACAGTCTTTAAGCCCACCTGAGGTAAATTTACACGTACTCATATTTTCACCTCATCTTTGGGAAAAATCATAAGGAAAATAAAATCTAGTTCTTCTTCGTGGGTCTTGTCTGCGGTCCTTCATTGGGGACTGTTCATGTGCAGGCCTGCCTAGGAGAATGGAAAGCTTCCATTTCTGTTCTGTCACTTTAAGAGGTACTCCCCCTCACTTCCTTTATGTGGGAACTTTCATTGTTGTCATCATTCCCCCTTGTCAGAAGACCCATGAAGAACTGTGACTGGCCCAAGATCACCCATCAGGCTTCATATGGAGGAATCAGAGTCAGTTTTCCAGATTAGAATTTGCTGCTTTTAACCATTATCCTACGGGGGCTCTTACAGGCTTCTAGAGCCATCTCCAATTTCCTAAGCAAAAAAGTTCTGGAAGCAGTACAACATGACTTGTGTTACCCATTCCTTTTTTATATCAGCATTCACTGCTGCATTTAGTTCTTCAACAAATCATTTCATAATGCAGTCTCTATCTTTTCAGCCATAGAGGGAAAGCAACTTTGACAGTAAAGGCAGCACATTTCTCAGGCACATCCCCAGATCAGGTTGACAGACATGGTCTGAGAGTTCCATGATTCCCAGGCATGTTTGGGCTCATTTCAGATCAAGGCAGTACAACACAAGAGGAGGCTTAAGGCTGCCCCCGTGGCTGCTTTCCTAAACCTGAAATGACCCCAGGAAGCTGCTGTTTGTCTGGGCAAATTATTTCACCAAGGGCTGAACTTTTCCACCTGCTCAATCTCAGCCTTTGGTAGCTAAAGCCTGAAAAGAAGCTGCCAGCTGGTGTTGTGTGCCCTTAAGCCCTAGGAGTCTATCATGCAGAGATTTGGATAAATGGATAAGGTCAGACTGTGCAGGAGCACTTTGACTGTCTACGAGTAGCAGAATGTTCACGATCTGAAATATCTACCTGGAAATGTGTATACAATAGGAGAGGGGCTTTTCTTGTCTTATTGCTTTACTGTGTTTTTACATTTGTAAGCCCCTTTGGATCCAGCTTTGTAGGAGAAAAGTGAGATACGTGTTTAAAAGACAAAGGAACATCATGTATAATACCTGAGTACATATAACATTTCCGCAGCATGGCCAGCAGTAGCTCCCAGGGCAATTTCAGGGTGGGAAAACAGTGCGAGGCGAAGCTTCTTCTCCCTACTTGCCACAGCGCCAATCAGAATCAGTTCACCATGGGCATGGGAACTCCCAAACGATGTTAATCGACCATACATTAGAAAAGAATATCATGTACTTAACCCCCTGGAGCTAGGTTTCAGCATGGAAATCTTTCAAAAGCAGTAGATGGAACTCTGCTCTTTCAAATATTTTGCACCGCATTGTGTCCTTCATATTCACCATTAGCAAACTCTGTACTGATTTATTCCAAAAGGCAAAAGATAGTTTTGTTTACGTTTTCACAAAATACATTTCTCCCTTCTGTTCCTCTGCACTGTAATGATTACACCACTTTACCTCTGCCTTCTGCTGATTTCCACTGCAGCCATAATTTTGAATTACTATAACAGATCCTTACATTTGGGGGGGGGGAATGTGCCTTGCCAAATTCAAGGCGCTGCTCACATTCAAGAGTGATTTTTGTTTCCGGTTAGTCTGCATTCTACAGCCAAGACTTTGTAGTCTTGACTCCTCTCCTCAACTGCCCAGCTTTCTCTCTGCATTTGTGTACGGTAACTGGTTTGGAAAGCATAACAAGCAAGTATATTCTGACTTATGATTCTTTTTTTACATTACTGGCTTTTTCTCTGCAGAATCTCAAATGGGGGTTTCATTTATACAAATTAGTAATTTCCTGCTAACACAAACAAACTGAAGCTGAAACCAGACCCGATACAGATGATATTGCTCAGAATGGCTTATGCTCCAGAAATGACTTCACTTGTAGGAGATGGAATAGATCTGGAATTTGCAGAGCAGGTGAACAGCCTCAAGGTGCTAATGGACTCAAACTTGCTGTTTGAAAAGCAGGCTGGCACAGTGGCCAAAAATGTCTTCTGTCAGCTACATTTGGTTCACAAACTATAGCCTTCCTAAGCTTAGCTGATCAGAACAAACTGGTCCATGCTTTTGTAACCCTGTGCCTGGACTGCTGAAAGGCCATTTTATTTATCAGGGCTTTTGAAGGTATATAAATTGCACATGCTTTGACTTAGATAACTAAGGCTCGCCCAGTCATCAGATCTCAGAAGCTAAACACGGCTGGCCTTGATTAGCGTTTAGATGGGAGACCGTAAGGAAGTCCAGCTTGCTTTGCAGAGGCAGGCAATGGCAAGCCACCTCTGAATGTCTCTTGCCTTGAAAACCCTACAGGGTCACCATAAGGTTGTCTGTGACTTGATGGCACTTTCCACCACCAAATTACAGGTATCTTGTGTTGTGGGGGTTACATTGTTGAATAGTGGTGTTTTAAACTATGATTTGTAAGCTGCCTTGAGTTACAAGGAAAGGTGGCATGTGACTATAATAATAAATATATAAACATCTCCACATTTGAAATGTCTCCTTTTAATTATTTCATCAATAAATGAATGAATCGATACAGTACCTAGTGGCTGATAAAATATAGAAGGCAAAAAGTAGTAGTTAAACTAGGAAGCCCTTCCCCCAAAGGAGTGTATTCCTGATGCCAAATATTACATTTTCCTGGGCCAACATTAATGTTGCACATTAATTTTGCACATTTTTTGTAGTTTTACACAAACACAAATGTAGTCAAGTGAACTGTAGATGGGACAGGATTCAAGATCTGTCTACATCTTGTGCAATCTTCTTATCCATAAAATGGAAGTAACTTTCTGAAGGATATTCCCTGATGTATAACTTCTTTAAGATGCCAAATAGATAGCCATGTTAGTCTGGTGTAGCACCAACAGACATCTGGTGTAGCACCAACAGACACCAACAGTTCCCAGGTGGAGAGGGGCCCAATTTGGACCATGACTCACAGAGAAAAGGGATTACGCCTTCTCACCCCATGTGCTTTTTTCCAGTCTAAAATTAATCTGAGACATTCTGTATGTTCAACTGAAGAAACCTGCATGTAGCCATCAGTTCTTGCAAGTTCTTGCAATGCTACAAAGACATAGGTTTGGATCCTGAAATCCATCAGTGGAAAGTTCTGATGGTTACTGATCTTTCACAACTCTGGGAATATACTTTCCCAGAGTCAGAAATGGCATCTGCAGAGGAGAGGGGAAAGCCATGAAGATCTGTAATCCTTGTGTGGAATCCAGCCCATACAGCTGAATCTAATCTTTTCTGCATGTCAAACCCAATAATCTCTTACGCCTATGTGTTTGTTTACAAAGTGCATACCCTAACTTTCCATCTAAAATGGGACCTAAGACAACTTCCTTTGATGACAAAAGTCTTTCTCTAACACAGAGAGAGACTTCTTCCAATGGAAATTCTTCTCCATCAGAAAAAGTCTTTCTTTGTCAAAGGATGTCTGTTTTGAACAAAGAATATTAAACAGAAAAAAAGTTGCTGGATTAAACTTGGTGAAAAGGAAATCTTTAGAGTCAATTCACATTATAAAGTCCATGTGGCAGACATGTGGCCATAGTGAAGTCTTTGAATCAGATACAGGCCTGGAGTTCCAGTCTAGAAATTCAGTTCCCAGGTGGAGAGGGGCCCAATTTGGACCATGACTCACAGAGAAAAGGGATTACGCCTTCTCACCCCATGTGCTTTTTTCCAGTCTAAAATTAATCTGAGACATTCTGTATGTTCAACTGAAGAAACCTGCATGTAGCCATCAGTTCTTGCAAGTTTCCCCAACAGGCAAAACAACAGCTCACCAGGGCTTTCTGGTTAGGAAAATGATGGAGGGGAAGATGTAAGCCCCTTCCATCTACACATTGCGTTCCCAAATCAAACTCAGGTCCCACAGTACCTGGGGATTAAGTTCATAGTAGGTAATGCCCAGAGCACATCTGTAAGAAATCTACAAGTTAGTCTTCCATGGTTTACAAACCTCCTGTTTGTCTTGCAAGATAGGATATAAGAGCCCTTTTAGAAATATGGCTTTTGATTAATCTAAAACAGGTGTGCCACACTAATTGTTTGGTACATGAGGCACTGCTATCCTATGTGAACAATACACATTGAGTGTGGTAGCACACTTATTGCCATTTCTCCACTGAATTGTTCTGGCTTGTTTGACAGAAATACCACTGCAATATTGCAACAGATGATAGAGTGAACTGCCCTTACTAACTTTCCACTCTAATACATTCCAGTGGACCCTACTGTCTCTTGTTGATGTATTGCACAGTTTGCTGGGGATTTCAGCACAACTGCTTGGGTTCTCTTAACCTCCTTCTGTACTTTAAGAGACGTTCCCTGCAGTCTTTGTTTTATCCCCATTTTCTAACTTAGAAAACACACTTCAGGGCCATTGTTTAGACTAACATGGTAGATTTTTATCTGATTAGATGTACCACTATGAATTGTTCTCAATCTGCAAGTTTATCCTTGCATGCACATTAAAAAAAACAACATTATTCTGAAGCAAACTTTTGAGAAATTTCCCAGTGCCAGCCCAAACCAGAAGACCCCTATGAAATTCAGAACTCTGTTTCTCACAGTTTGCTAGAAGTTTCATTCTCTACAGCACAACCCTCAACCATGAATCCAATCTGGAAGTGGACAGGCTTGCTTTGCACCTATTATGTACACTCTTATTGCATCAAATAAATGTGTTTGTTTTTTAAAAAAACAATTACCAGTGCCCTCCCAAGTACTTATATCCTTCTAAGAAGACTGAATCCATGGGTTTAGAAGCATATAACTCTACTTAGGATAGCCCTGTGCATTGGCTATTTAGCTTTGCCTTGGATTCCCATTTTTGTAGGTTAACTCCAAGATCATTCCAAGCTCAGAGATATTATTCGAAAAAAGAAACTGAAGTTTTTGCCTGTTTTTCATTGCAAAGAGCATATTACTGAATTCAGCAAAAGACTTCTTTAAGAATATAATATCCATTTAAGTAATATCCAAACAGAGAAAACAGTGATTTATTAGTCTTTGTAACAAGAATTAAATGTCATTTCAAGAGGGGACTGTTCCCCCATTCATTTAATTGGAAATTTTAACAGCTTTTCAATTTATCATAGACTTACAAGCCTCTTTTGTCCCATATTGGTCATCCATTGGCTTATGGAAAAGCTCCGTGAGGAATCACACTTAATGGATAGTCCCTTTATGCGTGAGGGTACCAATGAGGGAATGACATGAATTACTTATAAAGTTCACAGCGATACTTCTGCTGACAAAAAGACTAATGACTGGCTTCCAGCCTTAACTATTCTGTCCCCCCCCTCTCTCTCCCTCCCTCCCTCACCTACAGACTGTCATTAACAAACCACAAAGGTGTAAATGGGCTGAGAATGTTTCTGATGTTCACAAAGTGATGGAAAAACTATAAAATCGTTTGGGACAAGGACATTTTTCATGGCATCATAGGTTAGATTTAAATTCAGCTATATCTTTTTAAAAGATTGTGCATTTCAGGAAAATACTTTATTCTTTCATTCCCTCTATAAAACCCTGTTTATATCAATTCATTGCAAAACACATATTAGGCTGACCTTGAGTATTTTGTTAGTCTTGTGGGAGAACAAATGTGTATCTGCAGTGGCCGCAGTTTATAATATCTGGTTATTCTCCTACAAGCAATGCAGCTTCTGCAATAATCTGCTTCTTTTTAGCAAATCCTGTACCAACTGCTCTGATTGAACTAGGACCATGATTTGCTGTCCTATCTTTATCATGTACAGCAGAGGAAGATTCAAATGAGAGTTGTGATGACAGAGAGAGGGGAGATCTCTGTCATCCCAGTAGAGGGAAGACGGGGCGGGGCGGGGCGGGGCGGGGCGGGGCGGGGGGAGTTTTTGGCAGCCTCCCAAAAACAGCAAAGGGAAAAGCAGGATCTCAATATGTTGCCACTTTCCATATCAGATTTTAAACCATGCAAGTTTAATACCAAAACAGGCTGTTGCTCTGAGATGAAATCTTGGAGACGGAGCTGTGTTGAGTTCTCCAAAAAGGAAAGCCAGAGAGGAAAAACAGTTACCGTACCTGTTGCTTTGTATTAAGAAGAACCTCACTGGATGATTTTAGAGATGCATAGAGTGCATTTAGGAGAGAAAAGCCCAGTAGTCAGATTAGTTTTAAATGGAATTTTTTCCCCATCCCTAAAAAAGAGGAGAAAGGAATGGGGATTAAGAATGAGAACAAGAGATCAGGAATCAAGGTAAACATCACACAATTCCACCAAAGCAAAAGAAAGATTACATCTTGAAAAAAATTTCACAGAAGGCAAAACAAATGGGAAGTAGCCAGAAGCCAGAGCATTCTCCATACCTGGAGGAAGCTAGATGGGATTTAGCAGAAGAAGCCCTTTCTTACAGAAGAGCTTGCAGGTGCGGGAGGCAGATGACTATAACCTGGCTCCTCTGTTTCCAGAGAACTAGGGGACTGTCTGAGTGAGCATTCAGTGGTTCAATGAGATAAAGCTATTGACAGGTTCCACATGATCTGGTGGGTAAACTAGAAGATTCACAATAATGGTTTTAAGTAATGGGTGGAAAGGCGCCAGCTGGGTATTAGGGTGTTTTTAAAACAGTAGTAAGGGCAGTTCATAAGTGCAATTGGCTGCTTAGGGATGTGACCAGGTTCCCCTTATTAGCATGGGTTGCTTGAGAAAAATACAAATGCTACATGGAATGAAAGATACCTTGTTGGGGGAATGGGGCAAAGGAGAGGAGCCTCTTTAGCTAACAATTAATAGTTGCCACTTGGCAAAGCACCTTACAAGGAAAAGTAAAATAAATTTGCTAGATTGGATTGCAAGCAGTTTTGGTCTACATAATTTCCCATCTCAAGAAGGGGAGAGCTTAAAAAAAACAGCAGCAATTAATCTGTCTTCTGAGACTGAATATAGCCAGGTTAAGTGAACAATTACTGCAAAGGTTCTTGTATAGCAATATATGAGGTTTTTAGCCACCCATATTTTCACTAAACTGCTGTCTCAACTATGTTCTAATATGCAGTCATCACACATTGGCATTTCCCTTTTGTTTATCCCTTGGTGTATGTTGCTTCGCATAGAAAAAAAAGTTTACTTAATTATTATTGCTAGATTCAGGTCCACTGGCACCTTAGAGACCAGTAATATTTTCAGATTGCACACTTCGTCAGAGCTTTGAGTCTGGAAAGCTTATTTCCTGAAAATCTTGTAGTGCACTAAGTTGCAACTGGTCCCAAATTTGTTAATGCAATGTCTTGATGTCATATCTACAATTAAATGTGAAAAACCTGGTTAATATGTTGCCAGGCTTATAACACTCAGACTCTTCTGAGCAACATAAAGTTGATTTTTAGAGACCACGTCAAAGTGTTGAGTGTCTCCATGTGAGCCCACACAGTGATATGCATAGTTCAACAGAAATATTCAGTTGGCTTTTATTATCAGATTCATTGCTCAGACAATAAAGCTAAGGTCCTTTATCCTGGCTGGCAACTGCACTTTCTCCCCTCCCCAAATGATGTCAAATCACAGGGTGCTTTTCAAACTTGTCATGGTAATAAAGAAAAATGTGCTTTGAACTTATTTCTCTGTAACTGTTCTCATGTGTATTGCCTTGAAGTGGAGCACTTCAAGCAAGGAAATAAAATTTTGAAAAGAAAATATAACCTGCTTCAACAGTTTCAAAGGAAAATGTATGAGTATATATAAATGATAAACTTGCTGGGGATCAATGGGGAAAGAAGTTTGATAAATGATCCCATTTGTACAAACTCAGGTCTACACTTCTGGACGACAACCTTGCCCTCAACCTCTCAGCAATAAGACACTAGCTTGCTAAACAAAAGGTTATGTTGTCAAACTGCTAGTGCAAACCTAATCAGAATTACACCTTTCTAAATCCACTGAAGTCAATGGACTTACAAGGTCGTGACACTGTTTAACATTGTACTGTAAAGTGTAGCTTGATATTTATAAAGATTTTGAAGTATCATAATAACCTAGCTTTTCAGAGCAACAAAAATCCATTGGACATTTATATCTTTTTGTATATTTATTAAATGCCAAATTTATTAATTTTTCTCCTCAATATGTACCCAAACTAGCTCATAACATTGTTTTCCCCTTCTCCATTTTATCCTCACAGCAACCACCCTGTGAGGTAAATTAAGCTGAGGGAGCATGACAGGCTGAACGTTATCCAAGCTTCCATAGCATATCTCATATTGGATATTTTGTGGCATATAATTCACATGGAAAAGAAATCACCCAGTACATTTTTATCAAAACATGGTGGGTGCATTATATTCATGGGTTTCACCTTTTATTGCCAGAGATAACTGTATGAGTGCCCTCATGAGGAAGATTCCACAGACCTATCCTTGATGTTGAAGTTATTGAAAAAGACTTGTCCACTCTGAAGTTTCCCACAGTGTTAAAGGATCCGCACATAAGAAGTGCCACAGCAGACCAAATGGCTTACCTATCCTTCCCTCATCTCTGTGAGCTAGCAGAGGCCAGTTGCAGAATGGAATTCCCAATGTTGCTTCTCTTGGTTGCTGGCCAGAACTTAGTGCCCAAGCAGAATATACTAAATAAGTAATTTGTTAAACCTCCTTAGTGGATAAACTACTTGGTATATTCTGCTTTAGTTCCACCCAGTGTAGATTGCTGTCTGTTGGTACCAGTAGAAGTCATGGGGAAAAAATCACTAAATGGTCAATCAGCAAAGGAATTTATTACTTCCTCATAAAACACATTATTTATTTATTTATTTATATTTTTTTCTTCAATTTATATACCGCCCGATCCCCAGATTATGCCAGAGAAGACAGGGAGAATCCCAAACTAGTTTTAGGGAACTGGGTAGAAAGATATAAAACCTTAGCTATATATCTCTGGGGCCGTTTCCGCACGGCCCCCCAGGCGCCCCCACGCTGGCAAGAATTCTGCCGGCGTGGGGACGGAGGCCGTTCGCATGCAAGCGTGCGAGCGGCCTCAGGAGAGGCCAGCGGACGACAGGCGGCTCCGCATGGAGCCGCCTCTGCCCCCTTCCCTTTCCCACTCACCTTGTCCCCGTCGTCGGCCTGCTGGCGAAGCCATGCTTACGCTGCCCTCCGACCTCCAGGGGTGGGGAGGGACAGTGAGGAGAGCCGGGCTCCAGCTGGAACCAACAGGCCGGCGACCAAGCTGAATATGAAAAGAAGCAAATAGCGTGTTCGGCGGTGCCGTTAAGCGCACCGCGCCGCCCGGCGGCTGCGGCTGTTGGGGCTAAAACAACCCTTTAAAGGGTTGTTTTAGGGCGGCCTGACGCCGCCCTGGGGGAGGGGGAGCGAAGCCAGGTCGGCGCTGGTGCGTTGCAGCAGCGCCGCCTGTGCGAATGGCTCCCTGGGAAAGGCGTTTTTGCCGTTCCCAGGGCGCCATAAAAGGGCTGTGTGGAAACGGTCTGAGATACCAGGAACTTTCCCCCCTCACTCCGTAACTGCAGTTCAATATTCCTTCCTCTTGCTTTAGCTTACAGTCCTATCTACTGGGCTGTGATGTCCCTAGTTCTCCAAGCAACATAAGGCCTTCAAACATTCAAATGTAGAACTGACTTTCAAATATGCCATACTAACTGGGTAATTAATTAATCCAGGTTGAGTATTATGTGAAACAATGTGCTTTCTTTCTCCACATGTTCAACATGCATTTACTTCCTGTTCTTCTCTCTGACTTTTTGCTTTCCACCTCCCAGCCTAACTACTTGCCACCGCTATGGATTAAGGTCTTCGTGCAGCCTCAAATACCACCAAAACCCTCAATTGTTCTGCTGTCCTGAACTGTGTTGACTAACCCACCTGAGTAATCTGGACTGTTTTACTGAACCACTTCTTTAGGCACCTCTGATTCAAGTTGGTATTTGTAGTCACTATCTTTCAACATTAACAGCTGTATAATATGCAGAAAAGGTGGAGTATAAATTAAGCAAACAAGCAAACAGTAATTTTAAATAGGGCTTCATTGTAAATCTTATTCAAAAGTGCAACTTACTTCTGAGCAAACATTTGGAAACCAATTATCAGGCTTGCCCCTTTGGAATCTCCTCCATTCATTAATGCATTAATTCATTCATTGTTCACCTCCTTTAAATATTGTTTTCAGCATTACCATTCCACACAGTGGTTCTGAATAATGGAATCAGCCTGTCTCCATTTTTAAAAAGGAGATCCAGGGGGAATTGATAACATTACAAGCTAGTTGGTTTAACATCTGGGTGGAAACTATTATTAAAGAAAAAATTAAAGTGAATAAAATGTATAGAGGGGGGAAAATCAGCAAGGCTTTCTCAAAGAAGTCCTGCTCTTTGATAAAGGTGACCCAGTAGATATCCCTGCCCTTCAAAATAGCTTTGAGTAAACAGCATAGGATAAAATAAAAGGAAAGGTCCTGATTGATCACAAAAAGGTGAAGCTGCTGTAAGCGGAAGGTAAGTGGACAATTTCCACAACGAAGGGAAGAAACTACAGGTCCTCCAAGGGTTTGTACTCAGACCAGCATTTTTAAATTCTTCATAAATGATTTGGAATTGAGAAGTGAAATTGCTGAGTTTGCAAATGACACTAACTGTACAACCCTAAATGGATTTATACCCTATTGACTTCAGTGGGCTCAGACATTATAGCTCTTAGAATTGTACTGTAAATCTTTCAGTTTGGTGAAAATCAAAGAACTCCAGAAGGATCTCTCTGAAGTAGGTGAATGGACAACAAGACAAATGGGGTTCAATATAAGTGTAGCATGATGCACATAGGAGAAAAAAAAGCCTAACTTCATATACACACTGTTAGGGTCTGAACTAGCAGTGACTTACCAGGAAAGATATCTTGGAGCTGCGATGAATACCTCAGTAATAATACTGATTCAGTGTACAGCAGTTATGAAAAAAGCAATTCTGTGTTAAATATTATTAGAAAAATTGACTGAAAATTTTGTTTTTGTTTTTGAAATTCTCTATTGCAAAAAGGCTACTTGGAACTGGTCATGGTATTGACTCTTTCTTTTTGCTCATGTACTGTACTGTACTTTAGAATACATAATTCAGATGTTGTGATCTTTTTTCTGCTGAGTTTTATTTTAGCAATGGCATGTGTTGTAATACAGTATTAACAACATGAATCATGTTTCCATCGTTATCATTCCAGGATCTTTCTTTAACATCAGAACTTCCTATAACTCTGCTATGTACATTTGTAACTATGAAAAGTGCATTGATCATGTGTGACTGCAATTACTTTTAATACAGCATGCAAAATTTCAAGTGGATTGCGCTGTATGGAAGTATTAGTCTGGGATTACGGACTGCAGGTATTCAAACTCAATTGCAATATACAAAACCAAGTTTAGAAGACTGAATTATTTTAAAATTATAATAAACATTTACAAAAAATTGCTGTCAAAAACAGTTATGATGTTGAAATTATTGCTGTAAGAAGTCTGACTCAATTAAAAAAAACCCTTTGTGATGCTTACAAGTATTTGCTTGAATTCTAGGAAAGCTCCTTACAGTATTCCACAAAAGAAGACCTGCAAACTCATTGAGAGTAATCCCCCCCACACTTGCTGGGCAGTTCCCTTCCCTTCCCTCACCCACCAAGAGACTAAGGAGTAATTTGTTCAGCTATTACCTTCTCTGCTATCCTCTTTTGGTCTGGCAGCTGAGGGGGGTGGAGTGGAGGATGAGTGGCTCTCCCTCCTCTTTGCCCATCCACCTCCAGTGCTGCTGTCTCAACAGTAAGTTACCTTCCCTACCTGACCATGAATGGCAAACAAGTTCCCCTCTGAATGTTATAAGAACAGCTTACCAAATGAAGAAATGGCTGAGGATCCTGGCTAATAGTATTTCAGTGACACTCAAAGTTATCCCAAGATCTTTGCATTGTAGTCAGGGATAATCAGGGTTCTTTAACAGCTGATGGATGTATGGGTGTGTGTGTTTTAGCATTTCTAATTGGGACTTGCCTGGAGCCTTGACACTAATTTAAATAAATAATGGTGTAAAAGAAGGCTCACTTTGTTCGGTGGGGCAGGATTACAGATGATTCAACATTACTGAACCAAAGTGCCGTTATGGACTGTAAGAAGTTCAATTCTCTTCATTGTTCAGTAGACAGATTTCTCGGAGGAATACAAGTTTTTCTGTCAAAACAAAATGATTTATGAAGGCTTTCTTGAGGTTAGACTCTTTGATATTTGGGAACTCTGTGGCCTGCAGGGCTGAAATAAATGATAAAACTATTTGTGAAAAAGCTTTGTCTCTTGTGGGTCCTGTAAAATACTGAAAACATAGGAAGCAGGTGAACACAAACACATCAATGACATCTGAAGGTGACTGCAACATCTTTCTCTAGAGCATCTGTGATAGCCATTTTCTGTATGGCTGAGGTACCCTTGAGGGGATCAATAGCCTCAGCAATGGGGCTTCATCTCAAAACAGTGGGAGAAAATAGGATTTTAAACTAGTATAACCGAAATGATTTTAGTTCATTTATGAAAGACTAAAGAGAAGAAAAATCACAAGGTAGTGGTTACCAAGTCAGATCAGGAACATGGTTCCAATCCCAACTCTGTCATGAAACTCACTGTTAACCTTGGATCATTCACATGGTCAGCTACCTCACAGGACTGTTCAGAGAAAAATTGGAGAATGAGAACCAAGCGTATGGTCCTGAGCTCCTTGGAGGAAGGTGGGCTAAATAATATCTTCTACTGCAATTTAACTCTTCTTCTTGCCCCTTTTCTCCAGTGAAAGTCACCCTCTGCCTACCAAGCAGCTTCCAACTTCACTAGAGAAGTCTTACAGGTACCCATAATTTTTATTAATAGGAATAAAAACATCGAGTGTGTGTGTGATTTTGTTTTGCTCCTTCCCCCCTTGTATTTTTTCTTATACTTATGTCAATAAAATTACATTCTAATTAAGTATCTATTGCCCTTCCACCCTGCTCTTACTGGCAGAATTTATTGTAATGACTGGCAAATATATACACCAATCTTCAATGGTCCACTTATTTATCACTAACTTGAATCCTTGGTTCTTCACAACTAAGGCCCCTTCCACACACGCAAAATAATGCGCTTTCAAACCACTTTCACAACTGTTTGCAAGTGGATTTTGCTATTCTGCACAGCTTGAGAGAACACTGAAAGCAGTTTGAAAGTGCATTATTCTGCATGCGCGGAATGAGCCTAGGTGGGGCTCTTTCCATGGCAGATCTTGACATAGACCCTGATTTGAGTAACAAGCACAATTAGATGGCTGCTCCCCTCAAGAGTAGGTCCTAGACCTACGACTCTGTCCCCTAACCCATTGTATGTGCTTCTCCCACACAGAACCACCGAACCTGGTCAGGGTTTGGGAATACTTAATTAACTGTTTTACTCAAGGATTGTGGGATCTTCCCTTTTCTAACGAACTGGAACTTTTTCCAGAATTATTCTTCTCCCTGCCTACCCAGCCAGCGATTTAAGAGTTGCTCAGTTCATTTGCAAGTAATGGGATATGGAAACTTTATAAGGGAGCAAGTGTCTGCTTCAACTAGTTCATACTGATTAATGTATTGTCAAAGGCTTTCACGGCTGGAATCACTGGGGTGTTGTGTGATTTCCAGGCTGTATGGCCATGTTCTTGATGTAAAGCTTGATGTAAAGCAGAGAAAATCCCTTTCAACATCAGGAGAAAGTTATAATTTATTTTAACAAGGTACTACTTTACATGGCAATACAGTCCAACATTTCACAAATGAAAATAAATTCTTGTGTGTGTGTATGTGTGTGTGTGGCAGTCCTGTTATTCGCCAAGGATCATGGTCTCAGCAACTCTCCCTCTTCCTTTACATATGGTTCAAATTTCTTCTCCAATTGATGTTGAATTCATGACTTTGCAATAGCCTGTTCTGGTGTATGAAACTATCTGTTAGAAAACTGACTATAACAGTTTAAGAATATTTAAGAATATTTTTTATTTAAAAAGAATATTTAAGAATATTTAATAGAATTGTCAGTCTTATCACAGTTGTACTTTGTGGTGAAGTGATTACAAGTGTTGGATCCCAAGTTCCAATCCCTATGGAAACTCGATGAGTGACCTTGGGCCTGTCACACACTCTCAGCCTAATCTACCTCACAGGGTTGATGTGAAATAAAATGGAAGAGAGAAGGAGAATGTAAACCACTTTAGGTCCCTATTGGGGAAAAAGACAGGGAACAAATACATTTAAGAAATAAATTATAGAACTTCTGCAACTCAGACACAAACATTTACTACCTGAATAGACAGTGCGCAGCAAGCATGATTAGACATTTATGAACAGTAAGTGCAAAATATATTTTATAAAGCACAAACATAGTAAACAGGGTTGAGATTCTAGGACTGAAATTTAGCCTTATCTATACTTAACTGTGATTGGAAAATGTCCAATTGATTTCAGTGACTATTATCTGATACTACTTTGTCTCCTTTAGCAATCAATGAACGCGCATTCAATAGTAGAAAGAGTTCTTCAGTCCTCCTTTTGTGAACTGGGAAGACATTTTATTCCCAAATGTAAAAGCCTGATGAGCAGCTATGGACTTCTTCTGAAAGATTCTTGACTTGGTTACTGCCAAATGTTTTTGAAAGATAAGACTCCAATAAAGATTAGGCATGATGACTGAGTAGCTGATTATCTTCAATTTATTACAGTTAATGTTTACACTGACATTTTTTACAATCAAAGCAAATGGATTGTTAAGTTAAAACAACTGTAATCTCTGTTGCATTTTTATATGCAGCACGCAAAAGAACTCCACTGGTTCTGGTGTGGTTTTTTTCCTTAAAGAAGAAAGAGTAAGACAAGTTGTTACCAAGCTATTTTATCTGAATTTGTAAACTAGAAACCATTAATATGTGTGATGTGAACAAAGAAAACAGTTGTGTTTTGCGTTTGCACTACAAGACATAACAGGACATCCCCATAACCCTGAGTAATGATGTCATCGGGTTTATTAATCTCCTTGATATGAAAGATATTTAAGACTGTGACCTGTTATAGAAGACTATTCTTCCTATTTGTTTGTTTTCCTCTGTGCTAAGGAAGACAACAGAATTCTGCACTAGAAATAATCTGTTGATAAACTATGAGCTGACCTATCTGGGACATCCATGACTAGAATTTTTGGGAACTTTTTCTGTTAGCAGATAGCTGCTGAAGATGATCGAAATTTTAACACTGGCCTGTGTACCACCTTCCTGATCATAAGCCCCTTCCACACGGGCGGAATATGGCGCCCTGGGGACAGCAAAAACGCCGTCCCCAGGGAGCCGTTCGCACAGGGGGCGCAGCTGCTTTGCCCAACCGGCGCAAAGCCGCCGTTTTCCGACCTCGCTTGGGAAGCGAGGTTTTCGGAAAACGGCGGCTTGGAGCTGCTGCCGTGGTCGGAAAACGGCCGCTTGGAGCTGCTGCCGTGCGAACGGCAGCAGCTCCAAGGCGCCCTCCCTCCCCCCATGTCCCGTCGACCAACCTGTCCTGCGGCCCTCCAGCGCGTCGCCGAGGCTTGGGGACACGCCCCCTCTGCCCTGCAACTCCGGAGCGGTCGCGCAGGGCAGGGGGGCGTGTCCCCTGGCCTCGGTGACGTGTCATCTACGCCGACTCAACCCCTTCCGCTTCCGTGCGGAAATGGCCATAGTCATGAGCTGTTTGTCCCATGATGGGTGCAGGAGAGAACATATTAACGGGGTAAGCCCCCCTCCTTATATTTATTCCACTGAGAGCAAGAAACTGTAAGCAGACTGCTCCCCTCTCCCATCCAAATTATCTTGACAACACTATGCTGTAACGAGGAAGATCAATAGGACTTTACTTAGGGTAAAGTCCCTATTCTAGTGCAAGTAGACAAATGCTGCCACTGCAACTTGCACAATGCAAATGTCTCTTAGGAGCCATTTGATGGTTGGCAAAATTTATTTTATAAATAAAACAGGTGTATAAATACCACAAATAAACACATGTTTAATGGTTTGATTTGACAGAAATATTTCCTGACTGTATATATTTTTATTGGATGTGCCAGCACAAGAGACAAATATATCTCTATTGCAAATGTGGTACAAAATTTATGATTCAAGATCTGTACAAATTCAGATTACTGACTGATAAACCCTTGAATGAATTTAGATGCACAAAGTTAGTGACTTAACCTAATCTGTAATATTGCAGATAATGTTTAAACAAATACATTTAATTTAATGAGACACCTGGACAAACTTATTTAATTCACCCTGGCATTTAATTAGCTCTACTGAAGGGACAATTACTACATTTCATGCTAAGAATCTTTATTTCTTTCATATTAATCCTTTTAAGATCCACAAAGCAGGCCTGAATGAAAACACAAAAAGAAGCTTGTTTAATTAGTCTGGATGCTGGAAACCTCTTTCAGGGTTTCATGGACTGCTGCTAATACTCCATACCTCTTCCTATTAAAATCTAGGTTCTGTGCATGAATAATAAAATGAATAAATGTCTTCTCTTCTATGACAGAATATCATGTCACTATCCCATTCTGTTAAGGTGCCAAAGCAACCCAAAATGCACTCTACAACAGAAGAATGTAAGTAGGGGCATGGGAGCAAGAACAGGGAGAGGAGAACATAAATCATGGAGCATTAATTGGGGAACAAGCAGAACCAACCAGGAGGTGGAGGGAGCAGCCAGGCCATTGGGAAGCCAGATGACTCTCCTTCCCTCCCTCTTTCAGCGATGCCTCTACCATGCTCACAGTGCACAGCAATTGAGCTCACCTGGGAGAGACAAAGGGCTTGTTTCAGTAGTGGCTTCTTCCCCTTCCACTCCACCCAGCTTAGGCAGTCCCAGGGGCTGTAAGACATGGGCAGCAGCAAGAACAGATGAATCATTGGGAGGGAGGGGAGTAGGGCTGTGGACTGCTTGATTCCTCTTCCTTCAAGCATTCTAGCCATGGAATGACTCTCATCATACCCGAGTTCATTGAAGTCTGTCTTCTTAACATCTAACATATCTGCCTAGCTATGAATTCTCTTGGCTCCCAACAACAAAAGGACTTCTAGGAGGAATTAGTAGATAATAGATGTCTGGTGATAGGGCTGCCTTCTAAGACCCAGCAGCCCTCCTCACACTCCTCCCTTTCATGGATGCCCATCACAGATGCCCTCGTAGAAGCCAGAAGAAGCCAAGGGAGCTAGCAGGAAGGCCTGGGCAGCAGGAGTTGGCCTCAGCAATTTCACAGAGCAGGGCAGGGCAGGGCTGACACACCTGAAGTGAAGCTGCAAGCGCCAACCTTTCCTCTGAGTAGGGCAGGGCTTGTGCAGTCCAGGCCAGGGGGAGGGCCAAGAACATTGGTAGGGCCAATCACAAGCTGGCAGGAGTGGACCAACAGACCTCTGGCCAGTAATAGCCTGGAGCACGAAGATCCAGGGAAGTTAGGAACCTTTTGAGAGGGATAAAAGGAGGACAGAGGGAGAAGCACAAGTGGTTGGCAGGAGAAATGTGGAGAAGGGAAACAAACTAGTGTATTTGTTGGAAGCAAAAATAAGGACCTTCTAAGCAAAGAACCCTGTGGTCTTCTGTTGTTGGGCTGACTGGTTGTGAGGGTCTGAGCCTACCCTGCAAGGATGGTGGAGAGGAGCAGGGCTTGTATAGATAAAAAATTTGTAAAAGTGTAATGATTCATTAACAATTCATAGAGGTCAATATAATTTATTGTTTTAAAAAGTTGTGTGTTATATATCTATATTATACAGGTTGATTATATACATACATATATATGAAGAATAAAGGTTCCATTTTCTCCTGTCTCCTCCCCCCACCCCCACCCCCCACTTTTTTTCTTGTTCTGGGTAAGGTAGGCTGGATGTGTACGGCTGACACTAGAAAATCTGAGGCCAGCCAAGCATAAGAAGCATGGACTGTATATATAGTAACACAAGGTCACCCAGTGAGATGCCATGTCAGAGTGGGGATTCAAACTTGGGTCTCCAGACCCTGGCCTGATGCTCTAACCACTGCTGTGGGGGAACTGGAAAATCACACTGTATGGCTGGAAGTTCTTCTGCCTGTGGAAATGTTAGACTGGACCCACCCATTGTGAAAACCAACTAAAGCTGCATTTTTGTCCCAGCTTTCCCAATGGAGTTCTGCATGGTGTACAACATATTTCCTTTTTCCTATTTCATCCTCACAACCCTGTGAAGTAGGCTAGGGCACCAGAATGACAGGACAGAGGTCACCCAGCAGGCTTCACGGGTTTGAACATTTCCACCCAGGCCTGCCCTGTCGAAACCTTTTAACTGCTATACACCAGTGCAATAACCTCTCCACCCACTCTTTCTTCAACTGCTGGAATTCACTCCAGACTGTGCAATGCAGGCTTTCACGCTGCTGGAATCAGCAATATGCAACCTAATTTTGGGGGGGGGGGGAAGTATCCTGTATTAGAAAAAATAAAAACTGGTTAAACGCATTAGGGGGGGGGGGGATTGAAATATTTGAAAAGAGGGAGGGAGAAAGAAGGCGAGTGGGAGTTTACAAGGGAGCGGCACAGCGTCGAGGCGCAACCCCGGTGAGGTTGCTGGAAGCGAGGTCGGTTCCGCAGCAGCAGGCCGGGAGAAGAGCGCCGTCCCCGCGTGGCGGGCTCGGGCCATGGAGGGACGCCACTCGCCAAGTCCACCGTCGCTGCTCCTTCTGCTCTTGGCGGCCCTCGCTGGAGCCCTGCAGTTGGCGCGCGCGCAGCCGTCCAAAGTGTCGCGCGGAGTGGCGGTGCCTTTCGTCTTCGACCCGCGCGCCGTTTGCAGCCCGCCTTGCCAGCACGGGGGCTTGTGCATCAGGAACGCCACCTGCTTCTGCGGCAAGGGCTACGAGGGCGAGCGCTGCCAGTACGGTTGGTAACCAGCACGAGCCCCACCACGCTGAAGTCTGGCGCGCCACCACGGCGCCTCCGACTGCTCACGTCCCTCTCCCTCTTTGCACCGGCACGTCTCCTCGAGATCTCCAGGGGGTGGGGGTGGTCACCTGAGGGGTCTGCGATGGGGGAAGGTGGGGATACTCGTCAGATTCTCTTGGAAGCTGCGCATACTAACTCGGGACAGTAGGAAAGTGGGGCTGGCTCCCAGGTAAACACGTGCAGGTACATTAAGATTGCAGCGTTATGCCTTGATCTCCTGTTTTGTTTGCTCAAGACACCCTGTGGCAGCAAAATAACATAGCAGCCCAGTGGTATTTCAGAGACTAACAAAATAACACACCACCAACTTTCGCAAGTCACAGTTCATTTCTTCAGATGTGGCAATGCAGTGGTCCAGTCAGTGGCCAGACACTTCATGCAGCTGAAGTGAACTACAGAACCTTATGATGGACTGACATTGGTTAGTCTTTCAATTGCCACAGGACTCCCTGCTTTGTTTTTATAATTTCACGTAAGGCTGAGTGGGATTGTAGTATGTTCAGAAATGCTTTCAAGTTCTGATGGGGTGGGGGTGAGAAGTATAATCTATTTGTCTTTTGTCAATAGTGTATAGTAATATTCTGTTGCCTGCTAGCAAGTGGAGTTGCTGGGAAAAATGCTTGTGTAGGGATGAAATATTGGGCCTGTCTGAGATTTGTGAATGGCTATGGAAGCTATTTATTTCATTTATATCCTTCCTTTCTCCCCAATGGGAATTCCAGCTGCTTACATCATTCTCTTACCCTCTGTCATTCTCACAGCCACTCTGTGGGATAGGCTCCTGTGACAGGGGAGAAATGGAGGGGCAGTTCATTTTTCAGGGATGGTTCAGTCATTCTTATCAAGAAGGATATTGACAAACTGGAACAGGTCCAGAGGAAGGTGACCAAAATGGTAAAAAGTCTGGATTCCATGCCCTATGAGGAGCAGCTTAGGGAGCTAGTTTAGTTTAGAGAGCTATGTTTAGTCTGGAGAAGAGAAGGTTAAGGGGTGACATGATAGCCATCCTTAAATATTTGAAGGGATGTCATGTTGAAGTCGGAGCAAGTTTGTTTTCTGCTGCTCCAGAGACTAGGACAAGGCGTAATGAATTCAAGGTACAGGAAAAGAGATTCCACCTAAATATTGGGAAGAATTTCCTGACAGTAAGAACTGTTTGACGGTGGAATACACTGCCTTGAAGGGTGATGGAGTCTCCTTCTCTGGAAGTTTTAAAAAAGAGACTAGCTGGCTCTCTGTCTAGGGGGCTTTGATTGTATATTCCTGAATGGCCAGGGGTTGGACTGGATGCTCTCTTTCAACTCTATGATTCTATTCTGATTTTTCCCTTTTCCTTCGCTTTTCAGAGCCACCTGTTAGGGTAATTCCAGGAACAGAAATAAGGGGCAAATGGGCAATCAGAAGTTCCAACTTTAGAATTGGCTTCCTGATTCTGTTGAAAAATGGGAAGGCATGGGTGGTAGTAATCTGTATTTTCAGGCATAGTGTTTCATAGCAGAAAGAATAAAGGCGGGAACACTTCATTTGAATCTTGAGTGTATGCAGTGAGAGGATGCCAGAGGAAAAAGGACTTGCAGAAACCTCCATGTCCAGAAGCAGTCTACTTTTGAATCCCAGAGCCAAAAGGCATCATCAAGGGAAGGCCTTGGCCTGTCACTGGACCTCCTGAGAAACTAGCTGGCTATGTGTGAAACAGGATGTGGGACTAGATGGGCCACTAGTCTGATCCCACAGGGCTCTTTTATGTTCTTAAATCAGATGAAGAGGGCTGCCCATTCCAAACCTGTTGATACAGCTGGGGCCAAAGTTTAATGTTCTCTTTTCTTCAGATTAACCTGTGCCTGTTGCGCTGGGATGCTGATGCTGATGCAGCCAAAAGGGGAAGTATACCAGTTAGGCATGTCTGTGTCCATGGTGGAATGGTATTTTAAAAAAGTACAATGAGCTTTACATAATGGCGTTTGGAATAGTTGTTTGGATATTTAGATCACCCTCTGTAACAGCAGAGAGAGTAGCTAACATGCAGGCACCCTGGGAATGAACAAGAATGGAACTGTTAGACAGGGGATGATCCCTGAAGATGAAGGGGGCTGGGGAGAGACCACTCAAAATATACAGAAAAATCTTGAAATGAACAAAGCCCCATCTTTCTTGTTCCATCCCTCTGGAATCGTTTACCAGTGAAGGTCAGAATGTCTTCTCTGATGGCCTTTAAAAAACTTGTAAAGCATATCTGCTTTTCAAAAAACACATTTACTAGAGATTGCAGTCTAGCAAACCCCTGGAAGCCTAGGTGGTAGATGTTAGCATCTTTAAAAGCTTTTGAGATGCATTGGAAAAATTCCTAAATAGCTCAAATTATTCACAAAAAGAGATTGGAAGGAACAGAAATACTCCATTTAAATTAAGGCTCTGGCAGTAGACAACAACAACATCCTATGTAAAAATGAATGTTTATATACTGTGGTTGGTATAGATGCAGTTGACGATATATATATATAACAATATATTTATTCAAAAGTCTAAAAAGACAAAGTGATGTGCTCAGAGAGCTAATATTGTAGAAAGGTTGTTGATTCTTTTGAGCCATATCAACAGTAAATGTATGGAATAATTTGTTTGCCATGTAAAAACATCCTAGTTGTGCACTTCATAGTAGTTTAGAATGGTTTAGACTTTAACAGTCAAAAAAAGTAACATAATCGTAAACTAATTAGTTATTAAAGAATTAGAAAATACGAGAAATGTATGTATAAGATTTAGCAGAGATTTAAAAGTTAATATAATATAAAGATTGTCTGAACATAAATCGTCATCATTTTTGGAGAAAAGACATTGCAATGTTGAACATCTGAATAAAAGTTACCCTTGTAAAAGTTAAGGACAATCTTGGCAAATAAATGGTTCCCAACTTTGAATTCTTTAAACAGAGCTATAGAAGGGGAGGATGAATCCCAGGGAGCAGACTGCTCAAAATTTATTACAGTACATTTATAATCTGAAGTGTTCATGGCTTTCCACTTATTTCTCCCCATTTGTCATTTGTGAGCACTGATGCAAATATGTCTAGTTCATACAGGAGTTTTTTTTTGAGGAATGGTTATTCCTTGTGTGATAAGCTATTAGTATTTGCCATTCATTATTTTTTGTGTGCTGCTCATCTTTGCGGGTTTTTTTTTACTTTTTCAATTTCAGACATTTAATTCGCTCATTTTGAGAGCAGAACTATCATTGAATGTTATAGAGAGGACTGCCAATAAATTCCCAGGGATCACCTGAATCCCAATAATGAAAGTCCAGAGGAAACCGTCAAATGCCCTATTGAAAATTGTTTGCAGATAGCAAATACATAGAAACCAGGATTGGCTCATGAATGATTCATGAACCAAAACCCAACTAAACTTGTCAGATAATTTGTTTGCATAAAATAATCAGAGCAGCTGTGCTCCACAATGTGCAATTTCCAGCTATTTATATGTGCCATGCGTGCACATCGGTCAGCTGTCAGGCATAAAGAATTCCCTCGAATTCATGAAGAATAATGTCTTCTCAGCAAGTTTTCATTGTAAGCCATGTGGCTGAACACGAAGGAAACATTTACTGCAGGTCCATTTGTTGGGAACTGGTAAAAGGGAAAAGAACTGAGAAAATGGTGCCATATGACAATGTATTCAGTCTTCATTGTGGAGGAATTTCCAGTTGTGTTGTGTGGTTCCATATGGCTTCCAACCATGAATCAAAAGCCAGATGGGTGTTTTAGTTGTAAAACTGTTCTTTATAACTGAGCAATCAGGAAGCCATACTTAGGCTGGTTATAGAGATGCACGCCAGATATAGATACAGGATTTTTCTCTAGATTGGTGATATTCAATATGTCTTACAGAATTTAATTAAATTTATTATGGCTTGTTACAGAATGCTGCAGTTTAGGGATAATGAAAACACCATTGTTTGCTGTTGTTGTTTTACATTTCTCATGTCTCTTTCCCTAGTTCCACGCTATTACGGCTGTCATTTTTGACCTTTTATGGTCTAGTAAAAGTTTGAAATTGCCGATTGGTTAACTATGGTTAACCATGAACTGGACCACAGATTTGCAGACTCCCTTCTCTCGTGCAAACTCGCCTCCCTTTTCTTGTGAGCATTAACTGTGCTGTGTTATGTCTGAACTATGGTTAGCCAAGGTTAATATTCTGTCTTTGGCAGCCTAATCTGCAGTCTGGATGGCTGGGGACAGCACCACTACTGCGCCATCCCACTGCCTCTAGAAGGATTTTAGGTTGTGTGTGTGTGGGGGGGGGGGGTAAAAACCTCCCTGGCCACCTGAAAGCCCTCCATGGGACTGGGTGGTATAAGTCAAGGTCGCCAGCCATGGCATGAAAGCCTGGGTGGGAGCTGACTATTGTCAGCTCTACCCCTAGGAACGCCCACACGTCCCCCCCCCCACACACACACTGGAGTCCGATTGGATGCCAGCGCAGTTCAGAACATCAGCCTCTGTTCTGGGTTGGGTGCTGCTGAGGTTCATGGTGCCAGCCTGCCTCCCAGATTGCCCACCTTGCTGGTGCATTTGCCAAATGCGCCCACAGTTTGGGCAAACATGCCAGTGCAAGCTTATCCTGGCTCCATTTAGCCAATCAGAGACTGAAACCATTCCTGCAGCTGCTGTTCTTTCTACACAACTCTTTTGCTTCTCAACTGGTAACTGAAGTACCAAAAGTCATCCCTGAAAAACCACATTTGCCTCATCAGTCTCCCCCAAACATAGGATTTTAACTATGTCATTCTAAGTAGAATTACCACATTTAAAGGCCATTGATTTCAATGGCTTTCGAAGAGTATAACTGTCTTTAGGACTACTCTGGAAATCATCTTTCATTTATTAATTTGACTGTCTTAATTAATTCATGTAACCAATTGTGGTGATATTTATCAAATGAGTAGCTTGCCTACTATACTGTGTCTCAGATAAAGATGTTAGTACAGTCACTTGAGGTGCAGTTGTTGAGAAAATTGTATGCTTCCACATTTGAATTAGGAATTCAAAGGAATTACTACTATTTCATGTTTCGCCTCTTTGGCTGTTCATTTGTGCATTATTGAGAAAATTGTATGCTTCCACATTTGAATATAGTCTCAAACAAATATGAGAATTATCATTTATTTTTATGCGCTGCCTTTGTCAAAAACATTATTTTGTGCATTATTGAGCATGGTCCTTTGATACAAGAGCATTTAGAGTTCATTGAACAACTATCATCAAACTTTCAAACAGATGGGAGAGCAGGACTAGGTAGTCACTGTGTGGAGCATTCTACAACAAAGTCAGTCTGGCATGTTGAATTTTGTGGTGGAGGAATCTACTAACATCTTTTTGTGAGATAGAGTACTTGAGAGTACTGCAATTATGTAATAAGACATTCTGCAACCTCATTAGATTATATTTTTCCTTAAGGACTGTAAACCATGAATCTTATAAATTGTCACCACCATCATCTTCTGTTTCCTTGCACGTTTGTACATTCACTTGTACTCTTTTTAAAATGAAAGGATTTTTCAAAGTCTGCTTCCTCCCCAACACACTCATTTCTGATCCTGTTTTCTTTGTGACTTGTTTGGTTCACAGCAACTTGTTATCCAAAATGTAAAAATGGCGGGAAGTGTCTCAGACCTGGAAAATGCAGGTGTCAGCCTGGCTACGGTGGAAGGTACTGTCATAAAGGTGAGTTCATATCCCACTTGTTTGTAAATCAAGTGAAAAAATAATTCAAGGAAGATCTGAATATTTATTTATTTATTTATGATTTATATCCCGCCCTATCCTCGAATGTGACACTGGTCTTTGCATGCCAGTGTAGTGCTTGCCTCATTGGAACAGTTCACTGTGTTGATAGCTTTATTGTTCTTTGGAGTACAGCGTAGTTTTGATTGTGTTGTCTAACGGTGAGTGTGTGGGTGGAACCAGGCAGGCACTGACTATAAACAGTCATCAGTGGACCCCTCTATCTATAACAGTGATATCTATGAGTCCTTTTGTATGAAACTGGCATTATGGATCACGTACTGCAGACAAGGCTTTTGTATCACTTCATGCTACCTCCAACAATCATTTTTCATTGGAGGTAGTTGACAGCACCAGTTGAAAATTGTGAAATTATAGGATACTGGATGATGATAAATCACTTGGTGAACCTGTGTGTGTGAATCAGCCATAAGTGTGTTTGATTCATAGCTCGCCTACATATTAATCCAGCATGTGAGAGCAGCTGACTTTGATTGGTGGAAATTTGTAAAGCTTCCATGTCTACAGGAAGAGAAAGCTGGAAGGAATCACAGCTACACACGAAAGAAAGATAAAAAGAGTCTCTGGTCACTTTTTTTTCTGCTGCTGTTATCCCTACAGGCCAAGTTTTATTGCTTCTAAAGGAATAGAAAGGAAAAGATGAAAGGAAAAGATGGAAAGGAAAAGTTGAGTAGAGGTCTCACCTATTTGTGTGTGTGTATGAGTGAGATTTTGTAGGCAGTTTTCTCTGCCAGTAGGTAGGGCAATATTTAGAACCTTAAAAAAAGAGTGGGCTGCTGTCAAATACCACATCTTTAAGGTTGGACTGTCCCATTCAAGGGGCCTCATCTCTCCCATAGAGGCTTCCCCGTGGCATGGGAAGGCTTGCAAAGTGCAAAAGCCTCCCTGACGCTGAGAAGCTTCCTCGGGACTCAACAGACTTATGCCACTAGCATAAGGCGGCAAATGGCCAGGAGGAAACTGACTAATAGCGACTTCTCCCCCATTCACGTGCCTGCTATGGCAGCGGCTGCTGAGGCGCTGAGACTCTGGCATGGCATCCAGCGCTGCATCCCAGTGCTGCAGAAGGGTGCAGCAGCTGCATGCCGGTGAATTCACCCCTCTGCTGGGGCAAGTGTCCTGGGGAGGGCCAATCTGCCAGTGTGGCAACGCACCACTCCCACAGGGAGATTTGCACCTGTCTCCCCTTTGGATGGAGCCATTAAACTATTTTATCCTCTTAATTCCTTTTTACATTGTTTGCAAATGATTAATAACAACAAAAAACAGAACAATGCTCTGAACAATATTGAGCAGATGGGAAGGGATATAAATGTCTATTAAATTTACAAAAAAAATATCTAGAAGAAGAGGAGAAAGAGATGGGTATAGAGATGGTAGAGTCCTTTTCGAGAGCAGCAAGGATGGTTATTGTCCTTCATTGCAAAAAGTGTTCTTCCCAGTTCTGGAGGGGTCTTCAATATTTGAACTGCTGTGATTATGGAATGCAAAAGAAGGTTGTATTGTTGAAAATCCCTTTATTCAGAAATGGTCTCTATATAATCTTGTGCAATGACTGATTCCAGGACAACGTGGTAATACTTTATATGCTGCACTCCCTTATCTTAAAGATATACTGAGATTTCTGGATTATCATTGATCAGGGTTATTGTAAGGCTGGTATTTAACTGTGCATGAATGTGTGGTATTTGCTTGTAATAGTTATCCTCTTTTTAAAATTTATGTTATTTATAGTCTGCCTTTCTCATTTGGACTGAAGACGGGCTACACAGAGTAAATCAATACAACAATGGATAGAACAGTCAGTAAACAATGCAATAAGATTAGGGTTGCAGAACCAGTAGTACTTGTTTCTTAGGCATTTTTTCTTTGCACCTGCCTTATATCAATAAGGATGTTTTAGTAACTTGTAATTGTTGTTTAATCAGAAATATGTTATCTGTCATGTTAAATTAACTCTTGTTTTTATGTAGGTGCTGGGTTTTTTTTAACTGATAATGATTAATTCAGTGAAGGTTTACTACAGTTAGGAGGTTATTTAATTACTTTAAACATTGTTCTTTTAACCTAATAACACCTTGTTTTGTCCTAAAGATTGGAGATTCTTTTCCTTGATGGTTATACTAAACTAATATGACTGTGGTTGTAATCTTTTTTCTTTTTTTCCTGTTGATTTTATTTCACAAGCATTAAATTATTTTTTTTTAAACCCTCCCACCTAGCATGCCAATCCTGGCATGTTTCATCTTTGTTGTTGCTTTCCAGTAAGCTGTGAAGGAGGATGTCTGAATGGCGGGGAGTGCATTTCTGTCAATGGGATGGTAAAGTGCATTTGTGCTTCAGGATGGACAAGTTCAAGATGCCAAGAAGGTAAGTGCCATTCGGCTCACTGTCTATTTCATTTATATCCCACTCTTCCTCCAAAGACTTCAGTGTAGAATACACAGAAGATTTTCTGCTTTACTGGGACAACAGTCCTGTAATTGGCTCAGACTCACTCGTCAAATTTTATGGTTGACTTGGGATTTGCATCCAAACTTCCTGTCTCAATCCAGAATTCTCTCCACTGTTTTTACTAAATTAAAAAGAGTTGCTAAATTAAAAAGAGTTACACCTTTCTAAGCCCACAGGACTCAATAGATTTAGAAAAGTATAACTCTTTCTTGGATTGCACTATAGCTCTTTTAAGGCTGAAAACAAGAGACTCCATCTAATTCTAGGAAACAGAATGTAGGTTTTCGGGCAAGCATGTCTTCAGAACAACTCTTCGTAAATTATTCTTGCACAGAGTGTGTTGTGCTGTGTCCTCACCCCTCCTGCAAGTGGTTTTCGCTTTCAGAGTCAACATGGCTTCTTACAGTTGATTAATAAGGAGATCTTCAGGAACAGAAGCATGTCTTGAGTGTGTGTAGAGCCATTTCACTGCAGTTAAACATGATTCGGAATCATGCCTGTGCCTTATGTGCAAAAAAATGCCCTTTGCATGTTTCTGTTACACACACCTGATTGACCAATGGACTTTTGAGCTTCAGAATTTGTGAAAATTTACATGATTTCCTTATAAAAGCAATAGAAGTCAGTGGATAAACTAGAAGGTCAGAGAACTTAGCAGAAAGCAAAGAAGCATTTATTTTCGTACGTGGATTTCATGGTGTATTGATGGGTTAATGATTCACATTGTTAATTCATACATTATGTTTTCCAAGGGAAAAGGGCTAGGGGGGAGCCCATAGTCTTTAAACTATAGAATCACCTCTGTCAATGGCAGTTAGAGTAACTGCATTAGAAACTGAATTTGACACCTAAAAGTGCAGCTCTCAATCTGATTGTTTTATGTCCTGTCTAGATCCAGCTTCAATGATGCCACTGGGAAAAATTAATTTTTCATTTAAAGTTTTCTCATGCTCTTCAGCACCACTAGAATATATATATATATATATAATCTGACAGATGACTTTGTTTTATTCTTTTTTCCTCAGCAATTTGCCCTCAAGGATGTCAGAATGGAGGTGCTTGTCTGGCTCCTGGAATCTGCAGCTGTGCAGCCGGCTGGGTTGGTGGGGCATGTCATTTAGGTGAGAATTCGGGAGCCTTTGATTGACATAACTGGAACTAAGCTGATTAGCCAGACCTGCCCAAGATACAAATTAATGTCTCTGTCGATGTAACTATCTTTTTTCAGTAATTCCCCCTGTATATATAAATCCAAAGCTATTTCTTCAGATAAGATGCATTACATTAATTATGACATTTGCTCAGTCATATAGATTTTAAATATGAGGTGGGAAGAGTGAAAGTAACAGTAAAGGAAGAATAGCTGGCAGATGAAAAAACAGGTTGTTCCCAGGACTCAGATTGACTACCAAAAACATTAAAGATAATATTATTATGACTAAGGCCGTTTCCGCAAGGCCAAATAACAGTGCCCTAGGGACAGAAAAAACGCTGTCCCTAGGGTGCTGTTCGCACAGGAGGCACTGCTGCATCGCAGCAGCGCCATCCTGGCCGCTCCGAGCGACGCGAAGGCGCTGCTTTCAAACCTCGCTCAATGAGCGAGGTTTTTGAAAAGCAGCGTCTTCCCACTGGTGCGTCGCGAGCAACACTGGCGGGAAGACGACACTTTCCCCATCCCCTCCACTCACCTTCCCATCCAGCACTGCTCTGGAGGTCGGAGGGCAGCGTGGGCATGTCCCTGCAGCCCTCCAGAGTAGCGCTTGTCAGGTGAGTGGAGGGGGCCGACCCAGCTCCGGCTGGGGAGCAAGTCGGGGCAGCTCGCACGATAGCGTGCGAATGGCCTCCGAGCCTCCACCGGCATAATTCATGCTGGTGGAGCTGCGTTTCTGCCACCGTGCAGAAACAGCCTAAATGTGGGAAGAACATCCTACCACCATATCCTAGTACAATTCAGCTTAACATTGCTGTAGCAGTTGGCAGCAGAGAATTAGCAGCAGAGAATGAGACTTGCAATGGGTTTAAATTGTGGGATGAAACGTACTGGCTGGATATTGGGGAAAAAATTGAAATAGCAGTGGAATTGGCTCCCTCAGGAGGTAGTGAGCTCCATTTGACAGGCAGTCTTGAAGCACCAATTGGACAAACACTTGTCAGGAGTGATCTAGGCTGATCCAGCATAGAGCAGGTGGTAGGACTAGATGGCCTGTGTGGCCTCTTCTAGCTCTGTGATTCTACAAGTACTAACCAGGGCCAACCCTGCTTAGCTTCCAAGATTTGATGAGTTAGTGCTAGTCATGGCTATTTTTGGAGACAGTACTTTCCTAAAGTATGGGACTTGCAAAATATCAGATAGCGAGGACAGATTCAATATATTATGGTTTCATAATATTTTTATTCTGAATGTTGGTAATCATTGTTATTATTTAGCTTTGTATGGAGTTGTTTTAATAATGTGGAAGCTGTACTGTGTAACTTGCGTGTGTTGTTTTTTTTTGCAGCACTGTGTAGACTCCCTTGTCACCATGGAGGCAAATGTATTGCTCCAGATGTGTGCAGATGCCGTTCACCATATTCTGGTCTACAGTGCACCAAGAAAATAAAAGCATGAAATCACCTGCTTGGGAGATGAATGCTATTATTTTAATGAATGAACTTTGGGAGAAGAATTTTTGCCTTGTCATAATTGATTCCTGAATAGTTTTTTTAAAAAAATCTGATTATATATCTAATGGAAGCTCTCCTATATTAAAGGGCCATTTAAAAATATACTTCAGACTATATCAAGCTATTTGAATGTATTTCAAAATATATGTATGAAAAAGAATCTGGATGCATGGTTTTCTGTTGTCTCGTATTAGCACATTTAACATTGAATATTTTATTTTAATAAAGCATTTTTCACAAATACCTGTTGTTTTTCTCTCATCATTTCCCTGAATAGAATTTCTTGTCCTATATACTAAACAGAATAAAGTTTGTTCCTAAACACATTGTTCCAGCAAAACATTTCTGGACAGATGCAGGATTCTCTATGTGAAGTTGGTGGGATCATGATTTGTACATGCTATAGGGCCATCTTTGAAGTCTCTGCTTGAATATCCAGCAACTGGAATTGCATATGAGATTCCTGGGGCTGCATTGAGAATCCTGGGAAAGCACCTCATGGCAGGTGCGTCTGTACCATAAGGTGTATCCATTCATGTTAGTGCACAGGTTAACCCTGTCTTGTATATGACTTGTGATTGGAAGCCAACGCCTCTTATCTAAAGCAGCTGTCACAGTTCCTCCAACTGTGCATTAACTAATGGGTACATTTCTGTAAAAGGTCTGAAGAGCATATGCTTTGCATGCAGAAAGTCCCAGCTTCTGTCCTTGGCATGCCCAGTTAAAGGATTTCAAGATGCAGGTTGCAAGGCTGTCTGTCATAGACAATACTGAACTAGGTAATGCAGACAATGGCAACCCACTTCTGAATGTCTCTTGCCTTGAAAACCCTATGGGATCGCCTTAAGACAGCTGCAACTTAGCAGCAAAAATGGCAGCGTCATGTACTTCTATGACAGGGGTAGGGAACCTGCGGCTCTCCAGAAGTTCAGGAACTACAATTCCCATCAGCCTCTGTCAGCATGGCCAATTGGCCATGCTGACAGAGGCTGATGCCCCCCCCACCCCCCCCCCCCCCCACCCCCCCCCCCCCCCACCCCCCCCCCCCCCCACCCCCCCCCCCCCCCACCCCCCCCCCCCCCCACCCCCCCCCCCCCCCACCCCCCCCCCCCCCCACCCCCCCCCCCCCCCACCCCCCCCCCCCCCCACCCCCCCCCCCCCCCACCCCCCCCCCCCCCCACCCCCCCCCCCCCCCACCCCCCCCCCCCCCCACCCCCCCCCCCCCCCACCCCCCCCCCCCCCCACCCCCCCCCCCCCCCACCCCCCCCCCCCCCCACCCCCCCCCCCCCCCACCCCCCCCCCCCCCCACCCCCCCCCCCCCCCACCCCCCCCCCCCCCCACCCCCCCCCCCCCCCACCCCCCCCCCCCCCCACCCCCCCCCCCCCCCACCCCCCCCCCCCCCCACCCCCCCCCCCCCCCACCCCCCCCCCCCCCCACCCCCCCCCCCCCCCACCCCCCCCCCCCCCCACCCCCCCCCCCCCCCACCCCCCCCCCCCCCCACCCCCCCCCCCCCCCACCCCCCCCCCCCCCCACCCCCCCCCCCCCCCACCCCCCCCCCCCCCCACCCCCCCCCCCCCCCACCCCCCCCCCCCCCCACCCCCCCCCCCCCCCACCCCCCCCCCCCCCCACCCCCCCCCCCCCCCACCCCCCCCCCCCCCCACCCCCCCCCCCCCCCACCCCCCCCCCCCCCCACCCCCCCCCCCCCCCACCCCCCCCCCCCCCCACCCCCCCCCCCCCCCACCCCCCCCCCCCCCCACCCCCCCCCCCCCCCACCCCCCCCCCCCCCCACCCCCCCCCCCCCCCACCCCCCCCCCCCCCCACCCCCCCCCCCCCCCACCCCCCCCCCCCCCCACCCCCCCCCCCCCCCACCCCCCCCCCCCCCCACCCCCCCCCCCCCCCACCCCCCCCCCCCCCCACCCCCCCCCCCCCCCACCCCCCCCCCCCCCCACCCCCCCCCCCCCCCACCCCCCCCCCCCCCCACCCCCCCCCCCCCCCACCCCCCCCCCCCCCCACCCCCCCCCCCCCCCACCCCCCCCCCCCCCCACCCCCCCCCCCCCCCACCCCCCCCCCCCCCCACCCCCCCCCCCCCCCACCCCCCCCCCCCCCCACCCCCCCCCCCCCCCACCCCCCCCCCCCCCCACCCCCCCCCCCCCCCACCCCCCCCCCCCCCCACCCCCCCCCCCCCCCACCCCCCCCCCCCCCCACCCCCCCCCCCCCCCACCCCCCCCCCCCCCCACCCCCCCCCCCCCCCACCCCCCCCCCCCCCCACCCCCCCCCCCCCCCACCCCCCCCCCCCCCCACCCCCCCCCCCCCCCACCCCCCCCCCCCCCCACCCCCCCCCCCCCCCACCCCCCCCCCCCCCCACCCCCCCCCCCCCCCACCCCCCCCCCCCCCCACCCCCCCCCCCCCCCACCCCCCCCCCCCCCCACCCCCCCCCCCCCCCACCCCCCCCCCCCCCCACCCCCCCCCCCCCCCACCCCCCCCCCCCCCCACCCCCCCCCCCCCCCACCCCCCCCCCCCCCCACCCCCCCCCCCCCCCACCCCCCCCCCCCCCCACCCCCCCCCCCCCCCACCCCCCCCCCCCCCCACCCCCCCCCCCCCCCACCCCCCCCCCCCCCCACCCCCCCCCCCCCCCACCCCCCCCCCCCCCCACCCCCCCCCCCCCCCACCCCCCCCCCCCCCCACCCCCCCCCCCCCCCACCCCCCCCCCCCCCCACCCCCCCCCCCCCCCACCCCCCCCCCCCCCCACCCCCCCCCCCCCCCACCCCCCCCCCCCCCCACCCCCCCCCCCCCCCACCCCCCCCCCCCCCCACCCCCCCCCCCCCCCACCCCCCCCCCCCCCCACCCCCCCCCCCCCCCACCCCCCCCCCCCCCCACCCCCCCCCCCCCCCACCCCCCCCCCCCCCCACCCCCCCCCCCCCCCACCCCCCCCCCCCCCCACCCCCCCCCCCCCCCACCCCCCCCCCCCCCCACCCCCCCCCCCCCCCACCCCCCCCCCCCCCCACCCCCCCCCCCCCCCACCCCCCCCCCCCCCCACCCCCCCCCCCCCCCACCCCCCCCCCCCCCCACCCCCCCCCCCCCCCACCCCCCCCCCCCCCCACCCCCCCCCCCCCCCACCCCCCCCCCCCCCCACCCCCCCCCCCCCCCACCCCCCCCCCCCCCCACCCCCCCCCCCCCCCACCCCCCCCCCCCCCCACCCCCCCCCCCCCCCACCCCCCCCCCCCCCCACCCCCCCCCCCCCCCACCCCCCCCCCCCCCCACCCCCCCCCCCCCCCACCCCCCCCCCCCCCCACCCCCCCCCCCCCCCACCCCCCCCCCCCCCCACCCCCCCCCCCCCCCACCCCCCCCCCCCCCCACCCCCCCCCCCCCCCACCCCCCCCCCCCCCCACCCCCCCCCCCCCCCACCCCCCCCCCCCCCCACCCCCCCCCCCCCCCACCCCCCCCCCCCCCCACCCCCCCCCCCCCCCACCCCCCCCCCCCCCCACCCCCCCCCCCCCCCACCCCCCCCCCCCCCCACCCCCCCCCCCCCCCACCCCCCCCCCCCCCCACCCCCCCCCCCCCCCACCCCCCCCCCCCCCCACCCCCCCCCCCCCCCACCCCCCCCCCCCCCCACCCCCCCCCCCCCCCACCCCCCCCCCCCCCCACCCCCCCCCCCCCCCACCCCCCCCCCCCCCCACCCCCCCCCCCCCCCACCCCCCCCCCCCCCCACCCCCCCCCCCCCCCACCCCCCCCCCCCCCCACCCCCCCCCCCCCCCACCCCCCCCCCCCCCCACCCCCCCCCCCCCCCACCCCCCCCCCCCCCCACCCCCCCCCCCCCCCACCCCCCCCCCCCCCCACCCCCCCCCCCCCCCACCCCCCCCCCCCCCCACCCCCCCCCCCCCCCACCCCCCCCCCCCCCCACCCCCCCCCCCCCCCACCCCCCCCCCCCCCCACCCCCCCCCCCCCCCACCCCCCCCCCCCCCCACCCCCCCCCCCCCCCACCCCCCCCCCCCCCCACCCCCCCCCCCCCCCACCCCCCCCCCCCCCCACCCCCCCCCCCCCCCACCCCCCCCCCCCCCCACCCCCCCCCCCCCCCACCCCCCCCCCCCCCCACCCCCCCCCCCCCCCACCCCCCCCCCCCCCCACCCCCCCCCCCCCCCACCCCCCCCCCCCCCCACCCCCCCCCCCCCCCACCCCCCCCCCCCCCCACCCCCCCCCCCCCCCACCCCCCCCCCCCCCCACCCCCCCCCCCCCCCACCCCCCCCCCCCCCCACCCCCCCCCCCCCCCACCCCCCCCCCCCCCCACCCCCCCCCCCCCCCACCCCCCCCCCCCCCCACCCCCCCCCCCCCCCACCCCCCCCCCCCCCCACCCCCCCCCCCCCCCACCCCCCCCCCCCCCCACCCCCCCCCCCCCCCACCCCCCCCCCCCCCCACCCCCCCCCCCCCCCACCCCCCCCCCCCCCCACCCCCCCCCCCCCCCACCCCCCCCCCCCCCCACCCCCCCCCCCCCCCACCCCCCCCCCCCCCCACCCCCCCCCCCCCCCACCCCCCCCCCCCCCCACCCCCCCCCCCCCCCACCCCCCCCCCCCCCCACCCCCCCCCCCCCCCACCCCCCCCCCCCCCCACCCCCCCCCCCCCCCACCCCCCCCCCCCCCCACCCCCCCCCCCCCCCACCCCCCCCCCCCCCCACCCCCCCCCCCCCCCACCCCCCCCCCCCCCCACCCCCCCCCCCCCCCACCCCCCCCCCCCCCCACCCCCCCCCCCCCCCACCCCCCCCCCCCCCCACCCCCCCCCCCCCCCACCCCCCCCCCCCCCCACCCCCCCCCCCCCCCACCCCCCCCCCCCCCCACCCCCCCCCCCCCCCACCCCCCCCCCCCCCCACCCCCCCCCCCCCCCACCCCCCCCCCCCCCCACCCCCCCCCCCCCCCACCCCCCCCCCCCCCCACCCCCCCCCCCCCCCACCCCCCCCCCCCCCCACCCCCCCCCCCCCCCACCCCCCCCCCCCCCCACCCCCCCCCCCCCCCACCCCCCCCCCCCCCCACCCCCCCCCCCCCCCACCCCCCCCCCCCCCCACCCCCCCCCCCCCCCACCCCCCCCCCCCCCCACCCCCCCCCCCCCCCACCCCCCCCCCCCCCCACCCCCCCCCCCCCCCACCCCCCCCCCCCCCCACCCCCCCCCCCCCCCACCCCCCCCCCCCCCCACCCCCCCCCCCCCCCACCCCCCCCCCCCCCCACCCCCCCCCCCCCCCACCCCCCCCCCCCCCCACCCCCCCCCCCCCCCACCCCCCCCCCCCCCCACCCCCCCCCCCCCCCACCCCCCCCCCCCCCCACCCCCCCCCCCCCCCACCCCCCCCCCCCCCCACCCCCCCCCCCCCCCACCCCCCCCCCCCCCCACCCCCCCCCCCCCCCACCCCCCCCCCCCCCCACCCCCCCCCCCCCCCACCCCCCCCCCCCCCCACCCCCCCCCCCCCCCACCCCCCCCCCCCCCCACCCCCCCCCCCCCCCACCCCCCCCCCCCCCCACCCCCCCCCCCCCCCACCCCCCCCCCCCCCCACCCCCCCCCCCCCCCACCCCCCCCCCCCCCCACCCCCCCCCCCCCCCACCCCCCCCCCCCCCCACCCCCCCCCCCCCCCACCCCCCCCCCCCCCCACCCCCCCCCCCCCCCACCCCCCCCCCCCCCCACCCCCCCCCCCCCCCACCCCCCCCCCCCCCCACCCCCCCCCCCCCCCACCCCCCCCCCCCCCCACCCCCCCCCCCCCCCACCCCCCCCCCCCCCCACCCCCCCCCCCCCCCACCCCCCCCCCCCCCCACCCCCCCCCCCCCCCACCCCCCCCCCCCCCCACCCCCCCCCCCCCCCACCCCCCCCCCCCCCCACCCCCCCCCCCCCCCACCCCCCCCCCCCCCCACCCCCCCCCCCCCCCACCCCCCCCCCCCCCCACCCCCCCCCCCCCCCACCCCCCCCCCCCCCCACCCCCCCCCCCCCCCACCCCCCCCCCCCCCCACCCCCCCCCCCCCCCACCCCCCCCCCCCCCCACCCCCCCCCCCCCCCACCCCCCCCCCCCCCCACCCCCCCCCCCCCCCACCCCCCCCCCCCCCCACCCCCCCCCCCCCCCACCCCCCCCCCCCCCCACCCCCCCCCCCCCCCACCCCCCCCCCCCCCCACCCCCCCCCCCCCCCACCCCCCCCCCCCCCCACCCCCCCCCCCCCCCACCCCCCCCCCCCCCCACCCCCCCCCCCCCCCACCCCCCCCCCCCCCCACCCCCCCCCCCCCCCACCCCCCCCCCCCCCCACCCCCCCCCCCCCCCACCCCCCCCCCCCCCCACCCCCCCCCCCCCCCACCCCCCCCCCCCCCCACCCCCCCCCCCCCCCACCCCCCCCCCCCCCCACCCCCCCCCCCCCCCACCCCCCCCCCCCCCCACCCCCCCCCCCCCCCACCCCCCCCCCCCCCCACCCCCCCCCCCCCCCACCCCCCCCCCCCCCCACCCCCCCCCCCCCCCACCCCCCCCCCCCCCCACCCCCCCCCCCCCCCACCCCCCCCCCCCCCCACCCCCCCCCCCCCCCACCCCCCCCCCCCCCCACCCCCCCCCCCCCCCACCCCCCCCCCCCCCCACCCCCCCCCCCCCCCACCCCCCCCCCCCCCCACCCCCCCCCCCCCCCACCCCCCCCCCCCCCCACCCCCCCCCCCCCCCACCCCCCCCCCCCCCCACCCCCCCCCCCCCCCACCCCCCCCCCCCCCCACCCCCCCCCCCCCCCACCCCCCCCCCCCCCCACCCCCCCCCCCCCCCACCCCCCCCCCCCCCCACCCCCCCCCCCCCCCACCCCCCCCCCCCCCCACCCCCCCCCCCCCCCACCCCCCCCCCCCCCCACCCCCCCCCCCCCCCACCCCCCCCCCCCCCCACCCCCCCCCCCCCCCACCCCCCCCCCCCCCCACCCCCCCCCCCCCCCACCCCCCCCCCCCCCCACCCCCCCCCCCCCCCACCCCCCCCCCCCCCCACCCCCCCCCCCCCCCACCCCCCCCCCCCCCCACCCCCCCCCCCCCCCACCCCCCCCCCCCCCCACCCCCCCCCCCCCCCACCCCCCCCCCCCCCCACCCCCCCCCCCCCCCACCCCCCCCCCCCCCCACCCCCCCCCCCCCCCACCCCCCCCCCCCCCCACCCCCCCCCCCCCCCACCCCCCCCCCCCCCCACCCCCCCCCCCCCCCACCCCCCCCCCCCCCCACCCCCCCCCCCCCCCACCCCCCCCCCCCCCCACCCCCCCCCCCCCCCACCCCCCCCCCCCCCCACCCCCCCCCCCCCCCACCCCCCCCCCCCCCCACCCCCCCCCCCCCCCACCCCCCCCCCCCCCCACCCCCCCCCCCCCCCACCCCCCCCCCCCCCCACCCCCCCCCCCCCCCACCCCCCCCCCCCCCCACCCCCCCCCCCCCCCACCCCCCCCCCCCCCCACCCCCCCCCCCCCCCACCCCCCCCCCCCCCCACCCCCCCCCCCCCCCACCCCCCCCCCCCCCCACCCCCCCCCCCCCCCACCCCCCCCCCCCCCCACCCCCCCCCCCCCCCACCCCCCCCCCCCCCCACCCCCCCCCCCCCCCACCCCCCCCCCCCCCCACCCCCCCCCCCCCCCACCCCCCCCCCCCCCCACCCCCCCCCCCCCCCACCCCCCCCCCCCCCCACCCCCCCCCCCCCCCACCCCCCCCCCCCCCCACCCCCCCCCCCCCCCACCCCCCCCCCCCCCCACCCCCCCCCCCCCCCACCCCCCCCCCCCCCCACCCCCCCCCCCCCCCACCCCCCCCCCCCCCCACCCCCCCCCCCCCCCACCCCCCCCCCCCCCCACCCCCCCCCCCCCCCACCCCCCCCCCCCCCCACCCCCCCCCCCCCCCACCCCCCCCCCCCCCCACCCCCCCCCCCCCCCACCCCCCCCCCCCCCCACCCCCCCCCCCCCCCACCCCCCCCCCCCCCCACCCCCCCCCCCCCCCACCCCCCCCCCCCCCCACCCCCCCCCCCCCCCACCCCCCCCCCCCCCCACCCCCCCCCCCCCCCACCCCCCCCCCCCCCCACCCCCCCCCCCCCCCACCCCCCCCCCCCCCCACCCCCCCCCCCCCCCACCCCCCCCCCCCCCCACCCCCCCCCCCCCCCACCCCCCCCCCCCCCCACCCCCCCCCCCCCCCACCCCCCCCCCCCCCCACCCCCCCCCCCCCCCACCCCCCCCCCCCCCCACCCCCCCCCCCCCCCACCCCCCCCCCCCCCCACCCCCCCCCCCCCCCACCCCCCCCCCCCCCCACCCCCCCCCCCCCCCACCCCCCCCCCCCCCCACCCCCCCCCCCCCCCACCCCCCCCCCCCCCCACCCCCCCCCCCCCCCACCCCCCCCCCCCCCCACCCCCCCCCCCCCCCACCCCCCCCCCCCCCCACCCCCCCCCCCCCCCACCCCCCCCCCCCCCCACCCCCCCCCCCCCCCACCCCCCCCCCCCCCCACCCCCCCCCCCCCCCACCCCCCCCCCCCCCCACCCCCCCCCCCCCCCACCCCCCCCCCCCCCCACCCCCCCCCCCCCCCACCCCCCCCCCCCCCCACCCCCCCCCCCCCCCACCCCCCCCCCCCCCCACCCCCCCCCCCCCCCACCCCCCCCCCCCCCCACCCCCCCCCCCCCCCACCCCCCCCCCCCCCCACCCCCCCCCCCCCCCACCCCCCCCCCCCCCCACCCCCCCCCCCCCCCACCCCCCCCCCCCCCCACCCCCCCCCCCCCCCACCCCCCCCCCCCCCCACCCCCCCCCCCCCCCACCCCCCCCCCCCCCCACCCCCCCCCCCCCCCACCCCCCCCCCCCCCCACCCCCCCCCCCCCCCACCCCCCCCCCCCCCCACCCCCCCCCCCCCCCACCCCCCCCCCCCCCCACCCCCCCCCCCCCCCACCCCCCCCCCCCCCCACCCCCCCCCCCCCCCACCCCCCCCCCCCCCCACCCCCCCCCCCCCCCACCCCCCCCCCCCCCCACCCCCCCCCCCCCCCACCCCCCCCCCCCCCCACCCCCCCCCCCCCCCACCCCCCCCCCCCCCCACCCCCCCCCCCCCCCACCCCCCCCCCCCCCCACCCCCCCCCCCCCCCACCCCCCCCCCCCCCCACCCCCCCCCCCCCCCACCCCCCCCCCCCCCCACCCCCCCCCCCCCCCACCCCCCCCCCCCCCCACCCCCCCCCCCCCCCACCCCCCCCCCCCCCCACCCCCCCCCCCCCCCACCCCCCCCCCCCCCCACCCCCCCCCCCCCCCACCCCCCCCCCCCCCCACCCCCCCCCCCCCCCACCCCCCCCCCCCCCCACCCCCCCCCCCCCCCACCCCCCCCCCCCCCCACCCCCCCCCCCCCCCACCCCCCCCCCCCCCCACCCCCCCCCCCCCCCACCCCCCCCCCCCCCCACCCCCCCCCCCCCCCACCCCCCCCCCCCCCCACCCCCCCCCCCCCCCACCCCCCCCCCCCCCCACCCCCCCCCCCCCCCACCCCCCCCCCCCCCCACCCCCCCCCCCCCCCACCCCCCCCCCCCCCCACCCCCCCCCCCCCCCACCCCCCCCCCCCCCCACCCCCCCCCCCCCCCACCCCCCCCCCCCCCCACCCCCCCCCCCCCCCACCCCCCCCCCCCCCCACCCCCCCCCCCCCCCACCCCCCCCCCCCCCCACCCCCCCCCCCCCCCACCCCCCCCCCCCCCCACCCCCCCCCCCCCCCACCCCCCCCCCCCCCCACCCCCCCCCCCCCCCACCCCCCCCCCCCCCCACCCCCCCCCCCCCCCACCCCCCCCCCCCCCCACCCCCCCCCCCCCCCACCCCCCCCCCCCCCCACCCCCCCCCCCCCCCACCCCCCCCCCCCCCCACCCCCCCCCCCCCCCACCCCCCCCCCCCCCCACCCCCCCCCCCCCCCACCCCCCCCCCCCCCCACCCCCCCCCCCCCCCACCCCCCCCCCCCCCCACCCCCCCCCCCCCCCACCCCCCCCCCCCCCCACCCCCCCCCCCCCCCACCCCCCCCCCCCCCCACCCCCCCCCCCCCCCACCCCCCCCCCCCCCCACCCCCCCCCCCCCCCACCCCCCCCCCCCCCCACCCCCCCCCCCCCCCACCCCCCCCCCCCCCCACCCCCCCCCCCCCCCACCCCCCCCCCCCCCCACCCCCCCCCCCCCCCACCCCCCCCCCCCCCCACCCCCCCCCCCCCCCACCCCCCCCCCCCCCCACCCCCCCCCCCCCCCACCCCCCCCCCCCCCCACCCCCCCCCCCCCCCACCCCCCCCCCCCCCCACCCCCCCCCCCCCCCACCCCCCCCCCCCCCCACCCCCCCCCCCCCCCACCCCCCCCCCCCCCCACCCCCCCCCCCCCCCACCCCCCCCCCCCCCCACCCCCCCCCCCCCCCACCCCCCCCCCCCCCCACCCCCCCCCCCCCCCACCCCCCCCCCCCCCCACCCCCCCCCCCCCCCACCCCCCCCCCCCCCCACCCCCCCCCCCCCCCACCCCCCCCCCCCCCCACCCCCCCCCCCCCCCACCCCCCCCCCCCCCCACCCCCCCCCCCCCCCACCCCCCCCCCCCCCCACCCCCCCCCCCCCCCACCCCCCCCCCCCCCCACCCCCCCCCCCCCCCACCCCCCCCCCCCCCCACCCCCCCCCCCCCCCACCCCCCCCCCCCCCCACCCCCCCCCCCCCCCACCCCCCCCCCCCCCCACCCCCCCCCCCCCCCACCCCCCCCCCCCCCCACCCCCCCCCCCCCCCACCCCCCCCCCCCCACCCCCCCCCCCCCCCACCCCCCCCCCCCCCCACCCCCCCCCCCCCCCAACACCCCCCCCCCCCACCCTCCCCGCCCCCCAAACACCCCCCCCCCCCCCACCCCCCCCCCCCCCCAACCCCCCCCCCCCCCCCCCCCCCCCCCCCCCCCCACCCCCTCCCCCCCCCCCCCCCCCCCCGCCCCACCCCCCCCCCCCCAAACCCCCCCCCCCCCCCAAACCCCCCCCCCCCCAACCCCCGCCCCCCCAACCCCCCCCCCCCCACCCCCCCCGCCCCACACCCCCCCCACAACATCTGGAGTGCCAAAGGTTCGCCACCACTGTCCTAGGGATACACATTCAAGATCTGCTATATAGTAACATATCTACAGGAACGCCTCTTTGCCACTGTTTTATTTTTTTATTTTTGTAAATAAAGAAAACATCACACAGAGCCTCTGTTCTAAAGGAAGCCAACCACAGAAAGCAATACTCCCAGAATGCCTTGCTGCTCAGGAAAGGAAGGAGCACATAACCATAGCATTACTGTGAGAATGTGCATAAGTCAGCACAAAATAGACCACTGTCATACAGGCTGTTATGCCCACGTAAGAGCACATACAGATGAAACATTTTCTTTCTAAAAATTAAAAAAATTACCATTTTGACAATAGGCACCAAAAAATCCTTTGGGACAAAGACAAGTATTTGGTTTAACGCAAGTTCCATCATTGAGGCATACTGGGTTACACACGGCTACAGAAAACAATAAAGGGAAAGGGAAATATTTTTTTAAAATGTCAATTGTAAATGCATGCAACTAAATAAAAAATTACATTTTTGCCGCATGAAAAGCTCTTTTAAATATCTTAGCTATAATGAACAAACGATGTGAGAATTGGCACATAGTTTATTTCGAACTGTTATTTGACAGCACATTTACTACTTCTTCCCATCCTCGCCTTCCCACAAAGACTACGCTTCCTTACTGACTTGCCTTTCTATTTAAGCTGGATATTAACTGCTAACTTTTATCTTTATTTGTGGCTTGAATCTGGGTGCCACACTTACAGAAATAAGAAAAGTAGAAGTTGGTGATCAGGTCTTTTCAATGCTGGCATCTTATTTATAGAACTGCCTCTTTATGTCTTACCTTAATGGTTTTTAGGGGCCAAGTAAATAAATCTGGCTATTCCCCCAGGCATTAATGCTACATAAACAATGCTGCTGTCTGTGTAAACTATGCTGCTCTGTTGTGAATTTCTTGTACTAGCTGTTTTTGCTAAGGGCTTCTTTTGTTGTTTGTATTTATTTTATTTCAACTGATGTTTTAAGTTTTCTCAAGAACCTTCATTAGAAGGCAGTCTGAAAATGGAAACAGTGAACAAATCATGTCCTAGGAGGACGAAAACACAAACATAAACAATACAAACACAGCAAACCAACACCAGAAACTATCCTGGTGAGGGTGTTTAAATCTGGCAGGATGACACTGCTCATCTTTTGGGTGGGATAGAAAAGAAAAATAATCAACCTTGAAGGCACAAAAGGGTATCGGACTAGAGCTAAAGCTGACAGACTGAGCCCACTAATACCTGTACCAAAATTGTATATATAGTAATTTATATGTTTAGAATATTTCTATACTGCCATTAAAAAACTCAAGCCAAATAGACATAAACAGCATAAAAAACTATCCATAAAGATATTATAAAGGGGACAGACACCTAATAAAAAGCCTAGGTAAAGAGATATGTTTTAGCTTTGTGCCTAAAATAGTTAGTACCAGCAAGCCTCCAAATGGGAGGCCTTTTCAAGGGCAAGGTGCCACCACAGAAAATCTCTAATTGTCTCTAGTTGCCATCTGCCTCACATCTGAAGGTGGGAGCACAGAGAACAAGGCTTGAGAGGCAGATCTCAATTTGACCTTGAATCAATAATTCTAGTGACTGATATATCACAAAGCAATGCAGAATGAAGTTTTACTAATGAAGTTCCCATGGGAATCAATCCCTGTTCCACCTAGTCTGCTGTACTCGATGTAAGAGATCTAATTCTTGTGCTATAATATTATAACTCGAGATTTTTTCAGTTGTTCATGCTTTGTAGTCGTGCATGTGTAGTTTTATTACAAGGCAATTCCCTCTGGAGGGTGCTGTTTACCTGTACTACATGTGGGTCCATACCAGCCAACTCTACACTGGCAGACATCTGGAGTAAGACATTCACCGCCATTTTCACAGTGCCTGTTGCATACCACTGTTTCAAGAGAGATTTTTTAAAAAGGAGCTAACATATAAAAGAGACCATCATATTTTACAGCTGTAATGCATCCAAACAATTTCCCCAGCTTTTTGCCTTAAGGATTTTAGTAATGAGAACTGCATCACAGGACTGAATTTACACATTACAAACCACCTGGATTTTGTTCATTATAAGCATGAATACTGTCAGGTTTACATGCTCCCTTCTGAAGCCCTCTTCCAATTCACTCCTCATTTAAAATTCTATTTACGGAGGGGGATTCTACTGAAGCTTCCACTTGAACATTATAACAAATCTGAGTTTGGTGAAAGATTTCAAGAGCAGGAAGTCTTCAATCATACTCTTCGCAGAAAGGAAGTGGTAGGGGCGGAGGGAAAGGGAGTGAGTGCACAAACCCAACAATAAGCCTTATTCATGTTCATCACAACAGATTCCCTTTGGTTTGTGATGTCTGAAAAGAATCAAGATATTGATACAGGGCAGGTATAGAAGATTAATGACACTTCAGTACAACTGTAAAATCTTAGAAATCACTAGGAAATACAACCCCACCCCCCAGCACTCCTAGAATGTTCAAAGGACAACAATCTGTAGCACTTACATACAAATTATAAGTTTTTAAAAAGTGACAAAAATGAACCACATCTTGATAACAAACTATCACATGAAAACAACACTCCTATCCAGATTGTTTAGATTACAGCATTTCTTCTCCCCCGTCAAAGATCCATGGAAGATTTCTCTGCTAGGAAAAATTAATTTCAATGTATTGCTGATAAAGCTTTTTGAAACTTTCTGGGTTTTTAGAATAAAAATACCCCATCAGAACTATATATATAGTCAAGGACTGGTGGCAGCAATAGTTAAAACCACTATAATATAGGATGTTGTGGGTTTTCCGGGTTGTATGGCCATGTTCCAGTAGTATTTTCTCCTGACATTTTGCCTGCATCTGTGGAGAAAAAACTACTGAACACAGCCATACAACCCAGAAAACCACAACATCCTAGTGATTTTGGCCATGAAAGCCTTCAACAATAACTAATACACATAAAAACAAGTTTGTTTCCTACCAGTGATTACCATCTATGTTCTTAACTCCTGTAAGGGAGATATGTATTTATTCAAAATATTTGCCTACCTGCTTTCCCCAAAATAGGTTCAAGATGGATGATTAATATGAGAATAGTAATAATCACAAATATACTATACACTCCCGCCCCAGGAATGTAAACCAAAACACACTATACTAAAAAAAATGCAGTTAATATAAACCAAGAATACAGAGAAATTATCAGTGGTGACTGCATAATTCAGTAAAGGAATATAAAGGGATAACAGCTGATGCTGTTCTCTTGCCACCTGCACAAGCTGTATTTGTGTAGCTAGGTAAGCATCGTGAGCTAGTCTTTTTATGACATTTTTTCTCCACTATTTTTATATTAAAATAGAATCAATATTGAAATATTGACTAGAAATCCAAAAACAGGATTCCAAAGGCAAGGTCTGAAGAGAAAAGAAACTGGCTTATTTTCTGCCCTAATAACCAAACCTCACCCTTTTCAGTAGAACCTTCGAATTCTTGGATATACTTGAAACACTCGGATATACTTGAAATATCTAAGACCAACCTAACTAACCAAAATGCTACAGCCAGCTTCATTTCACTTTGCTTGGCCACAGGCGAAGTTCAGGCAAGCAACAGCAAGAAGTGTCAAATTGCTGATCTGACATTTATTTTCCGCAGATTCTTCGAGAAAAGGTGTGTATCTCACAGTACCATGTTCCTTTGTTCCTCCAATTCTCACATTTCAAAAAATTCACTTACTTGTTTCACATCGTGGACCTACAAAGCCATATGGGCAAGTGCAAAGGTTTTTAGCTAGACACGTCCCTCCATGTTGGCAGGGTGGATCACAATGTACTGCAGATGCAAAATTAGACTGTTCAAGAAATCAGCTTCAAAACATCAATTAAAATCAAACTTTTTTTTTCTAACAAAAGATAAAACATAGGATTCTGTTCACTGCAAAGAGTCTGAAACAGTCGTCTTTTGAAATAAACTTTGACAGCTACTTCTTTGAATGTTGGAAGCACAGAAAACCAAATTCCATCCAAATTTGGCCTGGTCAAACAGGGATATGGATATAAATGGGCACAGCTCTAATAACATCAACAGTGACAAATCAACAATTCACTCCATGGTTTTCCAGTTTAGTCAATGGGATTGAAGACCATTATGGGTTCAAGCATTCTGATCATATCTAAGTGGTTTCATGGTAAAAGGGCTCCTCAAGTGCTATTCCAAATTAAGCATGCACTGAGGAATGAGAAAGAGAAATGAGAAAGAAGGCTATGAACACTGCACCCAGATAACATTCATAAAATCCAACAATTTACAAGACTGAAGCATGCAGAATGGGAATTTCCCACTTCTTTCCTCTTGCTGTAGTGGCAGACTCTAATTTGGAGAACCAGGTTTGATTCCCCACTCCTCCACATGAAGCCTGTGGGGGGACAGGTAGTCACAGTTCTCTTAGAACTCTCTCAGCCCCACCTACCTCACAAGGTGTCTGTTGTGGAGAGGGGAAGACAGAAGGTGACTGTAAGCTACTTTGAGACTTTATTGTAGAGAAAAAGCAAAGTATAAAAAACAACTTTTCTTTTTCTTCAATGGACACAGAGGATGCAACACTGCTCAGGATGGCAACCCTTCCTGTTTCAGAATTGGAATTCAACCCTTGCCTGAAATTGACTGTATGTGTTTCTGGCTCAGAAAAACTATAGCTGTACTTCTCCTGCTTCCCCACATCCCAATCCCAGTGTGTAACCACCTAGACTCTAATGCTCTTTAGATTTTCAGGTCTAATTCAAACTTTACGGGGGCTTTGAGATCATCATATGATGCTGTACTCTGCTGTGCCCTCAGTGAAAGACCAAGAAAGTTCACTGGCATACAAAATGGGGCATTTTCAGAGGTGGCCCACAGTTCATGGAATTTCCTATGTCAAGAAGCTCACTGTAGCCCCTCATTTCAGTTCCCCTAAAATCTGTTTTGTTCTGTACAATCCATAACAGTTTGCATCTGAATATACTGCCTGATTCTTGCACTTTATTTCACTATTAGTGTTTTCTCCTCTCCTCCATTTTGTCCTTCTAACAACCTTGTGAGATAGGCTAGGGCACTCCAGATGTTATGGACTACAATTCCCATCAGCCCCTGCCAGCATGGCCAATTGGCCATGCTGGCAGGGGCTGATGGGAATTGTTGTCCATAACATCTGGAGTACCAAAGGTTCGACACCACGGGGCTAGGCTGAGAGGATGCGACTTGCCCAAGATCAGTCAGCAGAACAGGGATCTGCACACAGTGTCTCCCAGATCCTTGTCTGACACTCTAACTACAAACCACACTGGCTCTCATTTTATTTGCTGTGTATGTGTTGCTGAAGTCTCCTTTCTTTTATTTATGATCTTAGTGTTTATGTGATTCATACTGTTAATTGCCCTGAGGGCTGATTTTATTTAACAAAAGGGCTGGATACAAATGTTCCTAAATAAATAAATAAAAATTCTGTTCACACTGTTTTTGTGTGCTTTGGGAAATCACTGACACTCATTGGGTATCAATATTCTCAGGAAATCACATTGTGAGTCAGCCGTGAATGTTAAAGAAGATGTCTAGTTACCTTCATCACAGATAGAACCACTGAACCCTGGGAGACAATCGCATGTATTAGGCTTGATACATTTCCCATGGTTTTTACATTCTGGTTGACAAACAGCTGTATAAAGCAGACATCAATATTAGATATATGGACAAAGGGTAGTTTTAATAATGTAGTGAATGGTTCAAAGAACTTTCAGAAACATGAACCTCCAGGTGGTTATCACTGGCAGAGCATGTATACTTACCAACCTGGCAACCCTGTCCCGAGTATCCAGATTTGCATCGGCAAGTATTGGGTGCCACACATTCCATGTTTTTACCACACGAGTGCCTGCATATTGCTATATAAGAGTAAGGAGAAAGGGAAAATCAGTTGACAATTTGAAATCTACTGTAAAGTATTCATTTTCAGTATACATGGCACAGAATTAGCTAAAAATCTTGCCTTTTTACAGACACACAGGCATATTTTAAATTAGTTGTACATTTGAAAAAGTTTGTGAAATTCAAGAATATCCTACCATTCTCTAGGGCAGTGGATCTCAATCTTTTACATTTATTGTCCACAACGCCCTCTACCAAAGAACATGGGTCCCACCATGCCAGAAGATATTTTTATATTTAAAGGCATTCTGCTATTGCATTTATAATTTACAGTTAAGTTTTGAAATACATAATGCAGAAGTACAATGGATAATCCCTGGAAGATAGGGACAGCAGGAAGCAGCACATCAAAGATATTTATTGGTGAGTGGAGGAAATGGGATTCAAAGAAACACTGGGAGTTGCTACTAGAAGGCCAAACGATCACAAATGGATAATTATTATTTCTCAGTCTCTGGATAAGAAAAAGAATAGCAGATCGATAATCCATGGCAGGCAGGATCAGCAAGAGACATCAACCATTTTTAGAAATTGTTATTAAAATCCTATGTCCCACGGAGACTACTTCTGTATCCCACAGAAACAACTAGTTTAGGGAACCAATGGAAGACAGAAACCATTTCGTTTCTCGCTACTTCACAATGTGTGGGAAACAGTGAAGCAGGAATAGCACAGAATATGACTAGCAGGCAAAAGGCTCTGAACAAGGGAGTGCCCTTTGTGGAGGCTACTTGTATAGTTTCTTTGATCTTGCTCACAGAATTGCAGCGAGTGTTATCATTTTCCTGCCTTGCCATGAATCCTGTCTTCATTCAAACATAACTCATAAGAGTTTTTGCACAGAGTAGCAACTGCCCTAAAATGCTACGCTTCGGTGACAATATTGATTCCCAGGAAGTCAGTTGTTTTCCAAAGCACACAAAAACAGGCTGTTGTGGATTTTCCAGGCTGTGGTCTGGTAGCTCCTTACGTTTCACCCACATCTGGGGCTGTCATCTTTGGAGGCATACCATGGTAAGATGTGTTTCTCTTAGGCCCTTTCTGCACAGCAAATGTATAGCGGGTTGAAGTCTAGATAAAGTAACCCGCTTTCCTGTTTTTGTATGCATCCGTGAGGCAGCAATTGGAGCCCACGAAAACAACGCGGGTTGCTGTTGTGCCTTCGCATGGAGACGAGTGTATTTTTTAACTTTACCTCCCACCGATGCACAGCTACGCAGGCATGCACAAATGAACCCCCACAGCCATGCTGATCTCTCAAAATACCATGATACGACCATTTGCACCTGCGGGGATACGCAGATGTAAGCTGGGAAATTTTTTTTTAAGGAAAGCACAGCCAAATAAAGGGCCTCCTACCCAGCTGTTCGGTCACAAGCGGCTGCAACCCAGGATTTTAAAGAGACTTGTGGATAGTGCGATTCTCAAAAAACCAGTTTGGGGAAAATAACGCGGGGCAGACTCGCTTTAGGAGTGGGACACCCCCCCCCCCAAATCCTTTATCTGTGTTTATTGGCCTGTATGGAATGGGCCTTACTGTGACATGTCTCTGAAGATACCAGTCATAGGCTGTTTCCACACGGGCAGAATACAGTGCATCGCAGCAGCGGTGGCCTTGTAACCCCCAAGCAGCGCAAAGTAACTGTTTCTGAACCTCGCTCCCTGAGGTTTTTTCGGAAACAGCGGCTTCCAACTGCTGCTGTGCAAACGGCAGCAGCTGGAAGGCGCCATTCCCCCCCCCCCATTTCCCAAACGCCTTACTGTCCCTCCGACCTTCCGGCGCATCGTCCAGGCCAGAGGACACGCCCTCCCTGCCCTGCAACTCCAGAGCTGTCGCCCGCCCCTACCGGGACTGTCCGTGCGAACGGTCCTGGGGGTGTGTGCGTTAGCGTTATTTACGCCGACGCACCCCCGCAGCGTGGCCGTGCGGAAACAGCCATAGATTCAGGCAAAACGTTAGGAGCTAAAACTACCAGACCACGGCCTCACAGCCCAGAAATCCTACAACAGCCAATTGATTCCAGCCATGAAAGACTTCGACAACACACAAAAACAGTGTGTTTTGCTCTCACAGAATAACACCTGTGTTAAGTGGTTATTCAGGGCAGTGATGAAAGATTTTTGTACCAGGTACCATCCATTCTTCAACTTATACAATAGCCCCAGGAGGACTGTAGTATTACTTTCAGCTTTCTGTTGGTACAGTGGGACTCATGAGCTTCTCAGAACCATAGTCAGAATGAGATGCCTTAGAGCTCCCCTGTAGCTTGCTCATACCGGTAATAAATGAAAATCTCAGATGCTCAGGATTACTACAATAGGACTGCATTAACATTCTTTGGGAGCGTACACACATCTCAAAAGGGCCCTTTTCTGCATCACAAAAATTAAGCATGAACATGTAGCTTTTCCTTGCCACATATTGTAAACATCCATACCTATACAAACAATACCATCTCCGAAATAGCCGAAAGGGCAACGACCACATCTGAAACTTCCCTCTTCATTTGATTCACAAGGAACTCCAGGAAAACAGGGTAAATCTGCACAGGTGAGTAACTGTGGGACTGATGTGTCTAACTTTTTACCCATCCTGGACACTTTGCGTGGCATAGCAAATGTCTCATAGGTGGAATGGACAAGGTTGTCTCTCTGCTTGCCAATTTGACCCTGAAGCTTGCCATCACTTCTTCCTTCTGATTCCTTGTTTGTTACTAATGTCCCATTGATTACATTCCCTTTGCTGCTCAGGATTATGCTGACTCCTAAGGGAGAGTAAGATCTCACCACCTGAGCTGGTGTCTTTGTTGTCCTCCCGGGAGACACTGCATTATTCCTAAATGACACGTGAGGCAGAGGGTTGATCACAGAGTCTTTGCCTGTGTTACCGGAATGGATTTTTAAAGTACTGACATCAAATGAATAATCAAGGAATTCACTCCTAACTGGCTTTCTAAAAGCTGTTCCCTGTGAAACGAGCAACTTTGAAGATGTAATTGTCTGAGTTATCGAAGATGATGGAGTGCTCTTGGCTACTTCTGTGGGAAAACTTTGGGGAACATCTGCAGGATTAGAAGGAAAATTTGCAGTATTTGGAACCGCCGTCGTGGAATGCTGCAGGAAACCTGCCAAGCAGCAGAGAAGACAGAAAAACAGCATTATGAAATCTAAAGTTTGTAAGAATACTCTTGAATTAGTAGAAGTAGCAGCTTTTTGTTTTTATCATTCAGGCATAATTTGTTGAATGTACTACTAGAAAAATATGCTTCAGATTAACTCTTTAAGCAAAAGCTCCCAGAGCTACTTAATGAACATCATTCTCTTGACAAGTAATCTAAGGAATTGTGTGGGGTCAAATCATTATAAAAGAATTTAATTATTTTATTTCCTGGAAAGGAGTAGAAGAATGAGGACTTCTCAGCCACAAGAAAATACAGATCAAGGCAAGCCATCTGTGTTCGCCTTCTATAGGGAACAGTTTGCAACATCATCTAAGGAAAAAGCTGAAAAGAAAAACAGTCGCTTATACATTTATAAATAACAAATCCAACAATTCAGATTTCCAGTATTTTGGCTTTTGCGCCTGTGCGACAAAGATTAGGTCGCTTCTCTGAGATTTCCAGTATTTTCAACTCACACATTTAGCTGACTTTTAAAAAAATTAATAGTCATCTTTAGACTTATTTAGTTTACTTAAAATGTGCATGTTAATTTAATAGCATGTGAACTCTGCAAAGGTTAAACAGTGCCTTTGTTGACATACAAGCTTCTTGAAGTCCCTTGCCCCTTTGCTATCTTTATCTGGCACCAAGGTTTTTCCGTCACCGTTTGCTCTTACATTATCTTGTGGCATTGTTTTGGGGCCTCTGTTTTAGAAGCATGCTGTCTGGCAAAGGCAACCAAGGATTCCTTGTAACATCGCAAATTAAACTGGAGCACATTTTGCACCACATGAGAGACATATCCCAGCTGCTTGGCCCAGGCCCAAGAGCTGACAGCACATGACATGGGCATTGGGGAATCTGATTTGTTCGCCGCTAGAAGAACCTGCCAGCATTGCACACCAGTGTAAACACACACTGAAGCAGCTGTGGTGACATGAGAATGAGAAAAATGCAAGAACCATGGTTGATAAGATGCAATTACTATTTTATAGGTTATTCCCAGTATATGTCTGTTGCCTTCCATCAGGGAATCTAGTCAGAAGTTAGACACGAAATTACATCTCCTTTTAATACATAGCATGCAGAAGATCTCTGTCTCCAAAGATGAGCAGTTAACCACTGAATGAATTTCCCTGCTGAAGGCAGATGAAACATGTTCAGAATAACCTATTAAATAATAACTGCACTTGATCTTTCACCTTTCCTTTTATTACTGTTGCCCCCCCTCCCCATTTAGTCACCAAGAGCAAAGAACTGCAATAGGCTAGACAAAATGAAACCACCATAAGCATTATGATTTTGCACAAATATGCCCAGTTTGATCACCCGTCCTGCACCTCAAACATCGTAACTACTATATTTTTTGCCATTGGACTTCCCTATTTCTTGTTAGCAAATGCAGCAGGATGCTTCCCATTTTAACTGGTTTTGTTAATGGGATGACACCTGTATATCACTCCATTCATTAAAGTGACAACATGGGAAATTGTCCTCATAGGGCAGTTAGACAACCAGCGTTTCTAGTAACAGACAGTTAAGTTCTTTTTCTGGTCCCTAAGCAACAAACAAATGGTGGAAAGAAACTGATGAAGGTCAGCAATCTGGCCCAGATGACCTCAGATAAATTCAGGATAGATCATTGTGTAGTAACAGCACAAAACACTATACTTCAAAGAAGTCTTGATGTTTTTAGCTACGACATGGACAATGGGAAAAGAATGCCTTCAGCAGCCTAGTACATATAATATTATTAGCAATGATTTCATACTGTAAAATTTTAAAAAGTCTCAAGGATAAAAACAACACCCTGAGGTAAACAATATTTAATCTTAACAAACTGTTTGCTGCAACCCTAAATACATTTCGGAATCTATTTATTAAGAGCATAATCTGACTTATTAACTGTTTCTCCCCTAATGTTGAAAACCCTAAATTTTTTAAAGCTTTCTGGAAATATGTATAAACCCCAAGAAAGGTCATCCCATGGCAAGCAAAAAAGGGGGGCACATGCCTAATAATTGCTTTGCTAAAAGTAATGTATTCCCTGCCCTCCCTTACCGAGGGCACTTATGATCCAAATTTCCCCTCTCTTCCATAAGAAAGTCATATGAATAATATAAACCTGAGATCTTTACTTGCCAGAGACATTTTCATCAGTAGGGGTACCAGTGACTGCGTATTCTTGATCAATACGGCCACCTTCTTTGCTGTAAACATCTTCAGGAGTCAAAGGATCAGGAGGAGCTTCAGTTGTCGATTTGATGTCAACTATGATATAAATTTTTTTAAAGTGTTAGCAAATAACAAATGACTTTCACCTTCCAGAAGACACAGTGCTGAACCTTCTAGGAACTAGATAAACAATATGGCTTTCTAGCTGGCAGGAAAGGTCCTCTAGCAACCTGGGGTGGTCAGCTGCCCTGGAGAAAAATTTCCTGTTCTTTTACTAGAAGTCTGAAGTGTGGAAATGGGCAGTCGAAACTTTTCAGGGCATACAAATAAATAACACAATCTGATAAATAAACATACCATTAAGGGGTTATTAAAGGAACAGGGCATTTTTCTTCTGGCCAGCTGGCTACCCTACAGCTCCCGCCAGTGTGCCAAGGAAATAAAAACACTGTAACTGGAGACTGTAAAGGGAATATGTTGTTATGGGAAAATCATTATGGACAAATAACTATTTTCCAATATTTAGAAAACATCAGTTCTCTCCCTTAGTAAGGTTCTTCAGCAGCAGCTCCAAGGCAGAAGGTTGGACAATAGGATTTCCAGACATTGTCGGTGCACAGCACTTCTTCACTTACATGTTTCCCTGTTCTTCTCAAATAATTTCATCCCTGACAACCTTCTTACGCATGACGGTCTTGCTGCAGCATTTTTTCTCCCACTTTCTGAATCTTCCCCTTCTTCTCAACTGCTCAGTGCAATGCTGAGCAGAGTCAATGGCCATAGAAGGCTGTAAGTCAGCACAGGATTGCACTGTGAGATTCCATTCATGGACACTAGCCAGTTCTCTCCCCCGTTCCTCAGGCAATGGCCTCGATTGTTTCAACAGAGGAAACAAAGATATATCCAGTGGTGGGATCCAAAAATATTAGTAACAGGTTCCCATGGTGGTGGGATTCAAACTGTGGAGTAGCGCCAATGGGGCTGAGCGGGGCACGATGGGGGCATGGCCAGGCATTCCGGGGGCGGGGCATTCCTGGGCGGGGCGTTGGCAAGCATGCAGCGGTTGCCCCGGTCCTTGGGCGGGAAACGAATGCACGCAGGCGCAGGCTGCCACGCATGCCGGTGCACCTCCTGCTAGACTGCTTCAAGTTCTGCACGCTACTGCTGAGAGGAGGGGCGTAACTAAGGCAAAAATCACATGGCAAAATCACCAATTAGTAACCCCCTCTCAGAACACACAAATAATTAGTAACCTACTCTTGGGAACCTGCGAGAACCTGCTGGATCCCACCTCTGGATATATCACTAACCAAAGCAGAAGGAGGTGCTCTTAATCACTGTTGGGGACAATAGATAGCTAACACAAAAGCCTCATTTTGTTCCCAGAAATATGCCACACAGCAACAATAGTGTCAATCCAGGAATTACAACAGGAGTGGTTTTGAAAAAGAGAGAGATTTTTTTATTCCAGAAGTGTACAACTGCTCTTTCTGTTTCAGTGCAGTAGTCAACAGATTGCTCAGTCTGATTCTATCTGGACTAAACAGCTAGATTCAAGTCTTACAGCACCTTAGAGAGAAGCAAGATTTTCAGGGTATAAGCTTTTGAGAATCAAAGCTCCTGTCATCAGATCTACTGCAGACCAGCAGGGCAACAGTCTGAAAATGCAATCAGTCACAGGTGGTAGGAGTTGGCACTAGGGCTCCCATCTTTTTAATTTTTTCACCATAAGGTCACATCTGACTTTGGCAATCCGTGATGAGGTTTTCAAGGCAAGAGACTGACAAAGGTGGTTTTCCTCTGCTTAGCAACCCTGGAATTCCTTGGTGGTCTTCCATCAAAATACTCACTGGGGCAAACACTGCTTAGCCTTAGAGATATCAGCAGACCAGGCTAGCCAGGGCCAGGGCCAAGACTCTATCTAAAAGTTACAAAACACTCATGTCTGTGGGGGACAACAGAAGGAATTTGCATCATACATGTGAGGGAAGTTTTTGTGCCTTCCAGCTCTTTTCTGATTGTGACCAAAGCAGGAAGGGAAAAGCAGCTTCAAGTTCCCCAGCTGTTTTTGCATCTCCAAACCACCCCCTCAAGCCACTTTTGGCTTCACTGAGAAGCTTACATGCAGCCTTGTATATAATGTGTTTTTTACAATGGAGCCAACAGTAGCTGACAAGATGGTTTGTAGATGTGAAAACAGCAGGAGGCTAAAACTGCCTCTCCCTCCCAGCTTTGGTTGCTAACAGGAAAGAGCAGGTGTACACTGGAAGGAACTAATGCTCCCATCACATGTGTGATCCAAAATCCTTGTGTTGTTCCCCAGCAATTCATAAATGGAATATAAGTGTATGTTTTTTGCAGGGAACTGGTGCTCTGATTCAGAAAATCAGCAAAACACTATATTAGGATAACAGTCTTTTTAAAATGAAGTCATTTTGTCTGTGTGCAACTCATGGTTAGCTGTGTGCAACTCATGAGACAACAGCATTTCGTCTGATTGCTTTTGCATTGGATAGCTGCAGGTGACACAACAGTTATATAAAAACAGCAACAGTGGCATCCAAGTCCTACAGCAGTTAGCACCTCTCCCATGCAACACCTTCTCCCCTTTTCTTGTTGCATGCTGCTATTTTGGAGAAACTAGCTGCTGGACATAACAGTGGTATGTTCCTGGCTGGCTTCCAAAGAACAAAACTTTCAATTAAATGTAAGATGACTGCAGCCTTATCGGGGGAGGGGGGACTTTTAAGTTTTTACCATGGCATTCTTTCCCATCTCCAAAAAGACCTTCTGGGCATGGGCCACAATAATAGGAGTCAGCAGTATTGAAGCAAGCTACACCAGGGAAGCAGGGCCTTGATTTGCACTCATCAATATCTCCGTGGCAATGCCTGCCTAAACAGAAATAAAGACATTTAGGAAAACGGAGAGAACCATTTCAAATTTCTGATTTAGCCTCATGCAAAAAAGCTCAAGGAAAAATACCACATTAAAGTATCTTAAAGTAGTACCAACAATTTACAGATATTGTCTTAGGGAGAGGAAGCCCTGGGCTTTTTGGCCGATGACAACCGTGGGCATGGAAAACAACCCAGAACAAAACAAAAACCAAACTACTACAAGAAACATACTTCCCGCTCTTGTTTAGTGCTGTACAATTATATGTACAATTAAATGTTTTGACTTTTGAATGCTGGCTTCCTTTAAGCTAGGAGCTCTATACATAAAATTCTGCCCTCTTCCTCAGTGGTTTTAAAAGACTCAGGCAGATACACATGAAGACTGGTAAGCAATTTTGAGAAAATATTTGTTTTACCTAGGTAAATATCACAGTAACTGAATCCTAAAATCATGCACGAAACTGGACAATTGCCGCGTAAATTCAGAACGTAGAATAATTCACCCTGCAGTCCAGGTGGACATTCGCAGCGGAAGCTATTGATTCCATCAAGACATCTGCCGAGGCCACAAGGACTGGACGCGCAGTCATCAATGTTCACTTGACAAAGGTCACCTTCAAACCCTGGCAAGCAGACACAAATGTATTTCCCACTTCCAGGGGGGGAATTGACATTTGTCACACAAGACCCACCACTTAAACAGTCACATGGTTTCACGGTGACCTATAAAACACATCCAGTAAACACAGCAGGTTATTCACTCAAGAGTTAGAAATTCCATTATTAATGGACTTATTGCAACATTGTAGGACTGGGCATCTACCCAGCAGCAGTTACTACCTCTATTGTTCCTCTGGTTTCAGCATTGCAGTCATCTGTCACAGTAAAAGTAAATTTCTGAGTGCTATTTGATAGTGCCTTCCACATCAAGAGTCCTGCAGGAGAAAGACTGGCACCTGGGGGCCCAGAATTTAGTGAAAAGGCAATGGCAGAGCCCTCTGGGTCTGTGGCCATGAACTGATACATGAAGTTCTCCCCATAAAATGTTTGCAGCCTTCCTTGAAGATTGTGAATTACAGGAGGTTGGTTATCTGAAACAAAGATTTGTAATGTGCTGAGAAATATGAAAAAAAGGCTACAAACAAAATAATTCAGACATTAGGGACCCAACACCAACAAAGTGCCTGAACAAAGTACTTTCCATTATCTAAGAAGAGAAGAAGAAGAGTTTGGATTTATACTCAGAGGTGAAGCTTTATAAAATGGTGCCTTATTCGGCCCCTGATCTCCCTGTAGAATTCAGGAGTGAGGCCAGCCGGCTTGCCCCAAGGTGGACCGTTTGATGCTAGCATCAGTTTGCCCAGGTCTAGCTTCAAAGTATAGGATTGTAACCTGCAGTTTAAAGCTTGGTCTAAGCCTCTCTGAGGCCAGGATCAAACTGAACACCGGGGGCTGACTGGCGAACATGCTCTGGGGGAGGTTCAATTAATACATGATGCATTGATACTGGCCCTTGTGGTCCTACACATTGTGAAACATATTTTATTTATTTATTTTTTAAAAATTTATTCGCCACCTTTCCACCTAGGAACTCAAGTCAGCTTACAATGCACAAAACCCAAAAGTTAAAATCAATAATATAAAACTGCGGGGAGGCAAAAGAACTGTTCAAATGACATCCTAAATAAAATGTTTCCTAAAGATATGTAAGGGAGTTTCTGAAAGGTATATAAGGGATATGAACAGCTTCTGATACCCAGGGACCATTCTTTGTGGAGTAACACTTGGGCTACAGCTCCTGGCTGTTTGCCCACTTCAGGTCTCTAACTCTTTGGAGATGCCAGTCTCCCTTTTGCTGTTTAGTTCATTTACGAGGCAAACAAGAGCAAAATGGAAAATGGACTCGCGTCACCTTTCTAACTGGCACTTACTTTCAGAAATTGACCAAGTTAACTTCGACATTTCAGGTCTGCAGAGTAAGCAAGGGCTCAGCGGGTTTGTGTCACCTTCACCGTAACAAACTCCATCTATGGTGCACGTTTTCTCCTTTGCAGAAACAACAGCATTATTCATTAAGTCACTGGCAGGCTTTTCTGCAGACACTAATATGTATTTACTTACAAGTGATGAAACTCTTGTGTCATGCTTGTCTTTCTAGTTTTTTCTATCCAAAACATACATGGTTCATGCAAAATGCAGTTTTATTTGGTGACAGACCCAAACTTCAAAAACATCTTCTGTACAACCTTTGTTCATATGAGTAACAGCATGGAGTATGTTCTTCTGCAAATGCTATTCATCTCAATTAGGCAGGTGAAGTCTTTGTTGCACCATAATGCTGTAAAATTTCTGTGTGTTTCCAGTTTTTGGCTCATGCAGAAAGCAACAGGATGGTGTGCTGAGCACCTGGGAGGATGCTGTACTCCATCACTCAAATCAATACATTACACTTTGGACTTCTAGTGAGGATGTCAGATTTCCAAGCAGAAGAGCATTACCTCACTTAGAAAATCATTTGATTTTTTTAAAAAGTCAGTCTCAGTATGTGTGACAGACCTCTCTAATATTGCCTAGCTTCACAGTCAATCGAATGCTGCCCCCTGTTAATTGCTCAGCTCATGGGGGAACTCCAGTTCCAGACAAGGAGCAACAAGACTAGCAAGTGGAAACAAGGGGTGATTCCACACGTAGCTTTTGTTGTGGTTGCAAATGCAAAGCCGGGCTTTTGGGGAGGCTAGCCGCTGAAATCCGCCCCTCTCTGTTGCCCTATGAGCCATCTGCTTACTTGAACATCTGTCTTTCCCCTCCCGGGGTATAATACCGGATGTCATCTGTTTAGTTAATTATGGATGGGTTATTGCTGCTACTGTTTTTATTTATTGTTTTAATTGGGATTATTCCATTTGTTTCTTCTTAATTACATTGTAGTGTTTGTCTAGTTTGTACACCGCCCTGAGCCCTTCGGGGGTAGGGCGGTCTACCAAATCCAATCCAATCCAATCCAATCCAATCCAATCCAATCCAATCCAATCCAATCCAATCCAATCCAATCCAATCAATAAATAAATAAAGCAGTGGCAGCCCTTTCGGCTATGAGGTTGTGCACTTTCCCCTTCTATTTCTGCAATCAAAAGAACTAGAGACTTACTCTTAAAAAGGAAAACTGTGAACTAGTACATTATTTAACTTTCCAAAAATATCACATCAAATTAGGTATGGATAAGACTGCAACAAAGGGCGGGGGGAGGGGGGGGAGGACATGAAAAAAGGATAAATAGAGGATAGTGTCAAATGGATTCGCCTGAAAACAAGGCTGCAGTAAGGAAGCCATAGCGGAGCAAAATATTCTTGAGGAAACAGTCAGGAAAGAAGTAAGTACTTGCCTTCAAAATGCATAATCCATCCAATTGGGAACTGCATAATTGACAAGTGCCATCAAATAAAGTTACTATTTTAGGGTTGCTGTATGTGAGCCCATCATTAGAAATCTGTTTGGACATACAACAATGTGAATAAGCATGCAATATAGGGCATTTGAATGATATTGTACAAATAAGAATATAAACACAGGAACTAAAACAGACTAGTGGTCCATCTAATCCAGGATACTGTTTTACATAGTAGTCAAACCAGTTGGTTTGGATGGCCAACACTCAGGCACAGAGGCCAAAATCTTCCCATGATGTTGCCTTCTAGAACTGCTATTCAAAGATCTGCTGCCCCTAAATGTAGAAGTTTCCTTTAGTCACCATGACTTGTAGTCATCGATAAAAAGATTTATGGAGGATAGATCTATCTATGTTGGCAAACTATCAGCTGGGCCCTGAGTACCTTAGAACCCACTTGTTGTCTTTGTATTAAAGGTAGTCTCCTGGATAAGCACCAGGTCATTACTGACCCACTGGGTGATGTCACATCACATCACATCAATTACTAAGTAGACTATGTTTATGGGGTGGTTTGCCATTGCCTTCCCCAGTCATCTACACTTTACCCCCCAGCAAACTAGATACTAATTTTACCAACTACAGAGCGTTGGAAGGCTGAGGCAACCTTGAACCGGCTCCCATGAAATCCATCATTATTGAACTTGGGTTGTGAGCAGAGCTTTGACTATGGTACTATAGTTTACCCACTCTGTGCCATGGAGGGGCTAAACCCTTATATTAGTTTATTAAATTTATATTTATATTTCTCTGACTATATATAGAGTCAGAGCACTGGCCTATGTAATGCAGAAATCCAGTACCCAGTTGGACCTTTTACATGCGAGGCACATGTTCTATTACTGTCCTCTTGGCTCTTCCCTAAGGAACTCCATATGAATTTACTCATTCATTATTATCTGCAAATAAGGTCTTGAACCACATACACTTCTACTGCAATGAGTGTAACAGTACAGAGTAGGGACTTCTCTATAGTGGCCCCTAGCCTACGGATTCTTTCAAAACATACCCAACTAACTCCAAGAGAATATAGATTATTTCAATAAAGTTTCAAAGTATCTGTTACAAAAACAACAATTATGTTTTATATTGCATATTTAAATACTTTTAAATTGTTTTGCAAGTTATTTATAAAAGTATAATCATTCACAGTACCCTAAAGTTTGAATCATAAATAAAAAGAAATAAACATTGTTATGTTTTTAATACTGTTTAGATATACGGTGAGTTGTTCAAGTCCTTGGAATAGGAAAAAAGGGGTAATCTCTTTAAAATCACACTAAAACAATCTCTTTTTTACTGTTTTAAATAAACTTTACAGCTTACCTTGATTTGCCACCTTGCAACTGGCTTGTCATCTACCTGATCCATAGTGTCAAAATACTGTCCCTCAGCTGACAAGTGACAATCAACAGTCCTAGTATTATGGAAGACTCCGCTGATAAATTCAGATACTCCGAGCACCCATTCGTTATCACTGTACTGAATGTGAGGATACAAAGCTCAATTTAATTATATTTCAAACAATATGAGTACATAGTATAATATTCAAATGGATATTTCAACCTGAAGCTTTGGTGAACAGAATGGGAAAGCATTTTTGAATACATAAGAGAACTGTTTTACATTTTATGCTTCCATACCCTGTTGAGAAGTTCCAGTAGTCATAATGGTTCAAAGAAAAATCACTCCCACTGCCCAAATATTATTTAAGACCAAGCAAACTGTCAAAAATCTGTGTACATGTTTTGGTATTCTTTAGAAGTCTTCATCAGGCTGGATGTTAAAAAGGAAAAAACAAATTCAAGGCCTATTCTTCTACTCTTTCAACTGCACCAGTCTTGTTAGATAAGCTTCCTATCAACACAAAGGTAGACAGAACGTTCATGGGATATTTCAAGTAAAACAATTTGTCATAGATATAGCCACAAACATAATGGGGATGTTGCTGGTTTTAAGAAAGCATGGAGGATGATTTTGCAGGCCAGAATTTCAGCTAAACATGCCAAATAGGAATCCGGAGACCCAGAACAAAACAACCTTGTACAAGAATAAGTACAATAGAGTCATAAGGAGTAATAGAGTAACATGGTTTCTAGTAGACTGGAAACAGTATAATTAATATCAATAGCTCTAATGTATGTTTGGGCCCAGTTCCAAGAAACAGCTGAGAATGGCAAAAAATGTCTGAATTAAACACAAAAGTGAAAAAAAAATCAAATGCTTATTTAGTTACATTAATTATAGTCCAGCTTTCTCTGTTTGGGGTTCAAAGGCAGCCATATCTGGTTGGGGTTCAACTGATAGTCATATATATGACAAAAATCATAATCATTATTATTTTTAAATTCTTATTATGATACTTGATTCATTGTATTGTCGAAGGCTTTCACAGCCGGAATCACTGGGGTGCTGTGTGGTTTCCGGGCTGTATGGCCGTGTTCTAGCAGCATTCTCTCCTGACATTTCGCCTGCATCTGTGGCTGGCATCTTCAGAGGATCTGAAACATTCAGATTCTCTGAAGATGCCAGCCACAGATGCAGGCGAAACGTCAGGAGAGAATGCTGCTAGAACATGGCGATACAGCCCGGAAACCACACAGCACCCCATACTTGATTCAGCTTGCTTAGTTCAGGATTTTTTAATACTGTTGCATTTATCAAGCGTCTTGGATAAATCCCAGCCACTCTGCTTGGCAACAGCAATAATGACAACAGAGACCTCTTGGCTCAGCTGTCTCGTGGGATGTTTTAACTTTCCAATCTACTCCTGTACATAAACAAGTAAGAGTGGTGCCTGTTTTCTTGGTGACCACCAGCAACTGGTCAAGTACTCAACAAAAGTGTGGTTTAAGACTACTGTAACCCCTTTCTCTCTCTCTCTCTTTCCCTCTTTTTAAGAAGTTTTGAACCAAGAATGCTGCTGCTGCTGGGAGTGTTAAAGAAAAGCAAAACAGAACCCCCTTGCTGATGAGTGAAGAGCAAGACATTTCAAACTGTGATAAGTGAATTCCCAATAATTGTCTCACTAGGAGTTTGATGGGAGGGCTTTTAACTTAATGGAGTGTAAATGTGCTGTTGACTTTCTCATTTCACACTGACTTGCAGATGAGAGGATCCATGTTGCACTCCCAGAAAATCCATAGCCTGTAATGTAATCCACTAAAATAACCTTAGCATCTGCTAGAAGCAGCCAAGGAAAAACATTTACAAAAAAAAATTCTAGTGAATATGTGCAAATGAAATTTATTTTACACAGGTGATAAACATGTCAAGTTACATCACTTGCTCAAAGTCAGAGGACAGCTTGATTAGTTCAGGATTTCCAATACTGCTGAAGTAATCAAGTGTCTTGGAGAAATTCCAGCTTAAGTAATTTTTTTTTCCCTCAGCAAAAACCCTCCTGTAAATATTACTCTTGATAACAAACTGGTGATGATCTATTCTTGCAGGCCCAGTGCTACAAAGCAGGGGCGGGGGGGGGGGGGGGGGACGACCAGGAAAAGAGATGGCAAAGAACCCCCTCCCCCAACAGCACCCAGATATGGAATGACACCAACAACCTGCTGGAATGAAAATGACCACAACTTTATTGGTACAGCAGCTGATAGAGCCTTGGCACAGTTAGAGGGAAGGCCATCCCAGTGAAATCTCCTGGTCAGGCCCTGCCTAGTGTCAGGATGCCACTGCTGGGAGGGGGGGGGAATTGCTGGGGAGACCTTCAGCATTTGCAGGTGCTGCTTTATCTGTTTCCCTGGCCTTGGAGCTTGGCGGCTGGGATGGGCCTTCAGGATGAGATGGATCTTCCTAACTGTCTTGGTTCACATGTGGAGGTGGGGATTCGCTGAAACATATTATCAACTGCTTTGGCACCTTTTTGCCAGAACTGTCTTCTCCTGTCTTTCTCATGTCTTCAATAAAATCCTTGAACCCATCAAGTGAGTTATTGTCTGAACAGGGAAACTTTATTTATTTATTTATACTTTGGGCTTCTAGACCGCCCCATCCCCGAGGGGCTCTGGTTAGCCTAAAGCAGGGGACAAGAAGGTCAAAGACTGGGGAGCCTAGGAAAAAAGCATGCCTATGTGCTGGCCTCTCCAGCCGTAAGTCAGCTGCACCCCCAGGTTAGCCAGCCATATTGCCTCTTCTATCGTCCCCCCACCGGGACCTGCAAACCAGGGCCAGGTAAATCTGGGGTCCCTCACATTATGAAGAATACATCTGACAAGTTGAAAAAATGTGGATCAGTTCAACATCTGCTACATGGAAATGATCAGCCTAACTGGGCAATCTGTGCCATGCTAAGAGACAAATCAAGCAGCAAATCACAACTGGACTCCAGTATTTTCAGTCCTGCTGTTACAGCTAATGGCCTGAAGAGACATAATACCATTTATATTCAGTTCACATGAACTACAACTTGGTCCTTCAGGTGTGAGCTCATGTATTCCCCCATCCCTTCATTCCAACACAGAATACTCTAATTCAATTTGTTACTTACTAGTTAGTTCAAACTGTCACTTGCTCTTAAACTGAACCAGCAAACTGTAGTGTACACTTGCAGCTTTTAACTTTAAATCACTATTCAGATTTAACTTTAAATCACTATTTAGATTTAAATCACTATTTAGACACAGTAGGCCTGAGCGTTTGCTTTGAGATTCTTTTGTAAATCTGCAAATATTTCACAGTTGTAGCCATCTCATAATTTTCAGCCTGAAGGATAACTTATAGATCATTTGCTTTATGACCAGAGTAAATCCAAAACCAAATGGAACAGAGTTTTCAGTAATTATTATTTGGGATTCTTAGAGGTGTCAGTGTGGTGTACTAGTTGAAAGACTGGACTTTCAACGGGAAACTCAGGTTCAAATCCCCAATCTTCCATGGAAGCTTGCTGGGTTACAAGGCCAGACAATCTCAATCTCACCTATCTCACAGGGTTGTTGTCAGGATAAAATGGTGGAGTGCAAAATGTCCCCATTGGACCAAAGGGCAAGATAGAAAGGCAGAACATAAATAAAATAAATAATTTTAAAAAATAATGCATTTAGAGAGTACAGATTAGAAGGTTTAATAAAGTCATGTGTTGGCCAAGATAATAGCTTCTATATAAGGTGGCCATACCCTGCAACTTCTGAATCTCTGAAATCTGGGTTGCAGTAATACTATCTTTTCTTTCCTGAAAAATCTTGTTAAGAAACTGCATTTTATCTTTGAAGGCGACTAGGTAGGAGAAGGGATGAGAGGTATACTTTTTTATTTATAATCTCATTTACATATTCTAGTGTTTCTGCATAATTATGATTTTTGTTTATTTAATCTATTAAAAAACTAAACTGATTTTAAATAAAGTTCTTAACAGTCAACATTGAGCTCCCACTGGCTGGGACAGAAGGTTTTCACCAAGACCTGGAGTAAATAAATCTGATTTTTCCTTAGTCAGAAGACTGGTACCCGGACAGAATAATTGTTAAAGAGACTGATCATTCTTTATACAGCCTTGTGATGTAGTGGTTATTGTATTTCTTTAAAATAGTTATAGAGAATTTTGGTTTCCATGTGCCTGTTTTAACTAATGTGAACCCTGCCATGGGAGTAACAGTACCACTCCAATCCAGAATTGTAAACCATGGTTTGAAGCTATGGTTTATGCTGGGTACTAATTGAAATGCAGTGCATAAGGGGAGCAGGGGATGTGGGAATATATGAACAGAAGGTTCATTCCTACAGAGTCAGACCACTGTTTAGCATTACATGTGAAGTAACCCCAATGGACCTAGCATGGATTTCAGAGGTACAAGAAAGAATTTCAGAGATACAAGCAAAATTGACCTTTCCTGTCATAACAGATTCAGTGTTACCTTTATTATAGTAACTCACCTGCAATTTGTTAATTTCACACCTCAGCCCAGGAGACTCTCGAAATCCATGGCCAAATGCTCTTACAGTTGTGCAGTCATATTGCCGGATATCACACAATCCTTCGTTATCTAACTCTATAATTTCTGGCACCTGATCTTTGAAATTAAAATCAGAGAGTCAAATACACGGAACTGACCAGTGGACCATTCATGCAAATAGCATGAATAATATAATACAGACTATAACGCAATCAGACAAAATAAATGCAAAATTGACACGTCAGGGAATGGGCTAAGCCTTCTTTTTGACATCCAGCTTTCTACGTGTGAGAAACCTTTTTAGGGCTGCCATCGAAAACTGTGGTCTGATGCACGCTGGAGAATGCGGAATGGACAAGGTACTTGAATGCTGACCCGGCAGAATGAGCTGCAGCATTTAGGGCTGCTAGTGTTATAATCTTGTTTTAATTATTCCTCTAGATAACGAAACTCCTTACAATGGAAATACTAGGTAATGAGAAGGCCCACTGTGGCCAGAAACATCAGCAGAGAAAATGCTAATAACTGCAGCAGACAACTCACCAGACAACATACTACAGTCGTATGAGGTGAAGCCCTCAAAGCACGCACAGCCCCACTCGACACAATAACCTTTGTTGCTGCAGAGGTTGGGACATTTCAATGCTAAGAGCAAGTCCTCAATGAACCCTTCATTTTCCTTTGGGCTGTAATTCATCTCTTCCCAAACTCTCTTTTCACATTCGTTTTCCAAGAGGGCCAAAGCTGCCTTTGCCCAGTTCAGATCGTCCTTCAGTTGCAAATCCTTGACACACATGCTGACGACATTCTCTATGTAATAGCCAAGGAGAGTTTGGCAGGCTCTGCCTAGGCTAGAATTAGCGACCATCTCCTGGCACAGACCCAACGCATCAGATTCAGTGAGGCCAGAAGGCGTGGGCCATGAAGACAGGGGTTCTTGGTATGTGTCAGCTGTGTGATCTTCTGGAAAGAAATAACTAAATCCATCCAGATCTGCTTGGCTCAGACTCTGGGATGGAAATACAGGATAGTACTCATAATCATGTTGCCGCTTCTGGCGGTTCCTGACTGGTAGCCTTCTGTGCCGCTGTTGATACATGTTAGTGTAGTTGTAGGCCATGGAGAACCGAATATCTTTTTTATCTGTTCTAATGCCATTCTTCAAGTTTGGAAAGGTGGATCCGTACTTCGGGGATGCTGTCAGAAGCACTGTTTGATTAAGCAACTGTACCTCTCTGGAGAAAAGAGAAGAATCCTCTTCAAGCACTGAGGCCCGCTTACTTAAGCCCCTGACAGGATCAACAGAGCTAATATACTCAGCTGTAACATCCAGTCCTGGGATCAAAGATGGAAGCCAAGCATGTTGCTCAGTTCTTTTACAAGACAAAGCAAATCCTGCTTCTGAAAAAGACTTCAGTTTGTTCACTGGCTCATCTGTTCCCCCACCATCTGCACTGCAACTGCAGAAAAGTGTTTTCTTGGCTGAAGTTAAAGGAGATGGTGTTTTGTCAAAAAGGCTCTCTCCTGGGGCAATTCTGTCAAAACAGCAGAGAAATCGGGTTGGTGGTATCCAAAGAAGAAATTCACTTACACACAGGGGAAGGAGAGAACTTTTCACACAATTGGAGTTTTGTAACACTTCCCTATTTTAACAACGCTTTTAGAATTGAATGGTGATTGTCCCCTCTAGGAAACTGCTACTTGGGGTAGGGTGTGTGTGTGTGGGGGGGGGGGGGATCCAAAGAAAACTCTGGCAGGTGCATTATGTTTACATTTCCTTTAATGAGCTTAGAGTGGCATACATGGTGTTATTTGCCGATTTTAAAAGCTTGTCTATCCATTCATCTAACATATTTGTACCTCACCCTTCCTCCAAGGAGCTCAAGGCAGTATATCTGGTACTCCCTTCCTCATTTTGTTTGACAAAGGTTAGACAAAGTATGTGACTGACCCAAGGTCACCCATAGAACTTCACGTCAATATTTAATTTCAATCCAGATCCTCCAGGCCTTACTCTGATGGTTTAATTTTTATACTGCACTGGGTTCTGTGAGATAAATAAGACTGAGTGAGAGCCTGACTCAAAACATCATCCAAACCCAGGACTCTCTCCACAGGCCAACTCCAGCTCTTCAGACACACAAGCTTTCCCTCATCACACTTCCTAAGGTTACAACTTATTTTTTTGTTGATTATAGAGATGTTTTCTTCCACATTTAAAATATACAAATATGCACCACGCTGAAATATGTAAAAAACTGCAATCTTATTTCTGAGGCAAAATAAAAACATTGGGGACTCCTGTCTCAACCACAGAATATATGCATGTTGTTTTGTGGTTTTAAAAGGAGCCCGTTGCATTAAACTGACCCTTTCCAATAGGATTTTAAAAAATGAAGACTTTGATGGGATTGGTAAGGTCGCTACCTCCATTTGTCAATAAATGTCAGATAAGCATCAGCTCCTCCTATAAGTTTAGTTCCATCCACATCATGATAGTCATTCTCTGAATTGCCATCAAATGTTCCACAAAGTCCCAACGTGTGTTTATAGTCTGAACTGGAGGCTCGGAGTGTCAGACTCATTCCCCATTCGCTCACATCAGCTCGAATGAAAGCTCCGGAAGAAAATGAGATCTACAAACAAATTGCATGGCAAAATTTAAAAAATACTTTTGGGAGGGAAACAAAGTATTTGTTTCTGGACTGTTCTGTAGAAGGGAAGAACTAGAATTGTGTCATCCTACATCCACTCTATTCTACCTAACCCATTGCCATTTTATTTAGATCTTCAAAAGGTTCTGTTAGACAGTATATCCACCCTGATCACCTATTCCATTTTCTGCAGACTGCTTGGGGGTTTGGGGGTTTAAGGGTTTAAGGGAGAGGTATCAGGGAAACTAGGGTAAGTGGTGTCAAAAATATCAGAACATTGATTTTTTTTACCCTATACAAATTAGCTATTATATAGAGAGATATGCAAAATTATTGTTAGAGCTGTGGTTGAATTAGGGCTAATTTTTCCATCATGTCCAAAATTCAATTATTTTGGCAGTTTGGGACTATAAAAGACAGGATGTAGATGCCACAAATAAACAATGCTTTTTTATGGGAAGGATTCAAATATGCCTATAAGTGGTTATGCTTCCAGGACTGCAAGATCAGGGTTTGCCCATGGCTGAAGTCAGCAAAGTACACAATGTGGGCAGGCAGACAGTTACAAAATTAGCTTTTACAAAATGGCACTAATTATGAAAGAGCAATGGTGGGACAAAAGCAACATTAAGGTCCATTCCTACAAACAAATGGAAATATCTGGTACCTCTTAGAGGAGGTACAACTTCCACATGGAACAAAAATGGAATGCTCAGTAAGGAAATCAATCACAGGAAATGGAGGAAAGTACAGATTGCACCAATGTTTCCATTAATTAAAAACAGAACTGGTATAGTCACTTCTTAATATTCCAATCTGCTTCTTGTCCTGCCCTTCCTGTTTTAAATAATCTACATTGAAGTATGTTTCAAACTCTAAAATTGTTTTAATGTTTTTAAGAAAGGGAAGACTTTTCTGCTTTGTTATAGAAAGTAAGAAAGAGTTAAGATATAGAATGCGTGTAGTCTGCTAATACAACCTTTTCTGAATAGAAGAGGACCAGAGCTCACACAAAATCGATAACATACTGTGACTTTCCTTCCTTGGTAAGATTCAGTGATCCTGACATAGCTGTCTGCAGAGTCTCTGCTCTTTACAGATAAATGAGGGTGCGAGTCATGAAGCTGGCCACGGCACATGTCAAATGCTATTATATCAGCTCCTTCTCTGGCAACAAAGCCACAATTGCATGATGCCGGGTAATAAAGGCTCCCACAGTCCCACTGACGCACGTGGACTTCAAAATCACGGGAGTTACTTCTGTATAGTACAAAAGTTCCTGTTTTAAAATTGTCATAGGCTCTAGAGACAAAAATAAAAGAGAGTGTGAGTTTAACAAAAAAACATTTTAAGATCAATCTGGCATTTGTGAATACCTTTGTTTTAACATCATCAGCATGGGTTGATGAAATCAAGGTGTTAACACAGGTGTAACAAGATCCACACAGCAGCAACTTACAAAAGCCCTGTACCATTTGAGTTTCACACTGAAACACCAAAGCAAAAAGGGATCTCAATTTCTTTCACATGACATTAATTACTAAAGATACACAAGAATATAAATATTCTTCATAGAAAATATATGCTTCTGAACGCCAACTCTGAAGGACATAAAAACAGTCCTGCTCCATCTAGTCAAACATCCTGTTTTCCAGATGAGAACCAGAAACCTACAGGGACAGCAGAATCAGGGTGTGGAGGAACAACTCTCCCATGCCATTGGTTCCTGCAACTGCTATTCTGAAAAACGCTTGGAATACTAACATGTAGGATCTACTTAGCAATCAAATATGTAATTTTCACTGGCTACATTTCATTGCCACACAGTGAAAGAGAACAGTTTTTCCCTAGAAATAGAACAAGCATTATTAAACTGAAGCAAGCACTAGAGGGGAAAGTGTTTTCCTCCCATATTGCAATTTAATTAGAGAAACAGATGAAAACAAATGAAGAGTTGTTCTTAATAGTGATGGCTGTTGGTTTTTTTAAAACAAACAAACAAACAAACAGCAGGGAATCCTGTTAATTACCTGCCATCAAATGTAATGATATGTGGGTCGGTAAAAGAGTAGCAATATGCAGTGGGCAAATCCTTCACGGTAACCTTCGGAAAAGAATGCAGATTGAACATTATGATTGCAGTTAACTGCTTGATTAGACGTGCTGATACTCAAACACTCACTGATTTTGACATAAATAGCTTAAATATGTAATTTAGTTATTAAACATGATTAAAGTGACCTTAAAGATTACCAAATAATCAGAAGTTTTTAATACGAGAATCAGAAGACTATATCAAACTTGAATCAAACTTGAATCTAAAACAGATATAAATGACATGATTGCCAAAATGTAAAAGAATCAGAATGCTTTAATAGAAAACAGATGAACTTAGATCAAAGAATTCAAGTTAAAAGGAGGCCATCATTAAAATTTCTGAGCATACTGTAGAGAATAGTAGCTGCAAAAATATGTTAATTATAATATACAAGGCACCTGAAGGGACTGAGGAAATTAACATTAAGAGCTGAATTGCCTTTCTCTTGGAACAAAGTGATGCGAAAGCTAGAGCAAAATCTGTGTTTTTTAATTATTTTATTTAATTCGTATGCACCCCATTTTTCTTTCCAAGGGGGACCCAAAGCAGCTTACATCATCTCCTCTCCTCCATTTTATACTAAAAAAAAAAGCCTGTGAGGTAGGTTAGGCTGAGATAGTGTGACTACCCCAAGGTCACCCAGCGAGCTTCTCTGGCATGAGTGGAGAATCGAACCTGGATCTCCCAGATACTAGTCCAACACTCTTAACCATTGCACCATATAGGGTCTCTCAGTCTCTGGACTCTGCAATGTATCAAGTTCAGATACTGGTCATAAGTGCCCTTCAAATCTCTTGGTTAAAATACACAATAATCTGAAGAAGTTAATTCCAGAATTAGGACATATTAAAGGTTCACATGTTTGGATCTCATTTCATCTGTTAAAAGAAAAACTTAAGAAATAGAGACTTTTGAGAAGTTTGACTTGACTTCAGCAAATATAAAGTCACTAATGTCAATTACAATGAAATACTCTAAAGAACGAAATTTATTTTTACAAGGATTGCAACTATGGCGATAATTGGCAAGTCTTCTTTATCAGACTTTCCTGGATGTTTTGGTTTTGTATTACAAGAACTATTTAATATTTATACTGGAAACATTTGTCAGCTTGGAATGATTTCCCCCTCCACGTACACATTAACTAGACTTTATATTTAAGAGTTCAATTTTACTCTTTTTGATACACTCAGTTTTCTAATTATGCCCTGAAGTATGTGTGTATGAGATGAGACTTGAAACTTTATGGGTTACATCTAAGGGCCAAACTACATGATACTATGTTCCAGAGTCTCCCTCAGGCATGTGGTGCCATTTTATTTATTTATTTGTTTATTTATTATTTGGGTTTATAAACCGCCCTCCCCCGAAGGGCTCAGGGCGGTGTACAACATGGATAGAGCACAACAACATTTTAAATACAATAAATATAGATTAAAACAGCTCTAATAAGAATAAAAATAAACCCTTCCCTATTTAAAATGCAGCATTAATTAACTCAGGATGGCGCCCTCTCCTAATTCCCATAAACCCCAATTGGAAGGGGTGGCAGGATCTCCATGATGTCATAATGGAGGGAGAAGAGGAGGATAAATCTCTTTATCAACGGCTGGTCTCCCCTAAAGGCCCGGGTGGAACAGCTCAGTCTTTACAGGCCCTGGCGGAACTCGTAGCAAGCAAGATCCCGCAGGGCCCGGACAGCTGATGGAAGAGCTGCCTCCACCAGGCAGGGGCCAGAGCTGTAAAGGCTCTGGCCCGGGTGGAGGCCAGTCGTATCATCGAGGGGCTAGCTAGGGATCACCAGTAAGTTGGCTCTCTGCTGAACGCAGAGGCTCATTTGGGACATATGGGGTAAGACGGTCCCGCAGGTACGGAGGTCCCAGGTCACAGAAGGCCTTAAAGGTTAACACTAACACCTTGAAAATGATTCGGAATTCGACCGGGTAACCAGTGCAAGCCGGGCGGAGCACAGGGGTAATATGTTCTCCCATGGTACCCCTCTGTGAGCATACGCGCCGCTGCATTCTGGACCATTTTTAATCTCCGAATCAGACGCGAAGGGAAGGCCCGCGTAGAGCTTAGTTGCAATAGTTCAACCTGGAGGTGACCGCTGTAATGGACCACAGTGGCCACAGGTCAGCTTGGGAAAGGATGGGGACCATCGCCGGGCCTGACGTAGATGGTGGTGAACGCGACTCGGGTTATATACCACCTGGGTCTCCATCGAAAAGAGACAAATCCAGATGGACCCCCAGGTCGCGGACAGAGGGGGGGTTGGTGCCAATACAGCCCTCTCCCACACCGGTGGCTGAAAATCTCCTAACCTTCCGGTCTCCAGCCAGAGGATCTCCGGCTCTTGCTGGATTTAGGTTCAGCCAGCTCTGTTTCAACCAACAAGCCACGGCCCCCAAACAATGCTGGAGAGCCGCGAGGGCTGCGGTGTCAGCTCCCTCCATCATCGACAAGAATGAGCTGAGTGTCATCAGCATATTGGTGACACGTCAGTCTAAAAGCTCCACATCAACTGAGCAAGGGGTCGCGATATAGATGTTAAATAATAGCGGGGACAATAGCGCTCCCTGAGGTACCCCGCAATGAAGTGCAGCACCTCCGGGACGCTTGATCCTCATTACTCACACTTGTTGTGGTCCGGTCCCGGAGAAACGAGGCAATTCCATTTAAGGACAGTGCCTCGCACTCCGGAAGCCGCCAGGCTGCGGGTCAAAAGGTCATGATCGGACTACATCAAACGCCAGCGGTTAGATCCAACAAAACCAGCAGCGCCGATCCGCCTCGGTCTAGTTGTAAGCGGAGCTGATTCCAGACGGCGACGAGAACAGTCTCTCGGCCCCATACCCAGCACGGAAACCGGATCAGCGGGATCAAAAGCCGATGTGTCCTCCAGGAAACCCCGAAGCTGCTCCAACACCACTCTTTCAATTACCTTTCCCAGAAACTACAGATTCGAAACGGGGCGGTAATTGGCCAGATCTCCAGGATCTAACGATGGTCTTTTTAAGAGTGGAAGGACTAATTGCCTCCTTCAACCCACCAGGAAAAACTCCTTGCCTCGAGGGAGCTATTGATGATATTCAACAGGTGGGGTCGAATCTCCGCCTCGCACGCTTTTAACAAGCCAGGAGGGGCACCGATCCAGAGGACAGGTAGTAGGTCTAACAGCAGCCAGGGCCCTGTCAACAGCTGCCTCCGAGAGCAGGGAGAATCCGGGCCAAACAAGTGGGCCAGAAGACGCGCAAGGGGAGCCTCCAGTTCTTATTATTGTCTCTAAGGTGGCAGGTAATTCATGAGCCGTATTACATGACTTTGTCTGCAAAAAAGCTCATAAATGCCTCACAGATAATAGCCAATTGACAGCTTGTAGACCCCTCAGACAGTGAGGTCAAAGACCGGTCATCAATACGAAACAATTGTGCCGGGCGGGAGCTAGTAGACGCCAGGGAGGAGGAGAAGAAAACTCTCTTCGCCTCCTTCGTCGCCATCTCATAGGCCTTCATAAACATCCTATAAGATGTTCGTGTCGCCTCGTCACGAACTTTCCTCCACACTCGCTCTAGTCGTCTAAGTTCCCGCTTCATATGGCGAGGCTCCTCGGTATAACAAGGGGCAATAGTCAGTAAGCGGGGGCGTAGAGGACGCTGGTGTAATCTCCTCGATGGCATCTCAGAGACGGGAATTCCAGTCTCCCACCAGCTCATCAAGGGTGCCGGTGGGTTCATGAGTCCCGCAGAGCATTCAGGAAACCAATAGGATCCATAAGTCTCCTCGCTGGCGATAAAAAATACGCCCGTTGCCAGCTTGACAGGGGTAGTTATGCGGCACATCCATCCCAACCTTCAGGGCATAATGGTCAGATTCATGGCACTCTATCAATAGAGGATATGACCATATTAACCCTCAATCCGAAGACCAAGTCCAATGTGTGTCCGGCCTCATGAGTGGGGCCAGAATTTACCAAGGAGAGGCCCAGTGTCAGCCATGGATGACACCAGGTCCGCGAGTTGCAGGAAGGGCGAGGAACACATGGATACGTTGAAGTCCCCCAGGACAATAAGCCTGGGGAACCTAACGCTTCAGTCCGCCACCACCTCCAGCAGCCGTGGCAGTATTATCTCCCGGTGCGCTTAGGGCGACCGGGTACACTAGGAGAACAGCCAACCTCTCCTGGGCCAACCACTCCAGGCCTACACACTCTAGACCATCGATCTCCGGGACAGGGGCTGCCCTAAAGGGGATGGCATCACGGATGAACATTGCCACGCCAATTTCCCCGGCCCTCGTTCGCGACTGGTGCGGACACGCGAAACCTGGCTGCGTGACCTGGCCAAGGGACACGGGTCTCCTTCTTCACGCACCCAGGTCTCGGTGATACAAGCCAGGTCCACCTTGCAGGTCCCTCGAAAGTCCCGGAGCAGAACTGTGGTCTTATTATTTATGGACCTTGCATTGATCAGCACCAATGACTTGCCGAGTCTCTCTGAACCCTACCACCCACGTTCCTCGGGATAGGTCGGAGGTCAGAAGGTGAGCGAGCATATCTACCTCTCCCCCACCTTTCTCTCATATGGCCCCCGCCTATCATCATATCTACCCGGCTCCCCATTAATACCGGGATCCCTGGTGACCCCTCAGGTGGGGCCCCCATTACCTACTACCCTTCCTGCCTATTCCCCGGCGAAAACTCTCCACCGAAGTGGACTCGGATTCACCACTGTCTCTAACAATAGCAATGTTTGTGTTGCTAAACAATTCAGTCAACACCTATCAATCAATCTAGTGGCAGCAGTGATAAAAACATAACATCTACCCACATAATTTACTTAACTAACTAATTGTCCGGTCATGAAGATCTTCACAATATCATAGCCGGATACAAAATATTCTCGTTAGAATTCACGTAATATCTGCAATATTGTGCTCAGTAGCAAAGCTAGAGTCCAGGGTCACAACATGGGCTGCATCTGCATTTAGGTGCCAGCCCCGTCCACGACCCTTGCACCCACTAGTGGTCCACTAGTGGTCCCTGATGGTTGTTGGCGGTCCTAAGGATGGTATAAACCTCACCAGAGAGTCCCAATCCGGGGCTCACACCACCCAGATAGGACCCCTCTGGTATTGTTCTCTGAAAGTTAAATATCACCAACAAGGGCCAAAGGGTGGAAACAGGTGCCAGCAAACAGTATAGACAGTACAGACAGTACAGACAGTACAGCAGCGAGAGAGCCACTGCCACTGACTCTCTCAATCCGGCATCTGCTGGATGCGTTGACGTTAAAAACGTTAAAGCCACCGCCGCTGATTCCCAGAATCCGGCATCTGCCGGCTGCATTGATATTAAAAACGTTGCAGCCACTGCCACTGACTCACAAAGTCCGCATCTGCTGGCCATGCGCGGATATTAAAAAAATGTTGGTTTTACCGCCACTGACTCCATAAAACCGCATCTACTGGCCATGCGCTGGTATTAGCAAAGCGTTGGAGCCACTGCCACTGACTCACAAAGTCCAGCACCCACTGGCTGCGTTGATATTAAAAAAGTTGGAGCTACTGCCACTAACTCACAGCATCCGGCATCTGTTGGTTGCGTTGATATTAAAAAAGTTGGAGCTACTGCCACTAACTCATAGCATCCGGCATCTGCTGGTTGCGTTGATATTAAAAACGTGGGAGCCGCCTTCTGCCTCGTCACCAAAGCATCCTGCGAGGCCCCGGGCCCGCGAAACAGGCTCTGCTCAATGTATCCGCTGTTCCTGCAGCCCCGGGCTCAATTTTAATCATGCCCGGCATAAAAGTTGCTGACGGCGCGATGATGACTGTGGGCTCCGGCCCACGACTCCCTCTTAGTTGTTCCGGGCCTGTTCGACAGGCAGGGCAACGGTCGGGAGTTTTCTGCCCCCAACTCTCCCTCCTCTTTTAAAACCTGGATTTTGGCAGCCCATTTCAAAATTAAAATTTCCTATTGTTTCCTATTGTTTTAATGAGAATTTGGTAACGTGTGAGATTATAGTGAGGCTTGGTCCAAATCAGTTCCCAAAACGGATAAATAGTGATGTTTCTCATACAGTTACTATGCAGGCCAGTGCACTAATAATAGTAACACACTATACCAATTAGAATGTCATGTAAATGGTAAAAACAAATACTATTTTAAAATGTACAAAGAATGGTGACTGACAGTGCAATCCTAGATAGAGTTTTGCCTTTCTAATTACATTGGACTCATTGGGCTGAGAACCATTTTTTAAAAATAAAGATAAAACAGAATGAGTTTGTTACCTGAATGCTGTCGGGCATGTAATTGTTCCACAGAAAACTGTCACTAATGATAGGGTCCACCACAATCCTGGTTACTGTGTCTCCATCTTGAATGAAATCAGACACTGCAGCAAAATAAACAGTAGCCTGGCTACAGGTTTTATTGTGGCAGGGTTGCTGAAAGAGGTCCACAAGGCAAGAAGAAAGCACCAAGTTTACGATCCGCTGATCATTACCTGTTCCAGAGTAAAATAATCCATCAGTGATTTTTTTCTTACACGAGGCTTCATCTTCTATCATTACTGAATGTCAAATATATTTAGCAAAGACAGTTTCAAGATGAGAAAATACCTGTTTCATTCTACTAGTGCTGTACTAGTTCTTGGATTCTTCAAGACCTCAACAGCGTATCTACTGTGCCAAGATATCTTAGAGTGGATTGTATATATAACTCACCGTCAGTATAAAATGGTCAAACTAAAAAGTTTAAAAGAAAAACTCAAAGCAACTGTTACCTTCCTCCAACATGCTTAATTTCAATGAAATTTTGCAGTCATTTTCAAGCTGGCCTGCTTTACGACAAGGAATGGGAATGTTGCTTTCTGCTGTCAGTCTGTACTGCTTTCCATCTTCAGACACAGTAAATGCCTCAGGATGCAGCTGGTATACAAAAAGAGTATGCTAAGAATGCAAAATAACTACATGGAATTATTCACTATCAGACCTGCATATTCTGATGGTGACAATGTGGTGAGAGACAGTGTGGTGTAGTGGTTAAGTGTAGGTGGTGGTTGAGAGCCAGCGTGGTGTAGTGGTTAAGAGATGGTGGATTCTAATCTGGAGAACTGGGTTTTATTCCCCACTCGTCCACCTGAGTGGCAGAAGCTTATCTGGTGGACCAGATGAGTTTCTGCACTCCTACATTCCTGCTGGGTGACCTTGGGCTAGTCACAGTTCTTTGGAACTCTCTGGCCCCTTCCGCATACGCAAAATAATGGGTTTTCAAACCACTTTCACAACCGTTTGCAAGTGGATTTTGCCATTCTGCACAGCTTCAAAGAGCACTGAAAGCAGTTTGAAAGTGCATTATTCTGCATGTGCGGAATGAGCCTCTCAGCCCCACCTACCTTACAAGGTGTCTGTGGCAGGGAGAGGAAGATAAAGGAGCTTTTAAGCCACCTTGAACCTCCTTACAGGAGGAAAAGATGGGGTATAAATCCAAACGTATCTTCTTAATAGTACTCTCTGAACAATGTTAAAAGGATTTGAAAGACCAAAAAACAATAAGGTACTATCAAGAAAGGCGGATTATAATTAATACAAATAAAATAAATATCCTACTAAATAAATGCACACTGTGATGGAGAAATAAATCATTTACCACTAATTTCTGTGATTTTCTTAAAGAGATTCCCCCCTCCAAAGAAATAAATAATGATTTTTTTCCAAGAATCCCCAAACGAGGGTTGGGTTCTGGGGTATTTTTGCATGTAAAAATTATTTTCAGAAAATTACATATATAAAAGTCACATTTTTTCATGTAAATATTCTATCTCTCCAGCTTACTTCCTAGAAGTCCGCTTCAAAAACAGTTTTAAAAGATCAAAAAATTTCAAAGCTTAGCCAAAAAGAAACATTTTGACTGGACTCTAAAAAAAATACGGTCGACATCAGGTGAAACTTAACAGGAACAGTATTTAATAGGAGTCAACACTGAAAAAGTCCTGTCTCTGGATGCCACCTGCCTCACCTCTGTGCAAAGTATCTTAACAGGTGGATATGATTGGATGACAGCAGATGACCCAGCCCCCAACCATTTAGGGCCTTAAAAACAAGAACCAGCAAACTGGATTGTGCCCAGAAACAGACAACCACTGCATATCTTTCAGCGCAGGGATAATACGATTCAAACCTACCTTAATCCCTGCAAAAAATTCCTTGCTTTCAGCAAGTGGGCTCTGAATTTCTGGTTTCTCTAAGAAAAAGGAGGAACTGCTGCAGTAAATCTATGAGAAGAATAAGAGAATACTGCGTTAAAAGCTTAACAGAGCACAAACATATATATCACATCTACACATATAAAACTGTCCTACCTCAACACTATAATCACAGGAAGTAAGGGTGTTAGATTCTGGGAAACAAACAACCACCTACAGCACCATGATGATCAGTCACCTAAAAGAATAGCATGCAAAGGTGTTTCCACCCAGCCATTATCACTTGATGTCAGCTCTTTGCCCAGTTAGATTAATTTTAAGACTTGTAATTAGAAGGTAACTAAAGAATATTAGCAATTTGCATAAACATACACAGTAGAATTATATTTAAACATACCCTGTCTCCAAGTCTGAGGTTTATACCATCCAGTTCTAAAACAGAGAATGTCTGAACTGTTGTCTCTTGTCTCAATTCTTCTTTGATGCCTTCAGGAGACAGTCTGGACCAAGCCACAACAAAGCCTACAGAGGTATTTGTAGTAGGTACTTCAAAGATGCACCTTAAGAAAACACTGTCTTCAACTAACTCTGCCACAATTTCAGGTATGCTTGAAGGAGGTAGAGATGGAAGTAACAATTGTGGAGAAGGAAATTTACCTAATAAGAGAGGGGGAAACGAGTGGAGAGTCTAGTTATTGACCTTTAAGAAATATAAACAATCAATTTAAAACAAAACAAAAAGGTAAAATGTAAGAGGAGAAAGGTTTTGGGAAATCCCAGCAAAAAGCAGCAAGACAAATAAATTAATTTTCTGCAAACCATTTCAGGATTTCAGAAATATCAGCTAAATTGACAGCCATGCAGGTTTGATGAAGCAGAACATGCAGCTGTAGGAAGAGTGCTGTGTCTATATCCCACTGAGAACAAATAGTCTTAAATCGTTTGACATAATAGCCATCAGTATATCCAAAAGTTATCATGACATTTTAGGAAAGAGTTACTGATCTGGACCCCACTGGAAATGGAGACATTTTTGGACAGATTCCCCTTACCGGTGCATCCTCCAAAGGATTCTATGTCCCGTTTGGCTCTCTGGGGCAACAGGCTAGCTAGCTACTGTGTGTAACAGGATGCTGGACTAGAAGGACCAGAGTTTGATCCAGCAGAGGACCTCTAATATTCTTAATGGTTACAAAAAGTTAAAGAATGAGAACCCCTGTGCACACAATAAATTCCACAGTGCAGCTGAGTACACACCAATAAGGTCAACAGGTAATATCAAAACTGAAAAAAAATTACATTAAATGGTGAAACATCCAACTCTACAGATTCAAAGACAAAAAATGCACTGCTACACAATGAGCTGCAATCTACCTACTGAGATTCTCTTCTCATTTCCATGCCTTTGCCACTGCCTAGCCAAGCCATACACTTCCATCCAGGTTTGGAGATACGGGAAGGGCAAGTTACCCCAGTCTGACCCATACCTTTTCCTTAGTCTTCCTTTATAATGCACAATTTTGGGACCTCTTTCCCAAGCTTAATATTATTTCAAAATGAATAGGTACAAACCCAAAAATCACAAATGAACTAGTGTTCAGTGGAGCAACAGAAGCATTACACAAGTTTTCCTTTTTGTTGCAATAATGTTTTCATTTGGTACTTAGCTGTTGCGTGCATCTCTTCACCTGAACAGTGACAATTTAACATCTTCTAATTAGAAAGACGAGATCTTTCACTTTACCAAGCTCAAAATTAGAGAAAGAAATTAAACACATTGCATAATGAATCCGCTGGGTCATCTGTCTAAACAATATATTGACAAGACACGAGCACAAGATACTTACCGTTACAGATGGTTTGTGTTCCAGGGTCCCCAGATTGATAGTTATGGGGTTTTGCATCTGAAATCACTAGAGAGAAAGAGATTCCTGAAATTAGTGAAACAGGAATATTTTCATTGTGGAGTTAATTATCAGTATTACATTTATGGGTTACACTACTTCTCTAGTAAATTCCAGTTCATCAATCATTAGTACATAGTAACAAAAACCTATGACACCTTAAAGATATGGTTGCCAAACTCCAGGTGGGGCCTGGCAATCTGCTGGAATTACAACAGATCTCCAGACTACAGAGCTGTTTGTTTGGAGAAAATGGCTGCTTTGGATGGAGGACTCTATGACATTATAGGTCCCTCCCACGGCCTGCCCTCCCCAAGATCTACCCTTTAAGAATTTCTCAGCCTGGAGTTGCCAAAGCTTAACTTTATGCTAAAAAAGGCTGCCAGCAATTAACATGGCACAGGTGATATTTTGCTCTGGCAAAAGTTCTGTGATCCAGCTTAACAGGCTGGCTTCCAAGGAAGTTGTCCACATACACGACAGTCCTTGCGCAAGCGGAGATATTAAAATGTCTCCTCACTATCTACCGTACTTGCATTAAGTGAAAGCGCCTGCTAAAGTGACCCCTCTATCTTTACCACATGTGCAAGACATATCACAAGACATGCATTGTAATATTATGTCAAACACAAATTATATAGAATCATGTGAACCATCTGTTGTACATTCCATTGTTCCACACACCCCCTTAATTTGTTAAAAACTATTCATAGGTGCCATATGTTATTCCAGTCCATGTATTTTTGTTTGCACACGTAAAAACTGGGCTAAGTACATTTTCTTTCCCCATCATGCAGTTGGATAGCAGCCATCTTTTTGTCATTACCAGTCACCCTCCAACTGTGGGATTCAAAGCTACTGGTAGGATACGGAACCATGCGGATAAAAGCATAAAGTCTATGCTCTGTCCCACCAAAAGATAAAAATGTGATTCTGTGTTGTTTGGAGGAAGTGAAAGTAGTGGGCTTTAGCTGTAGACAAAAAGTCCCGATATTAAAATGACTGCTGCAGCTGAAAACGCCTGCATTGCTGAAATGCCTTGGGCTAGCACAGTGAGTTTAACTGCATTCTGCTTGGGGTCTTCTCCACCCATTGGTTTTTCAAAGCTCAAACCTTCCAATTTTGCCATTTTTTTCCTTTGTTCCATAAGATAGCTACCACCTCCTTTTAATATAAAGAATATTCAGGAAGTGGCTGCAGATTAATTCAACACTGAGGTTCTATCTTTTTGTGAGACAAGGTATAATCATTGTCTTAATGTATCAGGTGAAAAAAAGCCTTATTGTTACTTTGGTGCAATTTTACATGGCTGATATTTGCAATATAACTAACATAAGCATGGCATGATAGTGCCCTTGCAAGAATAAGTTTACCATATCATGCCACATGTTTTAATTGCTGGGAGCATGGCCATCCATACCTAGAAAACATATGAGAGAATGATGGATTTCCCAAATTTAACTGGAAACCAAGTTATTCGAATATTTGCATCTCTGTGATCATTCCCAAAACTACATTCAAAACCTGTTCCAAATCTCAAAGTTGGATCTCATGGCTGGTGACAAAAACTGGAGCCCATTATGCATTATTATTATATCCATTATTATTACATCAAGATATCCATGTAACAATATGGGAATTTAGAGGTTGGTTTGTTTCAGGTAAGCCAGTGTGATTGAGCTTTTTTTTGGCTTCCTCTTGCCGGCTACCAAAAGATGCCAGGACGAGAGTAGGAAGCAGGGAAGAGCTGGCAACATGGAGGGGGGGGGCAGGTACGGACGGCAGGGTGAAGCTAGGTAGGCTGGCTGTGGGTGGAGGGAAGATGTCTAGCAAAGCTGTGCTCACTGGCAAATCTTCCCTGCTCTGCCGGCGAAGCAAAATACAACCATTCTAAAAGTGGTGTCATGTGCCGCAGACAGAATGGAAAGTGAAAGCAGGACTTGAGGAAACACATTTGTACAAGAAAGCTTGCTGCAGCGGTCACTCACCCCCACTGCACAGCAGACACCTTGTGCATAATCAGTCACAGACACTGGCATCTTCTCCTAACAAACCACAACATGATTTGCTGCATAATGCAGCAGAAAGCTTTCTGGTATATCACCAACTTAAGCAGCCATTCTAAACCCATGGCAACTGTAGGCTCGTACAGAAGGACTGACCAGAACTTGGGTCAGGAGTCTTTTGAGCAGTGACTCTATAGCATCATGTACTTTCTGGAATCTGCCCTTTTAAGCCATGTACAGACAATACAAACATTTTGTTTAAACTGGTTTTTGAAGAGTAGCTGATAAGGGTCTCGCTATACTGTTCTGAGGATACAAGAGGATGGAAGACTCAACAGGAAGTCTGGCTTACCACATGTACTTGGAAACAGATTGGGTGGAGTGTGCCAGTGAAAGAGAAGGGAATGGCCAGGAAGCCATTAAAAACTCTTCATCAAAACGGGGTCCTTGAGTTGCTGAAGTCTGAGAATTGCGGAGTGCTGTAATTTTCAGAGTGCTGTGACTTTACTAAACAGCCTCGAGCTTTTAAATTAAATGTATTTTTAAAAAAACACAGTTCATTACTTTTAGTTTAAGACAGCGATTTGGCTTTCAGTTTAATGTAGCAATAAAATGTTTTCAATATTTCCACTCTAAAAAGAAATGGTGAATTATCCTATATGCATTTAGTAATTTCGCAAATAAGTTGCATGGGATGATGAAAAACATTTATACTTTTCACCATCCACATTTTCTTATATAATAAAAATACATTAAATAATAATAACTGCATGTGGCATGTAAAATAGTAAGTAATAAAAACCCTAATACACTGGACTATTTGGGGTAAATAACTGATATCGTTTGCTGATAATAGAGTTTATTTCATTCATTTTAATTAAAACAGACAAAAGTAATTTAAAATCTTTTATTGCAAGTAAATCTTTACTGAGAGATATTTTTCTTCCCAGTCCAGTTAGCATATCAAAAATAACTGATTCTTGTAAACAAGTCAGCAGTTTTGATGTAATGTAACGTGTTTTGTTCAGTCATTTTAATTTGCTATTAGAAACATTAAAAAGCAACTTGTGAGCTCTCTGATTGTTCATTATTTCTTCAACAATTGTCTGAATTGCTTTCAAAATTGGAACACAGCAAATGTAATTGTGCAAACAAACGCATATCAGATCCAATGGCTTGGTTTGTGTGACTTTCTAAAATTGCTATACTCTGTCTCAGAAAATGATGTTGGTATGGTCAGTTGAGGCACAACAATCAAGAAAATTGTATACTTGTGCATTAGAGTCTCAAACAAGTAGGAGAATTATCATTCATTTTCATCTATTGTCTTTGTAAAACAATTATTTTGTGCATTACTGAACATGGTACTTTGATACAAGAGCATGTATTTTTCCTTTCAAACTTTCAAATGGATGGGGGAGAGCCAGACTAGGTAGACACTAGGACCAGGCGGAGTATTCTACAACAAAGAAGGTCCAACATCTTGAGTTCTGTGGAGGAGGAATATACAATTCTATTAACATTTTTTTCTGAGACAGACCATAGGAGTGATTACACTTTTCTCTACATCAACTAAAATCCACTGGTATTTCATAATCCTCTGTTTTGCAACATGCAAGTGCGCTGCTTTCATGAAAGCACATGGAAGTGTACTTCCTGTCTCTGACCATGGCTCATGTCAACAAAACTGAAGAGAGGTGAAGCTTGGAGCTGTGGGCTTGATGCAGAGCAGGCATATCCCTCTCCTACCCAAACTACAACAGTTGGAAAGAAGCCGACAGACTTCCAAGGAGTCACAGGGCTTTGGGTCCAGCCACGGAAGACCCACAGTCTGCAGGGGAGGAGTGGGAGGCACAACCCAGGTGAGTGGCTCAATGGTAGCTTGCTAACCACTTGCAAGGAGGTGGAGTCACACAAGATAGTGCAGGGAGGTGGGGAAAAGCAACAAACACCTGGTGATGGAACAGGTGATGGGCTCAAAAGGAAAAGAGCAGAGAGAGCACAACAGATACCAGGATGAGTGAGTGAGTGGGTGAGGGATTTGAGGAGATGGAGCATCTTCTTTAAATGAGACTCTTGAACAGAGGCCAAGAAGGGCAAGGGCTGGGAAGGTTCCTTCAGAACTGGGAACCTTGCAGTCATGGGAACATTGCAGTCCTTCAGAACTGCGAACCTTGCATCATCTCCTATCCATTCTGAGGTCAGTAAATCTCTCCAGGAACCTGTCGGGGAATGTGGAAGGTCCGGAGGAAGGGTCTGAAGGAGATGGGTATCCCAGGATCCTTGGAAGTAGTCAAGATACTAATATTCATCAAGTGGTTTCACAGAATTCATGTTTCCAATGTTGATCTACAGAAGACTTACCTTGTGACTAAAACTGTCACAGCCTTTCTAAAGTTCTCCATAAAACCGTAGAAGTGCTTACCAAAATATGATAGGAGACGAAATGGTCAGAGACACTGATAGGAAAACAAAATATATTGATGTTTAGTGATGTAGCAACATACATTTTCTCACCTTCTGCACAATATCCCATGCATCCCTGGGTAGGCTGGAGCAAGTATACGAAGAAATCTCCACAGTTCCTCACGCTAACAGGAATTCGGAAAAGGCAGCAGTCTTCGGCAGTGCTGAAGAAAAACCGCCAAGTTGCACAGGCTGTTAAGTGTTTGATTTCACAAGATTGAGGCATGGATTCTGACTCTCCCAGAGACAACCAGACCGGTGCTTGAGTTCCACAGTGATTCACCTTTTACCACCAAATGCAAACACAGAAAATGTTCAATTTTCCACAAAAAGTTTATCACCCAGGGCAGATAAAAACTATGAGAAATAAAGAATACTTTGAATATATTTGGTAGCATTGGCCTGAGATGCACTAATCTTCAAGAACATACTATACCCCACTATGACCTGAAATGATAGGAGGTTGGATTAGATGACCTTGATGGTCCTTTCCAACTCTGAGATTAAATGAATATAAATTTTAATAGGGTTGTAGCAGCAGCTACCTTTTAGTTTCCAGTAATACTATTAAGAGGAACAAAAGAGGAAAAATTATGTGGGCAGATATTTGTAAAGGCAAGTCTTTGCCCTGCTTTTTGCCCTGGCGTTGTTACATCAGGGTCCCCTCATATTGAGGGGCCCGCCGTCCCCCTTCTTGGGGTAGGTTTTAATTGGGGTATTCTGGACGCCTCTTGCTTGTTTATTTATTTATTAATTGTTATCTGCTGTTTTATATGAGTTTTTAGGATGTTTTATTGATGATTAATAGGATGGAGCTTATGTATTTGTGTATTGTGTATGATTTGCTCCTGCTTAATGTTCTTTGAATTGTGTTGTTCACCGCCCGGAGCCCTTCGGGGATCGGGCGGTATAGAAATTGAAGAAATAAATAAAAAATAAAAAATAAATATGCAAAGGAGTTTAGATATGTGATTTCTGATACAACATGGTGACCACCTAAAATTTACAGTGTGTCACACAGATTCCAAAACAACTTGTAATTTTTCTATCATTGCTTGAGACCAGAAATATCCAAACAAAATTCAGGATGCAACCACGTGTTTTCAAGCCTTGCAGAAGGGACAAGATGTGGCAGGCTAGGAGTTGCAATTATGAACTACATCCAATCCAGATTTTTTTTAAAAAAAGAAACTCAGCACATTGGTTGACTTTTTAATTTTGCTGACTCTTCCCACTTTTTGAACTCATATTACTTCTTGTAAGTCAAATGGAATGTCCCAATACCTCCACGCACTTAGTAGGCATTTTAGCCGGTTTATCAAAAATTACAAAGCGATACCATCCCGTTGTCAATGAATGATCACATATTAAGTCTTGAATTGCCGACTGCTGAAGTCGTGATGAATCAAAAGCAACACTTCTATATGGACTATGAAGGATCTGATGACCCCCAGGCTGGCATTCTAGAAGAGAAGAAATATTAAATGTATTAACATAAACAAGCTAAATATTTTCATGGTTCATGATGGGTTTCAAATACTTTTAATTGGATTAGGTTAAGACACTACAATACTGATGCCAACAGTCAGAACTAAATCAGAGATCTGGTAGGGAGGTGCCCAGACTAAAACGTGTGAAGAAAGTTGAGAAACTTACTGCAGTCACCAATCATCTGTCCAAGTTCTGTGCATGACTGTAAAAATGCTCACAAGTCACTCAGGGTCCTAACATATAAAAAGCCCAGCCTGGGAACGGTCACAAATCTGGAAAGAAGTGCTCAAAAGGACTTTTAAAAATTCATGCTGTAGTTTACTACTTTGGAGGAATATCTTGGAGCAGTACTGATTCAGGGCCAACAGCCAAAAACAATTGTTAGTAAATAGCACCATTAGGGAAGGCGTTATTAGCAGTATTGTTTGAAGCAGAATGGTTTCACCAGTTTACTTTTGGGTAGTTTCCAATCAGATCACAACCAAAAAGAGATAATAATGAAGAAACCCTTGCTAAGTGCTCCTAAAGAGATTACACCACATGCTGTTGAGACTCCAAGCCCATGAAACGGTAATATTATACTGTCCAGGAAAGTTCCTTCTAGTGTCATATATTTTAAGCTATACTTTCCATAGAGAGATGGATCTGCAGAATTTAAAAACAACTATTAATATGGAACAGGACCTTTCCACCTCCAGAATTAGTCTTGAATTAATGTAACAGTACTGAGCAAGATGGTGTGCTTCAAGCAGTGAAATATACCATTTTAAAAGAGATTGACACATGATGAGCCACAAGCATCACCAGGCCATATTATCAATGGTGGGATAAACTATGCACACATTATAAAATACTGTTCAAAGAGTAATAAAAACAGCTGTTCTCAGACAAGACATCACTGACTGAATAGCTTCCAGTAATGCCCAGCAATGGCTACTAGTGTGCATGGCCTTAAAAAGATGCATATTTTTGATAGACAAGTCCATCAGTGGCCATCAGAACTAAAGATGACTCTATATCCCATTAACCTCTAAATATCAGTGCTATGAGAGAACATCGGGGAAAGGCTTTGGTTCTCCAGTGCATCTGACTGATCACTTGTGAAAGTTATTATTACAGACAATCCATAAATAATATATTATGTCCTTGTTCATTACCAGTTTCTCAGACTAACTATGGAACCATTGATAGGCCAGATTTCCTGACACCTCTCATTAACACGTGGAATGTACATGCTCAGCCCTGCTAATGTGCAAACACCAGGTGAGATAAAAGATGTGTTGCGTGTATTTGGAAGTACACATCAAGCCTCCCATTGATGTGAACTGGTTAATTCAAAGCAACCAGGGCTCAAGTCCTGCCAAGAAAGGCACAAACTAACAAGCCCTACAGTGGTTCAAAGAATGCTTAGTCTTGTTATTTGAGCTGGAGGAGGGATGAAATATGTTTACTATAAAACTGGAAGAGCCCACAAAACAGCACGTTGGGAAGTATAAGGGCTTCCGTTACTCCTCTGTGAGACATAATGTATACAATGGAAAATAATTATAGGTGCAAAGCTTTCTCCTTGTCTGATGTGTAAGGCCTTGATCCCCAATATCAGATAGTGCCTATCAGTGGGTTTCCTGGGCCCCATCACCTGTTCGACCAAGGATTTCTTCTCCAAAGCAAAGGCATAATCCCTGCTTGCATTTATCTCCTGCTTCCTTGGAAACAGCACCTAACGGCAGGTGCTTTGTGATTGCAAATGTGGTAGCCATTTTATACTGATGCCCACTCCTCATTCTCAACGTTCTAAAAGTGCCCATAGTTACAATAAGATTGACGTCCCTGATGGGCTACTTGATCAAAGTAGCCTTCTGCCAACAAAAACTCATGAACATACCTAAGGAGTACAATGGGAAGGCTATGGGATGTGAAGTAGGAGGTCCTAGGTTCAAAGGTCACCTGGGTTATGAACTCTTTTCATACCCCCAGCTCACTCCTCAAACTCTGATTTCCTGATATTGCATGCAAGATATAAATACCTTTGAGAACTCAAAAATCATTTATATATGTTAATTACCAATATAGGCTTATCTTTTTTCCACAGCAATTTACTGACTCCAACCAAAGTAAAATTAGATACAACCAAGGGCTGCAACCCTAACCACACCTACCAAGGAAAAGGATTTATTTATGAGGAGCCACTTAGCCCCTTTGAAACAATGGACCTCAAATGAATTATGACTAACTTCCAGCCTTGTTTTCAGGGGACCTCTGGCTTTGCATTTGCTGCAACTGACCAGAAGGGCTCCTTTTCTGAAAACAGTGCCACAGGTTGACTCCTAAATGCTTTTAGCTGAACCTTTACATTTCGTCGTCTTTTACCTTAGATCATTCAGTTCTGAAATTCACTTTAAAAACATACCGTGAGGCAGGAAATCCATTTTTTCTCATTTTAATCAAGTGTCTTAAGGTTGCTAATGCAATAAGTTGGCAACAACTTAATCACGTATGCCTTGTATCGTCCACGCAACCGAACAATATACATATTACGTTTGACTTCACAGCGTCATAATTTTGTGCATGCACCCTTGCGTCATTTTAACTCTGAAGATGCTTCGAAGACGCACACCGCTTCTGGTCCCTTCCCTCCTCTTACCTGGCTGGCAGACCGCTCCCTTGAGGAACACCAGTGCCATCCAAAAGGAGAGCAAACGCCTCGGCGGGCGAGCAATGCTCATAGTTTCCTTTCCCTGGAGGGGTCCCTCCCTAACTCTGGGACTTTTCTCCCTTAAATTCCAAGTGCAAGCCAACTGGAGAGCGCTGTTGCACCAGCCGGCAGTTTGCAAGCGGGCTCCCCTTCCCAAGAGAGCCTCCGGCAAAGCTGCTCCGCCAAGGGCTGCCCTCGTCGCTGTGCAGTGAAGTTCTTGCGGTTGCAAAATGTCTCAAGTCCCGGGACCGTCTCGCGCGCCCTCTCCCTGCAGGCCGGTAGCCTGGAAGAAGAAGAAGACGCGCAGAAACGACAGCTGGAGCTGCAGAGCTGGGAAGAAGCAGCAACCCGACCTTCTGGGCCCCTGCGTCTCTCTAGAAGATCATCGAACCTGCGTACGGCTGGATTTCTCCCTGGTGGCATGAAGTCCGCAGATCTCATAACCTTTCCATGCAGAGGAGTTGCAGGTGCGGATGTTCTCTCTCCAGAGTATATCGCATGCTTTGCAAGAACCAGGAGGAGCCATGTGATTTCTGGAGCCTCCAGGCAGGATTAGCCCTATGCAAAATATCCCTCCCAAGATTAGCCATTGGAAGCCACAATGAAGAGCGTGTGTGTGTGTTTGTGTGATGGGAGGGGAGGGGGTTGTTTTGAGACATTACCAAAGCTGCACGTTGGTGTGATGTGGTGTGTGTGTGTTTGAGACACTACCAAAGTTGCACGAGATAGAGAACAACCTTGTTGTGACAAGGCCAGCTACTAACCGGGCATTATAAGGGAGAAAAACAATCACAACAAATAATCAAACGGTCAGTGCAGTCCTTCATTTGGCTTGGACGGCCTGTCTTCCTGATCTTACCTGCCTGTAAACAATCTAGCAAAAAGGACTAAAATTGCTGGATTGTGCTCAATATCCGAAAGTTTAAATGTAGTAATCAAATATACAATAATCTGTACAGAGATTACAGAACATCAGTTTTAATAGGTATCTTTTGTTGTTGTGAAACACATCTTTGAACATTTTTTTAGCGCACAAGAATGATGTGCTACTTTTCTACATGTTCTACTGGTAGTTTTTCAAAGTGGCATGCTTAACCAGCAGTTTCAAGTAGTTCATTCTTCCACCTCATTCTGCTGCCTGCGTAATCCTGATCCAACGTATAGTTAGTTTCAAAAAACAGTTGAGATTCCTGAGAAGTACATGAATATAGTAGTCAAGAGATAGAGAAGATGTTTCAGCAGTATACAGATGGGGAAGGAGAGTGAGGCAGGGGATGTGGCCTGTAGACCTGTCACTACTTCTGTGAACTGCCATTGGGCATACTTTTATGTACAGTTGGATGTTGTGTAGAAATGCACTAACTTTACTCCTGTTCTCATTACCAGTGTTTTTCCCCTCTACACAAACTATGTTTGTGTGAGTACTGAGCCAGCCCAACCAAACAGTGGTCACCTAGAATGCCATGCCTCCTCTGCAAGGCCCAGTCTAATCAAATCTTCTTGGAACCTAAGCAAGGTTGGCTCTGATGAATATTTGGGTGGGTGACCAGGAAATTCCAGGGTTGCTACACAGAAGTTGGCAATGGCAAACTATCTCTTCTGTTGAAACCCTCTGGGGTCGCTGTAAGTCAAGTGTAACTTGACAGCACTTTCCACCTCCAGAATACCATGCTTTAAGGGGCACCAAATTAGACAGAAGTGCATTTCTTTTAACACTGTAGTGTGCCCATGGCGTCAAATCTAGTGTTGCGAAACCACCCCCTCAGGTCTGCAGCATTCTTGTGACAAACTACACATTCAAGCTCTCATAGCAATAGCTTAGCTCATATTACATAGACTACTACTGCTGTGTACTGCAAATTTGATGATGTTGCAGTGTTCACATTGCTTGCTTGCTGACAGTTAGAGGCATGGGTGCTAGTGACTGATGTTGAGAATGTCACTGTAGTTCATGCTCTGGTAACATCTGGATTAGATTACTTCAGTGTATGGGGCTGTCCTTGAAAAGTGTTTGGAAACTTCAGTTTGTATGGAAATCTGTTGCCAGGATGCTGACTAAGTGAGTTGTAGAGACCATATCACTCCAGTCTTGGCCTATCTACATTGGCTTCCAGTCTGTACCTGAACACAATTCAAGGTGCTAGAGCTAACCTTTAAAGTCCTGTATTTTGTGTGTGTGTGGAGCGGGGGAAGAACCAACATAGGTGAAGGAACACCTGCATCCTTATGAACCTATGCAACTACTGGGGTCATCTTCTGAGGCCTTGCTTCAAATGCCCCCTCCCCCCTGCCCTTGTGAGATGAGATGAATGTTTGGTATTCCCTCATTGATCTCTCCTCCTTGCCCTATGTTTTCAAATTGTTGAAGCCTTAGTGACTTATGAGGCAGAAAGCCAGGGTATACATTTTGGAAGTAAGTAAATATTGAGTTGAGGGTAAACTAGAAGCCACCTTTCCCTGCTTTAATCTGTTTCCTTGTATGCAGAATCCCTAGTCCATTTTTCCCCTGCATTATAACCGATCCCCATGCCACCCAGTTTTTTGACAGTGTGGTTATTCTTGGCTGGAAGTGGAGGTGTCATCTGCCAATTGATTAAAGAAAGCAGAAAGTTTTCCTCTGTGCTGCTCCCATTTGTTATTACAAAGGAAACCTCTAACTTTTGGGAACTTTATGTATAATAGCTAGAGTTTAAATAGCTGTAACTTTGGGGAATACTTATTATTGCCCTAATGGTCTATGAGTAGTAAGGAAACAACTGGCCAGATCTTCATATAATAACAGTCTGTTAACATATAACAGCTGAGGACCTTGTCTCATTTTAGTGAAAAAAAAAAGATGTTTCTTAAATACATTTTAAAAAATTAAATGAGGAATAAAAAAGTTTTATACAAAAATTGCCTGACAGAAACTGGAGAAGAAAAAAATGAGCCAATACGTTACAGATGATAAAAACTAGGAAATGGTCTTTTTCAAATGGTTTTCTTCCAAAATGGCACTTTAAGGGCACAAAAAAATGCTGGGAAAGGACATCCTATGTGTACCGTAGATGGAATACAATTATTTATTGTTCTTGGACTGAGTTGTGGTTGAACTTAGACTTCAGAGTACAAACAGCACTTTTCTTGGCTAAGTGCTGACACATTGCTCTTTTGGAATAAGTCATCAGTGAGCATGGAAGAACATGCTCTTTTTCTTCTTTAACTAAACTTCTTGGCTTTACATAATATATTTAGGATTCCTAATGGTTAAGAAGTATTAAAACATTCAGTAACAGAATGGATAATGTTAAAACCCATGTACTTTCTTTACATAAGAGTGTAACATTTTTCACAATTTTGTTTCCTAGGTTTATCCTAATAAAACATTCTATAGCTGTGCTAGCCACAGTCTTATCTTGTCAGATCACAGAAGCTGACCAGAGTTGGTCCTGGTTAGTATTTGGATGGGCAATCTCCAAGGAATACCAGGGTCAGGAAATGGCAGGCCTCATCTGACTGTCTCTTGCCTGAAGGGGGAAATGCGCCTGGTGCGCCGGTGCGCCCTCCGCCTTCGTCTCACCATGGAACGTTCCTCCAAGCCCCCGGAACGCCCTCGCCGCAACCCCACACGGGGGCGCACCCGGTGCGTCCCCCCCCCCCGGAGCTATGCCTCTGATTGCCTTAAAAACCCTGCTGGGTTGCCATAAATCAGTTGTGCATTGATGGCACCCAGAAAAAGCTATGCTACATTTTTATTTGTGTGAAAGATTTTGATTTGTAAGGAAGCATACAGGCCCATACATATTTACTCAGAAGTCCTTTAATGGGGCTCAATGGTGCTTACCACAGGTATGTATGCATGGAGTTGCAGGATTAGAGGTCAATTCTAAATAAGGCTATTTGGAATTCTGCACAGGTATATTCAGTGGGGCTTACCGCTACTCCCAGCAGTGCACTGCTAGGTTCCTAAAACCTGTTGTATTAGGAAAGGATTAAGGATTTATTCATATGCTTACAAAGTGAGATCCGACTCATGGCAGTTTATGCTTGGGTAATCTTTGTTATTTACTGTGCCCCTTGATTTCTGCCTCACTTTGCTGCAACAGACCAAAACAGAATTTCCCTTCGTAATTATGATCATGGATGGCACTCCATAATTTAGCTGCATGAAGTTGAAATCCATTATCTGTACAAAGAAATCAAATGCGTCTGAAGAAGTGAGGGCTAACTTACAAAAACCTATACTAGAATAAATTTTGTCTGTAAAGAGCTTCTTGGCTTCTGTTTCATTTTAAAAGATTTTGGGTCATAGTTACATTTGTTGCATAGAATGGCACAACCATGATATAATGTTGGTATTACTATAGTCCCGCAAGCTCTGCTTATTCAAAGCACCCATTGAAGGTCTGCATCAGTAGTGGTATCATTTCTCCATTCATGGAGGAGGTCATATGCCATGATTCACGCTGGGCTCAGCATTACAGAACCAGGATCATATGCAAGCAGTATTTCACCCAGGATGATATGGAGAGATAGATAAAAATCAGTATTAGGATGATCCAGGGCCTATACAGGGAAGGCAATGTAGTAAATATAAAACCCTAAATATGAGAAAAAGACAGTCATATTTGTAAACTGGTTGGTAAATTCCATAGCAATCATACAACCACTTTCACGTTTACATCACATTTAAATTAATGAGACTTGTGCCTCTCACTGAACACATCATTGTAACCAAAATAAATAGTTGGGAGAGGAGATGGTATTGGAGAGCAAAGCAAGACACAAAGAAAGTAGATGTCTAGGCTGCAACACAAACTCGAACTGACCCTGAACTGAGCAGGATGGAGAACCAAATTCAGACTGTGGAAACCCAGGTTCAAATCACCTGTAAGACATGGTATACGCTGGGTCACCTTGGGTCAGTCACTGCCTCATGGGGGTAAGGATAAAATGGAAGAGGTCAGAAACACTTTGGAGGAAAGACAAAAAATGAGAAATACAGAAGTGTCAGTCTCACTGAGAATGGATACACCACCTTGGAGCTGGGCCAAGCAAGCATGGAGCCTGGAATACCAAAAGATAAGCGCCAGAGGCCTCTCATAATCTGACCCGGATGCCCAGCCTAGTCTGATCTTGTCATATCTTGGAAGCTAAACAGGGTCAGTCCTGGCCATTTACTTGGATGGGAAACCACCAAGAAATTAGGATTGGTATGGAGAGATAGGCCATGGCAAATCACATCTGTTCGTCTTTTGCCTTGAAAACTTTATGGGATTGCCATGAATCAGCTATGACTTGACAGTGCTTTACCCACCCCAAGTAGAAGCCCTAAATTGTAGTTTACGTAGTTTGTGCCCAAATCCAGCTCAGTTTACACAGGTGTCAGACTGTAAGAATAGAAAACTGCTGTTGAAATGTACTCTTGACCAGTTAGGGCAAGATGTGAGATGAAACAAATGAGGTTGTGGAAACTTATTGTCGAAGACTTTCACGGCCGGAATCACTAGGGTGTTGTGGGTTTTCTAGGTTGTTTGGCTGTGTTCTAGTAGCATCTTCTCCTGTTTCGCCTGCATCTGTGGCTGGCATCTTCAGAGGTTGTGGAAATTTTTGACAGTCAAGATTTCAGATTGGTTCTGTGTCTGACAGGTAAGTGTAGTACCTGAGCCCAAGGGAAAATAATATGGAAGCCACTGATAAAGGGCACTCAAATAATTAATATTGTGAAAACTCCACTAAAACTTTTCCATTCCTTTGTGTATGATCTTTTAAAAGAAGGAAAGATTGTGTCTCACCTCTTCTTACTTTATAGCCCATTATTCATTTGGCAATTTCTGTGGTAACCCGTTCAAGAGACCACCCATGGGTTCAGGGAATGCTTTGAGCAATTTGTTGTCAAACCTGTCAGTTGAAATCAATGTAAAGGACACTGAGCAGGCTACATGAAGCAGCAAAGTACTGAATTGTACATAAAAGTGTTACAGTTGGAAATCCCAGAGGGCAGAAATGGGGATGGTTGTGATGAAAGTCATACATTTTATACTGGAAAATAAAAATTACATTCTGTTATTAACTCTAGCATAAGCAGCATAAGCAGTAATGGAAAGTTCAGATTAAAAGACTTGATGTATTTTGCTGTTAAAAGTTTTTTCAGATACATGCTTGGTGTAAGATCCCAGAAAACTGGAAACAGAGTATAACCGTTCCCATCTTCAAGAAAGGAGAGAAATCCAACCCAACAAACTATAGACCTATAAGTCTATTAAATTCCTCCTATAAACTTTACACACACTTCCTCCTTGATAAATTAAATGACTGGGCTGAAGAGAACAAGATTTCATTATTGAACAGGCACATTTTAGGAAAAACCATAATACAATAGATCAGTGAACAGTTTTACATGATCTAATTCATAAATGCACTTCCATTAAAAGGGAAATTATTTGTAGCATTCATTGACCTTTCCTCGGCATTTGACTCTATAAATAGAGATATACTTTGGTCTAAAAGATCAAATATGGTTAAGAGAATGATCATAATCTTGAAAGAGCTACACTCAAATATAACTACCAGAATTAGAATTGGAAATAAGAGCTTGTTAACGGACAAAGTCCCCTTAGAGAAAGGAGTTAAACAGGGTTGCCTATTGGTTCCATTTCTATTCAACTTCTATATCAACAACTATATCAGGCCTAAAATCTACAGAATTTTTTCCTCCATCGCTCCACTTTAAGCCGATGATATGGCTGCCATGTCTTTCACCAAAATAGGAATTAAAAGAATGCTAAATTGGTGACATATTTGTAAAAACAACAAACTAAATATAAATTACAACAAAACAAAGATAGCGGTCTTTGGAAGGAGAACACTCTTAAATGGCAGATTGCTGGACAACAAGTTGAACAACTTAGGATCTATACTTAGGTATCGTTTTCCACACTTCCCTTTCCTGGAGTATATGAATAAAAGAAAAAATTTCAATAGCAACTTGTTCTATTAACTCATTATTAAAAATTTTCTTCACAAATGGGGGTCAATTAGTCCCTCCAGCCCTAAAAATTTTGCAAGGAAAGATCATTGCTCAAGTTCTTTACGGGGCTGAAATCTGGGGCTGGAAATTAAATATAATTTCCCAATTAGAAAGTATTCAGAATAAGTTCCTTAGAAAGATCTCAGGCCTCCCAGGCTCCACATCAGCCTGTTTGCTCCGCTCAGAAACTGGTGTTCTGGAAATAAAAACAAGAATTCATCTTAGGCTGCTCTTACACTATAAAAGATTAACAGGTCTATCTCAGGAACATCTAGCCAGTCTCAGTTTAGGTTATATGAATCAAACTAATATGTGGAAACAACCATTACATACACTATTAAATCTCCATGATATATCCTCCCTAGATTGTATCAAGGACTGGGACGTTAGTAAAATACGGGAACAACTATTTTAAAAAGACGCCCTCATGGATTAAGAAAGTGATGCAACTCCAAATTTTGCTCCCTGGTTTTTCAGGATAAAGAAACACAAATGTCTGGCCCCCTCTCTTAATCATCTCACAAATGCAAATCTAAGGCCGTTTCTGCATGGGCCAATAACAGCGCCCTAGGGGGTCAGAGGGCAGTGTGGGTGTGTCCCTCCCTTTGGAGCCTTGGAGGAAAGAAAAGGTAAGCAAACAGCACAGACCGGAGGCAGCTGTATGCGGAGCCACCTCTGCGGCCCACAGTGGCTTCAGGGCTGCCCGCATGGTCCCGTGTGAACAGTCCCACGGCTCCACCGGCATGAATTATGCCAGTGGCCAACCACTTCTGCCGCCAGTGCAGAAACTGCCTAAGGAAGGCTTTTACTAGCTTCGATTTCAATCCTTTCCCTCTAACTATTTAAATGGCAGATACGCAAATAAGCCAATTGGCCAACATATTTGTGTTTATGGTTCCGGCCAGCTAGAGGATGCTCTACATTATGTAATATTTTGCCCTCTATACTTCCATATCAGAAATAAAGATCTTAACAAATGTATTAGAGAAATTGAGAGATAGTGAGGGAAATAAATTGTGTTTTCTTATGTTTTTACAGAAATCACTAAAGAAGTGGCCTCTTTTACGTTCTTATCAATTAAGTTTAGAAGGAAGGAGAGCAATTGTGTTAGTGTATAGACATAATAATAAGATGCTGTTCTAACGTTATGATTTTAATTTTGTCTTATGCTACATAACTACTGGTTTTAATCTTTTATGTCATTCATATGTATAATTGCTGATGCCATTTGTATGGCCTATGGCTAACAAATAAATAAATGACATGTATTTTGCTGTTTATTAACCTCCTGTGATCTCCTCATTGTTCTCCATTGTTCCACTTATTTATTATGAACTTTGATATTATCACTTGGAAAAGAGCATCTGGTGCTGGTGGCTGGCTTTTGTTTTTTGAAAATGTCTTTGCTTTTAATGTTGCTACACCATCCTGTTTCCTTCTAGAAACAGAGGGATTATGCTTAATGTTATTATTGTGGATTACCGGTAATTAGAATGAAAAGAATGTGATTTTATACAGATAGTGTTAGACAGGACTAGCAAGGGTTAGATCAGCATGATTACTGTTCAGGGAGGGACTGCGGCTGTATGGTAAGAACATACACTTGGTACGCAGGAGGTCCCAGTTTCAATTCTTGCCCGTGCCTGGTAGTAGCAGGTATTTGGTAGTAGCAGGTATTTGAAAATATTTTTTTCTTCTGGAGAGGTCCTGCTGTTCAGTATAGATATTAAGCTACATAGTCTAAAGCAGCCTCGTATAATGCACTGATGTTGCAAATTACCCATCCTTTCTCATGTCCTCTCTTTAAAGGGATTTCCCCCTTACCATATTTTGCCATACGTTGATATTGCAGGCACATGGAAATGTTCCAGATAAATCACACTGTCCAGTGCCTGAAGTCAAACCCCAGAGGATGTGTGTACTGGGGAGACCAATGCGTCATTAAGTACTGGGAGTTTGATGTCTTCAAGAGCAGTGTTAGCATTGGATGGTTCTGCCACTGCGTGGTCCCAAATGGGTTGTAACTTTCAATGAACACTGTACTTCTCAACCATTTTTTTCCTATATAGTGTCAGTTTGAAATGATATAAAAGATTGTATGCCATGAGAATTGAATTTTTAAGAACTCCAGGTGGATAGTGGGTGGGGAGGGGGTCTTCTCAGTGGGGACACCAAATTTATGGGATATATTTCATGGTACCAACTATATTATCATCAGCCATCAACTTATGCTTTTCATCTTGGTGCTTTGGGAATGATTCGTCTTGATGTTCTTTGTGATTGCTGCTTCTGGTATAGTTTTAATGGACTTGTGGGGTTTGCTGTAGTTTTGTTGGTTGAAGGTAGCCTGGATGATTTTAAGGGACAGGTGGTCTTTGAATATTAAAATTAATGTTCATATATCATATTTAGAATATCCCTTTCTTTCCATCTTTCCCATATGTTAGCTTCTGCCTTTGTATTAGGTGCTAAACAGAACAAGTCTCATACCAGCATTGCTGAATTCTGGCCCCTTCCGCACACGCAAAATAATGCGTTTTCAAACCACTTTCACAACTGTTTGCAAGTGGATTTTGCCATTCCGCACATCTTGAAAGAGCACTGAAAGCAGTTTGAAAGTGGATTATTCTGCATGTGCGGAATGAGTGTGTGTGTGTGTTCTTTTTAAATCAGTGCTTTCAATACCCCATAAAAGAGAGAATCAAATTTTCTTAAAAGTTGGAGGGTCTCTTAGAAATCCGGCATGTTGATTACAGCACCAGCTACCAGTGAGCAGCATTAATCATCAGACAACAATATCTCCACTTCCAAAGTATTATCTGAAAAGCAGGTTTTAGGGGAGCTGATTCATGCATATTTGTCTCCTGGACAACTTAAGGTAATTATTCTGTCAATCTGTCCTTGTTACCTTTTCAGCCAGGGCAATTTTCTTCTAGCAGCAAACTGTCCCTCTTGCTTTGTCAAAAAGCTTTAGCAAGCGACAGAAATAGTCCAGTTACTTAGCACATTCGTAGATAACTGGAGTTCATTATTAAAAAATCTATACTTGCCTGTTTTCTTTTTTCCCCAGAGTTAATTATTATTAAATCTACGCATGCTCCTGTTTCCTTTTTGCCTGTTTGTTTGGTTTTTATTTATCTTTGCACATCAAGAAAAGCAATAAAAATCCTGTTAGAACAGTTCTTTAAGGTTGAAATCCTGTGCACATAAGATTAAACCTCAGTAAACTCAGTCAGATTTACTTCTAAGTAAATATGCATAGACTGGATTGTACAAACTCCTTATGGGCAAAATAGCCCTATAGTGACATTTTAAGGAAGTAAAAAAACAGTGTGTTGTTGTGGTTAGCATATTGGAAGACCCAGGTTCAAATCCCGATGGAAATTTGTTGGGTGACCTTGGGCTAGTAGTCACACACTCTCAGCCTTACTTACCTCACAGGGTAGCTGTGAAGATACAGTGGAGGAGAGCAGAATGATGTAAGCCAGTTTGAGGTCCCATTAGAAAGCAATGAAGGACATAAATGGATAAACAAAAGTTTTATTAGCAAGCCTAGCAGAGGTTGTATAATCACTTATTATTGCTTTGTGAATGGGCAGTGTACCTTGCATGCATTTTGTGGCTTGCATAGAAATGTTACTATACCTCTTACATTTCATTACCTGTTTACAATTCTGAGGGCTCCATTACTCCATTACTCCATTAATCGAACTAACCAACTAATGGAGCCAGTCCAATAATCTGTCAAATCCAACATTTTCAGCAGCTCTCCAGGATATTAGGAATGAATACTATACCCGGGGATATCAGGCATCAGAATGTTTGCATAATATATTCTGTATTCCTGAGCTGTAAAATCTTCTTGCAGTACGAAAATATGTCAAACCAGTAGCAGAAAGAAACCACACAAGGAGTTAGTCTTAGCAAAACATGCCATACAGCGCTCCTAGGAAATAAGATGCTTCAGATGATAACAAATACTCATCAAACTTGCAAAATATTCCAGGCACTTCATATCTTATAACTCCCACCTGTCTTCCTATTGCTGTGGGAGAATTTACTTGAGGCCACTCTGTAGATGTCTAATGGAATTAATTTATTTTGCATTTTAAAGATCCTAAACACATTTAAAATATGAAATCAATGTTTCAGCAGATTTTAGAAGTATCATTTCTTCGCAAAGGTGGAGCCATGATTAAAAAATAAACCTAGATCTGTCTAGTTTTCATAGGCAGACCATGGTTTGTATGAGAATTCTGGCTTGTTGGAAAATTTAGTACATAGAGAGGGCCTTTTCCCACTGATTCATCCTTTTATAAGAATATTTTAAGTGATCCCATTTATTTTAGCCTCTAAAAGTTTCACCTTAGAGCAGAGTTGAAAAATTTCCTATCAAGGGATCATATGGGAGGTGTGCAGGTGGCTGTATATTTTTAAGAACAGGTTGCTTCTTGTAGAGGATGCTGTTTAGAACAGGAATAATGATGGCTTTCAGAGTACAATTAAGGCTTTGAAACCACTGACTTTTTCAGACCAAGACAAAAGGAGAATTTCCCTTCAGGGGATCTGTTTTCTTTGGTCATCTTATTGTGCCACAGAGAGAGGTTTCCTGATTGGCAGCTTCTGTTCCCAAAAGTAATGAAAAACAAGATGATGAAGGACAGCAATAAAGGGCTTTGCAGATAGAGATCTGATTATACAAATTAAACAATGAGATTTTGCCTAGATTCTTAACTAAACTTTTATTATGTTGTCCTGTGTTCATCCTGTTTATTGTTCTGGCTTAATTTAGCTTTCTCTTTGGTAAAATTGAATCTTGCCCAGTTCAATCCACATCCTCAATCTAACTATGACCATATATATTTGTTTATTATTTATTTAGAATTTGTATGCACTGCCCGAGGTGGCTCACAAAATAAATCATAATACAACTATGAAATGGTAAAAATTATTAATTGTAAACATTTAAACTCACTGGAGGGAGATAACTTCCCACATGCAACCCAGACACTGTCCCTGATGCATTCTCCTTGACCTCCCAAACCCACTTTAACATTCCCATAGTGCATTTTTTTTTCTTTTAGGTGTTATTGGTTAATATTATTTCCATTAATTTCAATACAATGCAGGTGTTTTGTTACATTTGCATCTTTCCTATAAGGAGATCAAGAATTTTAGATTGACAGCATCCTCATGAGATTTATTTATTTACTTTCTAAATAGTTTGTCTTTCTGCCTGAGACTCAGGGGACGGTTGGGAAACAGCGATTTGCCCAAGGCTGTCCATGAGTTCCATAGATGAGCAGAAATTAGAATCTGGGTCAGCCAAATCCAGTTTCAGCACTTCAGCCTTTCGTCACAATGACTAGCACCATCTCCAGTTCCATCTGATTTCCAAGCTGGCAGACCAGGAACATTATCACAGAATCATAGAGGCAACACAGCCAATCTAGCCAACCCTCTTCTCAATGCAGAATCAACCTGGAGCATCTCCAACAGGTGTTCATCCAGCTGCTAATGAAGACTTCCAGAGAGCTCAACACCTCCTTAGGCAGCCAATTCTACTGCTGAATTGCTCTCACTGAAAAACAAACAAAGGCCGTTTCCGCACGGCCTCCCTGTCGCCTCCACGCCGGCGAGAATTCCGCCGGCGTGGAGGCGAAGTCCGTTCGCATGCACGCATGCGGACGGCCTCAGCAGAGGCCGGCAAACGGCAGGCAGCTCCGCACGGAGCCGCCTCTTCCCCCTGCCCCGTCCCACTCACCTTGTCCCCGTCGTCGCCTGCTGGCCGTCGAAGCCCCGCCCACGCTGCCCTCCGACCTCCAGGGGTCGGAGGACAGCATGGGCGGGGCTTCAACGGCCAGCAGGCGACGACGGGGACAAGGTGAGTGGGACGGGGCAGGGAGACAGCGCACCGCGCCGCCGGGAAGACGCTTTTCCCCCCAACAACAACCCTTTAAAGGGTTGTTGTTTAGGGCGGCCTGATGCCGCCCTGGGGGAGGGGGAGGGCAGTCAGGTCGGCGCTGCTGTGTGCGAACGGCGGCCTGGGGGCGGCGTTTTTACCACCCCCAGGCCGTCGTTTTTGGCCCATGCGGAAAGGGCCAAACCTTAATGTCCAGCCAGTACCCATCTGCCCATAATTTGTACCCATTATTGCGAGTCCTGTCCCCCAGAGTCAGACCTGCACAACCGGACCTGCACAAGTCATATATTTTCACAAAATATTTTGCAAAATCACATGGGATTCAGTTTTCCTAATATAACCCAAACAAAATGATCATAGCAGTATGTAAGCAACCATAAAATTGTAAGAAGACCCCCTGGACCAGACTGAAGGTTCATGAAGCTGAGCCTCTTGTTTCTCACAGTGGCCAACCAGAGGTTTGTAAGAAGCCCAGAAATCACCCACTATTAATACATGAATTATCCTTTCATAATCTTCCCAGAGATGTAGATCCTTCTTAAAAGCTTCTTTGATGCATCTGGCTTGCTACTTTTAGAAACAGAATGCTGGTCTGATTCAGCAAGACCCTATTTATGTTCATTCAGTTTCACTGATTAAGGGACAGTGGGAAAAGCAATTGAATTAGTCAAGTATTCCATGCCAGATCAGCATTAATAAGGGTCACATTTCAAGCTAACCTTTAAAAAGACCACCAAAACATGACACAACTCTGGTGGATCTCAAACCACATACCTCCCATCTGCATTTTGTGCACAACAACCAGAATGGTGTAGTGGTTAAGAATGGTGAAATTTAATCTGGAGAACCAAGTTTGATTCCCCACTCCTCCACATATGCAATGGTCTCTAATCTGGAGAACCAGGTTTGATTTCCACTCCTACACATGAAACCTTGGGCTAGTCACTGTTCTCTCATCTCAGCCTCATCTACCTCACAAGGGTTCTGCTGTAGAGAGAGGAAGGGAAGGTGTTCGTCAGCTGTTTTGAGACTTCTTATGGTTGAGAAAAGTGAAGTATAAACTCTTCTAGTTTCTGCAGGCGTAGACATAATGGTGCATAATAAACTTCACATCTTTTCATTTACGTATTTTGCTTTTTTAAATAGTGGAAATGTTACCAAAGATAAAAACATCCTGTAATTGTATGGTTGCTAGGAATACTGAAAGTGGAAATTAAAAAAACGCCTCCATATGTTTTATCCAAGAAACAGCTATAACAAGCTGGTTATTTAAAATGAAGGCCTGATAAGGAGATCACATTGATTAGCTATTCCACGACTCCTTATGGAAAGCTTCTTCTATGAGCACAAAAAGCAAACTATAGGTAACTCAGGATTGTGGTAATACCATTTCATACTTGTTCCATTCTAATAGCAACTAAAAGCTCCGTTGTCTGTGATGGCCACAAGCAACCAACATTTACTAAGAAATCTTACATGCACATGTAGTCTTGCTTAACATTTCTCCCAATTTTAGTTTCTCTGGCAATGCCTGAATAAGCTTGATGGTAAATTTATGTCATGCATGTCTAATTCTTACCAGCTTGAAAACAAATTATGTCTTCAAAAATCTGTAGTTTTTAAAGATCAGAACAGCAGGGAGTATGCTATACATGCTCAATAAAAACTTAATATTACAAACAGTAGAAGGGTAGGGAAGGGACTTGCACAAACTGATAGATCTAAGCTTTGCTCCATTAATATTTCTTTAGCTGCACAATATCATCATCATCATATTTATTTACAGTCAACAGACCCATAAAAACATATTAAAAGAACTAATAATTTAACAAGTTTAAAATACATTCTGGAAAAATACAAAATTAAAATTGTTCAAATTAAACCTAGTCAATTTGTCAGCAATTAATCTCACAAGCCAGGCTACATGTGGAAACCCTAATCCTTGCTGCTAAAGACAGAAATTTAGCAACCGCAAGAGTAATATTTGGACATTTGTCCTCTAGGAGAGTCTTAACAAAAATCACAGGTGCATAATAGAAAATGTATTTAAGTGGATCATATTAGAGATGCAGTGGGTTATTTGGTCTATGATTTCTAGAATTCCAGTGTCAACATCATGTATGGAGACCTTCTGGTATCTTGTCAGATGAACGTTAAAGTGGAAGTGCAAGACAGCAACGTCAATTGTTATGGCGACTGCTTAATTTCTAGAAAAATAGGAAGGTCTCAAGTCTGCAGATATCATCCTCTCATCCAGAAAACCTTCTGCTGAATGCCTAATTCCTTGTGTGCAAAGACTCTGCCATTACTCTGTGAAGAAAAGCCCTTTTGCCAGTAGTGGGATCCAAAAATTTTAGTAACAGGTTCCCATGGTGGTGGGATTCAAACTGTGGCGTAGTGCCAATGGGGCTGGGCGGGACACAACGGGGGCCTGGCCGGGCATTCTGGGGGCAGGGCATTCCTGGGCGGGGCTGTGGCAAGGATGCAGCCACTGCGCTGGTCCTTGGGTGGGAAACGCAGGTGCAGGCTGCCACACACGCCGGTTCACCTCCTGTTAGACTGCTTCAAGTTCTGAACGCTACTGCTGAGAGGAGGGGCGTAACTAAGGCAAAAATCACGTGGCAAAATCACCAATTAGTAACCTCCTCTCGGGACACACAAATAATTAGTAACCTACTCTCGGGAACCTGTGAGAACCTGCTGGATCCCACCTCTGCCTTTTGCCCATTTTCACTTTGTATGGTCCTGTGCAGTGGTGTGATTCAGATTTAATAACTGGTTGTTTACAAGCACCATTTTAGCAACCAGTTCTGCCGAAGTGGTGCGAACCTGCTGATTCCGACCACTGGTCCTGTGTAGAGAGGCCATGGCAAGTAGTGAAGTAGGATGTATAGCCAGAAGTACTGTTTGTTATGGGCAGTTTACAGCTATGGTTGGTTTTGCATCATAGCAGTGCCTATTCTAATTCTGTTGGCTCTGTTTATCCCTTAAAAAGTGTGTGGACTGAACAAGTGAAGGGGGGGAGAAAGATCATGCCCCTGCATCCAACCCCCCACCTCCATATGCTCAGCCAAAAGTGTAATGGTATAAAGTATATAATGGTACACATCCAAACTGGGAATCCTGCAAAAGAGAGGTTTGCTGACTATCCACAATCTGTTTGCTTACACCTGTGTTCAGATTTTCAACTGATTACTCATATGTTGAGGAATAAGAACAGCAGTGGGTACAATCCTGCCTCTTGAATGGCAATTCCTAATCCAGTCTCTGCTAGCCTGCTTTGTTAGTGTATTATTACAATTGCTTCTATTTAAATCCGAAGGGTGTTTTTCATAGGATCGTTGCATGTTCGAAATAACTCTATAAACACTTTTGCCTATTTCACGCTTAGGTTTATCCATACAAATGGTTAGGAGTATTTTAACTGGATTGTGAATGTTTAGGCAATGCAGCAACAACATTCTGATCTGAATGTTGAAGTCCCATTTGAAAATACAAATGATGGTTGCATCCAAATTGTGAGCCAGAAATCTCTACACAAATAGGGCAGTCAGGCTGGAGACCTGCTAAACTTGTGATACCTCTTCAGTTCTGCAACAGATTTTCTATATAGTATACTAATTAAAGCTGAGAAAGAGGCCTCAGTATAAATAGTCACAATAAATCAGCTCATGATTCTAATCATTATGTTCCAGAAGAGTTGATACATCTCCTTCATTTGCAGCTATGGAATTCATTTAACACAGAAGAGATACAAGGAGCCCCAAGTGACTGGTCCATTCAAAGATACCTAAGTTAATTCTATTTTTGCAGCATTGGAATGACTGTAATGATAAACAATGCTATTTACTTGGTCACTGGACCATTGTTCTCCTAATAGCATATTTTTCCATGTTGGAAAGTGTACAGATGCTTTCATGGACAATATCACATGTGATTACAACACAGACACAAATGTCAGCTTGTTCCTATATACCCCTAAAGAGTTGCTGCCAATACAGGGACAGTGATTAACATTACAATTTTAAGAACAGTTTTCTGGGAATAAGACCTGTTGAATAGACTTCTGTAGGAATTTCAGTAGAGTTGCTTAGGATGACACCATTAGTCAGCATTAGAGGTTATAAGGTAGTTCAAGTATTTGGAATTAGGTTATTAAATCCTGGACTAAATTAGCTTAGACATTTTAAATCTTAATTAATAGCAATTGTAGTTGGAGGGAGGTTAGATCAGAAGATTTGATCTGCGGGCAATAAACCCTATCTCCCAGTTGACCCCCTCCTGATATTATTTGTGCCAATAGAAAACCCTTGTGTATCCAGATGTACTAATGAAACCAATGGGCCAATTCAGAGTAGGGGATGAATCCTCTTGAGGAGGCAGTTCGAGGCTGTGCCAATGTGTTTGCCCCCACCACCAGTCCAGTGGGCACCCATGCCAATGAACAAGGCAAAGGTGTCAGCAGCTGACCACCCCTTAGCTTTGTGGCAGCAAAAGCTGGAAGTCTGGCCCACTGCAGAGTTGTGCTGGCATCCCAATCGGACACTGTCATTTGGGAGTGGGGCTGGAGCATTCCAGGGACTGGAGCTGATGTTAGGGGCTCTGGATTGGTCTGCCTGAGCAACAGAATATATAAGTTGAGACTTGGAAAGAGATTTCTGCAAACATAGTCCATTTTGCATGTAGCCTGTCTTAGATTCATCATAGCTTCTAGGTGTGCAAGTATAGGTAGACATGGTATTCCTTGGATTTGTGCTAGGATCCTCCCAGTACCTACAGGCAAAACAGTGTTACTGTGGATTGGAAACACTCATAGAAATTAAAGAAGGTCAACTGACTATAACCATTTTTTTTTAAAAAAATGCATTAATAGATGTTTCCCTACAAATGGAATTTTTAAAAAATAGCTGTGGAAGTAGGCTTCAATATATCTTCTCATCCTAAGTGCATTTCTAAGATACAATAGCACCTTTTTGTGACTTTTATTTATATTTGGTAAAATTACACTTCCTTCCACTCTACCTCCTATAGTGATGGGATTTCTGAGGCTTCACTTTTCAATCACAATTTGCAGAAATATTTTAACACTGTGGACTGTGAGTACAACACATGCTTTGTTCATAACTAAGCACTAGCAACTTTTTGAAATGTCAGTGGTGAGATAGAATCTTTCGTTCGTAGAGGTTCAGACAAAGAGGTTCTAAAGCCCATTTGAGTAAGAAAATACAATTTCTGCTGGACAGCTTCAGCCAATCTTATTAGAGCAACAAACACTTAAAGATTAGAAACCTTTACTATTCAAGCCACAGAAATCTGCATGAGTAATTATGAATTGCTAAGGAGCAGGACTGAGCAGCATACGGAACAGTATTCAAACAGTAGACTGTTTGTCCTGTTTTTATTTATCAGAAGACACCACTGAAAGGTGCTGTCAAACTGTTGCATTTAAATTCTGAGATTTAAAGAAAAGACCTCTATTCCAAGCTAAACATTGGAAAGTAATAAATCACAAAGAAAGAAAGATTCTTCTCTTGCTAAGAGCTAAGATAAATTTATGGAATTAGAGTGTTTTCTTGCTAAGAGCTGACATAAATTATTGAATTAGAGTGTTGTCTTTTCTATCCACAGCTAAGTGGGCACAACCTGTACACACTGATGGCCAACCACTAGCTATGTAGCTGAATGCTGAATATAGCATCCACAGCAGCTAGCTGGAAAATTTTGCACTTGGGAGCAATTCTGTGACTACTTTAATGGGTCTGCATCAATATATGTGGCTACTGAATCATATCTAAAGCTCTTAGGACCACAAAGCAGTAATATTTTGTGCTTCCTTCTATTCCTTGGCATCTGCTATTTGTAAGATTGTTCAGAAAAAATATTTTTTGTTGCAAGCTCAGGGCTATCAAAATTTATAAAACGCACATGCAAACAGCATTCACACATATACACATAGATATATATAGAAAATTAATTACTTTACAATATCTTCCATCCAATTTAAAACACACATTAGGAGAAAAAAAATAAAATCCTTAATATGTGTTACTAGTATTTAGTATCAGATAAAATGTTCAAAGGACACAAGATACCTGATTAAGTTTGCCAAGTTCAGATATGGAATACCTTATGTATTCAAACTTATGTTGATTGGCTTTTGGGATAGAGAAGAATAACTTGGCAGAAATTGCATGGAATATGCTTTTTGAACTACTATGCAGCTGCACTTAATTTGCCCTGTTGATACAAATACAAAAGTACAATGGGAACTTTCAAGGTTTATAAATGTATTAAAATCCAGCCAAGTTTGAACAAACCAGCAAGGGCACAAACCCTTGGGGGAAAAACCACCCAAATTGATACATAATTTAAATAATGTAAAAGAAAATATTAAAGTCATTTATTCTTCTGTAGAGGTCTGTTCTTGGCAGTGTATTCCCTGGGAAGACAATTTCCTAGGGAAGATTGGAAGGACTTCGAAGTTATCTTCCTTGTAATCCACACAATGGAAGTCATTGTTGAATATAATGGCTTGCCACCAGAGAAGGTGAGCCAAACATGTCTGGAAACACTTGATTCCTGGCAATACTTTCTACCTAAACTTTTGTTTATAGCTGTAGGTCATCATCCAACAGGAGTCTGGTTTTCTGCACTGAAGCTATAAGATCCACTGGTTTGCATGATCCACAATGAATCCTTGCTGTGTGGCCTACTGTATCCCACAATTGCTGTAGTGCCTGAAAAGTGGAGCTGACTAATTTAGAATGACTGACTTAAGAATATACATGGTTTCTGCTTCTTGAGAATGCAATTTCCCAGATCAATTAAGAAGTCTGGGTGAATTGTTTTATTACCCAAAAGGTTTACAAGATATGTATCTTGGCTATGGAAGCATGCCTTGTAACATGTCCAGAGCACACATACACACATGCCTCCAGGGACAAGTCTACCTTCTGCCAGATATATATCAGGGTCTAAGATTTAGGCAACACCTCATATGAAGTAAGCAGATTCTTGGAAATGAATAGAAATAAGTGTAAAGTTTAGTGCTTATTATGAAAAATAATAGCATAGGGAATTGGTAAACAGAATACAAGTGTGAGGAACAATCACACCCACTAACAGTTCTACAAACCTAACTTGACCAACAGTGTGATCCTAAACAGAATTACAGCCTTCTAATCCCATTAATTTCAGTGGACATAGAATAGTGTAACTTTGCTTAGGATGTTATTGTAAATTCTGACCAAATTAGTTTTGCTGGTCCGAAGAGAGATTTGGGGGGAGGTTAAGGAAGAAGTAGATTTCTGGAAGGTTTGTCAGAAAGAAGGAAAAACCAGTGATAGAGGAAGCAAAATGGAAACACAATATGGTGTTCTGGGCACCTGTGCATAGGCGTTCCTCTCATTGGGCAAAGTGAGCAGCTGCCCAGGGCGCCACCTTGTGGTGGGCGACAAAAATGTAGGTTCGTTTGTGGGGGACTTTGTATTTTCAGTGTTTTTTCCGTTTTTGGCCTGCAGGGGGCGCATATTTTGGGCTAGCAGCACCAAAAGTTCAGGGATTTTTTGGGAGACTCTCCTGTTGATATGACCCGGGTTTGGTGAGGTTTGGTTTAGGGAGTCCAAAGTTATGGACTCCCAAAGGGAGTGCCCTCATCCCCCTTTCAGCATGGATTTAAAGGGAGAATATGAGGTCCCCAGTTTTAACATTGAAAGGGATGCTGTTTCAGGGTGGGGGATAATCCACCCCAAAATAGCGTCACTTTCAATGTTGTTTAAACTGGGGACCCCAGATTCTCCCTTTAAGGTGGATTTAAAAGGAGAATCTGGGCCCCCTAGTTTAAACACCATTGAAAATGATGCTGTTTGGGGGTGGATTCCAGCATCACTTGTTTAAACAAGGGAGCCCAGAACAGTTCCCCCAATTGGGGGGACTGGATACAACACCATAAAATGTTTTCATAGCAGTAATAAAACATTTTGAAAGCATTTTGAAAATGTTTTCCAAAAATTATTTCTGCTGTGTGGCATGGCCCATTGATGTTCAGATTTGTGAGTTGGGGGATGTTCTATAATGTGGTGGTGACTTTGAAACGACCTGGTGGAAAAAATCATTGTTTGGTCACGGTGGGGGAGGGTGGCTGCCCATGGAGGGGCCATCAAATTCAGGTTTTGCCCAGGGCTCCAGTTTGCCTAGGTATGCCTCTGCATCTGTGTTAGTTTCAAGGGCAATGAAGCTTCTTACACAGGTTACCAATACACAGTTCCACCAGTACCTCAGTCAAAACCAAACCAAATTTTGGAAGTCCGCGAAGCTATCTATACTCAAAGGGTGTTATGATAGAGAGGGAAATAGCAGGATATTCCTCAAACTGGATTGGATTGGAGCCAAAACATATTTCATTAGTAAACTGGATGAATAATGGGTAGAGGGGAAAGTATCTTCCAAGGAGGGTGATACTGGGGATACCCATGTCTTCTTTGATGAGGTTTATAGCCCAAATATATTGTTACCATTCGGTGAGACAGAATTAGGGAAGACATGGGAAATTGAATAAAAATATTCTGCGCAATGAATGTGCTTGCATGTCACCTCTGAAACTTATTGTCCATGCAACAAAAGATGCTTATGCAGCCAACGTCAATGGAACATGAGTTATTTGTTCAAGAAATGGCTAGCAGTCAAAAAGACTGAATACACAAACAATACTTAACAAATAGTATTTACACAATATATAGAAGTGCTATCAACTCAAGCTTAGGCCGTTTCTGCACAGCTATTTACACAGACGATCCCGGTAGGGGTGGGGAAGACTGCACAGCCTGCGTAGAGGTTGCGCTGCCCCTGAATGCCTTACCGTCCCCTCCGGCCTTCCGCCGCATCGCACAGGCCAGCGGACACGCCCCCCTGTCCTGCGCGACAGCTCTGGAATCGCAGGGCAGAGGGGGGGTGTCCCCTGGCCAGTGCAACGCACCGGAAGGCTGGAGGGGACGGTAAGGCATTTGGGGAGGGGGGGATAGAACAAATTATTGGGGGGGATATTTTGGATTTTTAAATTTTATTTAGATTTAATCTGTAATATTTAATTACTACCTACAAGCTGACTTGAATAATCAGTATTCCAGACCATGTCTCTCTATTCACACTCCTTTCAATGAAATATATCCACTAGGTTTAATTCAAACCAGAACTTACCTTATGAGTTCCAAAGGCTAATGTCAGTGCCTGGGTCACCACTGTGCTTTCATTCCCTTCTGCCATACTTACAGTGTTACAGGAAAGGATTCAGTATCAGGGAGTATGACTTCTAGACTGGCTTGAACACTGACATTTTCGTCTTTAAAATATAGTTTTGTTGCCTTCTGCAAATGTATCTTAACTCCCTTGGACTAAAATTAGCAAGACATATCAAGCAAGACCGCTTTCTCTCCCCCTTGAAAATGATAGCCCAGATGAATGCTCCTTTGCATTATAGATGCAGTTTTCTAAGGATGGAGCACAAAAGCAAAAGAATTATGAAAGCTCTTCTTTGGAGGAAGTAGGCTTTCGTTTGCAGTTTTAATGTTTGTATGATCTTATGTTTGTTTATGTGTACTGATTTTTTAATTTCTGTTTTTTATACTGACTTGAGTTTTACTTTGTATTTAGAATATTGGCCTATTATTTGCAACTTTTGTATTGATTATGCAACTAGCTGTCATTGCATCAGTATTAGTTTTGTGTCCATCCTCCCCACCAGCTAATTGTTGTGATTATTGTTCCTCTGGAATAACCATATTTGTCATCTCGGAAGAAAATCTTATCATTTCTTTTCTGAATGTTCTTACCGTACTTTGTAGTTTTACATTGTTGGGTATTTTCACTTCAGGATTTGTACTTAATGGATTTGACTTAATTCCCAAACCACATGTGAAAAAAATGTGTATCATAACTTCATCAGACATGAGAGTTATTTGCTGTAATTAATGATGCAAGTCTGTTTGGCAGGTCATGAAATTATACTTATTTCCTTGGTAAATGAACACAAAGGAATTCCAAGTTCAGTGACAGCAGAAATGCAATCTTTTGCTAGAATTTCCTCTGTGTGTGTCTATATGATCTATTTTAGAGTCTACAGAAGCAGGAGAAGATTTATTGGTCATGTTTGGTACATTCAGGAGTCTGTTGAAGAATTTGTAATGTTTTGCCATGGAGCAGAATGAAAGCACAGGGTAGAGACACATTAGAGGGTAATAATTTTTTTTTAGATGTATCCCTGCACCTACAATTGGTAGATCTTTTGAAATTAACCTGTAGTTTCCTGAAAGAAGTGTAAAACAGGATAATTGTCACAAAATAAGTGATTTTCACAAAGAATGTTTAAATTTCTGGATTGTAGACAATTAAGACCTGAGTATGTGGACTGAGAGTCAGAAGCGTAGCAAGGGAGAAAAGTGTCCGGTGCACCGGTGCATTCTCCACCCCTGTCCCGCCTCAGAATGTCCCCACAATGCCCCCAGAACGTCCTTGTCACACCCACACAGGGACGCCCGCCTAGTGCATCGCCCCCCTTGGAGCTACACCTCTGCTGAGAGCTGTCTTCTGCTGGAGATAAATCAATGAATTTCTTATGCAGCATGGAAAATATCTGAAAATGTGTTTGTTGTAGTATTTGATGCAGTGGCAGCACCAGAAAAAATATTAGAAGGTTCAGAAGGAGCAAAGGACAGTTCTGGACGTGGTGAAAGAAGCTTTGCCCCAAGTATTAGATTTCATGGTAATGATCCAATTTTAAACATATTTTCTCTAAAGGAATGTAACTTTTTTTTTAAAAAAATGTGTCAATTATGCAATTAATTGAAAAAATTAACAGCCACGAAGACTAGGAGTTTGAAAAGTTTATTTTCTATTGACATTGCTCCTGAAATGTGTTTTCGTGGGCCCCAGAGAAAAAATTGTTTGTTCACAGCCAGTACTTGAGGAAAGTATTGTGGCATATTATCTGTGCAGAGGTGTATCTACAATAAATAGTGCCCAGGGCAAACAGTGAAATTGTGCCCTCCCCAGCATCAGTAGCGTGGATGCTGCAGTTCCTGGTGCCTCAGTAGGGCACCACTGAGCCCAGGGGCGGGCAGAGCCTCCACTGCCTGCCTACCTTCCTGGGTGACAGAAGCCTGCCCCAAGTAGAGGACAGATGGCCGGCAGCACTGGAGGTCCATGGAGTCTCCAAATCTGCCACTCCCCTCACCTGCCATGAAAGGCAGGCTGGAGGACCCCTGCACCTGGAAGATCTGAGGCGGGGATGCCACCGCTTACCTTCTAGCTCCCTGGAGTGGGCAGTTCCTCTTCATGCTTCACTCCATGCTGGCAGGGCAGGACAAGCTGCTGCCCCAGGTTCCTCTTGGTGTTTCCAAGATACCACAAATGAGTACGTGTCTCTGCCTCTTCACCTCTTGTTGCCACAGCTGCTTGGTCAGACGATCAAAATTCAATCTCCTGCTGCCTGGCACCCAACTCGGGGGGGGGGGGGTAGCTTTGCTGGCTTGCCTGCCAACCAAGGTCATACTCAGACTGCCTTCCTGGAAGGAGGGGAGTGGTTGGTCAAATGTACACCCATGTGACCCAGGTGTCTGGTGCCTGGGGAGAGATTTTCTTCCTGCCTCCCTAAGATCCATCTCTGCATCTGTGGAGTTCATTCTGTAGAGTTCATTGAAAAACATCTTCTTTCTTCAAGAAGATTAAGTACTTGGGGTATTGTGGCAATTTTTGGTCTCTCATTCTTACCTCTGCGGAAATGTTGGATATAACATGAGTTCTGTTTCATTTCCATCCATATCACACCTGTAATATCAAGCAAATGGTCTGAGTTTTTCTGGATCAAAAAGTAACAACATGGAACTGAAAGCACTGATCAAAGTCAGGGGAAAGCAGAGCTTACTCTACAGCTGACAGATGAAGGTACATCTGTCTGCACACAAGCAATTAGTTATGAAAATAAATAAAGGTTATGTTCTTCCCACAGCAGCTATATGAGCAAAACTTATGTCAAAAAAGAAGGGTAATGTCAAGATAGGGGAAATGCATTGTGGCTACTTCCGGAAATTTCTTCCTGAGGAAGTAGGCCCAGAAATAGACAGTGGAGTAACTTCACAGTAGACAGTGATTGCTGTTGGCACTCTGTCAGCCACAAAAATTTGGAACAGGTTAGTATAAACATTTATAGTATCAGTAGAAAATGTACAAAATTAAAGTGGAAAAGAATTTAGCGGGGGAGGTTTGTTCATACATTTTAGAGTGTTCTTCCATGGTGTATTTCTTTATTCTGTGACAATATTATTTACTGAAGAAATCCAGAGGCTTGGACTTCACAACTCACTATTGCTTCCAAGAAAAGAAGGCCATACTGCAGCCAAAAATTGACATACCCTGCAGAACAAATTAAGTTGATCAGAAAAGCATACATGGAATCGTGTACAATCTGAGGGAATCAGGTTATGTCTGTTCTATAGCAATACTGCTGTAAAGTGAGATTTTCCCATTTTCCTAGTCAACTTGTACTGTATATAAATCATGCTGGTAATGTAATTAAGTTGAGTTTTTCTCTGAACATTATCTTTAGACTGACCCTCATAAAACTACTAAAATTAAGGAATTCTACTTAACACAAGCAAATTACACTTGCTAACTGCACCTTCAACACTTTTAACAATTGCAAATGGTTCTTTCTCCCACCCTGGCTATTTCACAGGTATATCTACTCCACTTGCTTTACTGCCACCAGATCCTCTGAGGATGCCAGCCACAGATGCAGGCAAAACGTCAGCAGAAAATACTAATGGAACATGGCCATACAACCCGGAAAACCCATAACATCCTAATTTCCAAAGTCACTGTTTTCTGAGAGCCAGCATGGTATATATCTGGAGAACCGGGTTTGAGTCCCCACTCCTTCACCTGAATGGCAGACTCTTATCTGGTGAACTGGATTTGCTTCCCCACTCCTATACGTGAAGTCAGCTGGGTTACCTTGGGCTAGTCACAGTTCTTCAGAATTCTCTTAGCCCCACCTACTTTACAAGGTGTCTGTGGCGGGGAGAGGAAGGGAAAGTGTTTGGAAGCCTCTTTGATTGAGTCTCCTTGCAGGAGAGAAAGGGGAGTATAAATCCAAACTTTCTTCTTTATTCTAGGCTCCTCTGAAGCATTTATCTGTAATAGCCCTTGTTATATGGGGTTTGTTATCCATACAGAGGACAGCCAGTTTACTATTAGATACAGTGTTGGACAGAAGTGGTAACTGAATTTATCAGTTTTCCTGTGCCTGCATTGACTGTAGACATTGAGTTAGTTCTGGTCGTTGACCACTGGGCCTGTGATGTCCTTTTGAACCTGAAGCTGAAACACCAGATCTCTCAAATACTGAGTTTTGCCAGCCTTTGACAATGAACACTGCCATTTCCTCAGTTGTGCTTTATCAGACTATTAGGATTGGGTAATGTCAATTTAGCATCACATTTCCAGTGAGTTTTGTGGCTCTGCAAACTGGGGGGGGGGGGGGGAATATTTTGGAAAAAAGCACTTAACATTTAAAGTACAGTATCTTGACAGAATGTGAGTTGCAAGGATGCTGAGCATCTGAAGCAGGCACACTAATGTTGCCCATTCCTGATAGTCACAACAATCCTCCATCCCGGAGCTCCCTGAAAAGGCAGAGTAACCAACCTGGCACTTTAATGGCAATCCACACACATCATCTGATCCCTTTTGCGGAGCTGCTGAAACAGCACAGTCCTTCTAATAATATCACTGTCCAAACTTCCCAAAATAACTACGTAGATTGTGAGATGAGACGAAGCAGCCAGCACCTTCCAAAAGATAGAGTTTTTCTTGGCTTGATTAAGTTGAAAACTTCTATTTCTGAGCTCTGTGTTTTACGTTCACCACCTGTGAAACTGGTGTTTGCCTTGGCAAATAGTGCAGAAGGAATATGTTCATCTCCAAAAATGCAGGAGAACATAACAGGACGTTCTGGCCAACCATAGTCCCCAGTGGTACTCTAAATGGTAGAAAAAACATGTTTCCCTGTCATACTTTCTACCACACCAACTCTGATTGCAGCACTAGTGGATGGGGGAAGGAGAGCAGTGGCCTCTGTCCCTCAGTCAGCCATGTCCATTACTGTGGGGCTAAGACTTCCTCCCTTGAAGCCTCAGTAAAGAATGGGAGGAGGTTTCCCTGCTTCCTCCTTCCTCCTCCTCCTTGTAGGTTGCTTGCTTGCTTGCTGTCTAAAGTTCTAACCTGGACTTCTTCTTGGCTCCTGGCTTCTGTTGTTATTTCTCTCTGGTAAGAGATACCGTTTCGTTACAGCAAAGTGCGCAGAGGCAGGACACAGTGAACCCAGACATGTGTGTGTGCTGAGATCAAAAGAAACTTGCAGCCAGTTGGCAGTTTCAAACTAATATCAGGAATCTTTATTAGAGAACTCCATTCTAAATAGGAAAGCAAAGAGATAGGTTCTCTTGCCTAATCTAACTGGCTGGCTGGAAAAAGATGTTTTCTGCCTCTCTGCACACACAGTGCAAGATTGTGCAAGAATGGTGGTGTGTAGAGGAGAAGGAGGAGGGAAGGAAGTTTCTGAGAGTCGCAATCTACATGCCAGTGTCAGAACAGTAGGGGAAAAGTCCCCAATGTTTTGACCTTCTCTAGCTATCTGACTGATCAGTCCCCTGTCATTGAGGCAGGATGCAGCGCAAAGCCCTTCACTTCTAACAGCTTCAAGGGATTTAAAAAGAACCGTGGCAGCCACTGCAGGTTCTGTCCCCCAAACCCTGGCCTCACAAGACTTCCATATCTCCCTGACAGTTCTGTATCTCAGCAGAAGCAGTATTGGTCCCTGGCCCCCATCAGCATGGTGGGCTGGCTGATTCTTGTGTGTGCCAGCTCCCTGACAGAATTGCTGCTTAGACTGACATTTACCCCACACCTGCTTGCTCTCTGCACATGTCTGTCTTCCTGGGTATGGCCTCACTCCTCCATCAAATCAGTAGCAGCATTTTAAGAATCAGAGAGTTGTCCATGAAGCTGACCTTGCCACTCCTGCCACTCCGCTTGTCACAGTGGCATTGCTGGAACAGGCCACTGCCAGAAGGACCATCTCCAGACCTACTGCCAGGACAACTCATGGCATGTTTGGAATCTGAATAAAGTGATGCATCCCCAAATATATGTTAATCCTATCACCATACAAGTCAGGGACTTGATAGGGGCTACTCTAGAGAAAACCATTTAAGGACTGCAGTGAGGAACACTTGAAATTGTTGCTCTTTTGCCTGACCTTGCTTATGTGTAACTGGCCTTTGTGAGGTCATTGGTGATCTTTCTTAGAACTGCTTGTCATGAATAGGAGTTTGTGGGGTCACTGGCTCATCTTAGATTGAACCCTGCATCATCTGGTAGAGCCATGGTATGAATTTTGGATAACTCCCCTCTGTTATCCAATGGGAATTGTTCTTGTTTGTTTCATTCCTGTACAAGGAACCAGTACTAAGACAGAGATGGTGTCTGTATTCTGGCTGTCTGGGGTAAGAGAATAGGAAAGCAAGGGAGAGTGTGTTGGAAGGTATGAAGTGACTTTGTTATATTCTTTGTTCCCAAGCTTTTAGCATATATTTTGAATCAAAACATGGAATAGCAATAATATTCCAGTCTAACTGAGGCCAAATGGCACAACATGGGCCAAAGACTGATAGCTTGTATTCAGTCCTAATTGATAATACAGCCTGCGTATCTGTAGCAGGACTGAAACTAAGGCAAATAAATGTAGAAATTTCATCAGTGTCCCCAGTGGACAACACAATATTCCCAGAATTGTGATTTGAACTTAATATGAGTGGTTAATGTTGTCTGCTTTTCTCTTCCAGCTAAACGAAGACAGATTTTGCAGACCATCATTTAGTTCAAATGTTTCATTGAATGATATCCCCTTAAGACGTATACATATGTTTTGTTAATGTAAGTTTTCTTGCATTTGTGTTCTACTGCTTTAAAAATGCAAACAGTATTTCTGCCATTTTTTCCTGACAAAGAGAACACTGTTCTGAAGCAATCAAAATCTATGTAGCCATTAAAATGTTCCAAATCTCGTTTTACATTTTAACCCACCCTGCCTACATGAAGCTTAGAGCAGCATGTATAGTTCTTCCCATGTTGTACTCACAATCACCCTACTTGGCTGAGATTGACTGAGCCAAGGGATTTTAATCCAAATTTCCTAGGTGCAAGTTGGATGCTCTAAACACTATGCCACACAGGTTATAATGAGCATTAGAAGAAGAAGAAGAAGAAGAAGAAGAAGAAGAAGAAGAAGAAGAAGAAGAAGAGGAGGAGGAGGAGGAGGAGGAGGAGGAGGAGGAGTTTGGATTTATATCCCCCCTTTCTCTCCTGTAAGGAGACTCAAAGGGACTTACAATCTCCTTTCCCTTCTTCCCTCATAACAAGCACCCTGTGAGGTTGGTGGGGCTGAGAGAGCTCCCAACTCGCCCAGCTGTATTGGAGTACATAAGTTGATCTAGTTCACCAGATAAGCCTCCACAGCTCAAGTGGCAGAGCAGGAATCAAACCCGGTTTCCCAGCTTAGAATGCACCGGCTCTTAACCACTATACCATGCTGACATTACTTACAGCCTGTCCATATATCTAAACAATACATGTATTGGACCAAAACAGAGTATTTAGTGGTCATCAGCTGAGTTACATTGAAAAAACCTCCAAAATTTCTAATGCCTATGCAAATCCACCACACATTTTTAAACCATGTTTTATTTTAACTCCTTTAACGTTCAATGAAATATCAAAGTACTGAATGCTTGTTGAAACCACTTTTTAAACACATAGTGCTGGCTGTTAAGGACAGGGATTACTCTGCTTTTTATGTTCTTACCTTTTGGTATCTAAAATTTCTAATGCATGCTATAAGGTAAGGTTTCTGACATTTAACATAATAACACTTGAAAAAATAAGCATTGAAGATGTGAGCTACAGCTGGGTTAAGCATGTGAATCTTGGACTGTAGGAATTAATGCAGAATTTGTGGCTGAAAATGACACAAACATCCTGTTTAATTACCTGTAACAAAATCTCCCAATCCTCTAGCCCCAGGAGATGAATAGTCATCAAATAACAGTTAAATATATGGCTGTTGAAACTGGAGGAAGTCTGTGTAATCAAGCATTTTGTGTATGTGAAATTGAATATAGAAGGATGTATAAATCAGTAGAGAAAATACCAGGAAAAATGAGAAGTAAAATGACAAAGTTACTACAGGAAATGGGCTGAATTATTTACACACGCAAGATGATAATGCAGTAAATATATCCGGAAAACTATGTTATGCCCTTTGAACACTGCAGGTTCCAATTAACCTACAGCCTGTGAACATCCAAATCCATTATATTCAGAGCTTAAGAATGAGAATGTAATTGATTTAATGGTAAGTAGTGGTAAGTAATTTTATACTGTATTAGTAACAATTAGAAGTAATTTCCAAATATCACATGGGATGTTGAATAGTACACCTCTGTGGGGTTATTTTGTTTGTCAGAAATGTAAGGCTTAGTTGTTTTCAAAACAAGAATGTGTACAATTCAATAGTATTTATTTATTTACTTATTTTTGCCTTGCCTTTCTTTTCAGTGGGGATCCAAAACAGGTTACATCTTTCTCTTTTCCTCCGTTTTATCTTCACAACAATATTTGAGATATCAGGCAGAGAGTGTGCAACTAGCCTAAGATCACAACCCCACAAGCTTTCATGGTAGAGCGGGATTTGAGCCACGGTCTTCCAGATCCTATCCAACATTTTAACCATTACACCAAACTGGTTGTCATAGTAATATTCCTATCATATGAGTATTAACAATAATATCCTCTCTTTTGGCTACTAGAACTCATTTATGAATCAAGTTATTTTTTGTTATTTCTGCTTGTTGCATTTTATTTGCCATGCGTGATGTTCTGTGTTCTGTTGTCTCACTTTCACAACAAGTAAAAAAATTCTCCCTTGGTCTACATGGACGCAGCCTATTTAACAGTGCAATCCAAAGGAGAGGGCCAAAGAGCTGTAGAGTCCGTGTGAGCCCGGCACTGGCATCATTGCCAGTCCACACAGTGTAAGTGGTGCTCCTCCGTTGCAGGAGCCTGCATTGGCATTGAGGTGGACATTTCCAGGAGCAGAGCTGACTTTAATCAGCTTCCTCACGCTTTCCAGCCTGGGAACACATCCTTTTGCTTGCTATGTTTTAAATAGAATTGTATGGTATTATTATAGAATCACAGACTCAGAAACATGAGTTGGAAAAGACCACAAGGGCCATCAAGTCCAACCACCTGACTAGCAGGAATACACAAACAAATCACCCTTGACAGATGGCCATCCAGGCTTTATTTAAAAACCTCCAAAGAAGGAAACTTCATCACCCTCTGAGGCAGTGTATTCCACTGTCAGACAGCCCTTACTATCAGGAAGTTCTTCCTAATGTTAAGTGGAATCTCTTTTCTTCTACTTTGAATCCATTATTCCTTGTTCTAGTCTCTGGAACAGCAGAAAACAAATTTGCTACATCTTTTAACATAACATCCCTTCAAATATTTAAACATGACTATCATGTCACCCCCTTAACCTTCCCTTCTCCAGACTAAACATACCAAACTCCCCAAGCCTCTCCTCATAGGACATGAAATCCAGACCTTTTACCATTTTGGTCTCCCTCCTCTGGACCTGTTCCAGCATGCCAATATCCTTCTTGAATTGTGGTGCCCAGAACTGGACACAGTATTCCAGGTGAGGTCTGACCAAAGCAGATTGGAGTGGTACTATTATATCCCTCGATCTGGACACTGCATCCTGTTAATGCAGCCCAGAATTGCATTGGCTTTCTTGACTGCCACATCACACTGCTGACGCATGTTCAGTTTGTGGTCTACTAAGACTCCCAGATCCCTTTCACATATACTGTTGTCAAGCCAGGTGTCACCCATCCTATATCTGAGCATTTCATTTTTTCTGCCTAAGTACAGTATCTTACATTTATCTCAGTTGAAATTCATTTTGTTACTTTTGGCCCAGCTCTCTGATCTGTCCAGGTCATTTTGAATTCTGACCCTGTCTTCTGGGGTATTAGCTACCCCTCCTAATTTGGTATCACCTGCAAATTTGATTAGCATGCCCTCTATTCCATCATCTAAGTCATTGATAAAAAATATTGACCTGTGGCAACCCCCTAGTCACTTCCCTCCAGGATGAAGATGAGCCATCAGTGAGCATCCTTTAGGTTCAGTCAGTCAACCAATTACAAATCCATCTAACAGTAGCTTTGTCTAGCCACATTTTACTAGCCTACATACAGGAATATCTTGGGGAATCTAGTGTGTTAACTGCCCTGAGCCTGACTATGGCTGGGAAAGGGTGGGATAGCAAGCATAATAAAATAATAAAACAACATTGGAGAGAGAGACTCACTAAACTCCCACTAATTTATATAACATGCCCGAGTTATAGAATGGTTTTACTATTGATTGTTGAGATAATATTGTGTAGCCCATGATGGTATTAAAGATATGATCTAATAATATATATTTATCTAACTTCCAAGGAGCATTAGGCATATGAACATATGGAGTTGCCTTATACTGTTACACCATTGGTCTATCATGCTCTGTATTGTCTACTGTGACTGGCTCTGCAAATCTCCCTGGAATAAAGTGCTTGCTTCTGGAATCCAAATTGGATTGAACCTAGGGAGTTCTGCATGCAAATATGTTCTCTAGCACTGAGCCACAATCTTTCTTCCAATAATCTTGTGAGGTATAGTGTGTGTGTCTCCAAGGTAGCCCAGCAAGCTTGATGGCTGAATGGGGATTCTCCTAGATACATCGCTTTTCTAGATCCAGCTTGGCAAGGCAGGGTGTCTGTTATTGTACCATGTTCTGGTGATCTAGCAGGTAATTTCTGTGATGAGCCTTTCAGTACGGAATTGTTTCCATCAGACACCAATGTTTACCCTGTTTTCTGACCTTTAAACATTTTTTTAAACTTAGTGGTACTTTCAGAGGATCCCAAGCAGTTTCCTCCATCAGCATATCTTTCCTTTTTTATCTTTCCCAAATTGGACATTCTTGCCTTTTGATTTTGTCACAAACGTTTGGTGTTCAGATTTTAGTAAATTTATATAGATAGATGATTTTGGGGAACATTAGTATTTTCTGTTCTCAACCGTTTATATTTTGGCAAGTAATATCCTGCCATCTAGTGGCGAAAACTTACAGTCCTGAAATGCCTTTAATCTCAAATCCACAAAAAGCAATATATTATAATTTGAATATAATGTAACACAAACCCTCTCATTTAGATATGTATCATAAATAGAATTGCTCACATACAAAATCTTGGAATAGACTCATCTGATGCTGTTACATGTTCTCAGTTTATATGTACATAACATTATTTTAGATGACTATATTTATATTCTGCACTGTAAATTCTGCACTTTTCACTAAACAAGGGGAAAAGGGGGAAATTGGTTTATAAATATATAAGGAATTAAATGTATTTATGCAGATAGTATATGCTTTTATTTTGATTCAAGGCAAGCTGCATATTTCATGGGAAATCTGTGATTTGAGAGATGGATTTTTTCCTCAGAGCTGCATACTCAATCAAAATTGGTTGTTTACCTCCATGGCTTTTTTAGTAATTAAAAAGTCAAGATATTTTATCACAAGGTATAATACAGACAAGTAATAGAATCGTGAATGAGGTGAAAGAACAATTTGATAAACTTGATAAATTAGGTGAGTGGGCTAAGAAATGGCAAATGCAGTTCAATGTAGCAAAATGTAAAGTGATGCACATGGGGCAACAAATCCAAACTTCACATACACGCTACAGGGGTCAGTGCTATCAGTCACAGACCAGGAAAGGGATTTGGGTGTCTGAGTTGATAGTTCCATGGGAATGTCAACTCAGTGTATGGCAGCTGTGAAAAAGGCAAACTCTATGCTGGGGATAATTAGGAAAGGAATTGATAATAAAACTGCAAAGATTGTCATCCCTTATATAAAGCAGTGGTGCGACCGCACATGGAGTACTGTGTTCAGTTCTGGTCCCCACATCTCAAAAAGGATATCGAAGAGATAGAAAAAGTGCAGAGAAGGGCAACGAGGATGATTGAGGGACTGGAGCACCTTCCTTATGAGGAGAGGCTGCAGCGTTTGGGACTCTTTAGTTTGGAGAGGAGACTGAGGGGGGATATGATTGAAGTCTATAAAATTATGATTGAAGTCTATAAAATTATGCATGGGGTAGAAAATGTTGACAGAGAGAATTTTTTCTCTCTTTCTCACAATACTAGAACCAGGGGGCATCCATTGAAAATGCTGGGGAGAAGAATTAGGACTAATAAAAGGAAACACTTCTTCACGCAACGTGTGATTGGTGTTTGGAATATGCTGCCACAGGAGGTGGTGATGGCCACTAACCTGGATAGCTTTAAAAAGGGCTTGGACAGATTTATGGAGGAGAAGTCGATCTCTGGCTACCAATCTTGATCCTTCTTGATCTGAGGTTGCAAATGCCTTAGCAGACCAGGTGCTTGGGAACAGCAGCAGCAGAAGGCCATTGCTTTCACCTCCTGCATGTGAGCTCCCAAAGGCACCTGGGCCACTGCGAGTAGCAGATGGACTCTGGTCTGATCCAGCAGGCTCTTTCTTATGTTCTTATGTTCTAATTTATCCAGGCCCTCACACTAAACAACCCCACACTAAATAACAGCCGTTCAGGCTGTTATTCCACATCATGTATCTGCTCTCATACTTGGTACCAATACTTTCTAAATCTATTCTATGTAGAGAGAGATCTTCAGAATTTTCTCAAGTTCCCCTGGAGAATGTTTCTGAATGGCCACCAGTAATAGAATTATTAATAGATCAGCTTTACCACCGGAATTATTTAAAGCACATTTACTTGGTGGGCCCCTCTTCTGGCTGCCCTATTTACGATCTCAGGCAAAACTGGGTTAGTCCCAACTGCTTAAACTTGTGGGATAATTGTTCCCATATTTTAAAAGGGAGATGTTGCCAACAAATTATAGGCCCATCAGTCTTCTATCTGTAATTGGAAAATTATATGCTAAGCATATTTTAGGTAAACTTACCCTTTAGATGTCTCAAAATAATGTACTAGGTCTAGAGTAAATTAGATTTAGACACAGTAAAACTATCCTCAATCACTGTGTTGTTCTTAACCATCTACTTAACAAATATAGCCGGAACACTAATGTGAAGCTACATGTTGCTTTTTTAGACCTTAAAGAGGCTTTTGATTCAATTTCAGGGACTTGCCCTGGGAAAAACCTTCCAGAATAGACACTGAAAGAATGAGGTGAAAAGATGTAGAAATCTTTCCCTCTCCCTTAGATAACAGTGATAAATTACTCAGTTTGGAGACTAACTGAAGAAGCTTTTAGCCCATCTAGTTCAAAATACTATTTCCCATAGTGGCTATCAGTTGCTTTCAGGAACTCAGAGAAGGCAAACAGCTTCCCATTTCATGCTCCTCCCCAGCACTTGGCACTCAGTAGCAAAGTACTTCTAACAGTGAAGTTTAATGTAGCCCTTGTGGCTAATACCTGTTAATAATATCTGACTTGTATGGATTTGTCTAGACTTCTTTTTTAAGCTATCATCCTAAGTTAATGATCACCACTACCTCTTGTTATAGTGAATAATATAGTTTTGTGTAGCTTTAACCGAGTCTGCTGGGTTGTGGCCTTTTGGTACGGCTGCCCTTACACTGTGGAACAGCCTTCCGGATAAGTCAAGAAAGTGCCTACCCTTTTCATTTTTAGGAAATGGAGTAAAACAACAGTTGAAAAGAGCATTTGAGGCATGTAGTTGATTAAATGTGTCAGTTGATTAGGAAGCTGGCTGTCATTTTCCTTTGGGTATCCTTGGTGGTAATTTTATATGTATTTTCTAAATTCTTGCTTTTAACATTTTTGCTGTAGGCCACCTTGAGACCTCTCTCTGGGAGAAAAGCATGACAGGCATTTGTTTTAAATAAATAAATAAATGTTGAAACCTGAGGGAAGAAGAAAAAGAGGTAGGCAAGTTAAGCCTTCGTGTCCTACAAAATATATGACCCCAATGTCATTGCTACGATTTGAAAGTGTGCTTATTCTGATACTGCATCCTTTGAAAAAAGCAAAGGACAGATCAATATCCAGTTGTAACTTTTTTCCTTCCTTTGCAGGAAAAGTGAAGAAGATCCCCAAGCATTAAGAATTCCTTGGGTTTTCTCACTCCTCCTCACCTTCTCCCATCCACAACACAGCAGTTCCTCTTACTAAACTGCCCATCTCCCTCCCATACTCTCTTCCATGTTGGGACAATCAGTTATTTTAGAGGCTTTAAAAAAAATACAGTGATGTGGTGAACCCATTGAACTTGACAAGGCTTGCGGGGAACGTTATATACCAAACAAAGGTCCTATTGTAAAATTGGATGAACGGACCTTAATGTGAGGAGTTCTACTGAAATTCAACTATAGAAATACCAATATACAAAACACTGTATGCAGTGGTAGGATTCAAATAATTTAACAACCGGTTCTGAAAGGACTCAGTGGTGGGATTACAACCATTCTCTGAACTACACAAAAAATTCACTACCGGTTCTACCGAATAGGTGCGAATAGGCTGAATCCCACCACTGACTGTATGTAAGGGCCAAGCAAGAGAAGATGGTGGGACATCTGTCAAAGCAAACACTGGATTTTGGGGGGAGAAGAATTCAAATCAGAAGACTGCTATGGGGGAAGGTCATCACCCCCTACAGTGTCCAGTTCAATTCATCCCCCCTACAGTTCTTTAAAAAGTTACATACAGCTTTGTTTCAAAACTTCACAACAGCTGATTGAAGTGCTCATGTATCATATCATATCATATATCATTTGGCCCTGAGAGAGGTTATAATATACTAATAATAGTTGGGCTTTGTGTCTTTTCTCAAGAACCCTTTAGATGCTGCTCCTTTCCCCTAGATTATATTTCCTTCCCATACCTTTCTATTTTCCAGCATCTGAAATAATAACCTTGAACTTGTGGCCTTGTTACCAGGTTTCAAGCTGGTTTCATGCATCCACCAGAGGCACTGTTTTCATTTTTTTGAATTTTGAATGAAGTCTTCAGGCAAATTTGTCTTGTTTCTTAGCAACCCAGATGGGCTGAATGCAATTATGTGGTCAGGCTCCTTTGTACAGCAAAAAACACAATATCTAACTGAACAAACATCACTGTGAGTTATTCTCTTTGCTTAGTTTCCTCTAGCACTGTGAAGAAAAAACTAAGTCTCTGTGATACAGAACGGAAAGTTTGAAAAAGAACTTGACTTTAGAAAGAGTGAGTAGATTTCTTCAGATCTGTCTCCTATATTATTTATGTCTGTGTTGCAATTTTACTGTTATTAATAACCATGATTATGCTGTGTTAAAAAAATCCCATACTAATATGGGGGGAATTATGTACAAAGTTGGAGGCTTCTTTCCATATTATCCAGAGCAGATTGCCCAGTTGAAGAAGAAAGTTTGCATTTTAAACTTGACTTCATTTGTTTGGAGCAGAGTTGTATGTCTGTAATATGTCTACATTTGGGCACTGAGGGAACCTATTTTTTCCATATTTCTTCTTATCAGTGCTTTATTTTTTGCATTATCTTCCAGTTAACAAACTTCAAAAACAGTGCAAAATGCAACATTTATATAATCTAGATAAATTAATCACAAAATCCATTTATATTTGAGAAACCTTACAAACACAGCCAAGGCTATTCTGTCCACATTGCTGGCTTCCCCGTCTCAGGGGCTTACCTGGAATCTTTCTAGTTCTCCTAGGTCTGTGCTGGTGTGCAGCATTAGGAGCATGTGGATGCTCCTCCATTATCATGTGGATGCTCTTCCTTTTCCTTAAAGCCACCTTATGGAAATAAGGTAGCCAGATGGGAGGCTGCAGTGGCAGGGATGGGCAGAAATGGCATAATCACAATGACCTGAAGTCATTTCCAGTGGGAAAAAAACAGAAGCAGCGTAATTACATCATATGACACTCTGGGATCCCTACTGATCCAAGGGCTTTCTAGAGCATCAGTTCCAGTGTTTCTGCCACAAATGACCATTCCTCTCCCTGTTTCCTCTGCTGCTCGACCAGAGTCCTCCTGCTCCCAGCAGGTAAGTGGTATCTGTAAACGGAAACAGGACAGTGTGCTTGGATGGGAAGGGGATCCCGGCTAAGGTGTTGTTTACTGGGAAACAGGCAAATCTGCACCCCTTCTTTCGCTTTCTTATCCATCTATTATACCTGCAGGTCTGTCGCCAACTTCCTTTGGGAGATATTTTTTAATCAGAGGAGAGTTCTACCCCTTCCCCTCTAATTCCTTTAGTAGCACCTCTTTTCACAAACAGATGTTATTTGGCCACACAGCTGAGCCTGAGATGTAGAACCCCTGGAAGAGTTTAAGAACTTGTAATAAAGGATTATATTTAATAGACAACAAGAAAGTACAACAAAGATTAATAATCTCAAAATAATGAACAGTTTATCTGAACTTTGGCCATAGAAAACTATCCCTCTTGGTTAATGGACTAAAGGGAAGTCAGGCAAGAAAAATAACAAGTCCTTAATGTGATTACCTGGAATTGGTTCCTAGTTCCTTGTTCCAGACCATGGATCAAGCCAATAAATCCATATTGCCTGCATAGGTGCATGTTCGCCATGCACAGTAGCTATCTTGCTTTTCAATTCCAGAAAATACTCACTGAGCACATGGGGAGGAGGATTTCAAAAGTATCCCAGGTCCCTGCCTCCTTACTTGAGATTAGTAAGAATTTTCCCTCCAGTCCTGAGACCTGAATTTCTCCCAGAATTTTTAGGCAGGACTAATGCCTCTTCTCTGTAAAAATAAATTCTCCATTAAGCACATGATCGCTCTTAAGAAATCTAAATGTCAAAGAAGTTGTGTTGAGGGCTTAAGAAAGCTCACAGGAGCCAGAAAACCAGGCAAAACAGAGAAAATCATGATGACCCTGTTGCCTATAGACTAGGGGTGGCCAACATATGGTGCTCCAGATGTTCATGGACTACAATTCCCACCAGCCCCTGCCAGCAGGGCCAATTGCTGATGGGAATTGTAATCCATGAACATCTGGAGCATTATAGGTTGACAACCCCTGCTCTAGACCGAGAATTGCCAACTCCATGTTGGAAAGTTATTGGAGATTTGGGGGTGGAGCCTGAGGAGAGCAGGGCTTGGAGAGGAGAGGGACCTCAGTGGGGTATAATGCCTTCCAAAGCAGCCATTTTCTTCCCAGGAGAACTTATCCTTGTAGTCTGGAAATTGGTTATAATTTTGGGAGATCTCCAGGCCCAACCTGCATGTTGGCAACCTATCTCAGACCACAGTTCATTACATCTCAATACTTGAATGTTTCTATACAGTAATAACAGTTACTGACACAAATAGAAAATTTGCAGTACAAGAAAGTGGTACCTGTCATAAGCATTGCAATGGACTATCTTTCATTTCCATTCTTAAAGGTACTCCTAGGGGCAATTCATTCTACTACATTTATATAACATATAATGTTATACTGTGGATATGAAATCCTTAAGAATAATCAGTAATATTACCTTTTTTTCTGCATATAGGTGTAGAAGGGCAAGTACAGAATGTTGCCCAGTATCCACAGTGGAATCTATTCCAAATGTACCTTTAATTCAAAAGGACACTTTACTACAAACCTGGAGCTAGCATTAGCGCGAAATCAAGTTCATGCATCGCAGCAAACCAGACTCCCAACATCTCAGAGGGAATTCTGGACCAAGGAACCTCTTGACTTTAGCTATAAACTATATATCACTCCAGGCATTGTCAGGAAGCCAGTAGGAAAATCTAAAAAAGACCCGAAGAAGAGGGAGAAGACGACAACAAACACACTTTGTGAAGATCTGCAAAGAATAACATCCAGGTGGATTCTCCCAGTCATAGAACAGCAGAAGCCGCCAAAGATAATCACCAAGTTTCCTCATATAGGCCCCTATGAAGCACAGTTGATGTTTGTGAAGAAGGGGAAGTTTAAGTCTGGCAAATACCAAGATCCCAAACCATATGATTTTAGACAGGTAAAGGTTTGGGTGAAACTGGGACGAGCATTTGAAAAGGGAAGCCTTGAATTGGGTTCGGGCAATGGACTGCAGCTGCGGGCTTCATCTTTTCTAGATCAAGGCTATACTTTGAAGCCTCAGGTGGCAGCATGAGGCCTAGTGAGCTAAAAGCATGGGACAGGAAGTCAGATGACGTCTGATGTATGACTGAGAGTTGGGTCTGGGTTTTCCTGGACACAACTCGGGTTCCCCAAAGCCACACAGCAGCTGTGGAGAATGGCTTTTTTAAAATAAAGGAGACCCAATGAACGTAGAACACTGATGTTGCGGGAGGAAAGGGTTCTGCCTCTCCTCCACATTATTTCCCTGTGCTTAAACAACTCTGGAGGAGAGCTTTTCTTCCCCCCATTTTTCCATGTGCAGTATTCTGTGCACCCAGAGCAACAAAGATGGTGAAATAACTCCCCACAACAGTATGTTGGTGAAGGAAAATTGCGTTTGGGGAGAAGGCAGGAGACCTTCTTCCCTATGTCAACAATCTGAGCCTACATTTTCTTATAGCCACACATAGACTCCCCCACCCATTTCTGTCACTTTCGGTTTCTTATTCTGTCTCAGCTTGGCCTTCTCCATCTTGGCAATCAATATATGCACCACTTAATTCTGGATAAGGACTATGTATTCATTATCTATTTACTTTATTTATAGTCTGCCTTTCTTGCTAAAACTCAAGGCAAATTATAAGATATAAGCAGTGAAATCAGAGAGCATAAAACAACCAATGAACAATGCATTAAAGAATTAGAGAACAATGTGAATAAAAAACTATCTAAGGCAAGGTATACTACCCTGTTTCCCCGAATATAAGACATCCCCTGAAAATAAGACGTAGTAGAGGTTTTGCTGAAGTGCAAAATATAAGGCATCCCCCGAAAGTAAGACGTAGCAAAGTTTTTGTTTGGAAGCATGCCCGACGAACAGAACACAGAAAAAGAAGACATCCCCTGAAAATAAGACATAGCGCATCTTTGGGAGCAAAAATTAATATAAGACACTGTCTTATTTTTGGGGAAACACGGTATAAACAATACAGAAAGTGGAACGACAAGGTAAAGGCAATGGAGTACAAGAAAGTGGTACCTGTCATAAGCATTGCAATGGACTATCTTTTATTTCCATTCTTAAAGGTACTCCTAGGGGCAATTCATTCTACTACATTTATATAACATCTATGTCACTGATGTTTTATTGATTAACAGAGGCCAAAAAAGACCATGGCAGGTCCCAAAAGATCTTGCGTTTGTATATTTTGGAGATGCTACGTTGGGTAAGGTAAAGAGTGCCATCAATTTGCAACCTATTCATGGCAACCCCATGAAGTTTCCACCTTGTTTTCAAGAGATGAGTAGAGCTGGTTTGCCATTGCCTTTCTCTCTCTGCATAGCAACCAAGGTCTTCCTTGATGGTACTTTCATCCGAGTGGTTTTCCTGTTTAGTTTCCAAGCTCTGGCAAGTTCAAGCTAATTTAGGGTAATAGGCTATTACAAAAACTGCTTAGGAAAGGCATAATAGAAAAGGAAAGACAGCGTGGCACAAATGTGAGCAAAGGCAGGTCCACATAGCATGCATTTTTCTCTCTCAGAACTTACCCTCATGGGTATTAATGGTGCTCACTCCTAAGTACAAACAATTTCAGCCTTGGGGTTCTGGATTTGTAGGCAGCCTGTAGAGTTCAGCTCTCTTTCCCTGTGCACTGTTTGGATCAGGCCTTCATGTGCCTGGCATTTGAATTCCCAGCAGGGGACATAACACACATTTGATAGAAAGTCCTTGTGACAGACATGAATAGGATGCAAAGATTGTGGGTAGCTAGTCCCAAACTGTAGAGTGAAGATCGCTGCTATTCAGAACACAAAGGCAATGACATTCCCTGTTTGATGGGATTAACTTAAAAAAACAACCACCACCTAAACGACAATTAACTTTCTCCATTAGATGGCACTCTTGCAACAAAAATTTTGACCAATTTAATTCAATATTGTGGATATTTTCGCTTACATTGTAGCTGAGTTGGCTCCAGATAGCTTTCAGGAAACATGTTTGAGGACTCAGAGATTCTCAGAAGGCTTCTGGGCTCTGGCTATTGGAACATTTATAATCAATCACAGGTGACTAGAGCTTTGACATCTTTTTGTATGAGACTCCAGTCCTTTCATACATACATGCATGGTTTATGCCTAATTCATTAATTCATCCCCCATTATAATGTTTTCATCTCCTCAGTCATGGTACGAATGAGCTGATTAGCCTTCTTCATGGAATTTAAAAATTCATAATATCATTTTTATTCAAGGTACTTTTGAGGTCACAAGTAGGATAAGAGTTTCTGTTAACATAACACTTTCTTCCATTGAAGTGCTCTTGAAATAGCTCTAAGAGACACACACATGGAAACGATTATGCTGCATTTTGTGTGTATGCTGTTACATTTTTGCATATATTTCACCACAGGAGCTATTTCAAAAACAGTCCTGCAAAGGACAATGTTACATTTCTATTATTTAGAAGATTTTTTTTAATCGAACTGAGCCTTCTGTTTTAACTCACCTACCTTTCTTTGAGGCATAATAAATAAGAAAAAGAAGCTCTCCTACCAAATCTCTTTCTATAAGTTCTCGATAGTGGACATGTCCCACACTTAAGTAAGACTGAGGATTTGTACATGTAGCAACTTTGGGCAGCATTAATAATAGTTACAATAATGATCAGTGATGGGCAGTAGCTAAAACAACTAAACTAACAAGACAATCCTGAGTACAGCCTGTTAGGGGGCAACAGTTTAGGATTGCGCTGTAAACTATAAATATCTAAACTACTGAGACAACTTTCATACACCTGAACAGTGTTACTGCTTTGTTAAAAATAATAATTCCTAATTATAATTATAGCATAATTCCTAATTATAATAAAAATGCCCCTCCAATTTTAAACAATTCATTGCATTGGGTCCTACAAGCTCCCTGCTCATGGAGGCACATTTTTTCCTACCTTCTCCTTCTCCTAGCACCCTTCTCTGACTTCTACAACTTCTGTTGAGGAATTTGAGGAAGGTCAGGGGATCCTCATAAATAGTGGTTCTCTAAAGAAGGAACAGGTAGCAAGCCAAGGTAAAAATTGTATGATATGGTCAAAAGGTAGTTCAGTGTGTGTTTGTGTGTGTGTCATAAAAGCCTAAGGACTGTATCTATAACATATGTGGATGATTAACTTAGGTGCTTTGATAACATGAGATTAGCATTTCCCTATACAGATGTTGCTGGATTTACTGGATCACTAATTTCTGCCTTTAAATCAGGAAGTGATTCTATTCGAACAGGCACGTTAATGACTTTTGTACTTTTGAAGGCACAGAAAGTTATCAATCTGGTTATGAAGCATGTTGCTAGCTTGGCAGCATAATGAGCTCTTTGTAAAAAAAATATTTCTTGGTACTTGGTGGTTCTGTAAACTACTGGTCTTTAACTGGGAATCACAAGAATAGTACACATGCTGAGTCTAGGGCCCATCATCCAGTGGTGGGATTCAGCAGATTTGCACCACTTTGACAGAACCGGTTGTTAAAATGGTGCTTGTAAACAACCAGTTGTTAAATTACTTGAATCCCACCACCAGAACCGGTTGTTAATTTGAATCCCACCACTGCCTTCATCTCATGTATCCCCATAGGTCGAGCAGAATTACACAGTACACACACTGGGTCTAGGATCACCACCATATGTACTGTGCAACAGTGAGGCATAAGTTGTGGGATCTCCTCAATTCCCACATGTGCAATGCACAATTTGGATTGCACAGGTATGAGGAAGGGGCTTTAACCTTCTCTATTGCACCATGTTCCCAAAGCGAGAACATGGTCCCTGGTGGGTTCTGTTTAGCCTGTTGGGGAAATTCACACACACACAGTTAAGGGGGATAGAAACATAAGCATCATCCTACTTTCCCTTTTTGTCTAAGCTTTTATTAGAGCAAGGCAGAGAGAAGAGTGGGTGATCAATTTACAGGAATTTTTCATAGGAAAACAGCAGTTTCAGCAGGTGCGGGTTTTTTCACCCCTTTCTGAAAAGCAGTTTCTTCCAGAATCCGGTATTCTTATTTACAAAAGGAAGGGCTTTCAGTGGTACTGTGCAGCTGTGCTTTCTAGTAGCTCTACCAGGAAAGCCATGTCTGAACCTTTGACTTTGAATGATTTCTCTTTTGCAGCATGAAATCTTCCTCTCCTGTTCCCTCCTTAGCTGTCTCGGGTGTTACATCTAGGACATGCCATCATCTTTCCTCCCTTACCCAGCTTTATAATTTTTTACACTGATGCTTCAGGGACCTTTTAGTGGGAAGCCAGGCTGGAGAGTTGGAATACTTTTCAATTAATTTTGGGCAATGATTATTTTTTCCTGACAGCTTTTTAAAAAACAAAAGCAGATGTGGAAGCCACAGTGTGAAGGGAGGGAGATTGAGAGGGAGGGAGAAGGGCTAGGTAATGATTTAAAATGTTGTGTGCATTTTTTTAAAAAAGAGAGGTAAGTTGTAGAAGGAAGGGGGATGAAAGGGTTGAGAGAGTGAGGTTACTGGTTGTCACTGGAAAGCAACTGTGAAAAGTCTGTGCTGATTTGAAAGACTGAGTCAATCTGTGCTACACTTAGAGTGAGAAAGGGGCTTGAGAATATTAACAGCCTAGCATTATACAAAGTGTACAAGTGTAGAATTGCCCAATTGAGAGACTAGAGATGGAGTTAAATCCTGAAATGGTCTCAGAGATGTAAAGGAGCGAGAGATTGGATGTGAAATGAAAGTCACCTCAGCAGACATTGTTGCCTCCGATGGCTTTTTTAATTATAAATTATTCCTTGAAACCTTTAAACAGAAGCAAATATATAACTCAAATTTCAATTTGTTAAATTTAACCTGGAATCCCACACTAGTAATTTCCTCAGGACCACATAGCCCTTCAAAGCTGCTTTAAAGCTCAGACACACTACTTTAGGAGGAAATAAAAACGGGGTTGGAATTAAATTCCCGGTGGCAACAAAATGCAGAGAAAGGAAGGAGTAAATAAACATTATTTTCCACCCATCCTATTTATTTATAAAGAAATAAGAATATTTGTTGCAGGCTATTTCCCTCTTATACTGTTTTCCTAGCTCAAATCCTTCCTAAATTGCTTGGAACCCCACCCCCCAATTTAGGGGAACCCCTATTCCTTCTCCACAGTGGGTGAAAGCAGCTTGGGAGTGATGATTATGGCACATCAATTTTTAAATCATTGACGAGTGAATCAGGCTGCAAATCTGATCCTTTTTTTTCCAGTGACAGTTTTGATTATTGCAATCCTGCCTATGAATTTGGCCTTTAAAAAGTCTGTTGAGAATTTTTATAGGCCTCTGGTAGAAATCTCAAACTCAATCCTTGGTGTCTCTAATAAAGATGCTCAGGCATCAGGAGTTAGGAAAGACCTAGAGATGCCATGCCATGCCGAATCCAATGGATTAGTGGTCTGACCTGTTTTGTACCTGTCATAAGATCACACAGTTCATTTCTTTCACGAAGTGCTTTTGAATTTCAAAATGCCAATGTAATGTTGCACTATTTTCTCCCCCCCGCCTTCCCTTTTGCAGTTTGAAACAAGTATTCCAGATTTTGTGACAAGCTATGCCCGAGATCCTTTGAATCTAAAGTTCAAAACACAGCATTTAAGCACAGGTAAGGATTTGCTGATACATAAGTTATTCACTGAATAATGCATTTTCCCTGTTGTGGATGAAAAAAAAATTGTCATGGGATATGTACAGCTCTGTAGTTTGGATATCAGAGTGCATTTCAAAAGGTCTGTACAATGGAGTCATTTTCATAAAAGGTAGATGTTTCCACAAATCTGAATAAAGTCCCAGAACTTTTAAAAAAGGATTGTTCAAACAGCCCCACAACAGAAAACTCAGTCCCACTCAAAAGAAAAAAATGCTGAATGAGATCTTGCAATGTTACTGCAGAAAGTACATCACAGATTCCATCTGCTTCAAGCTTTCCTCTCACCTAATCCCTGGTGCTCAGCTGACGAGGGTGCTTGGAGCAGAAAGAGGGTGCAGGACACTTTCTGCTGCATGTACTCACTCCAGCTTACCATTAGGGAGGCATAGAGCTGAAAGCACATTTATTTTTCATTACATTTTTAGGCTGCCCTTCCCCTTAAGGGCTCTGGGGTAGCTTTCATATATGCTTTCCACTTGAAGCCATAAGCCCCCCTTCCTTTGAGTCCATATGGCCACCCTTGTCAAATGCTGATGTTACTAATAAATATAAGGGTGAAGACACTTCAAGCCATGAAAGCAGGCACATAACTAGCATGTGGCAAGCCAGGGAGCATGCCCTAGGCACCACTTGACTGAGGGTGCTCTGGCTGCCCTTTTGCAAGGCAGGAGTAGTACTGACTCAGTACTTAGGAGTAGTACTAACTTAGTACTGTCTCTCCTGACGAGCAGAAACTCTTTAGGGTCTTGGACACAGCAAGGTGTTTCCCAGTACCTCTTACCTGTGATATGCTGAGGACTGACCCCGGAACTTTAAGCATGTAAAGCTGGTGTTCTGCCATGGAACCACACCCTGGCCAGTGTCAGAGCCCACACTACTAATTGGATCGTAGTGCATTTTCACTGTGAAGCAGGTTGCAGGCAGGGCACCAGTTTCCCACCTCTAATCTCCAACTCTGTCTTTTTTAAAAACCAGCCCCAGTCCCCAGTAGAATGGGGACCATGATTGACATTTCACTTTAATGTAAAAATGTTCCGGATGGCATTCAAATGCATTTCTAAACCCTTTCAAAAGATACGTTAAGTTTGCTTTGTTCTTGTGCAAACAACCTGGAATCAGTTACAAGAAACCCTGGACACATCCTCCATTTTCTCCTCACAACAATCCTGTGAGATAGGCTAGGCTGAGAAAGTATAAAGGGTCCCTGGTCACCCAGTGAGCTTCCGTGATACAACTGGAGATTTGAACCTAAATAGCATCTGAAGAAGTGGCCTGTAGTGCACAGCAATTTATGCTAGAATAAAAGGTTGTATTAAGGTGGCACAATTTCCTGTTTAATTAGAATAGAGGTACTAAGACTAGTGTGTCTTTTCTTTGCTTAAGTCTATGGACTTCAACCTTTGAAAGAAGAAAAAAGAGGATCCAAAGGAAGATTCATTACGCATAAGCCTCGGGAACTCAAGTGGGATTCCAAGTTAATTCTACCAAAGGAACCTTGGCCTGCTAGACCTTGTTCCTTTACAGTTAGTACAATTTATCTTTTGTCTTCCATTGAATTTGCCTTTGAAAACAAACCTGCAGGTGCTGGGAGTGATTTTGTTGAAAGAATTAATTGCTTCAGCAAAACTAATAACTTTTCAGTTTTTAATCTACAAAAATGTAATGTAGAAAAGGTATGTTTTTACAGTTTACGTGAAACTTCATTCAGTTTATTTCAATATAAAATCAGCTTTGAAATGGGTTTGAATAAGTTATAACCCAGCCTTGTTAATGGAGTTACCATCTGTTTACATATCCTGCACGCTCTCATACAAAATTTTGCAATGTTGCATGTTATTTCTGAAGAAAGATGAGAGAGAAACAGGGAAGTGAAAAACTGCTCTGATCTACCTGGGGAGTTCGCTAACACTGGTGTGATATATTATGAACGAATGCTACTAAAATAGAAACAGTGTAGTAGTACATGCCCTACAGTTTCAACCCATTTGGCAAGGGCACACCTGTTATAAGTCCAAAGGCTGAGGGCTGGGTGTTGAAATGTATAATACTCTTCAAGAGGGACCTCAGCAGTATAATTCCATACAATAATGCCATATAGTCACAGACACATAATGCCATATTCTCATATAATGGCATATACTTATAATGCCATGGATTCATACATTCAGCAGTATAATGCCATAAAGTCCATCTTCCAAAGCAACAATTTTCTCCAAGGAAACTGATCAGTGTTGTTTGGAAATCAGTCATAATTCTAGATCTCCAGGCATTGCCTGGAAGTTGACTACCCTATCTTCCAGCCCCTCCTCCAAACTGGCTGGGCTCTGGGGCTGGCTGGGATGGGCTGTAGGCTTTTACAGTCCCACCTTTCTCTAGACCCCTACACCTGGGCTGTTGCTGGGCTTCCCTAGGCCTGGATGACTCTTCACAGCCTTGCCTTTGCCGCCTTTGTGGCTGCTGGTGCTGACGCTTTGTTGGGACTGTCCTGAAGCTGGGGCCTCAGCTGATTCTTACTGTAGAGGCAGCATCGCTGGTGGCAGCAGCTCAGAGTCCTGGACAAACAAGTCAGGTCTGAGTTGCTTTTTCTGCAGCCATACAGCAGTTATATGGAACATCATTTTAAAAGCCCCTACAGGGAGACCAGTTGGGGCTGCAGTGTGAAGGAAAGAGGATCTCCTGAGCCAAAATGGTCCTGCTGAGGAGTTATTTGCATAACTTTGTAGCTACATGGGAACCTGGATCTAAATGTATCTAGTTTTTTGGACATGGGGGTGGCATTGAGGGGGAAGGGTTTGTGGAAATCCACGCCATTCAAGAAATCATTAGCAGGCACTCTTATTGCTTTGCCTTCTTCTGTTGCTCTTTCCAAGCCATCAAGTCCTACAGAGGCAACCAATCCCATGCCAAGAATCCTTCTTTTTCTCTAGCTTTTACCAAACAAAAAGACTCAAAACATCCTTAGTTCTTTTCATCCACACATTTCTGCTTTTTCTTTCTCTCCATACTACATAACACGGCTGAATTGCCACATTTCTATAACTCCATTTCCAGCTTTCACTTCCTCACCCTTTCACGTCACAACAATACTGAATCAGAAAAGCAAGGTTTTTCTCTTTCATTTTCACACAGCTGTTGCATTTACAGGGAAATTTGGAACACATCTCAGAACAATCAGCTGTTTTGAGTGGACTTTCCTGGTAAACAAACTGCAGTCAATAAAACACTTTTGTCCATATTTCTTATTTGAAGTGCACCATTTTGTTATCTAAGAAATGTGTTGAAAGAAAGTTGTAATCAGAGCAAGGCTCTTCCATTTTTAAAAAAACCTGTGCATCCTCATTTATAGTACCATCCTAAGTGGGTTTCATCCTTCTAAAGTTATTTAGAGTTAGTGGACATAAGGATATAACTCTGTTTAGGACTGGACTGATAGTAGGGTTGCCAGGTACTACTCCTTGGCAACTGGGCGGGAAGACTTATCAGTGGCGAACTGAGGCCTAGCTCTCATATTGTAGAAAGTGCATTGAAGTCACTTCTGCCTCTTACTGAAGTGATCTCATCAAGTCACTGACAACAAGGTGATGCTCTGGTATTTGAGCAAAAACTCGATGGTAGAAGCCCTCTATTGGTAATGTGATGACATCACTTTTGGTGAATGCTGGAAGTGACCTTGACACATCACCAGCTAGTTCTCAGTTCACTGCTGGACAGCAGTGGAGGGAAGGGGCCCACAATGGGGGATCCCCCGCCTCTGTTAGTTACAGTGCTGCCAGTCTGGAAACCTCTGTTGTAAGTAGTTCTATAATTCTTAAAATATTTTTACCTTCAGAGGCACAAAGACCAACGACGTGCACACAGTGCCTTTATAGAACGAGTGGAGGAAGTGTTAAGCAAACTGTGGCAGCAAAAGGTAAGGGGGTGGTGTAGTGATGAAGAACAAGTGAACTCTAATCTAGAGAGGAGAACCCAATTGGATTCTTCACTCCTCCACATGAGCAGTAGACTCTAATCTGGTGAATCAGGTTTGTTTCCCCATTCCTACACATGAAACCTGTCAGCCCCACCTACCTAACGATGTGCCTGTTATGCAGAGAGGATAACAGGGAGGTTATCTGGGAGGTTATCTGGGAGGCCTCCCAGGTGGCTGGACACACCTCCCAGGTGGCCGGACACACCTCCCAGGTGTCCGCACAAACCTCCCAGGTGTCCGGACAAACCTCCCAGGTTGCCGGACACACCTCCCAGGTGGCCGGACACACCTCCCAGGTGGCAGGACACACCTCCCGGGTGGCCGGACACACCTCCCAGGTGGCCGGACACACCTTCTAGGTGGCCGGACACACCTTCCAGGAGGCGGGACACACCTCCCAGGTGGCCGGACAAACATCCCAGGTGGCCGGACACACCTCCCAGGTGGCCGGACACACCTCCCAGTAGTCCAGAAACACCTCCCAGGTGGCCGGACACACCTCCCAGGTGGCCGGACACACCTCCCAGGTGGTCGGACACACCTCCCAGGTGTCCGGACACACCTCCCAGGTGGCCGGACACACCTCCCAGGTGGCCGGACAAACCTCCCAGGTGTCCGGACACACCTCCCAGGTGTCCAAACACACCTCCCAGGTGTCCGGACAAACCACCCAGGTGGCCGGACACACCGCCCAGGTGTCCGGACAAACCTCCCAGGTGTCCGGACAAACCTCCCAGGTGTCCAGACAAACCTCCCAGGTAGCCGGACACACCTCCCAGGTGTCCAGACAAACCTTCCAGGTGGCCGGACACACCTCTTAGGTGGCCGGACAGACCTCCCTGGTGGCCGGCCCCCACCCCCCCCCCCCCCCCCCCCCCCCCGGCCCCCCCCCCCCCCCCCCCCCCGCCCCCCTCCCCCCCCCCGAGCCCCAGCCCCTCCTGGGGCCCACCCCGCCCCCCCCCCCCCCCCCCCCCCCAACACACACCCCCCCCCCCCCACCCCCCCCCCCCCCCTCCCCCCCCCCCCCCCACCCCCCCCCCCCCCCACCCCCCCCCCCCCCCACCCCCCCCCCCCCCCACCCCCCCCCCCCCCCACCCCCCCCCCCCCCCACCCCCCCCCCCCCCCACCCCCCCCCCCCCCCACCCCCCCCCCCCCCCACCCCCCCCCCCCCCCACCCCCCCCCCCCCCCACCCCCCCCCCCCCCCACCCCCCCCCCCCCCCACCCCCCCCCCCCCCCACCCCCCCCCCCCCCCACCCCCCCCCCCCCCCACCCCCCCCCCCCCCCACCCCCCCCCCCCCCCACCCCCCCCCCCCCCCACCCCCCCCCCCCCCCACCCCCCCCCCCCCCCACCCCCCCCCCCCCCCACCCCCCCCCCCCCCCACCCCCCCCCCCCCCCACCCCCCCCCCCCCCCACCCCCCCCCCCCCCCACCCCCCCCCCCCCCCACCCCCCCCCCCCCCCACCCCCCCCCCCCCCCACCCCCCCCCCCCCCCACCCCCCCCCCCCCCCACCCCCCCCCCCCCCCACCCCCCCCCCCCCCCACCCCCCCCCCCCCCCACCCCCCCCCCCCCCCACCCCCCCCCCCCCCCACCCCCCCCCCCCCCCACCCCCCCCCCCCCCCACCCCCCCCCCCCCCCACCCCCCCCCCCCCCCACCCCCCCCCCCCCCCACCCCCCCCCCCCCCCACCCCCCCCCCCCCCCACCCCCCCCCCCCCCCACCCCCCCCCCCCCCCACCCCCCCCCCCCCCCACCCCCCCCCCCCCCCACCCCCCCCCCCCCCCACCCCCCCCCCCCCCCACCCCCCCCCCCCCCCACCCCCCCCCCCCCCCACCCCCCCCCCCCCCCACCCCCCCCCCCCCCCACCCCCCCCCCCCCCCACCCCCCCCCCCCCCCACCCCCCCCCCCCCCCACCCCCCCCCCCCCCCACCCCCCCCCCCCCCCACCCCCCCCCCCCCCCACCCCCCCCCCCCCCCACCCCCCCCCCCCCCCACCCCCCCCCCCCCCCACCCCCCCCCCCCCCCACCCCCCCCCCCCCCCACCCCCCCCCCCCCCCACCCCCCCCCCCCCCCACCCCCCCCCCCCCCCACCCCCCCCCCCCCCCACCCCCCCCCCCCCCCACCCCCCCCCCCCCCCACCCCCCCCCCCCCCCACCCCCCCCCCCCCCCACCCCCCCCCCCCCCCACCCCCCCCCCCCCCCACCCCCCCCCCCCCCCACCCCCCCCCCCCCCCACCCCCCCCCCCCCCCACCCCCCCCCCCCCCCACCCCCCCCCCCCCCCACCCCCCCCCCCCCCCACCCCCCCCCCCCCCCACCCCCCCCCCCCCCCACCCCCCCCCCCCCCCACCCCCCCCCCCCCCCACCCCCCCCCCCCCCCACCCCCCCCCCCCCCCACCCCCCCCCCCCCCCACCCCCCCCCCCCCCCACCCCCCCCCCCCCCCACCCCCCCCCCCCCCCACCCCCCCCCCCCCCCACCCCCCCCCCCCCCCACCCCCCCCCCCCCCCACCCCCCCCCCCCCCCACCCCCCCCCCCCCCCACCCCCCCCCCCCCCCACCCCCCCCCCCCCCCACCCCCCCCCCCCCCCACCCCCCCCCCCCCCCACCCCCCCCCCCCCCCACCCCCCCCCCCCCCCACCCCCCCCCCCCCCCACCCCCCCCCCCCCCCACCCCCCCCCCCCCCCACCCCCCCCCCCCCCCACCCCCCCCCCCCCCCACCCCCCCCCCCCCCCACCCCCCCCCCCCCCCACCCCCCCCCCCCCCCACCCCCCCCCCCCCCCACCCCCCCCCCCCCCCACCCCCCCCCCCCCCCACCCCCCCCCCCCCCCACCCCCCCCCCCCCCCACCCCCCCCCCCCCCCACCCCCCCCCCCCCCCACCCCCCCCCCCCCCCACCCCCCCCCCCCCCCACCCCCCCCCCCCCCCACCCCCCCCCCCCCCCACCCCCCCCCCCCCCCACCCCCCCCCCCCCCCACCCCCCCCCCCCCCCACCCCCCCCCCCCCCCACCCCCCCCCCCCCCCACCCCCCCCCCCCCCCACCCCCCCCCCCCCCCACCCCCCCCCCCCCCCACCCCCCCCCCCCCCCACCCCCCCCCCCCCCCACCCCCCCCCCCCCCCACCCCCCCCCCCCCCCACCCCCCCCCCCCCCCACCCCCCCCCCCCCCCACCCCCCCCCCCCCCCACCCCCCCCCCCCCCCACCCCCCCCCCCCCCCACCCCCCCCCCCCCCCACCCCCCCCCCCCCCCACCCCCCCCCCCCCCCACCCCCCCCCCCCCCCACCCCCCCCCCCCCCCACCCCCCCCCCCCCCCACCCCCCCCCCCCCCCACCCCCCCCCCCCCCCACCCCCCCCCCCCCCCACCCCCCCCCCCCCCCACCCCCCCCCCCCCCCACCCCCCCCCCCCCCCACCCCCCCCCCCCCCCACCCCCCCCCCCCCCCACCCCCCCCCCCCCCCACCCCCCCCCCCCCCCACCCCCCCCCCCCCCCACCCCCCCCCCCCCCCACCCCCCCCCCCCCCCACCCCCCCCCCCCCCCACCCCCCCCCCCCCCCACCCCCCCCCCCCCCCACCCCCCCCCCCCCCCACCCCCCCCCCCCCCCACCCCCCCCCCCCCCCACCCCCCCCCCCCCCCACCCCCCCCCCCCCCCACCCCCCCCCCCCCCCACCCCCCCCCCCCCCCACCCCCCCCCCCCCCCACCCCCCCCCCCCCCCACCCCCCCCCCCCCCCACCCCCCCCCCCCCCCACCCCCCCCCCCCCCCACCCCCCCCCCCCCCCACCCCCCCCCCCCCCCACCCCCCCCCCCCCCCACCCCCCCCCCCCCCCACCCCCCCCCCCCCCCACCCCCCCCCCCCCCCACCCCCCCCCCCCCCCACCCCCCCCCCCCCCCACCCCCCCCCCCCCCCACCCCCCCCCCCCCCCACCCCCCCCCCCCCCCACCCCCCCCCCCCCCCACCCCCCCCCCCCCCCACCCCCCCCCCCCCCCACCCCCCCCCCCCCCCACCCCCCCCCCCCCCCACCCCCCCCCCCCCCCACCCCCCCCCCCCCCCACCCCCCCCCCCCCCCACCCCCCCCCCCCCCCACCCCCCCCCCCCCCCACCCCCCCCCCCCCCCACCCCCCCCCCCCCCCACCCCCCCCCCCCCCCACCCCCCCCCCCCCCCACCCCCCCCCCCCCCCACCCCCCCCCCCCCCCACCCCCCCCCCCCCCCACCCCCCCCCCCCCCCACCCCCCCCCCCCCCCACCCCCCCCCCCCCCCACCCCCCCCCCCCCCCACCCCCCCCCCCCCCCACCCCCCCCCCCCCCCACCCCCCCCCCCCCCCACCCCCCCCCCCCCCCACCCCCCCCCCCCCCCACCCCCCCCCCCCCCCACCCCCCCCCCCCCCCACCCCCCCCCCCCCCCACCCCCCCCCCCCCCCACCCCCCCCCCCCCCCACCCCCCCCCCCCCCCACCCCCCCCCCCCCCCACCCCCCCCCCCCCCCACCCCCCCCCCCCCCCACCCCCCCCCCCCCCCACCCCCCCCCCCCCCCACCCCCCCCCCCCCCCACCCCCCCCCCCCCCCACCCCCCCCCCCCCCCACCCCCCCCCCCCCCCACCCCCCCCCCCCCCCACCCCCCCCCCCCCCCACCCCCCCCCCCCCCCACCCCCCCCCCCCCCCACCCCCCCCCCCCCCCACCCCCCCCCCCCCCCACCCCCCCCCCCCCCCACCCCCCCCCCCCCCCACCCCCCCCCCCCCCCACCCCCCCCCCCCCCCACCCCCCCCCCCCCCCACCCCCCCCCCCCCCCACCCCCCCCCCCCCCCACCCCCCCCCCCCCCCACCCCCCCCCCCCCCCACCCCCCCCCCCCCCCACCCCCCCCCCCCCCCACCCCCCCCCCCCCCCACCCCCCCCCCCCCCCACCCCCCCCCCCCCCCACCCCCCCCCCCCCCCACCCCCCCCCCCCCCCACCCCCCCCCCCCCCCACCCCCCCCCCCCCCCACCCCCCCCCCCCCCCACCCCCCCCCCCCCCCACCCCCCCCCCCCCCCACCCCCCCCCCCCCCCACCCCCCCCCCCCCCCACCCCCCCCCCCCCCCACCCCCCCCCCCCCCCACCCCCCCCCCCCCCCACCCCCCCCCCCCCCCACCCCCCCCCCCCCCCACCCCCCCCCCCCCCCACCCCCCCCCCCCCCCACCCCCCCCCCCCCCCACCCCCCCCCCCCCCCACCCCCCCCCCCCCCCACCCCCCCCCCCCCCCACCCCCCCCCCCCCCCACCCCCCCCCCCCCCCACCCCCCCCCCCCCCCACCCCCCCCCCCCCCCACCCCCCCCCCCCCCCACCCCCCCCCCCCCCCACCCCCCCCCCCCCCCACCCCCCCCCCCCCCCACCCCCCCCCCCCCCCACCCCCCCCCCCCCCCACCCCCCCCCCCCCCCACCCCCCCCCCCCCCCACCCCCCCCCCCCCCCACCCCCCCCCCCCCCCACCCCCCCCCCCCCCCACCCCCCCCCCCCCCCACCCCCCCCCCCCCCCACCCCCCCCCCCCCCCACCCCCCCCCCCCCCCACCCCCCCCCCCCCCCACCCCCCCCCCCCCCCACCCCCCCCCCCCCCCACCCCCCCCCCCCCCCACCCCCCCCCCCCCCCACCCCCCCCCCCCCCCACCCCCCCCCCCCCCCACCCCCCCCCCCCCCCACCCCCCCCCCCCCCCACCCCCCCCCCCCCCCACCCCCCCCCCCCCCCACCCCCCCCCCCCCCCACCCCCCCCCCCCCCCACCCCCCCCCCCCCCCACCCCCCCCCCCCCCCACCCCCCCCCCCCCCCACCCCCCCCCCCCCCCACCCCCCCCCCCCCCCACCCCCCCCCCCCCCCACCCCCCCCCCCCCCCACCCCCCCCCCCCCCCACCCCCCCCCCCCCCCACCCCCCCCCCCCCCCACCCCCCCCCCCCCCCACCCCCCCCCCCCCCCACCCCCCCCCCCCCCCACCCCCCCCCCCCCCCACCCCCCCCCCCCCCCACCCCCCCCCCCCCCCACCCCCCCCCCCCCCCACCCCCCCCCCCCCCCACCCCCCCCCCCCCCCACCCCCCCCCCCCCCCACCCCCCCCCCCCCCCACCCCCCCCCCCCCCCACCCCCCCCCCCCCCCACCCCCCCCCCCCCCCACCCCCCCCCCCCCCCACCCCCCCCCCCCCCCACCCCCCCCCCCCCCCACCCCCCCCCCCCCCCACCCCCCCCCCCCCCCACCCCCCCCCCCCCCCACCCCCCCCCCCCCCCACCCCCCCCCCCCCCCACCCCCCCCCCCCCCCACCCCCCCCCCCCCCCACCCCCCCCCCCCCCCACCCCCCCCCCCCCCCACCCCCCCCCCCCCCCACCCCCCCCCCCCCCCACCCCCCCCCCCCCCCACCCCCCCCCCCCCCCACCCCCCCCCCCCCCCACCCCCCCCCCCCCCCACCCCCCCCCCCCCCCACCCCCCCCCCCCCCCACCCCCCCCCCCCCCCACCCCCCCCCCCCCCCACCCCCCCCCCCCCCCACCCCCCCCCCCCCCCACCCCCCCCCCCCCCCACCCCCCCCCCCCCCCACCCCCCCCCCCCCCCACCCCCCCCCCCCCCCACCCCCCCCCCCCCCCACCCCCCCCCCCCCCCACCCCCCCCCCCCCCCACCCCCCCCCCCCCCCACCCCCCCCCCCCCCCACCCCCCCCCCCCCCCACCCCCCCCCCCCCCCACCCCCCCCCCCCCCCACCCCCCCCCCCCCCCACCCCCCCCCCCCCCCACCCCCCCCCCCCCCCACCCCCCCCCCCCCCCACCCCCCCCCCCCCCCACCCCCCCCCCCCCCCACCCCCCCCCCCCCCCACCCCCCCCCCCCCCCACCCCCCCCCCCCCCCACCCCCCCCCCCCCCCACCCCCCCCCCCCCCCACCCCCCCCCCCCCCCACCCCCCCCCCCCCCCACCCCCCCCCCCCCCCACCCCCCCCCCCCCCCACCCCCCCCCCCCCCCACCCCCCCCCCCCCCCACCCCCCCCCCCCCCCACCCCCCCCCCCCCCCACCCCCCCCCCCCCCCACCCCCCCCCCCCCCCACCCCCCCCCCCCCCCACCCCCCCCCCCCCCCACCCCCCCCCCCCCCCACCCCCCCCCCCCCCCACCCCCCCCCCCCCCCACCCCCCCCCCCCCCCACCCCCCCCCCCCCCCACCCCCCCCCCCCCCCACCCCCCCCCCCCCCCACCCCCCCCCCCCCCCACCCCCCCCCCCCCCCACCCCCCCCCCCCCCCACCCCCCCCCCCCCCCACCCCCCCCCCCCCCCACCCCCCCCCCCCCCCACCCCCCCCCCCCCCCACCCCCCCCCCCCCCCACCCCCCCCCCCCCCCACCCCCCCCCCCCCCCACCCCCCCCCCCCCCCACCCCCCCCCCCCCCCACCCCCCCCCCCCCCCACCCCCCCCCCCCCCCACCCCCCCCCCCCCCCACCCCCCCCCCCCCCCACCCCCCCCCCCCCCCACCCCCCCCCCCCCCCACCCCCCCCCCCCCCCACCCCCCCCCCCCCCCACCCCCCCCCCCCCCCACCCCCCCCCCCCCCCACCCCCCCCCCCCCCCACCCCCCCCCCCCCCCACCCCCCCCCCCCCCCACCCCCCCCCCCCCCCACCCCCCCCCCCCCCCACCCCCCCCCCCCCCCACCCCCCCCCCCCCCCACCCCCCCCCCCCCCCACCCCCCCCCCCCCCCACCCCCCCCCCCCCCCACCCCCCCCCCCCCCCACCCCCCCCCCCCCCCACCCCCCCCCCCCCCCACCCCCCCCCCCCCCCACCCCCCCCCCCCCCCACCCCCCCCCCCCCCCACCCCCCCCCCCCCCCACCCCCCCCCCCCCCCACCCCCCCCCCCCCCCACCCCCCCCCCCCCCCACCCCCCCCCCCCCCCACCCCCCCCCCCCCCCACCCCCCCCCCCCCCCACCCCCCCCCCCCCCCACCCCCCCCCCCCCCCACCCCCCCCCCCCCCCACCCCCCCCCCCCCCCACCCCCCCCCCCCCCCACCCCCCCCCCCCCCCACCCCCCCCCCCCCCCACCCCCCCCCCCCCCCACCCCCCCCCCCCCCCACCCCCCCCCCCCCCCACCCCCCCCCCCCCCCACCCCCCCCCCCCCCCACCCCCCCCCCCCCCCACCCCCCCCCCCCCCCACCCCCCCCCCCCCCCACCCCCCCCCCCCCCCACCCCCCCCCCCCCCCACCCCCCCCCCCCCCCACCCCCCCCCCCCCCCACCCCCCCCCCCCCCCACCCCCCCCCCCCCCCACCCCCCCCCCCCCCCACCCCCCCCCCCCCCCACCCCCCCCCCCCCCCACCCCCCCCCCCCCCCACCCCCCCCCCCCCCCACCCCCCCCCCCCCCCACCCCCCCCCCCCCCCACCCCCCCCCCCCCCCACCCCCCCCCCCCCCCACCCCCCCCCCCCCCCACCCCCCCCCCCCCCCACCCCCCCCCCCCCCCACCCCCCCCCCCCCCCACCCCCCCCCCCCCCCACCCCCCCCCCCCCCCACCCCCCCCCCCCCCCACCCCCCCCCCCCCCCACCCCCCCCCCCCCCCACCCCCCCCCCCCCCCACCCCCCCCCCCCCCCACCCCCCCCCCCCCCCACCCCCCCCCCCCCCCACCCCCCCCCCCCCCCACCCCCCCCCCCCCCCACCCCCCCCCCCCCCCACCCCCCCCCCCCCCCACCCCCCCCCCCCCCCACCCCCCCCCCCCCCCACCCCCCCCCCCCCCCACCCCCCCCCCCCCCCACCCCCCCCCCCCCCCACCCCCCCCCCCCCCCACCCCCCCCCCCCCCCACCCCCCCCCCCCCCCACCCCCCCCCCCCCCCACCCCCCCCCCCCCCCACCCCCCCCCCCCCCCACCCCCCCCCCCCCCCACCCCCCCCCCCCCCCACCCCCCCCCCCCCCCACCCCCCCCCCCCCCCACCCCCCCCCCCCCCCACCCCCCCCCCCCCCCACCCCCCCCCCCCCCCACCCCCCCCCCCCCCCACCCCCCCCCCCCCCCACCCCCCCCCCCCCCCACCCCCCCCCCCCCCCACCCCCCCCCCCCCCCACCCCCCCCCCCCCCCACCCCCCCCCCCCCCCACCCCCCCCCCCCCCCACCCCCCCCCCCCCCCACCCCCCCCCCCCCCCACCCCCCCCCCCCCCCACCCCCCCCCCCCCCCACCCCCCCCCCCCCCCACCCCCCCCCCCCCCCACCCCCCCCCCCCCCCACCCCCCCCCCCCCCCACCCCCCCCCCCCCCCACCCCCCCCCCCCCCCACCCCCCCCCCCCCCCACCCCCCCCCCCCCCCACCCCCCCCCCCCCCCACCCCCCCCCCCCCCCACCCCCCCCCCCCCCCACCCCCCCCCCCCCCCACCCCCCCCCCCCCCCACCCCCCCCCCCCCCCACCCCCCCCCCCCCCCACCCCCCCCCCCCCCCACCCCCCCCCCCCCCCACCCCCCCCCCCCCCCACCCCCCCCCCCCCCCACCCCCCCCCCCCCCCACCCCCCCCCCCCCCCACCCCCCCCCCCCCCCACCCCCCCCCCCCCCCACCCCCCCCCCCCCCCACCCCCCCCCCCCCCCACCCCCCCCCCCCCCCACCCCCCCCCCCCCCCACCCCCCCCCCCCCCCACCCCCCCCCCCCCCCACCCCCCCCCCCCCCCACCCCCCCCCCCCCCCACCCCCCCCCCCCCCCACCCCCCCCCCCCCCCACCCCCCCCCCCCCCCACCCCCCCCCCCCCCCACCCCCCCCCCCCCCCACCCCCCCCCCCCCCCACCCCCCCCCCCCCCCACCCCCCCCCCCCCCCACCCCCCCCCCCCCCCACCCCCCCCCCCCCCCACCCCCCCCCCCCCCCACCCCCCCCCCCCCCCACCCCCCCCCCCCCCCACCCCCCCCCCCCCCCACCCCCCCCCCCCCCCACCCCCCCCCCCCCCCACCCCCCCCCCCCCCCACCCCCCCCCCCCCCCACCCCCCCCCCCCCCCACCCCCCCCCCCCCCCACCCCCCCCCCCCCCCACCCCCCCCCCCCCCCACCCCCCCCCCCCCCCACCCCCCCCCCCCCCCACCCCCCCCCCCCCCCACCCCCCCCCCCCCCCACCCCCCCCCCCCCCCACCCCCCCCCCCCCCCACCCCCCCCCCCCCCCACCCCCCCCCCCCCCCACCCCCCCCCCCCCCCACCCCCCCCCCCCCCCACCCCCCCCCCCCCCCACCCCCCCCCCCCCCCACCCCCCCCCCCCCCCACCCCCCCCCCCCCCCACCCCCCCCCCCCCCCACCCCCCCCCCCCCCCACCCCCCCCCCCCCCCACCCCCCCCCCCCCCCACCCCCCCCCCCCCCCACCCCCCCCCCCCCCCACCCCCCCCCCCCCCCACCCCCCCCCCCCCCCACCCCCCCCCCCCCCCACCCCCCCCCCCCCCCACCCCCCCCCCCCCCCACCCCCCCCCCCCCCCACCCCCCCCCCCCCCCACCCCCCCCCCCCCCCACCCCCCCCCCCCCCCACCCCCCCCCCCCCCCACCCCCCCCCCCCCCCACCCCCCCCCCCCCCCACCCCCCCCCCCCCCCACCCCCCCCCCCCCCCACCCCCCCCCCCCCCCACCCCCCCCCCCCCCCACCCCCCCCCCCCCCCACCCCCCCCCCCCCCCACCCCCCCCCCCCCCCACCCCCCCCCCCCCCCACCCCCCCCCCCCCCCACCCCCCCCCCCCCCCACCCCCCCCCCCCCCCACCCCCCCCCCCCCCCACCCCCCCCCCCCCCCACCCCCCCCCCCCCCCACCCCCCCCCCCCCCCACCCCCCCCCCCCCCCACCCCCCCCCCCCCCCACCCCCCCCCCCCCCCACCCCCCCCCCCCCCCACCCCCCCCCCCCCCCACCCCCCCCCCCCCCCACCCCCCCCCCCCCCCACCCCCCCCCCCCCCCACCCCCCCCCCCCCCCACCCCCCCCCCCCCCCACCCCCCCCCCCCCCCACCCCCCCCCCCCCCCACCCCCCCCCCCCCCCACCCCCCCCCCCCCCCACCCCCCCCCCCCCCCACCCCCCCCCCCCCCCACCCCCCCCCCCCCCCACCCCCCCCCCCCCCCACCCCCCCCCCCCCCCACCCCCCCCCCCCCCCACCCCCCCCCCCCCCCACCCCCCCCCCCCCCCACCCCCCCCCCCCCCCACCCCCCCCCCCCCCCACCCCCCCCCCCCCCCACCCCCCCCCCCCCCCACCCCCCCCCCCCCCCACCCCCCCCCCCCCCCACCCCCCCCCCCCCCCACCCCCCCCCCCCCCCACCCCCCCCCCCCCCCACCCCCCCCCCCCCCCACCCCCCCCCCCCCCCACCCCCCCCCCCCCCCACCCCCCCCCCCCCCCACCCCCCCCCCCCCCCACCCCCCCCCCCCCCCACCCCCCCCCCCCCCCACCCCCCCCCCCCCCCACCCCCCCCCCCCCCCACCCCCCCCCCCCCCCACCCCCCCCCCCCCCCACCCCCCCCCCCCCCCACCCCCCCCCCCCCCCACCCCCCCCCCCCCCCACCCCCCCCCCCCCCCACCCCCCCCCCCCCCCACCCCCCCCCCCCCCCACCCCCCCCCCCCCCCACCCCCCCCCCCCCCCACCCCCCCCCCCCCCCACCCCCCCCCCCCCCCACCCCCCCCCCCCCCCACCCCCCCCCCCCCCCACCCCCCCCCCCCCCCACCCCCCCCCCCCCCCACCCCCCCCCCCCCCCACCCCCCCCCCCCCCCACCCCCCCCCCCCCCCACCCCCCCCCCCCCCCACCCCCCCCCCCCCCCACCCCCCCCCCCCCCCACCCCCCCCCCCCCCCACCCCCCCCCCCCCCCACCCCCCCCCCCCCCCACCCCCCCCCCCCCCCACCCCCCCCCCCCCCCACCCCCCCCCCCCCCCACCCCCCCCCCCCCCCACCCCCCCCCCCCCCCACCCCCCCCCCCCCCCACCCCCCCCCCCCCCCACCCCCCCCCCCCCCCACCCCCCCCCCCCCCCACCCCCCCCCCCCCCCACCCCCCCCCCCCCCCACCCCCCCCCCCCCCCACCCCCCCCCCCCCCCACCCCCCCCCCCCCCCACCCCCCCCCCCCCCCACCCCCCCCCCCCCCCACCCCCCCCCCCCCCCACCCCCCCCCCCCCCCACCCCCCCCCCCCCCCACCCCCCCCCCCCCCCACCCCCCCCCCCCCCCACCCCCCCCCCCCCCCACCCCCCCCCCCCCCCACCCCCCCCCCCCCCCACCCCCCCCCCCCCCCACCCCCCCCCCCCCCCACCCCCCCCCCCCCCCACCCCCCCCCCCCCCCACCCCCCCCCCCCCCCACCCCCCCCCCCCCCCACCCCCCCCCCCCCCCACCCCCCCCCCCCCCCACCCCCCCCCCCCCCCACCCCCCCCCCCCCCCACCCCCCCCCCCCCCCACCCCCCCCCCCCCCCACCCCCCCCCCCCCCCACCCCCCCCCCCCCCCACCCCCCCCCCCCCCCACCCCCCCCCCCCCCCACCCCCCCCCCCCCCCACCCCCCCCCCCCCCCACCCCCCCCCCCCCCCACCCCCCCCCCCCCCCACCCCCCCCCCCCCCCACCCCCCCCCCCCCCCACCCCCCCCCCCCCCCACCCCCCCCCCCCCCCACCCCCCCCCCCCCCCACCCCCCCCCCCCCCCACCCCCCCCCCCCCCCACCCCCCCCCCCCCCCACCCCCCCCCCCCCCCACCCCCCCCCCCCCCCACCCCCCCCCCCCCCCACCCCCCCCCCCCCCCACCCCCCCCCCCCCCCACCCCCCCCCCCCCCCACCCCCCCCCCCCCCCACCCCCCCCCCCCCCCACCCCCCCCCCCCCCCACCCCCCCCCCCCCCCACCCCCCCCCCCCCCCACCCCCCCCCCCCCCCACCCCCCCCCCCCCCCACCCCCCCCCCCCCCCACCCCCCCCCCCCCCCACCCCCCCCCCCCCCCACCCCCCCCCCCCCCCACCCCCCCCCCCCCCCACCCCCCCCCCCCCCCACCCCCCCCCCCCCCCACCCCCCCCCCCCCCCACCCCCCCCCCCCCCCACCCCCCCCCCCCCCCACCCCCCCCCCCCCCCACCCCCCCCCCCCCCCACCCCCCCCCCCCCCCACCCCCCCCCCCCCCCACCCCCCCCCCCCCCCACCCCCCCCCCCCCCCACCCCCCCCCCCCCCCACCCCCCCCCCCCCCCACCCCCCCCCCCCCCCACCCCCCCCCCCCCCCACCCCCCCCCCCCCCCACCCCCCCCCCCCCCCACCCCCCCCCCCCCCCACCCCCCCCCCCCCCCACCCCCCCCCCCCCCCACCCCCCCCCCCCCCCACCCCCCCCCCCCCCCACCCCCCCCCCCCCCCACCCCCCCCCCCCCCCACCCCCCCCCCCCCCCACCCCCCCCCCCCCCCACCCCCCCCCCCCCCCACCCCCCCCCCCCCCCACCCCCCCCCCCCCCCACCCCCCCCCCCCCCCACCCCCCCCCCCCCCCACCCCCCCCCCCCCCCACCCCCCCCCCCCCCCACCCCCCCCCCCCCCCACCCCCCCCCCCCCCCACCCCCCCCCCCCCCCACCCCCCCCCCCCCCCACCCCCCCCCCCCCCCACCCCCCCCCCCCCCCACCCCCCCCCCCCCCCACCCCCCCCCCCCCCCACCCCCCCCCCCCCCCACCCCCCCCCCCCCCCACCCCCCCCCCCCCCCACCCCCCCCCCCCCCCACCCCCCCCCCCCCCCACCCCCCCCCCCCCCCACCCCCCCCCCCCCCCACCCCCCCCCCCCCCCACCCCCCCCCCCCCCCACCCCCCCCCCCCCCCACCCCCCCCCCCCCCCACCCCCCCCCCCCCCCACCCCCCCCCCCCCCCACCCCCCCCCCCCCCCACCCCCCCCCCCCCCCACCCCCCCCCCCCCCCACCCCCCCCCCCCCCCACCCCCCCCCCCCCCCACCCCCCCCCCCCCCCACCCCCCCCCCCCCCCACCCCCCCCCCCCCCCACCCCCCCCCCCCCCCACCCCCCCCCCCCCCCACCCCCCCCCCCCCCCACCCCCCCCCCCCCCCACCCCCCCCCCCCCCCACCCCCCCCCCCCCCCACCCCCCCCCCCCCCCACCCCCCCCCCCCCCCACCCCCCCCCCCCCCCACCCCCCCCCCCCCCCACCCCCCCCCCCCCCCACCCCCCCCCCCCCCCACCCCCCCCCCCCCCCACCCCCCCCCCCCCCCACCCCCCCCCCCCCCCACCCCCCCCCCCCCCCACCCCCCCCCCCCCCCACCCCCCCCCCCCCCCACCCCCCCCCCCCCCCACCCCCCCCCCCCCCCACCCCCCCCCCCCCCCACCCCCCCCCCCCCCCACCCCCCCCCCCCCCCACCCCCCCCCCCCCCCACCCCCCCCCCCCCCCACCCCCCCCCCCCCCCACCCCCCCCCCCCCCCACCCCCCCCCCCCCCCACCCCCCCCCCCCCCCACCCCCCCCCCCCCCCACCCCCCCCCCCCCCCACCCCCCCCCCCCCCCACCCCCCCCCCCCCCCACCCCCCCCCCCCCCCACCCCCCCCCCCCCCCACCCCCCCCCCCCCCCACCCCCCCCCCCCCCCACCCCCCCCCCCCCCCACCCCCCCCCCCCCCCACCCCCCCCCCCCCCCACCCCCCCCCCCCCCCACCCCCCCCCCCCCCCACCCCCCCCCCCCCCCACCCCCCCCCCCCCCCACCCCCCCCCCCCCCCACCCCCCCCCCCCCCCACCCCCCCCCCCCCCCACCCCCCCCCCCCCCCACCCCCCCCCCCCCCCACCCCCCCCCCCCCCCACCCCCCCCCCCCCCCACCCCCCCCCCCCCCCACCCCCCCCCCCCCCCACCCCCCCCCCCCCCCACCCCCCCCCCCCCCCACCCCCCCCCCCCCCCACCCCCCCCCCCCCCCACCCCCCCCCCCCCCCACCCCCCCCCCCCCCCACCCCCCCCCCCCCCCACCCCCCCCCCCCCCCACCCCCCCCCCCCCCCACCCCCCCCCCCCCCCACCCCCCCCCCCCCCCACCCCCCCCCCCCCCCACCCCCCCCCCCCCCCACCCCCCCCCCCCCCCACCCCCCCCCCCCCCCACCCCCCCCCCCCCCCACCCCCCCCCCCCCCCACCCCCCCCCCCCCCCACCCCCCCCCCCCCCCACCCCCCCCCCCCCCCACCCCCCCCCCCCCCCACCCCCCCCCCCCCCCACCCCCCCCCCCCCCCACCCCCCCCCCCCCCCACCCCCCCCCCCCCCCACCCCCCCCCCCCCCCACCCCCCCCCCCCCCCACCCCCCCCCCCCCCCACCCCCCCCCCCCCCCACCCCCCCCCCCCCCCACCCCCCCCCCCCCCCACCCCCCCCCCCCCCCACCCCCCCCCCCCCCCACCCCCCCCCCCCCCCACCCCCCCCCCCCCCCACCCCCCCCCCCCCCCACCCCCCCCCCCCCCCACCCCCCCCCCCCCCCACCCCCCCCCCCCCCCACCCCCCCCCCCCCCCACCCCCCCCCCCCCCCACCCCCCCCCCCCCCCACCCCCCCCCCCCCCCACCCCCCCCCCCCCCCACCCCCCCCCCCCCCCACCCCCCCCCCCCCCCACCCCCCCCCCCCCCCACCCCCCCCCCCCCCCACCCCCCCCCCCCCCCACCCCCCCCCCCCCCCACCCCCCCCCCCCCCCACCCCCCCCCCCCCCCACCCCCCCCCCCCCCCACCCCCCCCCCCCCCCACCCCCCCCCCCCCCCACCCCCCCCCCCCCCCACCCCCCCCCCCCCCCACCCCCCCCCCCCCCCACCCCCCCCCCCCCCCACCCCCCCCCCCCCCCACCCCCCCCCCCCCCCACCCCCCCCCCCCCCCACCCCCCCCCCCCCCCACCCCCCCCCCCCCCCACCCCCCCCCCCCCCCACCCCCCCCCCCCCCCACCCCCCCCCCCCCCCACCCCCCCCCCCCCCCACCCCCCCCCCCCCCCACCCCCCCCCCCCCCCACCCCCCCCCCCCCCCACCTCCCAGGTGTGGCCGGACATACTTCCCAGGTGGCCGGACAAAACTCCCAGGTGGCCGGACACCCCCCACAGTTGTCCGGACTCACCTCCCATGTGTCCGGACACACGTCCCAGGTGGCCGGACACACCTCCCAGGTGTCTGGACACTCCTCCCAGGTGGCCGGACAAACCTCCCAGGTGGCCGGACAAACCACCCAGGTGGCCGGACACACCTCCCAGGTGGCCGGACACACCTCCCAGGTGGCCGGACACACCTCCCAGGAGTTTGCAAGCCGCAAGAGAAGTTTGCAAGCCGCAGAGAAGTTTGCAAGCCGCATTGAGACTCTTTACAGGAGAAAAAGGCGGAGTATAAATCCAAACTCTTCTTCTTCTTAATATGCTAAATATGCTTAATATGCTTAACTTAAACCAACTGGATTCACCTTCCCTAAGAAGCCTTACTGGGATAGAATGCTCAGTACAAGGGATATTTAGACCATGTTGCTTTTCCCCTGCTGGTGAGTTGATCAAAATTATGTATATCAATCCTTGGTTCATTTTTAATTCCAGCTTTCTTATAATTTGTACTTGGGAGGGAAGCTATAAATTGCTCCAGCTTAAGGTTCCTGGTTCCTTATAAGATCCTTTCCTCCCTTACTCCCACCTAGCAGTCAATATCAGTGTAGACATATTTGTAGCGCAAGACCTGACTATCCTTGAAGCAAAGCTGGATTTTGGTTATAGCTCAGCAGACCATTAAAGGCCATCTCCTGTTCCATTTCTTATTCACCAGACTGCAGGTTTCTGGTGTCTTGGCTGTTGTATAAATCTGGGTACGGAACAAAGTGGTCCATTCTTGACTCCTTTACTGTATGCACATAATTATGTTAATGAGTCCTAAAGCTGATTCAAAGGTCCAGATACACTTTCTGGATGTTGGGATATATTCAGAATATGGAGGCTTGTCCTATTTTCCTCTCTAGGCAAAGCAGAAGCAGAAGGAAAGCAGGAAGCTAGAGGCCAATGCAGGCCAAAAGAGACCAAGTACAGTTGTTTCTATCGAGGGGGACTCTGCAACGAAGCTGGAAGAGAAGATACACAAAGAAAGCCTGCAAAACGAGATACTTCCTATGTTGCCATCTACAGGAGCATGCAGCTGGATGAGGCCAGCACAGACTAGACTTGTAACACACATAAAATCACAGCCTCTGGGCTACTTATTGCCAGCAGGGATAGTTCAGAGTGTTGAAGAGCTGAGATGCAAATTATAGAGCAACTGAGAGGTATTATATGACTCCTGTTACTAGCCTTTAATATTCATTTAATGACAGCAGTGCTGTGGGTGCTGCAGGAGCAAAAATCCTGGCATTTATTTCACTGGCTCATTGAACATAGCAATTGTAAAAAAAACCCAACATACTGAAATACAATAAATGGTTTTATTTACATAACACTGTCCTCTACCAAATGGCACTCAGAATACAATATTGAGAGTAAGGGAGCAAGCCTAAGCAGGTCTACTCAGAAGTAAGTTCTATTTTGTTCAGTGGGGCTTACTCCCAGGAAGGTGATCTTAGGATTGCAGCCTGTAATGTGTCACACCATTTTCAGAAGGAAAAATCTAGGGGGAAATCTAGTAAAGTTTGTGAAGAATATTACCTCTGGCGACCATGGGGTTTCCTACATTGGATGCCTTCAGAAAAGATCTTTGGATCCTGTGCAGAAACTGGGTACCATGTATAATTACTGTGTGGAAAAAAATCTAGAAAGGTTGTGAATGAGATGCTAAAATTACACTTGAATCACTACGATTAGGCAAGCTTTTAGGGAAATGAAAATGTAGTCTGTTGAGTCAGAGGGAGACTGTGGAAATGGGTGAGTAGATTTCTAATCTAACTTCACAGAATAATCTCAGATCTCTGGTCAATATGATCATAGTTATAGTTAATAGCTTTTGAATTAGACTGTCTATCCAAACTAAGCAAGCCTCATTGAATGAACATTTCTTGACCCTTCTGCTTGGGGAGGGTTCTGAATATATAGTCAATGCAGTAAAGCAATTTAAGCTTGAATCAGATAATTCCCACATGCCACACACCTGAATGCCATGCAGTGTGTGCTTATAGAAAAGAGTGACAACTACAGCTAATTTGGCAGCCTGGCCTTCTAGAATCACTCTGAGTGGCTGCAACGTTAACCAGAAAGCTAAAAATATCCCATTGCTTCGTGAATAACAGGAACCTATTCAGGAGAGGACTGGAAAGTACATGTGGCTCTGGAACAAGGCTGTATAATGCTACAAGCCAGTGCTGCTGGCGTCATTCAGCTGAGCAGTGCAAACAATGAGTATTCACTCAGCCATTGCTTCTTCCTGAAAACTGGCAACCCTTTGGGAAAAGATGACTGGTGGACTGACTCCAACTACTGTTTGCTAATGAAAAGTCTGAGGCAAGTCCCCCCTGAGGCTTCCCTGAATCACAGTTGCTAGAGCTGAGTTACACTTGCTCCAGTCCACCACTGGCCCTTTAGGACAGTGGCCCACTGTGAAATAACCCTGTAAGTTGAACAACCAGTCTACCAGTGCACCCACTAATAATTCTGAAAATGATATTCCTGGATAAGTATCAATTCAAGTGTGCCACTGCTAAGGCTATATCAGCAACTGTTGGTTTGTCTCTATGCCCTGGAATCCCCCGAGTCCAGTCACAGGCTAGTGCTTATTGTTGGCCACAAACCGTGGAATTTTTAAGTCCCCCTTTTTAATCTGATCTGTCATTTTTCCTCAGTGTCTTTATATCCTGATGATTCTTAGTGCTGGAATTCTTACAGTCACATCCTTCTAAACCCATTGAAGTCAGTGGTGCTGGCACAAACACATGAAGCAAATTATCCTGCTAACCTCATCCATACAAGCACAGAATGAGACAAGAAAGGACACCACAAGAGAAGCTGTCAACATAGAGTTGTGTATACTTCAGTGGGTTTGCTCCAGCTTTGCACAGAAAAATGCTGAGGCATAAGTTGTGGCAATATGCTTTGATAATAGTCTTTGAGTTATATCCAGAACATTTTTAGTTTTGTTAGTAGAGGTCCCTGGGCTCAGGCCTTGATCCAAATGTTGATGTACTTTAACATGTACACGAGGCAGAAGTAAGCCTGTCCAACAACAGTGATCCATATCCATAATTCAGTCCGTATATTTTTGACTGAACGAACTCCTTGTTTGGTCTTCAGACTTTTTACGCAAATATGAGAACTTGTTCTCAGCAGTTTTTCTAGCATCAAAGCAATTTCCCTTTGCTCCCTTGAGTCAAGAGCAGGCTGAAAAGGCATAAGAACTGTACTGAATTTTCCAGTAAATGTGCTTATTAATATCTGGAAACAGGAACCATGTAAAGCATGGATGCAAAAATGGATCTCCCTTAGTACTTTCGTTTCCTACCAAACAAGCTTTGCTTCTGAAACGGCTCTCAGCACCTCTTGGGTGTTTAATGTAGGAAGGAAGTGCCACATTCCTTCCCATTCCTAGGACAGTAAATGTCACTTCAACCAGTCTGACAGCTCTCCCTCCAGTCCCTTAAAAGGAGGGCAGTGCCTCCAAGACCCACACAGGGAAGAGGCCTCATCAGCACTGAATAACCAACATGTTTCAGAGTTTGGCATGACAAATCCTTTTTCTTCGAAGCAGTCACACCTCTCAGTACAAATGTAACTCTTGGATAAAATATCACTTCAGTAGTTTGCATTGCCTTTTGCTCCACATTCGAGATCACCAAATTCAGTGGAATGATTTGCTCTTAGCACCCCATTTGGGCTGCAAATATAATCATGCAGCACATTAAACCCTTTTATCCTCCTCACATATTCCAGGCAAACTCAGAGCCAGCTCAATACGTTTTGCTGCCCCCTGCATCTTCCTTTCGTACTACTTACAAAGAGATGTTCTACAGCTCATCTTGGGTGGCAGTGCCATGAGTGGGGACATCCGTCCTGTACTGGCCCCACCCACTCAAAGGGCAGTAACATGGGCCTGAGAGGCAACAAGCATCCCAAGAAATGCCTGTCACCTCCTGCTATATGCTAACCTTCACAGGTGTGGCACTTCGAGCAGACACTTGGGTCAATTTGGTGGTGAATTGCACCTGGACAGACCAATAGCTTAGTTTACAGCCTAGTTGTTTCTACCACTTCAGCCAGTAGCAGAAAAGAATACTTATTGTCTCACCTAGACATCCTGAAAGGCAATTTTGCATTTTAATTAACATACATTATACCAATTTGAGGTCAAAACCCACGAAAAATAGGGTGGGAATATCATTTGCTGAAGGGATGCTGAATTTGTAAGTGAATCCATTCTTTGCTTTTAATTTTGGAAACATAAAATCTAAATATACTGCTATATTTTCCAGCCTGATGTTAAATATAAATGGTTTTGGGAAAAGTCTATTTAAGCTTACCTATTTTTCTAGCTAAGAAAAATGACAGTGAAAAGAAGGGGGTGTTAAATTAGTGCTAAGCTTTTGCAGTGCTATCCTAAGCAGAGCTATACCCTTCTAAGTCCACTGAGGTCAATGGTTAAGTCAGTGCTTAAGATTACAGAGTTCCATGATCCTCTTACTGAAGTTCTCATCTAGTTGAAATCAAGGGAAAGATCTGCAAGCCTTGGCCCCAAGGGATTTTCACTCTGCTTTCTATGTGCAAGACTGAACAAATGTCCTGCCTTATTTCAAACAGAGGCTGCTTCCACGCAGGGACTTTTCCACATTTGGCTAGATGGATGGCCCCATTTTTAAAAGACATTCTCTATGTACCTATCATCATAGGGCCTCATGGACACTACATAGGAATCGGGCCATCTCCGCTGCTAAATTAAGTACCTCAGCCATTATACACTTCCTCTTTGGGAAAGGCCGAGGATACATCCCTGTGGCGTTGAGAGCATTTAATGCCAAAGTAAGTCAACAAATCCTTTATGGGATCCCCATCTGGATAGGGGCATGGAGCAGAGAGGTTGAAAGGGTCCAGTCATACTTTCTGTATAAAATCCTTGGCTTGCCCCATTCTATTCCCTATGCGGCCCTGTGCTTAGAAACTCTGGCATGGTGCCGTACATTCAAGTTTTGGGCCAGGATTTGTTTTAATCGAGATTAACTGGACTATACATCCCAGGGACGCTCCATCCTCCATACAACCTAGTGGTGGGTTAAAATCGAAGCCAAACTTAATGAGTTGGGCATTTCCTTGGAGGACCTGCTAATGTTAACAGAGGTCTATGGGGCTATCAAGAAGAGACTTTTTGATAGAGAGTTTCAACAGATGCTAGAGGAAGCTAATAAAACCTGTTCCCTGATCTCTCTGGGAATACCTGTGGATAGATTAATTGTAGTCTTTATCTCCTGGTTGAGGCCCGGTGGCATAGAGCAATCACCAGGGGCGTAATGTCCATTGGGCAAGGTGGGCAGCTGCCCAGGGCACCACCTTGTGGGGGGCATCAAAATGCAAGGTTCATTTTTGGGTATTTTAGTGGTTTTCCATTTTTGGTCTGCAGGGGGCGCGGTCTTTAGACTAGCGGCACCAAAATTTCACCATATCATCAGGAGACTGTCCTTATGCTACCCTCCAAGTTTGGTGAGGTTTGGTTCAGGGAGTCCAAAGTTATGGACTCCCAAAAGGGGTGCCCCATACCCATTGTTTCCAATGGGAGCTAATAGGAGATGGGGGCTACAGTTTTGAGGGTCGATACATCAAAAATGCGCCCCCTGCAGGAACATCCCAGAAATTTGGCCAAGAATCTTTGTTCTGCATTAAGTTTTCTGTATTGCTGTCAATGGGGGTTGCAGGCTGGGAGGGCACATTTCTGAAGGCACAGTCTCAAAGCTTTCGGGGTCTAATCAGGAGACTGCCCTGATGATACCCCCCCGGTTTGGTGCAGTTTGCTTCAGGGGGGCCAAAGTTATGGACCCTCAAAACTGTAGCTCCCATCTCCTATTAGCTCCCATTGGAAACAATGGGGGATAGGGGCACCCCCTTTGGGAGTCCATAACTTTGGACTCCTTGAACCAAACCTCACCAAACCTGGGGGGAAGCATAAGGACAGTCTTCTGATAACACGCTGAAATTTTGGTGCTGATATGTCTAAAAATGCACCCCCTGCAGGCACCAATGTCCTGGTGCAAAAAAAATTTGGTCGTGGTGGAGTGGCCGCCCATGGGGGGGGGGGGGCATCCAACTCAGGTTTTGCCCAGGGCCACAGTTTGCCTTGTTACGCCCCTGGCAATCACCTTAGCTAGGTGTAATGCCCTGTTTTCTTCCTTTAGACCTGGACGCCACCTTGGAATTCCACATAAAGAAAGGAAATGCCCGTGTGGCATGGGTTCTGTGGAAACAGTATCTCATATGCTGTTGGATTGTCCTTTTTATGAGATAGGTAGGAAGAAGCACATAATCCCCTTCCTGCATGGAAGTGAAGGCATTACAGATAAACAGAAGGTTATATATCTTTTAAACAGCCACAACTACGAGCTGTTGGAAGCGGTGGCTAAATTTTTAAATGGTGTTATTTTAACTCGTCAGAAGTTGTAAAGGCTGTTATTATCTTGCAATGTTAATGTTAAACTATTTATATGCCATTAAAGGTATTCAAAATCTTGCATTCTCTATGGCATCATATTAATTTCTTAGTATGACATGTGTGGCTCCCATACTTTCCTCCTTGGAGCTGGATTTGTTTTTCAAAACACCTTTTGATACAGCACAAAGCAGAAAAAGTAGGGGTAAAAGGGATCCATGCAGAGCATTCATGTGCATGCATGAATGCCCCTGTCTTCAACCAGAGAGGCACAGCTAAGGCATCTTCCGCACACGCAGAATAATGCACTTTCAGTCCACTTTCAATGCACTTGGAAGCTGGATTTTACTGTGCGGAATAGCAAAATCCACTTTCAAACAGTTGTGAAAGTGGATTGAATGTGCATTATTCTGCATGTGTGGAACGGGTAAGTTATGCATTCCTCCTCCATTTAGCCTTTCTAAACTTGCCCCCCACCCCCAGCTGAGCTGTGATATTTTGAGCTCTGAAGCTTGGCTGAGAAGGAAAAAAAGCTGGGGGGGGGGGGACAGGCTGTATGATTGCAATTGTATTGTTGCTTCTGAACTGGACTGCAAAGGGGAGGGATGGTGGAGGAGTAAGCAGTTGGCACTGGAACTGAGCATGTGGATGCAGTCAGTGTATGTCTCCACCCTGCTTGCCGACACTATGCTTTCATAGCAGGGATGACTTTTTCTGCCCCATGCGGAAACAGCCATAGAAACACTCACACAAAGTCTGCGCTGTTCTCTTGATACTGTGAAGCAGTCCAGCATTTTCTGAATGTCTGAACATTATTAACCTTCACAAAACAGGGAAAGCGACTGTACAGCAAGAATTAATTGGGATAAATTAGACGGTTCTGCTTCAGTTGCATATTACTGCATACCACTTGTTCACTATTAAATACGATTTTCTTCTTGGCCTCTTTGCTAATGCAGCTTACTTTTTCAAAACATGAGCTGTGAACCACAAACAAATAGAAACACTATAAAGCAAAGTAGTCCATCCTATGAAAAGTTCTCTATGTCCACTGACATCTGTGAGCTTAGAAAGGTATTTACTGTGCACAGGATTAAGAACCAAAGAAGGTTAGGACAATATAAATATGAGCTCAATCTCTATACATTAAAAGCATAAACATAAACTCAAAGGCAGCAGATCTCTTACTTAACATTTTGCTGCCATGGTCAGGTACTTATATCTTTTATGATAATTCAGTTAGGTTCCTTTCTCTTTTGGTCAAAAGATGTAGTGATGTCTGGAGCCAATACTAGTGTATTAGTGTATTATTTCTGCCTTTAGTCACAGAGAATTATTACATTTCACCTTAGCCTAGCTTTGAGACTATTAATGTACTGTTTTAATATCTGTGACCTTTTTATATTAAAAAAATACAACCATTGAGGAAAGCCAATGGGCTGAAGCATATCTGGTTAAGGTCACTAATGGTCCTTTTATTTTATGTACACTTGTGAGGCTACTATTTGGGCCAAGACATTTTTTAAAAGAAATATTGTAATGAACACACATACACATATATTTGTACTTGTTTATATTTATGCTTTTAACTTATAGATACTTGGTCCATATTTACATTGTCTTAACCTTCTTTGGTTCTTAATTAAAATTATTTTGGGTTGTCCCCCCCCCCCTTTGTTGTTTTCACTGTGCACTATAAAAGGATTTTACTAGCTGTTGGTATCGTTCTATCCCAAATGTGTTTATAGATTTCCTCTTCTCAGATTTCCCTAAATATAGGGAGAATTCTATGGGAGAGAAGAATGGGTCTCTGGGGTCATTTACATAGATCAGATACTTCTCACAATTAGCACTTTGGGGAACTACTTTTATTTTGTTAATACCTAAAAGATAGTAAAAATAAGCCTAGTATGTATTTATAGTGGGTAAAGGTCACACCTTTGACACATATTTACACAGTGAAAGGTAAGCTGTGTGGCATAAATAAAATACTGTAAGATAAAGGTGAGAAACCTGTGCAGTATACTGTAATAAGCTCTGAGAATGTGCAACAGACTAGGGGTAGAAGAGTTTTCCAGATCCTGGAATTTGATACAACATTCATTTACTTCCGTCAGTAGGTGCTGTACAGGAGATAGTCATGGTGGATTATGTGGCACAGTTATTAGGGATTTTTGTGGAATTAACTTGATCAATAAAAGTACTGGGGCCCTGGATTTTCTGAAAAAAAAGTGAGTGATGCCCATAGATCAGGGGTCTGCAAACTATAACTCTCCAGATGTTAATGGACTACAATTTCCATCAGCCCCTGCCAGCATGGCCAAGTGGCAGGGCTGATGGGAACTGTAGTCCATTAACATCTGAGAGCCATAGTTTGCAGACCCCTGTCATAGATAGTACATTTTCTGTAACAGCTCCTTGGCATCTAACATTTTGTGTTTTGATGCCAGGGCTCAAGAGATCTTGTTCACCCAATTTTTGATTGATTTTTGGAATGAGGCTGGGATTTTACTTAATTTTGACATCCTGTGAAATGTGGCCCCAGTGTGTGGGTGATAATTAACCTCTTGCTTGTTGTGTTTATGGTTACCTTATTTACTCATTGTGCATAGCTATCTTGTAATTGACATGTTTCGCATTTTATCATTGACTTATTTTAAATTAATCTTATAAACTTGCTGAGATGCAGGATGTACATTAAATCACACACAACAATTTTCCTTTCTCATTCTCTTCCAGTTGCCCAAAAAGTCACGTCAGTATCAGTGTCTTGCATGTCAGTTTGTTGTTAGGGCCAGTGTTTTCATGACCAACCAACCAACCAACACATTTGCCAGTAAATTTTTCTCTCTGTTACCATATTCCATTAAAGGCAAAAAATGATATATAGAGAAAATTGCCCTGTGCTACACCATACACAAGCAACCTATAGAAGGACTTTTAACAGAGCCATAACCCATCCTTACAAGATGAGTTTAATATTAGAAAAATAGTGGGCACTAATGATCTCTGTAAAGTGCCTTGAGATGTTTGAAGACTATATTGCAATTACAGAGCCTAAAAATGTGAGCATGGTGTGATCTGTGTTTAGAATATAATACATTTCAGAAAACGCATTCAGAAGATAAAGTCAATTAAGCTGGGAATCCACCCAATACCCACACCTTAATTGAAGGATTACAATCTTCTCCAAGTTTAAATACACCGCTAAAAGCAAACTAGACACTCCAAATCTTTTACCACCTTGATGTTTAAGTATGACTGGAAACATAGCTGCAGAGAAAACAAAAAAAAATATTGAAAACTTAATCTTACTTGGTATGCTGTGAACTGGGTGGAGTTACAAACGGAGCCAAAGGCCAACGGCTATGATCACAGTGATGTGGTGAGCATGTGGACTGATAGATGGGCCCACCACATAGGAAAGCAGTCATGCGATGGTTGTTTCCCTGTGCTATCAGATTGCAGTGCAACGTACATTTCCTGAGTAACCTCTAGCCCACTGTGGTGAAGTAAGTATGGACTACTTTAAAGAGCTGAGCATATGTTGAAACTGTGACAAACCTCAGCCCACACAGTCAGGTCACAAACTCAGTCTACACACTCACCCACCAGAATGGCGAGGAATGTAAGATTTTAGAAAGTTGGGCTGCTACTGGCTGTGTGGGATTTAGCAGGTTTGCACCACTTCGGCAGAACCGGTTGTTAAAACGGTGCTTGTCAACAAACAGTTAAATTATTTGACTCCCACCACTGACCCGTGGCCCAGGGCAATCAGGCATTACAGTAGGATACAGGTTCCAATTCTAGATAGTGAAATCCAGGAGATTTGGGGGCAGAGTTTGGAGAGAGGAGGGAGCTCAGCAGAGCTGCGAAGGCATACAGCACAATCTCCAAAGCTACTATTTTATCTAGGGGAACAAATCTTGACCTGTAGGTCAGTCTTCATTCTGAGAGAACCCCAGGCCCCACCCAGAGGTTGGCAGCTTTAGTGTAGGAAGGTCTACCAAGTGCAGTCTATCAAGGACACAGGTGTTTAACCCTCCCCATTTCCAGTGTTTGTGCAGCATTCATCTTCTTGTAAAAACTTCTTTAGAAAGATGCTGTGGGGGAGCAGAGAGTTTAAAGTTCTGGCAATCGCTGATGAAGAGATTGAAACAAATTATCTCTTTCTTCAGAAGTCACAGGTAAGCATCTTCAGGATGAGAACAACAGTTAAGCAAGAGCTCTGGAGGTTTTTTTTAGTGGGGGGATAATGTCTGCCTTGGAGAGGCAGCGTGGTGTAGTGGTTAAGATGTTGCACTTGCAAAATCCACATATGTGGTTTAAGTGCTGTCAAGTCATGTCTGTATGACTTAACATCCTCCAAAATGTGCTATTATTAACAACATTGCTCAGGTCTCGCAAACTGAGGGTCGTGGCTTCCTTTATAGAGTCAATCCACATGTACCTTTCATGGTAATTGGAAAGTTCTCTGTGCAAAACAGCAACTGCATGTTCCAAACATATGACTACACATGCAATTGTGTGCATGTAGAAGTTACTGATATACATTTTGGACCTTTCAAAAATATTTATGCTCTTGTGCTGACAGAATGAACATATTTGCATTGTCCACTTGCTGATATTGATTTGTAACTTTCTGTTTGCCCCTGATCATACATCGAGGCACCCCTTGCTTTGCTTCAAAATGAGTACTCCCTTAAATTTTGGAACCTTTTTGGTATAAACTGACTTTACCCTGGAAGGTAGGTTAAGATCAAGTTAACCAACCTTCTTTTATAAGTTTATAATCGCATTATTTTACCAATACAGATTCAACATAACTTATATTGGGTGCTGAGAGTGGAGCAGAAACATGAATCCCAAGGTTTTTGATCTCTGTTACTGTGATCTGAAAATGAAAGGCCATGTTGGTTGCCAGAAGTGACATATCTGATTTCGTTATCCCACCCAGAGGTAAAGGAGGAAAGGAGTGGACCTTAGAACCACTCATTCATGCACTTAATGTGTTGTAACAAATAGACTCCCGCAATCCCCCTCCACCACCTGCATTAAATATGAATGGGACACATATGAATGAGCTTATTCCCACTGTGTTTATTTTGGCCCTCTGCCAGCATCTACCACAGAACGAGCATCTACCCACCACACCTAACAGAACAGCACCAGTAGTGGTAGCAAGGTCTCATGGGAAAATAATAAACTCTGAATAACATCTCTGCTCTGTATCTAACATTTGCTACTTAGCCACTTGAGGAGGCACAGAGTCACAAAGACCCTGGGTGAGGATCCCCCACTCCCATAGAGAATAAATATTTGGGTGCAAAATGAAGGCCTCAAAGTCTACTGGGGTATTTCCTCAAAAACATTACTACTAATACTGTGTGGCACCAATATCTGTCAGTGAAGAGGGTTATTAAACTTCTGCAGCCTTAGTAGACTGTAATTCAGCATTTCCAAAGCACTTCCAACAGCCATTGGCATGAAGAGTTTTGAGAGCCATTGATGTTGTCTGCCCAAAGCAGTAGAGATAATAGCAGGAACACCTTAAAGCTTAGGGAGAGGACTCTTAACAAACTTTTGCACCCACCTTCTGCCTAGCACTTGCTACTATGGCTGTTGAAGGGAAGGAGGACTTGGTCACTTGCATTGATTAATCTGAAACCCTTGACAGCTGCTTCCACTTTCTCTGTGCAGTCTGGAGTGGCTGGCCTGGAAGGGCACAGTAATGTGGTTATGGAGGCCCTTCGATCCAATTCCAACAATTCCAGAGCACAATGCCGGTATGGCCCAGTGAGTATTTTGCAAGAAAGAACAAACTGTGCCGATGGGGGTCTAGGTGGATTTTTTAAAAGTCAACTTCCTCCAACACAAGTTTGAATTTGCCTTAATGACTTTGCAAAAGGAGAGTTTTACAATTTCAGAGCTACCCGGAAAAGCCCTGAGGCAGCCCCCCAAATCTCTGAGGATTTAGCTCTTTGTCTGTGCTAGGAGAAGGTCTATTTTTATTATTACTTGAGACAAGTTTTGGCAATGACTTCAAGACTTTTTGAAAAGGAGTATCTCAACAACTTTTTCCACCATAACAAGAGCTGGTGTGGTAGTTGAGGTGCTGGACTGGGACCTGGGGAACTCAGGTTCAAAACCACACTTGCGCCATGGAAGCTTGCTGGGTGCCCTTGACCTAGAAGACACAGACTCACAATCCAAGGAATACCAGGGGCATGATTTGGAGCCAGGCAATGGCAAACCACCTCTTGCCTTGAAAACCTTATGGGTCACCATGAATCAGCCAAAAGAAAAAATAAATCTCACCACCAGTGCCTTTTTGTTCTAGAAAGGCATTCATAGAATCAGAGCTGGAAGAGACCACATGGGCCATCAAGTCCCTGCCATGCAGGAACACACAAAGCACTCCTGACATATGTTCATCTGATCTCTGTTTAAAAACCTCCACAGAAGGAGACTCCACCATTCTCCGAGGCAGTGAATTCCATGGACAAACCTGACAGAAAGTTCTTCCTAAGGTTTAGGTGGAATCTCTTTTCCTGCATCTTGAATCCATTACTCTGTGTCCTAGTCTCTGAGGCAGCAGAAAAGAAGCTTGCTCCCTCTTCAACATGACATCCCTTCAAATATTTAAACACAGCTATCACGTCCCCCCTTAACCTTCCTCGCTTCTTCCGACTGAACATCCCCAGCTTCCTAATTGTCTCTTCGTAGGGCATGGATTCCAGACCTTTTACCATTTTGGTTGCCCTCCTCTGGACATGTTCCAGCTTGTCAATATCCTTCATAAATTGCAGTGCCTACAACTGAACACAGTACTCTGGAAGAGGTCTGACCAATGCAGAGTAGAGTGGTACAATCACTTCCCTCGATCTGGACACTATACTCCCTATTGATGCAATAAGTTTGCCTGGGAGTTTTTCTGCCAACGAGTCGCCCCTCAATGGGAGCAAACAAGGCTGCGGTTGAGAGGAGAGGTTTCCGGCTTGGAGCCCGGTGAAAAGTCTCCCTGTTCCCCGACACAAACGGTCTTTGAACAGATCCGAGCGGCGCTCGCATCCCTCCCCGCCGCTGGTTGGTTTTGCAACGCGTCTCCTCCCTCCGGGCTTAGGTGTGCTGGGGCGTTGCAGGGCTTTCCCCGGCCGATCTGCCAGCTGAGCGCCTGGCGCTGGAGAGGGCAATAAAGCAAAGATCCGCCCGCCGGCGCAGGGAGGCCTCGCCCCGCTCGAGGTGAACGCAGCCCACGGTATAAAAAACCGGAGCCGCTTTAGTGCCTTGCCTCTTCACAGCTGCGGCTCAAGACTGGGCAGGGCGCGCTTCTTTTGCCTCCTCTGCTCCTTTTGGCCGGTTCCTTGCGCAGACTTTCTCGCCCTCGGCACCCGATGGAGTTATACCACAAAGAGTTTGCCAGCGCCGGGCAGAAGGCTGGCTTGCAGATCTGGAGGATCGAGAAGCTGGATCTGGTGCCCGTGCCCGCGCCCTTGCACGGCAACTTCTACGTGGGGGACGCCTACTTGGTACTTCACACCGTCAAGCAGAGCAACGCCACTTTCTACAATTTGCACTATTGGCTAGGTAAGGGGGCTGTCGGGCCGATGGGCTCGGGGCAGAAGCGCTTGAAGGGGGAGATTTGCGCGTCCTCGCAGCCGAGGCTTAAGCGGGGAGTTCCGCAGACGGTACTCCCAGCGCTCCTCTGGTTGTTGGTCAGGCTAGTAATGTGATGTGAATGTGGGAAAGCAAAACGCGGGGAATATGTCGCGGCAGCGTTAAGACTTCAGAACCCAAGCACGTTGGACGGAGTAGCAGAAAGTTGCGCAAATCCATAATCCGATGGATGAATTTGCGCAACTTTCTGCTATTCCCTCCAACGTGCTTGGGTTCTGAAAGTCTTAACGGTGCCGCAGCACATTCCAAATTTGTAACTAGAAAGTGCCGACAGTATGATTACCCAATCTAGTTCAGATACTTCGGCCCTTTTTCCTGCCAGGGGGATTATATCAAAGATGGCAAGCAGGAAACCGGCGAGTGGCTGTAGAGCAGAAATGAGCTGTTGAGTTGGCTCTGTGGACGAAGCTGCACTCGAACTCCTCCCCGTTCCTGTTTTGTAAATAGAAGAAACTTGTTTCAGGTGTTTCTGCGCAAGGTCTGGCGGCACCACCCTCTTTCCCTTAGTCTAACTCCGCCCACATTTGACCACACCCCCCTTTTGAAAGAAATGGGTATGGAGTATTAATAGTAATATCTCCTTAAACCTAGTCTCGACTTTAGTATGACTCTAATATTGTGGAACATTGGTAATGCTTCTGAATATGCATAACGGAGCCAAGCAACTGGAGGCTGAATACTTAGATCTACTGGAGGAAGAACTTCCTTCGAGGTCTGATTGCTTGGCCAAATTAATATCAGCATCTTCTTTTCAAAAACAAAGCTTCCCCTTAGAGTATCCTGTGCCCAGTCCATTACAAACACTTCTTACAGCATATGTTGCTGTTATATAATAATCTAACCTTTCTTCCTTTACATTTATTGTAAGAATTATTTTATTTCATTAGTAGTCCGCCTTTCTCTTGAGGGACGTAAAGTGGCGTATGTTACTCTCCTCTCCATTTCTTCTTCTGTGAAGTAGTTTAGTCTGCAAGCGAGAGACACTGACCCAAGATCACCCAGAAAGTTTCCATGGCATGAAACTGGGTCTCCCAGATCCTAGTCTGGCACTAGAATATAGAATCCAATCCAAGTTAATGAGATCTTTCTAATCTAACCATGTTATCCCACACTTCTTCCAGGGAGCTCAGGGGAACATATATGAACTTCCCTATTTTATTCTCATAAAAACCCTGAAAAGGTGGTTAGGGTGACCAGCCTAATGTTGCCTAGTGGGTTCATTGCTGAGTGGAAACTTGATTCCAGACCTCCCTAGTGCAAACCTGGCATTCTAACCACTATACTGTGCTGGGTCTTGCAGATCTCCTATTCACTGACCAGACAAACATTTCATTGGATCAGCAGAGAACATTAATGGAGTAAATGTTCCACAAAAGAGGGAAACATATTTCTGAAAAAATTAAAACAAAATATTATTTGTTTTGAATGCCCCATCCAAATTGGGGGGGGGGGTGTGCACTGTAGGGAGCGTTGGCAGCAGATTTACTTGCGTGCAGCCCCTGCAACCCTCCACAGTGGTGAGATACAACACTGAATGCCATGCCTGCATCTCTGCATGCCTGGGTGGTCAGGAGGCATGGCTGGGGGAAGAGCTGATGCTAGTCAGCTCCCACCCAGCCATTGCCCCAGTTGTGCTGATAGCCATGGCTTTAGACCCAATGGGGGCTTTCTGGTGCTGGGGAGGCTTTTTTTTGCATTGTAAGCCTCCCCATGCCACTGGAAAGCCTCCTTGGGAGCGGCAGACTGATGTGGCAGAGGCGCCGTAGCCAGGTGCCTAGCCCATTGGATGGTGCTGTCTGAGACTCATATTAGAAAAAAAAAGATGAAGTATTTGATGTATAAAACTTTGGGTGAAGAATTCATTTCAGCAGATATTAAAAACATAAATAGAGCTGTGTTTTACATTATTCCCCAGTTAAAACTGGAACTTGTATTATCTGATGAATATGGTAGACTTATAGGGATTGAAGTTAAGGGGGGGGGTGTTAAGCCTTTGGTATTTGGAATGTATGCCCCTTGAGAGGGCTTATCAGGTCAGTGAGCCAACTGAGGCAACCCCCGCTCTTGTTCCTGATCTGGCTTTCCCTCCACATGTTCCACTTCCAAGTCTCCAGGAATTTCTAGATCTGGAGTTGTGCAGTTAGGCCACTCTGATCTTCTGTCCCAAAACAGCCTTCCAGAATGACTAACTGTGGGCTAGAATTCAAAAGAAGATGTATGTGGATGATGTCATCACTTCTCCTCTGCCCTTTTGCCAAACTAAAACTTCTAGGATTCCTCAGGAAGACTATCAGTAAGTACCCTGCTCTATGGTTCTGTTCATCTAAATGGAATAATTCCCTCTTGTTTCAGGAAAAGAATGCAGTCAGGATGAAAGTACAGCAGCAGCAATCTTTACAGTTCAAATGGATGATTACCTTGGAGGAAAGCCTGTGCAGCACAGGGAAATCCAGGGATATGAGTCTACACAGTTCGTTGGATATTTCAAAGGCGGCATCAAGTATAAAGTATGTCATAGTGTACACGTGGGATGATTCTACTAGAATCGTTATCTTTTTAAAAATGTTGTGTTTCTGAGGTCAGAATTTAGAGAACAAACAAAGCATTACAGCAGAAGCTGTGGCAGATTTTAATTTAATGCTGTTTTAGTCCAGACTTGAGGAAGCTGTGGTGACACTTTCCTTCCCCAATTAAATGTGGCCATACGTGGGCTATCCTGTTTGTCATTACGCAGCCATACCACACATGACTGCATTTAATTGCAAATTGGTATCTGTTCATTGACAGTACAACCTTATGAAGAGTTACTGCAGTCTAAATCCATTGATTTTAGTGAGATTGGACTGGAGTAAGTTTGCATAGTATTGCTCTGTTCAGTGTCGACTCTTTATGAACATTGTTCTGTTTGTGCATAAGGAGGGTTTGTGACTTGCTTCTGTTAATCAGCAGTTTCCACATTTAGCTTGTGCTGACCATGGAATTAAACATTCCCTTTGTACAGAGAGAACAATTCATTCATAACCTCTACTGAATGAATGAATTGGAATTATGAAATCTGCTTCATAGAAAACATCATAAAAACCTTCAGTAGTAAACATCTATATATATAAAAAGCAAACCATCCGTTTGTGAGTCATGCTCTAACTCCGAAACCACTGGATGGATTGCTTTCAAATTTTCACTCAACGTGCCTTTCCAATGCAGGCAGATTTTCGGATATTCACATTGCTAAAATTCAATACCAGGGGGAAAAAGTATTTTTCCTGGCGCACCAGGCCATGAAGCTGGCTGTGTTTAACTGTCACCCTTAGAATGTTCTGCAGCATGTCTGTGGCCTGAGGGCTTGGAATGCCCTTAGAATGTTCGCAGAGATGGCCAGAGATGAGCAGTGAAAACAGTAAATAGGTAATACTGGTAGGTAATACGAGTGGAAGTGAAACACATACACACTTTGCTGTGCGAGACGTCAGGTGGGGTTCCCCCCCCCTCACACGCAGGTAACTTTCACTCTCTGTGCCTCACCCACTGCTACCACACAACACAATACTCTCATACGTTATGCCAAATAAAGGCTTATTATTAAATACTCTCATACACATCCAGCTCATCCTCATACACCTCATTCTGCCCTCCCTCAATCCAACCACCACTTACCCACTTCCTACAGCTCTCTTTTACTACAAGCGAGCTTGAGTTTGCCTTTTTCTTCTAGGACAATCCGCGGGGTGGGAGTGAGCCAACACTACTGCCTCTGCTTCTTTTGCATGTGGCCCTTTACGAACCCAGGGAGCTGGCCTCGATCTGAGCGCTTCACCACCCTGCCTCTGCTGCCTGACTGGGATAGCCTGCTTGCCCCAGTTCTGCCTTACCCAAGCCAGGACTGTGCATGTCAACCAGCCTCATGGACAGCAGGATTCTCACTCTGGACAGTTCCGTTGTGGAATGGAAAGGGTTACCTTATACTAAAAGAACAAGACACCACCATATAACAATGTGAATTGAAAAGGGAAAGAGGGATTCCATTTGACCACCCCCAAAGGCTATGCTGCGGATCATTGGACTTGCATGGATATCTCTGTGTGTTGCGGACTGTGATGAGAAGGACAATTGCCACAGCAATGTGTGGCAGGGGCCCCGCTAGTACAATATAAGCTGTGATCCACTATTCAAAGCCAGCATGATCCAGTTATCAGGATGAATTTGGGAAATCTAACTCAGATTATGGTCTTTTTACTTCAATCAATTAATTGGTGCAATTAATGGGTTCAAAACTTAAAGTACAGATTAAAATTTACTCCTTGATTAACTAGTCTTTCCCCTTCTGCTGCCATTTTCCAGTGGGTGAAGACTTTTTTGTTTTGTTTTGCATTCCCTCAATGATCCCCCTTCCTAACCAATGTTTCAATATTTTGTATTTATGTTAACTCATTTTAAAGTCATTTAAGTTATGTATGTTTTATCTGTTTTTATTGCAGTTATTTTATAATAAAAATTTATTATGTATGTTTTAAATTGTTAGCTACCTTGATGGTCCTTGTAAAAGCAGGAAGGCTGAATATAAATATTGCTGATGGTAGTAATAATAATAATAGCTTATCAGCAATAGCAGGGATTTAGTTGCAAACTCGTCATTTCCTTCATAACAGTAATGTGGATCCTGATGAGTCCCTTACAGGGAAGAATTGCCAAGTGAACCATGGTAATTAAGCTTTCTCTAGCTCCTGAGTGTCCCCTGGTGATGTTCACCTAGCAGTTTTTCCTTTTCTCCTTGGCTGGGCTTCAAAAACTAGAAATGGGCATGGACTGATGGAGGGGGGGAGACCTCTTACAGATGAGAATCTACAGATATGGGAGAGGTCAAGTACCCTTCTTTTCACCAGTTTTCTGCAGATTTCCCTTGTCTCAGCTCTTGCATTTCAATTATTTTGGAAACTTTAGGATTGTAGCCATTGATATCTGAATCTTCAGGGGTTTGACCAGACACAATAAAATCATTCGGTCACCTAACATTTTTTTAAATTTTCATTTAGGCAGGTGGTGTAGCCTCTGGCTTTAAACATGTAATCACAAATGACCTAAGTGCACGAAGACTTCTGCACATCAAGGGCCGGAGAGTGGTGAGGGCCACCGAAGTCCCTCTCAGCTGGGAGAGCTTCAACAAAGGAGACTGCTTCATCGTGGACCTTGGGACAGTAAGTTGTCACAGGATTTAGTTTTCCAAAAATAGCCACAAATAAATAGCCCTAAAATTGGTACATTGAACACCCTAAACTAGGTGTTCTACACATATGCCCTCCTCCCACATGCTAACTCATTGAGCCAGACTACAGCCCTTTTGAGTTGTTGTGTTGCTGGTGCTGTGCATATGGAAAAATGCGCTGCAAGCAAGCCTCCCAATGCTCACAATTGCTGTTTCTTCTAAAAGGGACAGTATTTAGATTTTATGCCTTGGTACATGTGCCTCAAACCTTGGATTAATGATTATGTGTAACCGTGCACCCTGGTCGGATGTGCTACATGTGATCCTCCTAATATATGTCTTTTGAAAAGGACCATGTGTATATTTTTCTTGTAGCCTTGAAATATACACATATACTTTTAGAAGACACGGGGATCACACATATTGGAAGGATCATGTGTAGCACATTTGTTCCATACACATGATCAAATTTAATGACCGAAAAGGGTTTGTAGGTTGACACAAACATTCATGGTTTGGTGCTGGCCGTTTTGCTATAACCTCTGAAGAATTGAGTAAGAAGATGTTTAGCAAATTTCTTCTTAGAGCTCTAATTTCTTTGAAATGGATGCAACATCAACTTGTTTTGTTTAATGGTCCCCAAAAGGGGTAATAGATAGTTACGTTTGAATGTTGCTTTTTTGCTGACAAAGGAGCAGAAATGATGCCAATAGATATAAACTTGGGATGTACTGTGAGGATGAGGGACTAAATATAAACTACTCCAAAACCAAGGTGGTGGTCTTCAGAAGAAGAGGGCCCAGAGGTACCAGCTGCTACCATCAGTATCACAGTAAGACGGAATGGAGGAGGAGGAGATGAAACTTCCCTGGTGGTCTTATTGCCATGGTATAGCTCAGTGGTGGCGAACCTATGGCATGGGTGCCAGAGGTGGCATTCAAAGCCCTCTCTGTGGTCACTCACGCAGAGTTCATCATGTGGGAGGGGGGGTGGAAAATCACCCTTCCACACACACACACATCTAGGCTGGCCTGAGCATGATCCTTTACCTGGGAGTAAACTCGGTTGCTGGCAATGGGGCTTGCTTCTGAGTAAACCCTCCTAGGATCGTGATTCACCCATTTGAAGCGTTGCATGGTTGCTTCACTAAGCTTACTCCTGAGTAATGTGTGCCTCGGAGCCAACCATTTTTTCTAAACGAAAACCTCAGTGTTCCGGTTAAATTGCTGTGTTGGCACTTTACAATAAATAAGTGGGTTTTGGGTTGCAATTTGGGCACTCGGTCTTGAAAAGATTTGCCATCACTGGTATAGCTCGTGGGGATCTTGCATTCCTCTTACTCTGAATTAGGAAGCCTCCTTCTTTCCTAACCATGTGCTTTGGCTACTTTGAAAGTATTATTTCCAATAAGGAATGAAAAAATAGAACTAACCAAGAAAACATGGGCTATTTATAGATCATAGATTTTTTTTTCTTTTTGGTCCAGGCCTTCATGGAATAGTTGTTTCAGTAACACATGAAGGCCATGGGAAATTTCATCCCGAACAGAATGTTCTTCAGAGTTGTGTGTGTTGGAAAATAGGTGCTATTAAAGGAAACTGGTAAACCAGCTGTTTTCTTACAAGTGTACCTAGGAGTTCATACTTGAGCCATCAATACCCCTTTGTGCTTTACCATTTTGAAGTTGAATAACTGTATGTTTCAGTGCTGGTGCTGTCTGGGAACACAGAAATAACCAACTAGTTGCACTCAGGCAGGGCCCGGACTGCTTACATGGGAAGTAATTTTTGGATCCAATCCAAAGTTTTCTCTGTTGTGCTCTTTGCCATGAATTCTTTTAGAAGGGCAAATTTGGAGGATCCTCTACTGGAAGCTGCAGGGAGACTGTGCTGGTGAATTCATTTTCTCTGGGGCACTTATCTCAGCAGATGGATGAAATTCCACCGTGCAGTCGCCACCCTACCCCAGCAGTGAGATGTGGCACAGGAAACTGGCAGTGTCCCTATGCCTCTGCTGGCATAGTGGGGTGAGGCTGGAGAACATCGGCTCCCTCCTGCCCTTTGCCAGTGTTGTGCCAGTGGGCCACAGCCTCCACTTGGGCCAGCTTTTTGACTGGAATAAATGCGGTGTGGCTCTTGGGAACTTCTTGGAGGTGGGGAGGCTGGGAAGTCCATTTGGGAGTGGCAGCAGTGGTGGGATCCAAAATTTTTAATAACAGGTTCAGATGGTGGTGGGATTCAAACAGTGGCGCCACCGCACACACGCACCTCCAGTCCCTATTGGGCAGGGAGGTTGCTTTAGTAATCCCTTCTCGGCACTCAGAAAAAATTAGTAACCACTTCTAGAGAAGTGGTGAGAACTGGTTGGATCCCACCTCTGAGTGGCAGGGCAGTGTAGCTGCAGAACCGAGGCTGGGCGCACGGCCTGTGGATGAGGCTGCCTGTCTGAAAGTGATTCAAGAAGGAGACATTCAACATAATCCATATTTTCTGGGCATGGGGTGCTTTGTTCATTCCACTCTAGGGAGCAAATCCACATACAAAAGCAAATTATATACAATACTTATCCACCCACTGGAATAAATGGAGAATTTCTTGCATTCAAGCTATGCCTTACAAGTTCATAAAAAGTACTGTATTCACGATATTCATTACTGTGCATTAAAAAAAATCATTGAGCTGGGATGCTTGGCTCCATTTCTGAAATCAGATAGATTACTTTTACTAATCCCAACCACCACAAGTAGAAAAGTAAAATTTAAAAACTCTTTTGGAGAGCAGTGACATTTTTGAATACCTAGTTTTTTGGAAGTTATTGTTATACAGGGAGAGAATGAAGGAAAATCTGTTTCCTTTATTAACTTCTGCTTCAGCTAAGAATTTTCTGTGAATTATTCTGAAAACTGTTACCAGTCCTTACGAGGTTACACTCTGGGATGCACATTCTGTAAAACTGTCCTGTATTAATTCTGCTGACTGAAGAGATTTATATTTTGTTCTAGGAGATCTATCAGTGGTGTGGCTCTGCATGCAATAAATATGAGCGCCTGAAAGCTACGCAGGTGGCCATGGGCATTCGGGACAATGAACGGAATGGAAGAGCCCAGTTGATTGTTGTGGATGAAGGAAGCGAGCCAAAAGAGCTCATCAAGGTATTGTGTATTTACTTTCTATTTAAGCATTTGGTAGTTTTGCAGCCATACTAATTTGTGCTTTGACTGTGGAGCTCATGGAAATAAGACAGGACAGGGCCTGTCAGTTGCACTGGTGAAGAAATATTGGAACAGAAAGTGTTGGCAATGTGAGCAGTATATCAGGTTCTTGGGACATGTTTCCACTACAGTCTCTTTTCCCAGAGAACTGTCAACCGAGAGTGGGGGAGCAGTCCCTAACAGACAATTCTTAGCATTCACACCAAGCAAGAATGATATGGGGAAGACCCATGACTGCGAAAGTGGAAAAAACAGGTGTGTGATGTGGATGTTTGCTGATTGGTGGCAGATACAGCATTCCAGTGTCAACATAGTTTTATTTCCTGTTATAAGATGATAGCAGAGACTCTTTTATATGATGCTGCTGTTCCTGCAGGCAGAAGTATTTTTACAGAAATTCCATGGCATGGCACTCAAGATATCGTTCCAGAGGTATTGCTGGTATTTCTGTAGAGTGGAGCATATTCACAGGTTGATGTCCTTGGGAGTATTGTAATGATCCTGTGGCTATTAGCTAAGGGATGAGACAGGAAGAGATGCTGGATCTGCATACATATTTGGGGGATAGTTATGTGAAGGTTGTATTGTTTTAGGGAAGCATACTTGTTGGAGCCCAAAATCCTCAACTGCCTACCAAGCAGTGTGAAGGTTGAATTAATGAAGGTATATTTGTTTCACTGACTTGTGGCGATCCCATAGGGTTTTCAAGGCAGAACACCTTTGGAGGCTGTTTGCCATTCCTTCCCTCTAGGGAATGACCCTGGACATCCAAGAACTACCCAGGGCTGACCCTTCTTAGCTTCTGAGATCTGGAGAGATCAGACATTCCTCCTCAGTAGTGGGATATAAAGATCTAACCAGCTCATGGCTTCTGGTGGATCTTAAAAAGACTCAGAGTAATCACCTATTTTCTGGGCAACTAGAGCATACCACAAAAATAGTTGCCATACGCATTTCCTGATGTTGGAGATAAAAGGGGTAATATGGTGTTGCTGGAGTGTGTCAATTTTTATCTACTTCAATTTTACTTGGGCCTATGCCTGAAATACTGTTGACTTACCAAGATGGACCCGAGATTGTGCTATTATACACCTGTCTACTCTGGCACAGGTGTTTTTATTTTTGCTGACAGACTTTACTGACGCTTGGCTGTACCCCTGTACCCGACAAAAAACAGTGGGACTGCACTTCTAGGCTTGCTGAGACACTTGAGTCAGAACAAACCTTGACAAATATCATGTCATCCCTGCAAAACTGTAAATCGATAATAAAGTGTGGATGATTTTGAACTGTTACAGTCATTTTTAGGAGGAAAAAAAAGAATATTTCTAGTTTAGCCAGCTATGAAATAGGCCAGGATTTGTTGCTCATTAAAATAGTCTGTGTGATTTTTTTTTCAATTGTAGGGGAAAATCGGTAGCTGATACCTGGATGCAGGTCACATTGTTAGTTACCAGTGCAAATTACAAAGAAGTTGTTACAAATTCCAGTGGGCTAAATTGTTAATAATCTGTAGGCTTTTAAATTGCTTTCTCTATTTATAATGGAAAATAATTCAAGAAGCAAAGCAGAACTTTTGAATACCTAAATGAAGTGGCCTTGCTTACAGTGGTTTGGAATGTTAATTTTGGTTTTGGCATATTTCCCTACACATTATCTACCTAATAAAATACTAATGGAGTGTGCATGATAGCATCATTGTTGTTGACAATTGCACCTCTGTTTTTGTCAGGCCAATTGTAGCTAATAATTGCTCAAACAATGAAGAACTGCAGATGTCTTCAGACATGTGAGCCATTCATGATTCACTGATGCCTGAGTTGTGAGGGAAGAAGGATGCCATAGTTGAGCAGTACATGTAATTTTAGCTGAACAAAGATCATTGGTGGTTTTGGACACTGCTGGTTTTATTCTTCAGTTTCTGACAAAGGGCCATCCTAAGCAAAGTTACATATAACTCTAGTACTGCACCAGTTACTGATTTGCTTCTGGGTCCAGTTTAAAGTGCTGATTATTACTTTTAAAGCCCTTCATGGTCTAGGGTCCACATATCCATTGAACTATGTCTCCCTGTACACTCCCATGCATCAACTGTGGTTGTGCTCATTGTAACTGCATGGAATGGTGGACTGACCAGGGGTACAAACATAGTAGCTTCTTGGCACTGTCTTCCACACTCGGTGAGGATCCCATCTCCTTGGTTTACAAGAGAGGTGGGAAACATGACACAGATGGAAGACAACTAGAGAACCATTGGGAAAAGATGGTGGATCAATCATACAGAGCACATCATAAAGCCCATTTGGAGGTCTATGGGGAAAAACACTTTCTTCATAGCCACCGTTGCATCAGCAGAATCTTGCCAGGTCAATAGTTCAAAGTAATTTGTGGCTTGATAACACCTGGTAGTCCACCCCTGCTACCAGCTGTGATATTTCTTCAGAGTTCTTTGCTGAAAAAATCTCTCTCCTCCATTCTGACTTAGAGGCCAAGTTGTGTACAAATCCACTACCTGAGGTGTCAGAAGTGCCTGTTTGTCCTTTTATTATGGATAGATTTGTACTAATCCTAACTTTGGATGCTGACAGGATCCTTGTCAGGATCTTCTTGTGTGCAGGACCCATGCCCATCATAGATATTGGAGCCATTAGTGAAAGTTATCAACTCCTCCTTGATTGAAGGGGCCTTCTCAAGGGCTTTGGAAGAGATATTATAAGACCTTTGCTAAAATACCTTCATTGACTAGGAATGAAGTGAACATTACAGGACAGTCTTCAACTTTTTCCAGAGAAGATGATGGAGTGTGTGGTAGCAGAGCAGCTCCAAGGTTTCCGACATGACTCACTTGCCCCTGATCTATTTTAATCTGGCTTCAGGTTTAGATTTGGTACCAAGATGGCTTTAGTTGCACTGGTGAACAGTCTTTTTTACAGTTGGATAGGGGGCAGTTTTCCCTGTTGATATTATTAGACCTCTCAACAGCGTTTGATGTAGTTGACCACTCCATTCTTATCCACTGACTTGAATATACAGTTGGTATTATGGCCATAGCTCTTTGGTGTTTCACTAGAGGTATAATCAACTGGGCAGAATTTGTCCTGTAGAATGCTACAGAGTTCTGTTTACTCACCCATGCTCTTTATATATGTATACAAGACTGCTGAGTGAGATTGTCTGGAGCTTTGAATCAACCTCCCTGTAATGACTGGACTCTTGGATTCAGAAAATGGTTCATTGATAGGAACACTGTGAACAGAATACAAGCAAGTCGCAAGTCTTGCTGGAACTGAGTTCTATTATACAACTTCTGAAATCACTAAAAACATTCTCAGGCTATGCAAAGCCTCCAAAACAGAGATGAAGGCCAGGTGTGCCTGCCTCGAAGGGTGAGAAGAGTTACTGCATGCATAAAAACAAAAGTAGACAAGCATAGAGATACAGCATAACAAGTGAAGCTCTCACGGTACCTCCTAGTCTGGCCCACCCCATAGTCTCATGGCAAGAGCCAAGAAAGATCTGAGATCTTGACAGGGCCTTGACAAGGTGTTACAAATATGCCGAAGACACTAAGCTCTATACTTTATTACCCAAGCTTCTTGATGTTTCCATCTTGATTCTGAACTGGTGCATTGAGGCTTTGGTCAGGTGGCTAAGGAAGAACAAACTGAAGCATGGGCTCTCAGAAGAGTTGAGGGGACCCCACCCCCTTGGAGATCTTCAGGAGCCAATGTAAGGCCTGCCTGTTTGCAAGGGCTTTAGAGGGATTTGAATACTACGCATCTTTTTTAAGGGGAGAGGAATTTGGGGCTTGTTATTTTATCTTTAGTTTTATCTTTTGGTTATTTTATCTTTTATGATATTTTAACTATTATTGCAAGTTGCCTTGAAACAAAAGGAAAGGTGAGATATAACTGTTTCAATAAATATTATAAATATAAATCAGTCAGTGTTCTTCCATTCAGGAAGGTGTGTAAGGCAGTTTTATTTAAGGCAGTTTTATTTCAGAGCGTGTTTGATGATGGGTATATTGTTTTGGCTGATTTGGCTGTGTTTTGATCTTGCATGGTGGTTTTACCTTGATGGACCATTACAGACATTGTGCAAATAAGATACAATTGAAATGTCCAGACACATTAGGTCAGGAAGGAATTTGATGTTTAAAGCATCTTGATATTTCTCTTCATAGTTTTTGTATCATAAACTAGGCTTATTGTATGAAGACATGCAAGGTCACAACAACCTGTGCAACCTCACAAGGCTGTTGTAAATATAAACTGGAGTAGAGGATAATGATGTGTGCGTTGGGCCCCCACTGGGAAGAAAGAAGAGGTATACATGAAGGAAATAAATGGGAACGGCTGTAGCAGTTTTTAGTTTCCTGTTATAGGCAGCTAATATGTTTGGTTCCTTTCTTTGTATATGCATATGCAGAGAAACTGAAAGCAGTCATTCAGAAGAAATAATGGCTTTGAGCTTTCTATGCCAAGGACAGTCTCTTTACTGCAGCAGTCACAAGAGGAAGAGATATGAAACCTTCCAAACATTGTATCAATTTGTTATACACTCCAGATTACAGCTGCAGAGGTTTTAAATAACACTCCAATACAGTCCCCTTTTGAGTTATATTTTGGAAAAATGTTGCAAAAGAGGGACAGAATAAACACCTGCACAAGATCCCCCACTTCACTCTATGATCCTAGGTAGGATTTTATTGACGGTAGACAGTCTTCCATTTAGAAAACATAGATCCCCTCTAATTTATCTTGGAAAATAGATCCATATGATTCAACAAACAAATTGGTTTTTATGTTGGCATTCTTTCCAAGATAGAAAGAACTTCCTTATAGATTCCATCCAGCTCTAAAGGTCATTATTAACTTGCTGATAAGATGAAAGCCATTGATAAAGACTGGCAAGGAGTTAACCAAGGCTGCATGTCAGACTTCAATGAATGTATCTTTTAGAAATAGACTTCACACAGTGCCATCACTTCAGTCGTGCACTTATATAACCAAGGGGCAAATATGCTGGTGGTATTTACCCTGGCAGCCGGGTGCTGTGTGGCTCCATGGTGCCTGACCCAGACCTGCCATTGCAAAATGCTGTGCTGGTGTGGCCAGGGGCAGGCTGTGTGGGGGGGCAACCTTAGTTTGCCTCCACTGCCCAGCTGGGCCACATGTGCCGATGGAGCTGCTGGCAGAGATACATTACAGATACATTGCAGCCATACAGAAATGAACCCCCTCAGCCAGGCTGATCGTCCCACAATCCGATCGGCTGCACCTGCGTAGCTGCACATGTGCAACACACGAAAGAAAAGCAAGAAAAGAAGACGGGACCTCCCTGCAAGGGCAGGGCAATAATGAACATGTTCCTGTAGATTGATCATACTCTCAATGCCACGGGGGTGGTAGTGGGGGGGAATGTACTGTCAGAGAATCCCTCAGAGAATCTTCTCACAACCTGCTGGGCAACCTGCATAGAACAGCAGGCAAGCAGATTCTCCTTGATGGTATGCGGCATGGAACTTACACTGAATGGGTGGAAGGGAAGGAAATAAAGTGTTTCCTGTCTGGCCATTCGCGCAGGAGCAGAATTTTGCAAAATAATTGATGGTTTAGTGATTTTTGAAAATCCCAGGTTGAGGGAAATAAATCAGGGCAAACTCATTTTGGGGATGGAACCTGGGTGAAGTCCCCCCTGCCCCCCAAAAACTGTTTGTGTTGCACCCTACACCTGTTATATTTGCCCTGTGTGGAATCCATCTAACACTCCTTCCCTGTTGATTCCTCAGATGTCTTTACCATGTGGCAAGGCATGAATATCCAATGGTGCTTCCCAAATTCTTGCCTCTCTTGAGAGTTTGGGAGCCCTATTGAGCATGTCTGGCTTGCACCTCAAAGTTGCCTCTGGAACTACAAGGAGGGAAACAGTGCTGGCTAATCCAGCTCCAGGGTTAGTGGGGAGTATGAACAAAGGGAAACAGTTCTGGCTAATCCAGCTCCAGGGTTAGTGGGGAGTATGAACAAAGGGGCGATAGTTTATGGTGGTTAATGCAGCCCCACCAAATGTGCCCCCTGAGGCCGCAGCCTCATTTTACCTCATCCTATTGCAGAGCCATGGTAATCCAGGCTATCTTCAGGCACAGAAGGAAATAGTGACTAGCTCCTTGGTCTTTATGATTAGCACACAGAATGAATAATCAAGATTGGCTAGACTTGAAATAAATATTGGGAGCCTGGCCCTCTATCATGCCCTGGTCCACATAGACCAGTTACTTTTATCTGCTGTACTCTAGGCTCCTGTTTTGACAGTTTCACCTGTTTCTGGTTCTAGATCATACCCACAACTCCAGTTCCTGTACTCCAGGTCCCTTGGCTGAAGAAATACCTTTTTTAGCCTGGATGCAGATAAAGCCACCCATGGCTCTGGTCTCCCCTAACATGAAGGACAGAAACTTTAACTGTCTTCTAGGCAATCTATGGAAATCAAAGTTGTCTCATCTGCAGCTTTTGACAGTTGGCCAATAGAAAAAGCAACTCCTAACCATTTTTCCACAGTACTGTAGTTTTCAGTGCATGTGTATTAGTAGGAGCATTTTAAAATTGGGATTATTTCCTCCCTTCAAAATCCTTTAGGGAAAAAATCTCTTCACTGATTCAAAGAACCAAAACCAGAAGTCAGAAAGTGTGATACTATAGTGATGCAATGCTGTTAAAATTAATAGGTCAGCTGCTTGTCTCAGAATTCACACAGTTGACACTGAAAATAATTCACTCCTATCTTTGAACACTGCTGGAGATCCCCTGGACCTGCTTCTCACACTTTGTGGTTATATAGTATCTGGCACAATGGGGGTATTGACTTCAGTTTAATTGTTTGATTCATTTGAGTCTTTTCAATATGATAATAGTTGGGTTAATCTACAGTAAACATTTACATCCTTATCTTTGGCTTACATCTATGGTAGCCTTTCTGCTTAGTGTCTCTGAAAAGTAAACTGAAAATTGAATTTTTTTAACATGATAGTTTGAATAAGGAAAATTCACACAGAGCCAAGATGTAACAACTCCCATGCTTTACTGTGTCAGGACAACATACTGTACTCTAAGATTGAATCATAGAGTGCAGGAAAGTTGAAAGGTGATTATCAGTAAGCCTTGCTGTTTGGCCATCAGTTCATTCAGAATCTGCCCAGTGTATATGCATTTACAACTGCCTTTTCACCTCTCTTTTCAGATATTCTTACTTATGTATGCTGAAGACACTCTGATCTGGATGATCGAGGCTAACCCACTCTTGTCATGTCTCAGAAGCTAAGCAGGGTTGGCCTTGGGTAGTGGTTGGATGGGAGATCATCAAGAAAGCGCAGGGTCGCTACACAGAGGCGGGCAATAACAAATGCCTTCTGAATATCGGTTGTCTTGGAAATGCTATGGAATTGTCATAAGTCAGCAGCAACTTGATGGCACTTTCCATCACTGTACTGAAAGCACATGGGGGAGTGTAGTTTCACTTGCTGGTCCTGCTGCCACCATTAGCACTTTTAGCAGAAGATGCAGGGTTGGATCCAGGCTAAATTTCCTGCTAACGGGAGGCATAATTTCTGCCAATTCACATTACTGGTAGATTCCTTTTCTGGCATGTTCTTTTCCAGTGTGCCCATGAGCAGTGCCTTAGCAGTGGTTGGGGCCAGGGCCAGGTATTCCTTCATCCTTCTTCCCTCTTTCCCCAGCCTCCACCTGCCCTCCAGCTTTGCTGACAAGACCTGGTTACCTCCAGGCAGGTTTTATAAAGGAGTATCTGAGGTGTCCTTACCTTCTCTCCTCTGCTTAGATTGGAGGTAGGTGCAGCCAGGTATGTGAGGCCGCTGTCCCCAGACAAAGAAACTGTGAGAAATTAATTTTAAACTGAGATAGCCAGTAAGTAGTACTGTACTCAATCACGATAGGGAGACATTTGGCTTTTGACCTCTTTTGAGTGTAAATACATACAGGTTTCTGTTTTCTGAGATTGATGTCTGCAGTGTGAGAGTGCAGCACTTCTTCAGAGATTTAAACCTGAGTTTAACTGACTTGCCTAATATCAAATGATAAGCATGACGTTAATCTTAAATTTCTGGAGAGGTTCTCAAATGAATGGTTGCAAATGCTCTGTAATTTCTTAGGCAAGCTAAGACATCCTCTTATTAGGTGTTTAATCTGCTTTCTAAAATAATTACCAGGTTTTTGGGTGGTGGGGGAATGCTTTCCATGAAATTACAGTGCAGTAAATTTGCACGTTAGAACCTACTCATCCATGCTGTGATATCTTTTTCTTGCCAGCACTCACAAGGTTAGAACATTGCACTGTAATCCTATCCTGAGCTACTCTGATCTAAGCCCATTGATTTCAGTGGCTGTAGACTACAGTAACTCTGCATAGGATCACAATGTTAGAACCTAGCAATTAGTTCCAAGCTCCTGCCTTACAATTATCGAAATGATTTCATTTTCACAATAAGCTATTATTCAGCTACTGCAATTCACTTGGGGAGGGTGAAGTAGGTTGTTGGATCCATCTTTTGCTCCTCAGATATGGGACATCAACACTAAGAGTTGCCAGGCAGAGAGAGTTGCCGCCCGCCCCCAACTTAGAATGCCCATGCACTTTTTTGCAGGTCCTAATCAAAAGCCTCCAACAATGTCTACTGTTAGAGGTTTAGATTCTTTAATCTTTGCTAATGAGCCCTATACCCTGCTACATTAAATGCTTTACTATATAAAGGCTCCTTAGATGAGTCTCCAATGTGTTAGTTACCACATATCTGAAATATTTCCATGGCATCCTCTTCACATATTAGGGAGTACCTTGACTGGCTTTGAGCTCCCACTGTCTCTCAGGTGTAAGCATGTGAGTTGTGGGCTTTCTTCAATTGATGTATGTGATGTGCCGGATCAGGATTGGAACTATAGTACATGTAGAGAGGGGGCTTCAACATTCCCCCTGAGTAATTTTCTGAGCCTGAAACAGTTGCATGGCAAGATCATGTGACTCTTGAGAAACACATAGGTTTCCGCAGTAGGCCAAGTAGCTGTGGGAAGTGTTTTTAATTTCTATTTTTATTCTCCTGTTCTTAAAAAAAATGTTTTTGTTGATTTTGAAGCCACCACATTTTTAATGGAGATGCAGTTAATACATTTTGATGATAAATAAATAGATGTGACCACCAGGGTTGGTTCTCTCTTGCCATCTCTTCACCCATGTGAACTGTTGTCAGCAGCAAGTGAGTCTGCTATGATCACCTGTGCAATGAATCACAGTTGTCAAGAGTGGATTGGATCCACCCAATAAAGAAGAGTCCCCTTTGACCACCAAACTTGCTTGGGACCTACTTGGACAATAGCCATGTGATATGGGGGCTGTAGCAAGAGGAAGAATTTGGTGAAACTGAATGAAAAAGCTGGCTGGATCCAACCCAGTGTCTCATGTTTTGTGAACAACTTTCCTAGTTGCCGGGGGGGGGGGGGGGGTTAGCTTTCCAAGGGACTCTCATAAGGCATAATATAAAAAGGCTTTAGCATGCCTTAACCTATTGCTTTTCAGGTTCCTGCGTACTGAACACGGGCCATATCTATTACAAAACCAATAGCAGTTCAGTTACAAAGGGATCCCATTCTAGGGGGGGAGGGGAGGGCCCAGCTTGCTAATGCAAGGGGAAAATGTGCCAGCAGGGATACTTTCCACTGCACCTGACCTGGAAGTCGCCACCGTCGCCTTGGTCCAATAATGCAAAAAGCTGTGCTGGGGAGGTCAGGGATGGCCCTGGGGGCAAAGCTAACATTAGTCGGCTTCCTCCCAACCTTTGCCTGCTGGAACACTGGCACTGGGGGTTTGGGCTTACACTATCCTTTGGGGTGACATAAGCCTACAGAGCCCACTGGAGGGCTTCTCAGTAATGGGGAAGCTTTTTGTTTGTTTTTAGCCCCCCTGTGCTGCCGAGAAGCCCTCCTGGACGTTATGGGTCAGCGCCAAAGCAGCACTGCAGCCTGCCACCACAAGGTCTGGGCTGTTTATTGCCTTTATATTCATAACAAACCTGAGATGCTCAGGCAGGCTGCACATAGCAAGACCACATTAGATGATTCACAAGAGTAGAACTTCTGTCTTTCTGGAAGAGCAATAGATGAAGATTCTGCATGCATGGAAGTGCCACCACAGAGAAGGCCGTCTGCCATTCTTTCCAGTTTACATCATTGAAAGCGATGAACGTGGCCTCTGCAGTTTTTGTGTAGTGCTGTGTCTATCGCTCAGCTGCATGGACAAGTTCATAGGTTGCTCACACTCTTTATTCTACTTGATTATTTGCAGCATGTACAGCTAGTCTCCCTAATGTAAATAGCTGTCGGTTTCTTTACACATGGTTTCCTTGTATGTTTTATGCAAATACTTTCAAGGAGCTTTAAACTAATCCTCCCATGATCCTATCCCATTTTCTCGTTACGCTGAGTCAATATTCAATCTCAAATATGAAACCTATTGTCCTGTGGCATTCAATCTGTGTGCTATAAATATTTGTTTCAATCCCATGCTTAGCAAAGAAGGAACAACATGCAAGAATCTCGTGGGCAAGATGTTATATTCTGTTGGAAGAGTTTTTGAAACGGTCATAATGATAAGAATATTTTTTGTGGTTGAGAGCTTGTGTGATTGAGGTTCCATTCTCATGACCTTCTCTACCCAAGCCAGCTGCACTTTCTAGGCAGTCTTTCTTGACTTCCAATCATGAGGCTGATGAAGAAGAAAGGGAGGGAGGGTCTCCTCTGACCATCAAAAGGTCTGTACTATGTTGATAGCACCTGCATGGACAAGAACAAAGTGTGATGGGGTTGTATGCAGGAGGAACACGGGACAAGACTGAGCAAAAAACCCCCAAGCTGTATGCAACCCACGAGAGTCAACATGGTGTAGAGGATAAGAGCGGTGGACTCTTAACTGAAGAGCCGAGTCTGATTCCCCACTCCTCTCTTCTCTTCTTGATATTGTTTAACATCTATATGCAACCCCTGGCACAGATGATCTGGAATTTTCGGTTGGGTTCATCAGGTTTTTTTTTTTTTTATTTTCTGGTTGCAATTGAGCATAAGGGAACCAGGTATTAGTGTTTCACCAGGGCACAGTGGAAAGAAAATGTGCAAAGAGCTTGGTGGCAGTTTTTTCAGTCTTACTTAATTAGAAAATATTGGATTGTCTGGTTCAAAATCTGTAACTACTTTAAAACTCCACATAATACATTTTACTAGAGGACCAGCCAAATGACATAACAGTGTATGAGCTTTTGAGAACTTTTTGTATAATGTAGTTGGTCGTAATAAAAAGTACTGCATGGGTTACGTTCTCAGTTTATGAGATATAGAAGGACCTGCCTTGGAATTAATGGCCTGTCCATGGTCATGGTGTGTTTAAATTAAGAGAGAACGTGCTTATTTAAATCAAATTTCCCATTGGTGTTTATGTATTTCTTAAGAAGTGACTGATTGGTTGACCTAACCACTAAAAATAAGTTAATTACCCTCAAAGAGATGGCGTAGAATGTACTGTGTGTAATGGTATAACTTGGTATGTTTACTATTTTAGGACATTTTATAGGGCACGCTGCTTCGTTAATGGATAACTTTGCTTAACTCATTGCATCAGAAAAACTGCAGTGTATTAAGAATGTTGATGGCAGAAAATGCTGTCAAGTCAAGCTGACTTATGGCAACCCCTCATGGGGTTTTCAAGGCAGGAGATAGTCAGAGGTGGTTTGCCATTGCCAGCCTCTGTGTAGCAACCCTCGAGTTTCTTGGTGGTCTTCCAGCCAAGTACTAACCAAGGCTGACTCATTCAAGTACTGAGCCAAGAACTGACTAAATTGGGCTATCTTGACCCATTTAGATTAGGACATTAAGAATGTTAACTAAATCACTTATGTTTTAATAAACAATCTTGAATGTTTTACATGAATGTTTCTTATTTGTACCACCCTCTTTTGTCTGCTTTTAAAACTTTTGAGATGAGATCTTTCCACCAGCACCCACCCCACCCCCGCATGGTGGAACAGATATACAAAATCTTTTCCTTCCTTGTTCAGTACCCAGCCCCTGTGTCTTTGTATATGTGTCCTTGTCCACTGAGAGACAACTAAGGCTCCATTCTTTCCTAGAAGCAAGAGCTGATTGTTGCTAGACAGAGCAGTTTCTTTTCATAGTAGAAAGTAAATGTTCTTGCTTGTTTATAGTGACTACACATGAAGTAAAGAGTGTAAAAAAATTGAGTATACAAGTTTATCCGGGCAGGTACACTGGACAGTTCTTCTTGATGCAGCATCATTTGCCATCCAAGGCTGGATCTGAGTTTTGGTAATGGCCTGTTACTCCCTGGCCCTGTTTCAAGTTCATAGTAACCATATGCCTTGTGTGTGCCAAATAAATCAATTATATATATATAGTCAGTGTTTACAGACTTGTCCTTCAAATATATATTTCCCCTATGATGATTTATTTACATAGAAACATAACCTGTAGCTCAGGGCCAAAGTACACGCTGACTTATGGCCTTGTCAGCTCACTGTGTGGTGGTTATGTGCATCCCAGCACACATACAGGGTTCAGCTTTTGAATCACAATCTGGTTCTGTCTTTTTGAATCTGTTATCCCATTCATATCTCTGAAAAGCTTTTGATTCACAATCTGGATGTCAACAGGATGCCTAAGATAACCTCTAACATCTGAGCCTGGGTTGGATTTTCCTGCAGCTGCTACTTGTTTAACTGCCCGTGTAAAGTGCTTTTCCAAAACCAGATTGCTTATTTTGTGGGCAATTCTATTCAGTGGGCATTAGGAAGGTAGTTGGAAATGTCTGCAAAGTAGCAATGCTTGATGTGAATTCTTTACAGGGCTGATCAGGTAAATGAGCCCTGGGTGAGTAATGTTTTTGACGCCCCCTCCGTTTGTGCAGCTTCCAAATACCTTGGGTTTTTATTGCACGTGTAGTCCAATTCATTATTTTCATGCATGATTACGGTGCAGGATGTAGCAGTGTCAAATTAGCATGGTGGTGTTTGATACTTACTAATTTCATAGTTTGAGGATTTCATGATATCAAATGCTGTCACTGTCACTCACATGCATACTGTTTGTTGAACAGGTACCAATGTTGTTAGTTTCCCCCGGAATAAGAACAAAGCTAATGATACAACACTATTCATGCAAATGAATTTTCCAGTTTTCCAAGTGAAAATGAACTGTTTGCCCTGTGCATTTCAGCTGTTGAGTAGATAACACTTGACAGGTGTTTGGGTTGCCTGGCCATACAACCACTCCTGATTTCATATGCAAAAGGTTTATATCTGAACGTGATTCACCCACAGAGGAAGGGTGTTGCAGTAGCCCATTTCTTGGAAGACATAATATTAGGAATTTTTCCTGGTGTTATAACATCTATCAATATAACCTGGCATTGAGTGACAAGGGTCATGTGTATATAGCAAACTATTGTCAATTGTTGATGTTTGCAGAGACGTGACATCATCTCTGAGGTTAACCTGGTACAGCTTTCTACAGAACTTGGAATATGCTTGCCCTGCTGAGCCAAAAACTGCTCAGGTGCCTGCAGTTTGAAACATTTAAGGTGTTCTGTTCAATTATCTTTGCACAGCAGGCCTTGAGCAGTTTCCTCCTTGTCAAATATTTACATTGACAACAAGGAACCCTCTACTCTAGGCAAATCTACTCTAGACAAATCTATTGTACTTATCTTACTTAAACATTTCATTGGTTTGACATGAAGCTAAATTAAACAGGCCTTTCTCTGGCCAGTATGGCATCAGTGAAAGATGTCTCATTTACACAGCAGCCAGCCACATTGGCTTACCATTTGTCTCTGTTCCTGAAGCTTAGTTTTGCACAGGCCAAATTTGCTTGGGTAGACATGTTTGAATGAATGACTGTGTCTCATTTTCCTCAAAATGGATGCTTTAAAGGAGAAATCAAACGAAGGATGACCTTACGCACAGTTTCTGCCTGAAGGCAGAAATAAAACTGTCCAAAGATGTTAACAATGTAAAAGGGGTAAGAATATGGTTGTGGTGTGCACCTATTTAAGATCTGCAGCAGAGTGGTCTTTTTGTGGCCCTTTGGGCATGAGACTATAAATAGGTCTATTATACATGCTTTCCCTTCATCTGAATCACAAAGATGTGCATCATATCTGCCATGATTATAAGTGGATAGGTCAGTATTGTTCTCCCCCACTTGCAAATGGGATGCTGAGACCGGGGGGTGGCTTGTCCATTCAGGGCTGGGGTGAGATTTGTACGAGTGAAATCAAAGCTTTATGATGTTGTATTCCCCTAGCAATATAACCCCTTTGAAAATATATGTATATATGTAAAGGTTCTAGGACGCAAGCCAGAACTTCAGGAGGGCGATGACAATGATGATGAAGCTGCTGACATCACCAACAGGAGAATTGCTAAACTGTACATGGTAAGAATGGAATCCTCTCCTTTTCCAAGGGCTGTGTTATAGGTAATATATCAACAGAGACAACCTAAACTGAGTTGTACCTTTTGAGGTCCACTGAAACCAATGGGTTTAGAAGGGTCTAACTCTACTAAGGATGGCAGTGTGAATCTGCTGCTTAATCAGCTGCAGTAGAGACTTATACTTGAAGCAAATCAATGTGGAAAGATGGAGCAAAGGAGGTTAGCCTTGTTGAGAAAAAGAAGGGCATCCCCAATCCCACATAGATTTCCATGGGGTGATTTTTACTGATTGTTCGCTCCTGCTGCAGCTAAAAGCACACCCCTAACTACTGGTCCTGAAGAATGAAGGATCCCCAGGAACAATTTATGGAGAGAATAGGATGTATCTCATAGGATAGAGGAACTGGTGAAAGTTGACCCCACCCCGAACCTGCAGAAATCTGGGATCCAAGCCACTTCTCTGAGGTAGCAGCTCTTAGAATTAGTCCTATTGCTGTTTCATGCCACAGCTTGTCCTCTTAGCGTAATGTTTGAGTCCGTATGATGCTAGTGTAGAGCAGCCACCTTTTAATCTCAGTAGATGCAGAATCCAAAGGTAACATTGCACTTCTGTGCAACATAAAAACAAAAATTTTAGAGTAAAAATATTTTGTGGGGACATAAAAGCGTAGTTTTATAGTCCTCGTATTTTGTTTTGTTCTTGTTTTGCCAAAGATTACAATTTTATTTTTCTGCCATATAAAGCCCCCCCCCCCGCAAAGTTTATACAAGCATGTTTTTTAGCACACACATGGAGTAAGTTTTGAAGGACAATATTTAATAACCTGATTTTTACATTGAACAGCAGAGGTGTTGTGTATGGAAGAGCAACAAAAATAAATACTTTTCTTTCAGAAAAGGCATTAATGTAATTTTTTTAACATATACATCCAACCCAAAGGAATAAACATTTTTTCTTGCTCAAAAATCTGCTGCCTTCTTTCCAAAATTCTCTTTCCTTATTGGAAGACAACAAACCAAACCCAAGCCCAGTGGAATCACAGGATAACACAGTAGAATTGGGGGAATCCCACCATCTCTTGGATACCAGTGTTGTTTCAAAGGCTGGCATAAGCTGAACTGTCATAGAGCCTTTGAAAATTGGTATCTCCTGGGAGAGAAGGTACAGCCTGAAATCTCTGCCTTGTATTTAAACATTCGATTGGATGTGATCAGCAAATGCAACTTGATCTGTGCAGTTTAAGTGAATTTATGAAGCCACAATATCAAGCCATTTTTCCATAAACGGTCCATGTAACTAGTTTCTGGTGTGGTCTGTATATTTCCCTATCAATATAGGGAGGGATGCTGCAGAAGGCATTGTGTTTTTTTGTGGAGGTTTATCTCTTTTAAGGCAGACAGTCCATCTGAAAAACTTCATTTAATTTTGCCATCTTCTGGTTTAGTGTTCGTTATATCTCACACTCTGGTGAGAACTGAGAAAAGATCAGTATATCATACTGTGAGACAAGAAGCCAGAAAAATCATGAAGTTTAATAGTACAGCTCCCTCTGTTGGTAACAAAGTGGAACGTTTTGTGTACTTTCTCAAAGTAACTGTGGCAGCAGTTTATTTAGAGATACTAGAGCCTTACTGCATTGTTCATTTGTGTGGGACAAAAACAGCTTTAAAAGAAGGGGATCTCATTAAGATGCACATACTCAGACATAATGAAGCTAAAACGGTACACTGCCGTTCAACTGAAAACAATCCCAACTGTGGTTCTGTTTCATTAGTATCTTTAGCAAGTATCAGACAAGGCTATTTTTCAATTTTTCTGAACTGTTAGACTCTGATAACATCAGATGACTATATTAAATTAATACCAGGTAATACATACCATCAATTGAGATTCCCTTTCTTCTTTCTCCTCTGAGGGACCAACTAGATGTGATGTCAGAGAATTGTGATTGGCTCTCCTAACATATTTTTAAGGTTTTAAAGACTAGTTTGGATTGAGGCTGCAGTGGGGTGTGTGTGGAGGTATTGAACCCTTTCCCCCTGTATTATTTTCCTCAAAGAAATTCAGTTCCCACAAGCTAAGATTAGCCCTAATATAGAAACAAGCCCCTATTATGGCGATAACAGCTTGGAAGGGGTTAAGTACTTCTCTCACATCCTTCACTACAGCTGTGATCCAGACTCTCCCCCCATCTCTTATGTTTAAAAACACCTCAGAATACCCACTCATGAATCTCTCTCATCATCCTCTAGTTCTCCCCTTGATCCTTCAACAAAGCTCTCCTATTCCCTTTCTCCTTATAAGTCTGTGTAGTCACTCCCATTTTCCCCTCATTGTCCATCAAGGAACTCACATCAAGATATCTGTTCCATATCTGTATCCATATACAGAGCTCAGTGACACCAATCATAGCTACCTCTCCAAACACATGTTTCAGAGGGAAAAGGAGACTGAGGGTTGCATATACTTCAAAGAGCAACATTATAATGAGAAAAGCACATTACAGCCTCAAATTGTATTTACAAGAAAATCTACTGAAACTGGCTGCCAAGTTTCTGTCTTTTTAACATCTCCTGTTTGGCTTGTGAGTTGGTTTAAAAACATTAGTAATCCTAAACATTCAATACAAACGTTCGATATGAACACTCCGTCTACCAATAACAATCCAGTGGTTGTTGATTGGTTGGTTTTCTGTAAACATGTCCCTTCTTTCAGAGTAGTAGTTAGCTATACAAGCATAATGATAGCATAATCCAGACAAGGTCCTTACATACTGCATCTATATTTTGAGCAAGTGTAAACATGAACGTCTTGTATTGTCAGGTTTCAGATGCGAGTGGGTCGATGAAAGTGTCACTTGTGGCAGAGGAAAACCCCTTCTCAAGGGCGATGCTTTTGTCTGAAGAGTGTTTTATATTGGATCATGGTGTAGCTAGAAAGATATTCGTATGGAAAGGTAGGCAACAAATCTATTCCTCTTTTTTAGATTTTAAAAAAATTAATAAAGAAATTATTAACAGTTTCTGTGTGCAGATCTACAGACCAATGAGAAAGGAACTCCTGCACATTAGCAGGGTCTCTATTCTACATATGCAACAAGGGGGGACGCAGGGGCCTGGAGCTCTGGTGCTACTTGAGTTGGTCACATGGGGGGCTGTGTTTGGCCAGCCGCTTCCGTCCCCCCTCAGGAGTGAGGAGCTGGAGTTGCCTGCTGCCATAGATTTGGGGGCAGGGTAGCCATGAGCCCAAGTGGCCACAGCAGTGTGTGTACATTTTGTCCCTTGCATCAGCTCTTTTTGCAAAAAGGCTTCCGTTCTTTTTTACATTTTGTAGTTTGCCAGATTGTTCATTTTTAATTTTTAAAAAGATTGTATATTTGTAAATATTTTTTTAAGGAGTAGGGCCCTCTCATTATGGGTTCACTACATTGTCCATATAGATGTTACTGTGATGCATTTAATTTGTAAGGTGCACCTGTAAGGTGCAAGGAAGGTGCAGCTGATATTATGGTACAGTTATATAAAAGATAGATGTCAGATGTTTCGGGGGTGGGGGCGCAATCTGAGAGCTTGCCCCAGGCACCATTTTCTGTAGATGCATCCCTGCTCTCTTCTCTTCACTGGTGGAGTCAGTTTGGACATTTGAAAGAATCATCCTGCACTAAAATTGATTTCCAAAAAGCCAGGGAACTTTATGTGGGTATTACAGCTGGGGTTCCCAGAACCAATCACTGGATTCGGGCTTGAATGCTGAGGGTGCCAAACTAGTTTTGCGGAACCCCTGCTCATATTTTCTCTGAGCCATAAAGCTCACTGAATGACTTGGGACACTTTTGTCTATCCATCATCAGGCTGCTATGAGGGAAAAAGGGGTAGAGGAGAATCATGTCAAACTGAGTTCCATGGGGAAAGGGTGAGATAAAAATGTATGAACATCGCTGTTTTATTTTCGCCTTGAGTCTCATGGAGTACCATGCCTAGAAGATAACCTATTTTTGGTAGGCCTTCTGCCTGCTTATTTGGCACTGTGGGAAAAGGAGCAATCAGTAAGAATTGGCTGAAAAAGCACATAATATAGGAAACTAACTGGATTGGTTTCATTCCAGCTATTATTGCACATTCCTTTGCCCAAAGCAAATACCATTGTCAAGATCACTGAAAATTCAGCGTTCTACAGTTTTAACAGATGTGAGTTTTAACAGATGTGAGCTTTTTAAAACACTGGCATGAAGCCCTCTCAGCATACAAGCTGCTAAATTGTTGCCCGAATACAACACTACGTCCTGTATCCGAGATTTTTTTAAAAATTGCAGTCTGGAAGTTTGCCTGATATTCCACTATTGTAACTCTGGCTGCTCTTTTATTTTAACAAGGTAAGGATGCTAACCCAAATGAGAGAAAAGCGGCCATGAAATCTGCTGAGGAATTCATACAGCAAATGAATTATCCTGCCAATACCCAGGTATGTCAGCTGGACTCCAGTAGCCAGATGCTGAGGGGATGGGCTAAGGAGAATGTGTATGTAATATGTAGGGAGTAGGAGGGTCTCTATGGAAGCATCTTCACTTTGATCAATCCAAATGCACTTTTGCAGACTTGAGCTTAGGGGATGGTGGTGGTGGCTCTACCTGTGGGCACATGAAGTTGGCTGTGAACTATGCTAAGGGCATTATCGAACTGCATGGCGTAGTGGTTAAGTGCTTGCACTGCCACTCACATGGTCAGGAGCTCAAGCCCTCTGTGGGTCAGATATCCTGGCAGCTGGCTCATGGCCAGCTCAGCTCAGCCATCCATCCATTTCTTGGTCGGTAAATGAGTACCTAGCTCATAGCTAGTGGGTAAAGAATAGCCGGGGAAAGCAATGCTTGCCTATAAAATCACTGCTTGCAGTGGTACCCCAGGATCGAACACGACTGAAGGGGAAACTTTTATGCTGAGGGCATCCCGCCCTCTGAGGTCATCTAGAAAGCTATTGTTTGATTTGGAAAGACAAGCAAACCTTGTGTCTGAAGGACATGCAGGGAGCTCTTCTTTTGTATTGTGCCTAACTTTGTCCTATGAGCATAAACTAGGAAGCCCCAGATAAAATCTCAACCCATTCCTGTGACAGACAGCTGCGTTCTGAGGAATTGTCCAACTCATAAAACCCCTTGAGTGACAGGGGTTTAAAATAAAATTCTGAAGATGATGGTTGAAAACTGACAGTTGAGAGCTGACAGTTGAAGGAGGGTTGTTAACAGGCAGTGGGAGACAACAAAGTGAACTGCAAGCTGTCTGTACATGATTCTCCTTTGGAGTGAGAATTGGTTTAACATCTAGCAGGATCCATAACCATTTATAAAGGGAAATAGTTCTACTGTAGAGAGTATGTTTCCTAAGTGTATGAAGAGAAATTCCTCTAATGAAAAGAGTGATTCCAGGTCAGTTTTAAAGAAGTAAACTGGGAAGCTGTGGATATGTTCCTAAGTCCTCTAATTTAAGTACTGTTGTTTGAAGAAGCATATGTGTATAACACGAAGCAGTGACTGCCAAAAGAAATCAGTCTCTGTACATAATAAACGTATCAACACTTGATCATGAACCACTTTAGTTACATCTTGAATTACAAAATATCTCCTGTATGTAACTCAGCTCATCCATTTGTTAACTGGCCTTAAACATTCCCTGAAAAGAAGACAAATAAAACATTTTAAGTTTTACTACAAACAGCCTTTCATGTGCCAAGTATGTCTGATCTTTATAGACAAATAACTATAAAAAGACATCCTTCATCATTAGTGAATTTTATAAAGAAAGAGTTTCTTTGGCAAATTCCCTAACCTGAAAGTGTGGGGCAAAAAAGCAAACAACTTAAGACACCTCTTAAGTATCAGAAGCGATAATGGTGGTGAGTGAGGGAATAGTTATATTAAAATAAAAGGCATTTCATTATAGAGGCCTTTGACAACTACTGTTTTCTCAGCTCTTTCTGAAAAAGGAAAATAGTATTTCACCAAAAAAAGCACCCCTACTTAAAACATTCATCTTCTTTATTTTATATACACCAGTACTACCAGACTGGCTTTCTCATAGTTGACAGAACTGTGTTTCCCCAAATATCAGAGATGCCTGAACTGTGATTAGTTGGAAGAATTAGGCCCAGTTTGTTTCTCTATTATATACTGGAACAAGGGGTGAGCTGTGAAACTCATGGGAAGGGAATTCCATCTTCCCCTCCATTCACTTTCCAGCCTGCTTGCTAGCAGTTCCTGGGTTCTGTAGTGGCAGCAAAGTTGCCTTTCCCTCTGTCTGTCTTGGTGGGCAGATAGGTGGGTGGGTGTTCCCAAGACTCTGCTGGGAGCTGCCTTACCCTCTCTGTCTGCCTTGCCCTTTCTCTCTTTCCCCCCCTATCTCTCACTGTCTGGGCAGGCAGTATATCAAAGCTTCTGCCGAAGCTACTCTTTCTTTTAGTGAGCAGGCATGCCCGAAGGCCTCTGCTAAGAGCCACTTCTCTCTCTCTCTCCCTTTCCCCCTCTCTCTCAGTGGGTGCTTCTACTGCCCAGCCTAACACAGCTCCTGGGCTGTGCCTTTGCTACTGCCAACAAGCTGAGACAAAATGTAAACACCCCATTCAAAAAATATTTTTACAATTAACTTTTGGGTTTTTTCTGCAGCCCCAGGGCGTCCCCTGTATCTGAAGAAAAACCTGTTGGAGAGGACTGTGGCCCCATCTGTGGATTTAAGTATCCTCAGGCAGGGGGCATGTGTGGGAATTAGATATATTGCTATTCAGAGACTGGACCTATCAATAGCTACTTCTCTTCTTTGTGAATCATCATACTTTTTTTACTTTAAGAACCCAGACAGCTTTAGGCTTTCTAGCTTCTGCTTATGTTGTCTTTGATTTCAGATTCAAGTTCTTCCCGAAGGAGGTGAAACGCCAATCTTCAAGCAATTCTTTCGAGACTGGAAGGATAAAGATCAAAGTAATGGCTTTGGGAAAGTGTATGTCACAGAGAGAGTGGCAAAAATTGAACAGATTGAGTTTGATGCTACCAAGTTACATGAGTCACCACAGATGGCAGCCCAGCACAACATGGTGGATGATGGCTCAGGAAAAGTGGAGGTATATGTGTTTTCTTGCTATCACTCTACTCAGTTTTTCTTTTCTGAAGTAAATTTGCTTTATATTTATAGTCTTTCAGAGTTCCTGTCTTAGGATTTTGGAAACTGAGATTCAAATCCCATTCTGCCATGGAGGCTTGCTGGCAACCCTGAGCCAGTCACACACTCTAAGTTAATATACCTCACAGGGTTATTGTTCTGAGGATAATATGATGAGGGAAAACCAGTGTACACTTTCATGAGCAATTTTGGGAGAAGGGAAGGATAAAAATGTAGTAAATAAGTGAAAGCACAGTATATATGGACTGCAGATATCTGGGAACATCTGAAAGCTGGCAGTGAATTCAGGACATCATCCTCTGCAAGTTGAGGCTCCCTTGGATCCATAAAATACTAATATTTGCTTGAATATATACTTTGACCAATGTTACATTTAGGAGGCATGATATCGTTTCCAGAAAAAAAGCCCATTCAATTTTTGCCATTCTCTCTGTGATGTACACTTCCCCATATCACATAGGATTTAGCTAGGACTCCCAAACTCCTGGTGGATTTGAGGAATCGCTGTCCCTATGTCCCATTACCCACTGCAACTTTGAGCAGCAACAAGAGAAAAATAAAAATAAAAAGTAGCTTCATGTAATTATTGGAATATTGTCCAGGAAATGACAAAGGGTAGCTTTTGGAATTGCCAGAAACTTGGTTTCCAATAATTCCTAGACATACTCTTTGTCATTTACTGTATGAAGGTCTGATAAATACATGAGCTGCATTTTTTAATTTGCTGTGCCTTCCTCTTCCACTCTCTTTCTGGTTGTCAGGCACTGCCTGGAAAACCTAGATATTTATTTTATTTAAAACTTCAACAAGAAAGAAGAGACTCTGAAAATTAACAAAGCTTGGCTCCCAGTACTTAAAAAATGGACTGATAACCCCACCCGCAGTACAATGCACTTAACCACACCTTTGCATAGCAAGTTCCACCCAAACACTTACTGATTGGTTCCCCACCCTGGGACATAGACAATATACCCACTAAACTTTCCCTTCTCACTAGACACAGTGTGAAACAGACTTTTTTCTGTGATACACCTCTGAAGATGCCAGTCACAGATACAGGCGAAACATTAGGAACAAGATCTACCAGACCACAGCCACACAGCCTGGAAAACCCACCACAACCAGTTGAATCCATCTGTGAAAGCCTTCAACAATATATTATATTATTTGCTTGTCTGACATTTGTCGCCTTATCAAAGGATCCATTTTGATAATGCAAATCCTTATATCCTGTTCTAGATTTGGCGTGTTGAAAGCAATGGCAGGATCCCCATAGAACCTGCGACCTATGGACAGTTTTACGGTGGCGACTGTTACATTATACTGTACACCTACCCCAAAGGACAGATAATCTACACCTGGTATGTTCAGTTGAAGTTGTGCTGACCTTCACTTTGCTTATGCTGTACCCTAGTGTGATTCTAATACAGGGGTCCGCAACCTGCAGCTCTCCAGATGTTCATGGACTACAATTCCATCAGCTGGCAGGGGTTGATGGGAATTTTAGTCCATGAACATCTGGAGAGCCACAGGTTGCAGACCCCTGTACTAGTAGTTACTCAGAAAGCATTACATTTTTGGTAGATCTTCAGAACAGGACCGAATGTTGTGTTCTAACCACCTAAATCTATGCTAACCCATTTATTGTGTGGGGAAGGGTTCAGGCCTTCCTGGTGTTCTCACCTCCAACCATAGCCTCCAGAGTGGAAGCTTGTCCTCAACCTGCAGGGCAGACCTGAGGAGAGGACAGTTTTTGAGGAGATGGGGTTAACTATTACAAGATGGGTTAAAATACTTATTAGAGAAAGGTTGCAGTTCTGAGGGAAACCAAGCAATTACACTTTCTCCCAGTTAGATCTCCCCTGCACTGTTTCATGTGCCCTTCCCTATAGAGTTAGGGTGAAACTTCATGAAGTCCTAATACGGATTTGTGTCTTCTCCATCCATAGGCAAGGGGCAAACACAACTAAAGATGAGCTGACAGCTTCAGCATTCTTGACTGTTCAGCTTGATCGGTCACTTATGGGACGGGCTGTCCAGGTTGGTACCTTCCTACTGAGCATGAAAGTGTTGACAGTGACAATATGAAGTAACTTGACACTCCGATCAATCTATAAGTTTGCTAGTTTCTCTATAAATTTATTGGAGTATAAAGCGAGATGGCTTGCATTTATCAGCATTTTCTTCTGCCATTATTACTTACCAATGATGTCAGTGTGCATGCTTTGGTGCTCAGGTTCCCAATCCAAAGAATGCCCCAGTCTAATAGAGAAGAAAATAACAGTTTTGGAAAGGAAGAGAGAACAGTTGTCGGTGAAACACTATGGATTTATAAAAGTTTGGGGGAGGAAGCAAGTGGTAATTTGAGTCAGGTACATGTCCCAAGCATCTGACATTTAGATTTCCAGCAATATTCAATTGATGCTCTTTTCCCACCCCCTTCTTTGGTTTATTTTTCGGGTGCATTTTCCTTAAGTGGATGTTTTGGTTTATGTAGTCAGGGTCTGGCTTTATGTAGTCGAGGTTTGGAACTGCTTATTCCATGACTAAGAACAAGCCCTGCCATTTGTTATACCTAAAGCAGCCTTGCATAGCTATTGTCCTGATAAAAGGGATTCGTTGGAAGGATTTGAGAATCCTTGGTACACAGAAGTTTTCAGCATGCAGAGATCATCCTAACCCACTGAAGGTGCAGCCATTTTTCCTATCACAAGATGGCACTACAGCCTACATGACAATCAAAAGGAGTCTCTGAGATGAGATTTTAACATATTGACATCTTTGCTAAAAGTTGCACACTCAGTTTCCTTTGAAAAGCTGGCTGCACCTCCCCAGAACCGCCTCTCTTGCAGACATAATTCATGGCATATGAAGCTGAGATCCTCTGGCTCACTCCTATCTGGGTCACACCTACATCTCCAGTGGTCAGAGGAGATGAGCCTCAGCAGAAGAGGCATTGTGGTGTGGAGGATTCCTGTGAAATTGTATCTCAGACCTGGTTCACAAGTGGAGGGGAATGCTAACAAGCTGGAAGAATGGCCTGTGCCTTTTCAGATTGCAGGTGGAGGATCACATTTTGAAATGCTCTCCTGTCTTAAAATGTTCCCCGCAAACAGAAAAGCTGCAAAGCAAGCAAAACTGGGCTAACACTTTTGTGCTAGTTTTCTGCTTGCAAGGGGGTGGTGATAGAAAGGGAACACTCATAAGATGTATTTTATCCTTCCCAAGTATTTTGAAGTGGCAGAGTCTGTGTTATCAACTAATTCTGCTGTACATGTAGACTCAGCTTCAGTAGCTTCTTCAACCTAGATTAGGTAGTACTATTTTTGCTTTTGATTCCAGCGATTTTACATATGCTAGAAACCCAGCTCTAGAGAAGGCATGTAGCTGGATCTAACAGACTTTTCCACTGGTGAAAAAGTGAAAAGAGGGTCCTTTTTGACCACCAAAGATGCTATGATGAAGATTGTGGGATTAGGGCTGTAAGAGGGTAGGAAATTGGGTGACATGGAGTGAAAAGGTTGCTTGGACGCAACCCAAATGTTTCTCATAACGTTTCTGCTCCTTGAACAGATTTTTACTGTTGAGTGGTTTGGATACTTCAGAAGAGTGCATTGGCCCAGGCATTAAGTTCCTTGATATTAACTGACAATACTGGGTTATTTCAAATACCAAGATACTGTGAATGTGAGGGTGAATGGGCATTTTTATTTCTATCCTCCATGAGCTGATTTAATTTTCTTTTAAAATTCGGATTCTTTAAAAATTTCTGACTAATGCACATTTTTGTGGCAGTAAATTTCATAGATCAGTTCTTTTTTTCATTTTCTTTTAAAGAGACCCTCTTATTTAAGTCCTTAAATGTCAGCTCTTGTTTATTTATTAATATTTATTTTATTTATACCCTATGAATTTACCCAATGAAGACCCAAGATAGCTTACATGGGTCTCCTCTCCAATATTTTATCCGCACAACAACCCTGTGAGGTTGGCTTGGCTAAGAATGTGACTGGCCCAAGGTTGTCTGGCAAGCTGCCATGGCAGAGTGGGGATTTGGACCTGGTTCTCCCAGATCCACACCTGACACTTTACTATACTGCCCTGGCTCTTGTAACCTAGTATAGTTTGTACATTTCCGTTCCCAGACAGCTTTGGCCTATTATGCATGCTCCACTTCCCTGTGGCCTTCTGTCCTTATCTGATCACCCTGCTGTAAAGTGCACCGAGCCAAACTGCCCTTTTGTCCACCCACCACTGCCTTCCTTGTTTCCTTTATACCCCCTTTTTGGGACCTTCGGGACCTTTTGGGATTTTCGGTTCTCATATTAGATCCAGCATTTCCCTTAATTTAATATGATCCATTGCTGCAATAAAAGATGTATGCATTTAAGGGTTTTAAAAGGCCCTTCTCATTGAACTGTAATGGTGGAATTAGGTGGAACAAGGGTAGGAGATGTGGGGAGTAGTGAAAAAAAACATGAGGAGAGAATAGTGCAGAGCAGTCTGCTTTACTTTCCATGCAGAGCTGGGGATTATCAGATCTGCAGCACAGTGAGTTTGGGAGAGGGGAAAAGGTGTCTATAACAGAGACTCTGCCCTGAAGGGAATGTATGTTTACCATGGGGAAGACTCCAATTGCATAACAGGCTTTTATGGTCCTGGTGTTTGTCCACATTAAGGCAGATACACAAACTAAGTAGAAATAGATATGACAGGAGAGCTTACATTCAGGGGCATTCCAGCCTATTCCCTGCATGAAACCCATGCTGAAATGTTATGAGTGTGTTACATTTGTAGTAGCATGCAAGAGAGAGACTGAACAGCTTTTGAGTGTCATGTTTGCATGGCCTTGGCAGTCTCAAACCTTTAAATTATTCAATGTAACACTTTTGCATTCTTTTTGAGCCCTGTGCCCTATGAGTCATCCGTCTTCTGTTGTCGCTTTCAGGCCAGGGCAGATGGTGGCCTCTCATGAGACTTACACAGTTCTGTCTGCCTGTTGTGTTTCAGCAGATCCGAGTCTCCCAAGGCAAGGAACCTTTGCACTTGCTGAGTTTATTCAAAGACAAGCCCCTCATTGTTTACAAGGATGGGACATCCAAGAAAGGTGGGCAGGTGCCTCCTCCTCAAACACGCTTGTTCCAGATTCGCAGAAACCTCGCATTCATCACCAGGATTGCAGAGGTAACAAGTTCCCATCTATCTTTCAAGTAGCAGCACTAAGGACAAGCCAACAGTTATTGGGTTTGTTTAATTTTTGTTTGCTTCTATTAACATTTAGTTCTTTGTTTTTTGCTGATGGCTTCGCAGAATCATTTCTATTTTTAAATAGTATTTAAGGGTATAATAATACATAATTTGTATTACCCTATATGCTAGTTTATGGACATACAGATGACACTGGAAAAAATGTGCAATTTTATGAGAACAATTCAGAATGAAGGAACAAACAAAAGCTTTGTGTGCCTAGCAGTACAATCTGTTGCTGCTACGAGACTCCTGTTCTCATTCTTACTAGAAGAAAATAGTAAGTTGCCCAGGCATAAAAATCATCATCCTTTTGAATGTTTATTTCATTCATAGATTTTAGTTTATCTGATTCCTTTGCTCAACTGAGAGCATTTTCATAAAGCTCACATTCCTTCTGTAGTACTATTTATATCTTGTATGACTAAATTGGAAGCCTTACCTTAAAGAATTTGGAGGAAAAACAAACTTTTGTTCTATGTTTGGGGTTGTTGTTGTTTTTGTAACATTCTATATCTCTTTATGTATGAAATCTTTGTTTAAAATTTTCAGTTGCATTTAACACCTGTGAAATTTACTCTGTGGTATGGGGCAACACTAGCCTTTGCTACCATGTTAAAAAAGAAATGGAGATGCCTGAATTTCATCCCACTCTTCCTCCAGGTTGATGTCAGTGCAACTTCATTGAATTCCAATGATGTCTTTGTTTTGAAACTGCCCCAAAATGCTGGATATACCTGGGTTGGTAAAGGAGCAAGCAAAGAAGAAGAAAAGGGAGCCCAATACGTAGCCAGTGTCCTGAAATGTCGAACCTCTAGGATTGAAGAAGGTCAGGAACCAGGTTGGTGTCCATGAAATGGGAACTCTCACAATCAAGAGCTCTCTCCTGCCTGGAGAGAATGGCTCAAGACTGTTCTCTTTCTGTTTTCCACAGGGAGCATGTCTGTGAGAGAATGTGGTAGGGTGGGAAATGCCAAACAAAAAAGGGAAAATGAGAACCCATGGAAAGAGAGGAGGTGAGAGCCTGCTCCCTCCAAACATATTTGCAGGTGTTTAATCAAGTGTATGCTGTGTTTTGTGTTGTATATTCCAGGGGAATTTTGGAGTGCCCTTGGTGGAAAGAAAGAATACCAGACATCTGCCCAGCTGCAGACTGAATTGGAAGACCACCCTTCTCGTCTCTACGGGTGTTCGAATAAGACTGGCAGGTTTATTGTAGGTCGAAGATGGATATTCTTTGCTATATTTTTGCTTGATTCTGGTGATTCTGCATGTGTTCATGCTGTGCTATGGTAACCTCATTTGAGGCTACTCAAAAATATCCTTTGCTAGGGACTATTCAGTCACCAGGAATTGAATTTATTGCAACTTGGAATTCAGACAGATTATGCCTCATGACTAGTGGTATTAAAGAGAGATGCCACCATCCACTGGCAGTTCTAGTCATATACCCTGATTATCCCATTTATGCAACTTCTGTTTGATCAGTGTTTTCCCCTCCATTCACTTGGCAAATTGGTAATATATTTATTGTACCTGTTGAGCATATGCATGGTCAAAGAGATGTGGCCATGGCTGCTTTGACCATTTTGCTATGTGAAGGTCCAAAGTAGGCCACGATTCTGAATGCCACCATGATGTAGGCTGTAGTCCCAAGAAAACCTTCTTAGGTGAAGGCCCCACTGGATAAACTAGGACTTACTCCTGAGTAGCTTGGCTTCAAATTGCTGCCTTACTTTATGTTTTGCTTATTTCTGCTTCTCTCTTACCTTGAACTCCCCATGGATTGGGTCACTATGGCCCCTTCCGCACATGAAGAATAATGCACTTTCAATCCACTTTCACAATTGTTTGCAAGTGGATTTGAATATTTCGCACAGTAAAATCCATCTGCAAAGTGCATTGAAAGTGCATTATTCTGCATATGCGGAAGGGGCCTAAGAGTTGGTTATGACTTGATGGTATAGTATTCCTTCAGATAGCAAAGCTCTGTGTTAATTTAATACAGTTGAAAACTGGGAAGCCATTGAAGAATGCTGACTATAGAATATGGAAGGATATCTTTTAACTGAGCCAAATCTAGTTAGCTGAAAATTTCTACAAGCTTTCAAGCCATGCAGAGGCATTATCTGGATTAGAGTGACTGGAACAAAATGTAAAACATATCAAACTTTTAAAGTCTTAATGTGTCTGGACTGACTTAACAACTTGACATGGGGCCATGAAAACAAAGTACATTTCTGGGTAGACCAGACTCATTTGCTCTTTGAAAATACATGGGCTGTGCACAGATTTTGGAATAATACAAGAGGGCTTGATTTTTTTTCTGAATCATATGGTGATGATTAAAATAGCATACCTATTTTATCATTGTTGCAGGACTAGTGGGTGAGGAGGAAGAGGGGAGGGAGATAAGCTTCCTGACACTGTGGATAAGTCACTGTTGTATAGTGGTTAGAGTGCTGAATAAGCACCTGGGATATCCAAGTTTGAATCATTTCTCTGCCATGGGTGGTCTTGGGTCAGTCACACACTTTCAGTCTATACATCACAGGAGTGTAGTGAGTTAAAAATGGAGGACAGAAGAATGATGTCAGCTGCTTTGGGTACCCACTAAGAAGGAAGGACATATAAGTGAAACAAATAAATAAATATTAAGTGACTACTTCATTTTTCCTATTAAAGAGCTTTCCTGGTGTAGTGGTTAAGAACAGGTGCACTCTGGGGAACTGGGTTTGATTCCCCGCTCTGCCACTTGAGCTGTGGAGGCTTATCTGGTGAACTAGATTAGCTTGTGCATTCCAACACATGCCAGTTGGGTGACCTTGGGCTAGTCACAGTTCTTTGGGGTTCTCTCACAGGGTGTTTGTTGTGAAGGGGGAAGGGAAAAGATATTGTGAGCCCCTTTGCGTCTCCTACAGGAGAGAAAAGGGGGCTATAAATCCAAACTCTTCTTCTTCTACTCAGAATTTCATTCAGGTCTATTCAATGGAATTTACTGCCAGGAAAGTGTTCTTAGGATTGCATTATTAGTAGCTTTAGAGCGTATCAAAGGGTAGCTGCTTATTCATTAGTCAGCTAGTAGGTGCTAATAAATATTCCCACACACATCTGCCCTGATTTACAGAAACTCAGTGTTCTGTACTCTGTCCTATGAACAAAATCTGTTAATTGTGTTTTTCATAATATGTGTCTGGGTGTCTAGTTAGTTTAACAGATTTGCTTCATTTCATTCTTTGATTAAATCCTTTCTGAACTGCTTCTGCTGAGAATTCCTTGCTGAGATTAAACCCAGAATTGGGGTCTTAAAATAGCCGGTGGGGGTTGTATTCATTGGTGTTTACCCAGATTTTTAGTGTGAGAATGGATGAGAGATAGGAACAAGGCATGTATATGAGCCCAGCTACTAGATTCATGCATATTTTTTCCCTTCATCATGATTATGTGTGATGTCTGAATGCGTCCCTGGAGTGTCTTGAATTCTGACTGGCCAAGCAGAATGTGTACCACATTGCTTGGCATTTGAAATTATCTAAAAATCACAGAAATTACACTGTCCTAGACTGGCCAGGATTCCAAATGAGAGACAAAAGAGCCAGAAATTATATGCAGAAATATGAAATATCTAGCATATTCCATATGTCCTGTATACATTTTATTTATGTATATTTTTAAAAACTCATGCATATTTTCAGATAGACAGCTTAGACATTAAACCTGTTCTTATATAAAGTCATAAGTGAGGGAGCATTTTAGGCTAGCCTGTGGAGTTTTCTTTAGGGAGATGTTCAATATAGCAATGATTTTCACTGTGTATTATAGATTGAGGAGGTTCCTGGAGAATTCACTCAGGATGATTTAGCTGAAGATGATGTCATGCTATTGGATACTTGGGATCAGGTAAGATGTATTTTACCAATGTAGTTTTGTAAGACTTGTAAGGCGTGGTTTACACACTCAGCAGAATGGGGGTATAGAGGCCTGACAGGGAAGAGTCAATTAAATTTTTGCAGTGCCAATATTGGCCAGCCTTTGTAGTCAGCCAAAAAATTGTGCTTTCCTCTGAAGCCTGACTCAGAGAGTAAAGCTGCCAACTTCGTGGTGATCTTTGGAGATACTCAGAAACCACCAAGACTTTTCACTATTTTAATTGACCTCCAGTTTCAGTACAAGATCTCTGCCCTTTTCCCTGAGCATTGAGGGGAGTTCTCTTTAAACTCATATGGAATCTGTCTCACAAGATGCAGCGCATTTTGCAGACTTCTACATTTAAACACGCTCTGAAAGCGGAAAACCTGCACAGCATGTAAAAGGCTAGGCTGGAAACTATCTCCCCCTGTCACCCCATGTGGGAACACAAGTTGGGGGTAGGGAGAGAGAAGAGAGCAAAGGAATAGCTTTCAGGGAAATGGTAGCTCAGCCGCAAGGAGGGTCTGGCACCCAGTGATAGCCAAGGGGGCAGGTAGGTATAATTAGCCTATGTAGGATTAGAGGCCTTCTCCACAGCAAGAGCTTGCTCAGAAGTAGAGTAAAACAGCCAGGAAGCATATGTGGCTAGGAGAATGTGATTAAAGGGCAGAGGCAAACAACACTAGGGAAGGAGGCAAGACCAGTAGTTGGCATTGGTAGAAAACTAAGGAATAGAGCAGCCAGCAAGGTTTGGCATCTCCACAGCTAAAGAAGACCAGCCTCCCAGAGCAAGAGTGAAAGCACTGCTGTCTAGGAGGATGGGGAACTCTCAGGCTGTTCTAGCAGGGTCAGTAGAGGCATGGCTACCTCCAGGCCCAGTCCTGCAGCAAGGGGGGAGCAGGATGAGGCTGCAGCTACAAGACTTCCTGGGAATTGGGACTAAAGACTTCCTGGGAATTGGGACTAAAGGATTCCCAGAGCTGGGCCAGAAGGAGCAACAGAGGATGAGTGTTGTTTGTCTAATAGGTTTCCTTGCCTTCAAATGGCAGTTTAGTCCAGAAACCATTATTTGAAAGCAGTTTATGCTATAAAAAGTCTCTCCTTCCTTAGTGTCTTGCTATTGTCCATTAGAATAGAGGAAATGTGATTCCTGGTGGAGAGGAAGCCCTTGACATCTGGAATTTCACACCTAGTATTGCTAGTTTTTGGTTCTTAGAATGTCTTTTCCACAGGAGACTGTTTAAAGATGCTGTTTTCCTCTACCTTTTCTGTATTCAAAAATGGTAGTCTACTCTGCAATTTAATTTGAACTTATTCTGCTGCAGGTATAGAGTCAGCCTTATTAAATTGCTGTGGTGGAGTGAACAGTTTAAAATATGAAGTTAAAAAAAGTTGGAAGAAACTGCTGAGAAAGTGGATGGCGAAAATAACTCCATGAAAACAGAGGAAAAAGGAGAGTGACTTCAGTGAGATTACTTCAGATTTGCACTACCAATGTATCTTCTCTTTTTGTCATATCTAGGTATTTGTCTGGATTGGTAAAGATGCCAATGAAACAGAACGTACTGAGTCAGTTAAATCAGGTAACAAATCAAACAATTCTCAGTCTTTAAGAAGCCAGGGACTCCCCACCCCCATTTTGATTTTTTAAATTTCACAGACCTCCCCCACACCCTCCCCTCTCATTGGTTTTCAACATGTGCTGAGCAGTCCTTTTCAAAGTGCATAGCAAACTACATGTGCCCCATGAAGGCCTTCATCCTCTAGTGCAGTGATACTTACTCCATGGCTCGTGGAGAGCCTCAGCTTCAATGGGTGGGGGTGGAAGGTGCTGTCAAGTCAGAGGTGATTTATGGAGACCCTGTAGGGTTTTTAAGGCAAGAGATGCTCAGAGGTGGTTTGCCATTTCCTGCCTCTGTGTAGCAACCCTGGAATTCTTTTCTAGTCTCCCATCCAGTGGTGGGATTTAGCAGGTTCGCACCACTTCGGCAGAACCGTTTGTTAAAATGGTGCTTGTCAACAACCAGTTGTTAAATTATTTGAATCCCACCACCAGAATTGATTGTTAAATTATTTGGATCCCACCACTGCTCCCATCCAAGTATTAATCAGTGTTGAACCTGCTTAGCTTTCAAAATCTGATGACACCAGCTAACCTGGGCCATCAGCTATTACCGTCACCCAAAAGAGTCACATAACTATTCTTTGCCCCCTTAGATTAGCTACAGGAGATCGAGTGAAGTCTGTTTTTTACATTTTCCTTGTTATGTAATAATGGCTTCTCTGTCCTCATAGGATTTCCTCATATATCATGCCACAACTTTTCTTTTGAACCCTTAACTTTTACTACGTGAATTATTTGCCACTGGTTATGTGCCCTGGGTTCAATTCTATTGGGAAACAGCTTTTCCCCCCACTTCCCCATGGCATCGTGATGCATGGTGTATCTCCTGGTTTTCCCTAGCTTTTTTTCCAAACTTTCTTAAACCTGCTTTACTGCAAAATTTTGGAAAAGATCACAAAAAAGTCTGGATGGCTACCACATGGGCAGACAACTTGGGATTTTCCCAGTTGCATCCATGTGACAGCCATTTCATTGTAGCTATAAACATATCTGGTTTTATGCATTCTCCATTTTCATTTTTTGAAAAGCAAGTCTCTTGCTGCTTTTGTTGCAGAGATATAAGAAGAAAGGCATATCTCTCCAACAAAAGGGTAGATTTTTAAAAAACTGGGAATTCAGCAAACATAATATACGTATTGTGTTTTTTTTTAAAAAAAAACACTGAAAATGCTGCATTGATTTTATGGGACAGGAGGATTGCCACTACTGGGATACTGGGGCAGGGACACAATGGGGAAATTTGTCATGTGGATGCCTCTGTGCTGTATCAGTGGCAGCAACAGGAAAACCATACAAGCATGTCCCTTTGTAGAAAAGGTCCTAGAAAAATTATAGCTGAAATTGCACAGCTGAAAAATAAAGTTCATCAATAATTCTCTCTCTAGAAGCCAGTTTCCAAAATTGTCATGCTTCAATATGACTAAGAAACATGTCCCAAGATGGGGCTTCTTTGGATCAAAAGATAGGCTGTGTAGACAGGAGATGGGATTACAAAGAAGAGAAAGAAGATACGGGGTTTGGGATTTCTGACCAACTCATTATATTGTAAAAGTTCTTAACACTTTTCTATGTTGCAAATTATTGATTTGTTTTAGCCAAACGTTACATTGACACAGATCCTTCTGGTCGAGATAAACGTACTCCAATCGTAATAGTGAAACAAGGATACGAACCACCAACATTCACAGGCTGGTTCTTGGCCTGGGATTCCAACAGATGGGAAAACTGAATAGCAAAAGATGGCAGCAGCCATAGAAGAGGTTATCAGAGCACAACCGTTCTCCAGCAGTTTTCAGCACGTGCTTGTATATCAGTGTTTATGCAGTTCTTATGGTCCATATTCCACTGAGTGCATGTGTAAAATCTTTCCCTCTTACACACACACACAAATATTACTAAGCAGAACTTGCATTCTATAAAAATAGATACTTATTTACTATATACTTTTGGGAATCCCTTCTTCAAAATTTCTGATTGTTAAGTGCACGAAAGGAGAAGTCCTGTCCTTCTTACTGCTCCTACAAATCCCACCTTCTCCAAATCCATGTTTGAGAAGAAACAATAAGATTTTCACCTGGAGCTTGTATACTAGCTGTTATTGGAAAGAATGATGTAAAAACACCCTTTCTCCAGATTTTTCAACAGTCTTTTACATGCATACTACATTCCAGCTTTTCAGCTACTATGTACCCTGAATATTTTTTTGCCTATCCTTTAGGTTCCTTCTTTAGATGTAGAGATGTCTCATTTTAACTTCACTGTAAGCATGATATATTGGAAACGGATCTATGGCCAGCAGGAAACAAGATGCAGCAAACATGTTATGTGGTGTATCTTGTCTAAAATACTGGCTCCATTCAGTGAAACCAAGATCTATTTCTTGGTGCCAGATATCCAGGTAGAAACAAATATCCACATCTCCAGAAGAATGACCAGAGGAGGAAATAAGCAGAAGATTATTTAGGTCTTTCAGACCTAGAATAAGAAAAGCTGGTGTAGAATTTGAGGAAGAATTATTGATAATGTGTGCAGGCTTGGAAAATGATGCAGTACTGTCCCAGGATACTTAAATAACAGAAACAAGCCTTGATTAACAATCAGCTGTATGTTTCTTCATTATCTTAACCTTTTCACCACTCTTCAGAGTGAAGCATTGTGCTTCTGTTGCTAAAAATGTCCCACCTTTTCTTTCTGTGCCAAAATTTATGGTCTTTGCACCACATATGTATTTTTTCCCTATGCAAAAAATGTCATATTACTACTTTGATTTCTCTTCTCATACTATTAGTAGATTTATAGGGGCCACAATATGACATCTATGAGCCTCCTTTCTCAGGGTGTAATTTCACTATACATGAAATATTAATTGAGTTGGGGGCTTCCCCAAGCCAGCTCAAATATCACATCTGTCCTGGACTCACCTTCAAAATAGTGTGTGTATGTGAAGCGGGGGGGTGGGGGGAGAGAATCAACTATGGAGCATGGCATGATGTCAGGAAGAATGTCAGCTGTCCCGCCCTTCTATGTTGTGCTGCTTTTGATAACAAAAATGGCTGTGGAGGGGCTCTTTGAGTACACACACAGGACCAGAAGCAGGACAAACAGCTGCTCCCCTTCCATTTTTTGATATCATGGGAGGGAAGACCAAAGCTCTTCTTGCTGCCATCCTGTGAGCTGCAGCCAATTCCTTTCCCCTTCCGGCTATTTTGAAGGTGAGTCTAGATCAGATGTGTAATGCAAGTTGAGCTGGGAAACCTTCATTCCAACTCACCTTTCATGTCTTGTGTAGTAAGTCCTCAGACTACATCAGTGGCCAATCACTTTGATTAAAAATAAGGGAGGAAGAGACCACAAGGCCGCTTTTGCCAATTTGTATTTGTTCTTATGTTTTTCTTCATAATGGAAAGGTGGGACAGAAATATAATAGGTCAGCTGCTCTACTCTTCAAAAATTCAGGGTGCAAAATCTAGGTCTAAACATGAGATAAATGTGGTAATGTCTCCAAAGTTCATAATTAACCTGGTAGACAAAGCAGAGGGAAGAAATAAAAGATTCCTGCTGAACTGGTATATGAAGATGAATCAAGCAAATGCTCCTGAGGCTAAGACTCAGGAGAGATCTGAATATACAAACAGAATTTTAAAAATTGTTCCAGAGGCAGCACCAAGCTTGTTTAGTGGCAGTAGATAGTCAGGGATAACTCACTGTTCAAAGAAGGACTGTAGAGCTTTGCTCACTTAAGCTGCCCTAAAGATCTAAAAAATTCAGATGCTTTGAAGCAATTGGGGGGGGGGGTCTGTTTCTTCTTCTCAAAATAAAGAAAATTAGAAGAAAAAATGTTCCCCCAATTCTCTCACTGGTTTCCCCCCCAAAGAAATAGAATACATACTGAATTTTCTGGAGTTTTCTTCTGACCCTCACTATTCAGCTCTGTCCTCTCAATTATTTCCTTGTTCTGAAAACTGCTAAATTAGTTTGCCATTTCTGTCAAAAGTTCTCTATTAAGTGGCTTGTGCCAATGGATGGACTTGTGCATTCTATATCCCACATGAGGTTCAATAGATATTCACAGTTATTTTGATACAAACTTGGATATGTATCCAGATGCATCCAGATTTGATCTCTATGTATTGTTTATGATCCAGCAAGGAACCACACATGGAAGTTTCCTTCCACTTTTTTGGATCTTTGCGCCTTTGTGCTAAATTGGACTTTTATTTTTATATTATTGTATTGATTTGGGTGGTGTGTTTTTTTAAAAATCAAAGACATGTGTTTTAATAAAGTGGCAATAAATTATCCTGACTGTAGAGGTTTTACAGTGATCTAATCATTTTTAAACAATGAATTTGCTGGACACACATATACCTTATTTTGACAATAATTAATAAATGCCAATTCTGAACATTTATTTTCCTTTTATTTCCACTGATTTTCCTATTTTCCTTTTGTTTTGTGTACTCAGTTTAACTTAATAACATACTCCTAGATTCTTTTCTCATTTTGCAGCAACAGAGGAGACTTTCCAAAGTTTAATGTGGTTTATTCTGGAAGAAGTAACCTTGAATGAAATCAGCTTATTATAATTGATAGATATATTATTAGAATAAGATCTAATAAAAATGCTAGTTCAAATATTGTTCCGATTATCAACGTTATACCATAATTGTGTTGCTACTAATCCCCCCCCCCCCGCCTTTTCAAATCCCAAAACAGCTGTGGATGGCATTTTGGCACTTGAGAAAGTGCCAGGGGAGACAAGACCATCCCATCTCTCCATGCTGTTGTTATCTGGAATGACAGTCCTTACTTGATTTGGTGGAATTAGCTGGAGACAGAGCAAGGAGTAATGGCCTATGTATACCAGATTTGTTGCTGGTGAGAATTCTTAAATGAGCAGCTGGTAGTTGTAATTGAAATGGGTTTCATTCAAAGTTAAAATAAGGAATATATTTCAAGAAATGAGCATACACAGGCAAGGATGACAAGAGCTGACAAAGAGAAAAGGGAAGAGGTTGGATAGGGTTTAGGGAAAGGAAATAGTTGCTGGTCTTGAACGGAGAGCAATGCTGAGGAACAAAATGACCAGTGTTTCTGGAAGCAAAAGAGAAAACCCACATGAGTGGGAGTGGGTGCACAGATCCAGGACACAAACATTCTATGATGGCCAAAGGACCTCTTTTATACCCAAAAGTGGATCCTGAGGCAGTATGAGGCATTTTGGCAGGAAAGCCAGAAAACAAAGAATTGGTTGCTTTTCCTGGATTCCAAAAAAGGGGTAGGAGAGGCTTGCTGGGTTGTTAGGTCTGAAGATAATGCCTTGACTATTCCTTTGACTACTAATTGATTGGAGGGAGAGATGCACACAGGGTGAGTAATGGTCTGCATGGAGCGCTGATTAGATCATCTTAGAGCAGTGGTGGCGAACCTATGGCATGCGTGCCAGAGGTGGCACTCAGAGCCCTCTCTGTAGGCACGTGTGCACAGAGTTCGTCATGTGGGGGGGAAAAAGAAAATTGCCCCCCCCATCTAGGCTGGCCTGGGCAGCTGAGCATGATGTGCGCGCACCGCAGCGAGCAGGTAGGCCTTGGCTGGGAGGGCTGGTGCCTGTGCTTACTCCTTTACCTGGGAGTAAGCTCGGTTGCTAGCAATATGGCTTGCATCTGAGTAAACCCTCCTAGGGTCGTGATTCACCCATTCAAAGCATTGCAAGGTTGCTTCAAAGCAAAGCCACCAACTACCACCCAGCTTACTCCCGGGTAATGTGCGCCTCGGAGTTTTTCTAAACTAAAACCTCAGTATTCAGGTTAAATTGCCGTCTTGGCACTTTGCGATAAATAAGTGGGTTTTGGGTTGCAGTTTGGGCACTCAGTCTTGAAAAGGTTTGCCATCACTGTCTTAGAGTGACACAATAGAATTTAACTAGCCCCACTGTTGAGCCAGTCATACCTTAATGCCAGGGGGAAAGGTCAGCTGCCAATCTTCTTTCTGCCCAGGCTTGAACACAAGGATTCCAAAACCTCTGAGGGCATTCACTTTACTGTTGATCCCTAAATCTCTGTGGGGCATCCACTTTACTGCTCTTGAAGACCGCCTGGCCTCTATAAAGCCCTATGTCACAGTCTGGGCCACTGACATTGAGGATTCTTTAGGTGAGGAGGGGCCCTGTGGAGCTAGCACACAGCTGGCAGTAGATGATCAGCAGAGAGATCAGGCACTCCTGGATGTGCAGCCAATAGTTAGCCCAGAGGTAGCTCCAATACCTGACTCTTGAGGCAGCCAGGACTGACCAGTCACCCAGCTCTAGGTCTCCAGAGTCACTTGGAATCCCTCAGGATTCCTAAGAAGGTCAGAACCACAGGCGCAGAGAGGCAGTCTTGCCTGGCTGCTCAGCGCAAGCTGCAGGCTGACTGTAGAGATGAGTCTTCTGGCTTAATGTTGCTGGCTTATTGTTAGGTCTTGAACTCTGAAAGAACAAATGGACTCTATATTGTTGATCAGCAGTGTTTATTGATAGGCATCGAAGTATCCAGCTTGTCAAACCTGGCTTTTGCTACACTTGTTATTCCAATGTAAATCCCCCGCTCTCATTTTCCCAAGGTTTGGAGTTAAGGCGCCCCAAGGTCGGCGATGCCACCTGGCATCCTGCCCCCACAGGGCAACAGAAACAATCTCGTTTCCCATAAGACCAAAGTGTCAGGGAAAAGCTTGGCTATCTACCCGGAGTGTAAAGCCTTAAAGCAAAGATCAAGGAAAGAATGTCCCAGAATGGCAGTGATAATATCTAGCAGGCTGGTTACATATACCTTGTAGCAAGAACATTGAGCTAGGAATGCATCTCAATCAATTAGATAGAATCTTCATGACACTGAGAGGCATGCTGTATGCTTGAGTTCCTTGTGTGTGGCTATAAAGTCCGTGGGGAGTAGTCGCAGGGTGTGGACACAATTAGTTCAACTAATGTTGAACCTGCTGACATCTTCCTGATTGATTCCTGACCTTGGGCTGTATTACCGGCTTCTGTAAATTCCCTGGTTTTCCCGACATGGACTGTTTGGCTATGCTTGTGGGATTACTTCTGGATTGTTATTACTTGAGAACTGAGAGAGAGAGAGATGCTAAAACTTGGTACTAGCCTTTGGCAGACAGCCAAGACACAATTTCATGGAAGAAGAAGTCCTACGGCCCTGCTCATACTATGGGCCCTTGCAGCATTTTTAATCACCCATTTTAAGCTTTAAAATGGTGGTGGTATATCTACTGTGGAAACTACATTGTCATATCTATTTTGTCCCTAAGTCCTGCTCCACCCCTGACACCACCTATTTGTATGCCAGTGGTGACACCAGCCCAATTTCAGCCCAGACTGGCACTAGAGTGTCTCAAATATACACTGAGATATAAGGCTTACCGCCTCATCCATGAGTTCAGGCAGTTGACCATGGCACCATGGTTGAACCGCTCCTACAGGGGCTTCCTGGCAGTTTGGGGAGACTTCACAAGCTGACAGCCTCCCCAATGCTAAGAAGCCCCCATAGCATGCAATAGGCTTATGCTACCCCAAATCACACTTCACAGCCCCAACCACGCCCCCAGTCTGCCCCTGCTATGCCGGTGGCTGAAATGCGCTGACATTGCCACAACATCCTATGCCGCATCCCACCGTCAGAGAGGTAAGTGCCCTGGGAGGGTGAATTTGCTGATGCAGCCGCTCCACCACTTCCATGAGCAGATTTGCCCCTCCACTTTTGGATGGGGCTTTTAGTAGCCTTCCAAGACTTAGAATGGTGCCCTGAGTTATCTATTTATTTATAACATTTATTAGCAGCCTTTCTATCTTGCAAAACTGAAGGCCACTAATAAGGAATAAACCATCCAATTTCAGGTTTCATTACAGTATGAAAGGACGTAAAGAGCACAAATGGTAATACGTACTGTATAATATTGTAGTCCAGAATACTTAGCACTTTAGCCATCACACTTCATATGCAGAAAGGTTTTGAATGTCCAGATAGATTTCTTCAGTCTTACTGATTTTTGGCTTTTTAAAGCTTGTCTCCAGATTGCAGAACAAACAGATTTACGCATCTCATTTCCTCATAATGGACTTACACAGATTTTACATTTGAGGTCACATAATAAAGTATATTCCTGTTGACTTTGACATAAGAATAAAAGACTTGATTGGCAATTTTCTTATATAATGCAATCAAACACACACACATACATATATAAAATAAAAGCAAGGCATAGTGGTGATGACTCACTTTTTAAATGACTGTGCATGCGTGAGTAGAGGCGTTGGCCATGCTGACATGAGGCAAAAACAAGAGGGAGTGAAATATGGCTGGAAGACAGAAGGCAAGCCGAGCTTTGGCAGCATTTGCTGCAATGGGTGCAGGAGTAGTTGTCGCTGCTGCCAGGTTCAGAGCTGCCACCACCCCTGTGTGCAAGGCAACTCTGGAGAATCATTTTTTTGTGCAAGCTGATTGGAAGTGCCCCGACTCCAGAAGCTGTTGAAGATGTGCCCTGGAGGAGCTGCCAGGGCCAGCTGGGCTGCATAATCAGAGGTGGTAAAGGAAAGATGTGAGCCAAGTGGGAATCCCTTTCGTCCTTCTCCACTGTGGAAGAGGAAATCCTCCCCTGCAGAGCATTCCATGACAGCTGTGTCCTCTCACTCCCGAGATAAGCTCAGTGCAAATACTTGGGGCTGCTCCCAAGCCAAAACACCTTTTTTCCCTCTCTGGTCCCCAGCCAGGGCACAGTTGGACCACACCCTCCACCAGCCTTCTGAAAGTAACGGGGGGAAGCAATGTGCACCTGCCTCCTTTGGCACTTTTGAAGACACCTATGACATGAGCTTGCCTCTTTCTGGACTGTAGGGACAGCTTGGATTGAAAAGGAGCAGAAGTGCCACATGATTGTCCCCCTCTACCCTGCCCTGGCCCTTTCTCATGCCTTGAAAAACTGGGACGTTGCTCTTTCCAACAGGAAACTTCTTTTTATTTTTGTGTTGACATGGGGTGCGACCAGACCAACAGTTTTCTGAAGCTAGTTGTATTTTTTCGCACAACAGGCTTTATTGCTATATTTTCTCAGCACTAACTAACATTGTTCTCTGCATTTACTGGTGCTGAAATCAACAGCAGCTGAAACTTAAGAAATGTTAATGTCAGTTGCTTCTTAAAACAGAGTCCAATGGAATGTTAATACTTTCCCATCACCAAGGGAAACACAGACACATTTCCAATTTAATAAATGCCCTTTTGCTATAATTCATCAACCTATGCACACAGTTGTTTTAACGTTAATTACTTTATTAGAAACGTATAATCTTAACAGTGTCTGCATTCAGTATTAAGCTAATTGCAATTATGCCATTGACAAAATAGCACAAGTAAATATTATTAAATTGTGCCCAAAGTATATTCATCATGGAAATGACACAATCATTAATCTAGCTGATAAATACAATTAACATTTAAGAACTCTTTAAAATTACAATGGTAATGGCATACTCTGTCTTAAAACTGGAGTTCCAAGTTAATGCTTGATTTATTTTTGTACACTTTCTATGTTTGTAATTTGTATGTAAAAGTTATGTTGGCTAGACTGTATGTTTGATTTCAAATGAACTTTTCTGCTTATCCCACATTAACTTTAATCCAGAGCAAGAAACATTCCTACTATGAAAATTCCTGGTACTACTATGAAAGTACTTTCACAGACACACTCTATAATCACTATAACAGGGTTATGTTGGTCTTGCTTGGATCTCCAAGAATAGCTTTTATATTTAAAGCCTCTATAGGATATCGTGGTGCCTTTGGGCACATGTTGGCATCTGCCTTACTTTGCTCAGGTAAACCTGCTTTGTTAGAACTTAAAATATGAAAGAAAGATTGCAGTGTGCGTGTGTGTGGGGAATGCTACATGAACGGGAAACTGCAGATTGTTTCTTGATTTCATTCATATTGCTGCAATTTTCCCTATCCCAGACCCTTGTGTATGCCATCCTCCCCTTTTGGGTGGGAGTGTCCTTAATCGCTGGCTGAGTATTACTATAGCAACATGTCAGTTACAAATTAAGGAGGAAAAAATCACAAAAGCCCTCTAGTTGTAATGAGAGGGAATAGCGGCCATGGAGGACTGGGACAGAGAAAGGGCAGGGAAACCTGCCATGTGCATGGTCTGTAGCCACCGTGAATGCCTCTGCATTCACAACAGCCATAACATTAAGACTGAGAACTGTTGCTGTACGAAATCAGCCCCTCTTTTTGTTGTTGAAGAAATAAGATCACATTAATTTATCTGGAGCACATACTGTACTTTCAACAGCAACTTACCTTTCTATTGTTAGCCAGTATTGTGACTGCGGCCGATTATGCACAGCACAAATAAGACATCCTGGGGATGTCTTTTTTTTTTAAGCCATCTCCTTATTTTTTGTTGGGGCAGTATAGCCAAAGCATGGACAAAGAAGTCATCAGAGGGGAAAGAGGCTCCCTACCCCCAACATTAAAGCCTCTTGTCAGCTGTGCCCAACATTTTGTGCTGCAGGGATTCTCTGTGTGTACAGCTATTTGGTGACATTGCCAGCTCCGATACTGGGCGCCTTTTCAGTCTGAAAAGTACATGGTTGTACTCTGATCATCCTGCCAATTCTGGCAATATATAGTTTCCCCTTTTCAAATTTTTTGATGAGCCATCTAAAAAGACACAAAGACCCAATATGAAAATCAGCTGCAATTCTAAAATGGTGTGTATATGTCTTCAAAAACAGCTCTTCAAAAATAAAAAAATGGAAAACTATACACTGCCAGAATTGGCAGGATGACCTAAGTACAACCATGTACATGTCGAGCCTGCAGAGCAAATGTCCCAGGAAAACCTTAAGCAAAAAGCTGCAGGCACAGAGAATCTACGCAGCACCACAAAATGTTTCGCACTGGTGGCAGTTGAAACTGACAAGAGAGCTTTAACAGTCTGGTGGGAAAAATAAGACATCTCAGCTCCTGGGCTTTGCACAGCAAGAGGCGACGCCTTGGAGAAAAAAGTTGGTAGTTTTGTGTCCTCAAAAAAGGACAGCTCAAGCAGAAGTAAGGCGTCCTGAGGACATCTGGGGGTGGGGGATGGGTAGGGAAGCTGAGCCGGCTACCTGAAACCAACATCCATTAGGATTGAACTCTAATTACAGAAAGGTAAGGGTGAATTTGTTGCTGTTTTTTAAATTTTATATCTATCTACAGATAACTAAAATAAAGAAAATAGAGTTTGGTATGAAAATAATTTGTGGTCTAAGTAGTCAACAGTTTCAATTTGTATTGTCGAAGGCTTTCACAGCTGGATTCAACTGGTTGTGGTGGGTTTTCCGGGCTGTGTGGCTGTGGTCTGGTAGATCTCGTTCCTAACATTTCATCTGCATCTGTGACTGGCATCTTCAGAGGCAGAGGTGAAGCTACAAGGGGGCTGGGTGGTGCACGTTGCAAGCGCCTGGGGGGGGGGGAAGGAAAACTTTCAGGATTTTTTTTGTATTTTTTAGTGTTTTTCAGTTTTTGGCCTGCAGGGGGTGCAGTTTTTAGGTTAGCAGCACCATAATTTCAGGGTGTTTTTGGGAGACTCTCCTAATGATACTATCCCAGTTAGGCAAGGTTTGGTTCAGAGGGTCCAAAGTTATGGACTCCCAAAGGAGGTGTCCCATCCCCCATTGTTTCCAATGGGAGCTAATAGGAGAGGGGGCCTACATCTTTGCAAGTCCATAACTTTGGACCCCCTGAACCAAACCTGGCTGGTATCATCAGGATAGCCTCCTAAAGATACCCTGAAAGTTTGATGCTGCTAGCCTAAAAGCTGCACCCCCTGCAGGCCAAAAACTGAAAAAACACTAAAAATACAAAAAACACAAACGAACATGGGGTGGGGCAGCAAAACTCAGATTTTGCACAGGGCTCCATTTTCCCTGGCTACGCCTCTGTTCAGAGGTGTATCACAGAGAAAAGTCTGTTTCACACTGTGTCTAGTGAGAAGGGAAAGCATAGTGGGGTATATTGTCCATGTCCCAGGAAGGAGAACCAATCAGTAAGTGTTTGGGTGGAACTTGCTATGCAAAGGTGTAGTTGAGTGCATGGTATTGCGGGTAGGGTTATCAGCCCATTTTTTAAGTACTGGTAGCCAAGCTTTGCTAATTTTTCAGAGTCTCTTCTTTCTTGTTGAAGTTGTCTTGATGTTTGTGAATTTCAATGGCCTCCCTGTGCTGTCTGACATAGTAACCTTCCGAATTGTCCAGAATTTCAGTGTTCTCAAATAAAATGTTATGTCTAGTTTTGTTTAACACATGTTCTGCAACTGCAGATTTTTCAGGATGGTTACGCCAACAGTGTCTTTTGTGCTCCTTAATGCAAGTCTGAATGCTGTGTTTTGTAGTTCCTATGTAGACCTTTCTACAGCTGCAGGGTATGCGATAGACTCCTGCAGAAGTGAGGGGGTCTCCCTTATCCTTTGCTGAGCATAGCATCTGCTGTATTTTCCTGGTAGTTTTGAAGATGGTTTGTAGGTTGTGTTTTTTCATCAGTTTTCCTATTTGATCTGTGATTCCCTTGATGTATGGTAAAATATATATTTCCTGTGGTGGGCTATTTCTCCTCAGTCCTCTTGGTCTTAAAGCTCTTCTGATTTCTGTTGTGGAGTAGCCATTAGCCTGCAGAGCCAAGTCTAGATGATTGATTTTATGGCCACACAGTCCGGAAAACCCACCAAAACCAGTTTCAATTTGGTCTCTGAAGCCATCTAGAATTTTTTCATAAACGACAAACAAGTTCAGCATCTAGTCTTCCGGTGGCTGGAAAATACTGATACAAATTTTAGGCAGGTGGCAGGAAAAGATGACAGCTTTTATGCTTATGTTACTCTAATCAGCCTTTTCCATCCTTTGCTTCCTTTTCGTGTGCACTTTATTCAAGATATTAACAATCTCCAAAGTAATAATGGCCACAGTTTTAGAAGTAGGCTGTAATCAGCCATAATAATAATCTTTAATACCACCTTTCCAAAAGTCTACTCATTGCATTTTATGTAACCCTCCGGTCTTCCTTATCCTTTATAACTGTGTGTCTGCTGCTCTGTCTGCATCTGGCTTCCTGCTTTGAAGAACTGAATAACGAGTGATCAACTCCTGTTTGTCTGCCACTGAATCTTAATTGCAAAGGGATAAGCATCTCAGTCTGTTACAGCAAAATAAAAGTCCAGTGGCACCTTAAAGTCTACTGCTGAAATAAATGTGCCACTGGACGTTTGTTTTATTTGATTGAATGTTAGCCAGCTGATGGTGTGATTCTTTCAACTACCACCTAATTACCAGCAGTTTATATAGTAATTAGAGACATGGAGGGGACTTGTTGCTATGCAGTTTAATTGCCCTGAACCATTTGCCCACCAGAGATCTTACTTTTAGGACATACAACATCATCATCTGTAAACAGAACAGCATGTAAACTATGTATAAGTGATTTCTGTATATCACTATGTCTCGCCACATGTGAGGCCAAAAATGTAAAACAAAAGTATTGCTTTTTTGGCTGTGATTTGGCAAGCAGTTTCCTTATCAATTAGCAGAAATGCCTCCCTGCTCTTCAGCCTGTTTATGCGAGAATGTGAGGATGGTATGATTTCTCTGTTCTCTATAGCTGTCTTGGTGGTGGAAAGTGCCCCCAAATTACAACTGATTTATGGCAACCCTGAAGGGTTTAAAGGCAATCCAGAAGAGGTAGCTTGCCATTACCTGCCTCTGCTCAGCAACACTCAACTTCCTTGGTACTTTGGTTTCCAACCCAAGTACTAACCAGGGCTGACCCCGCGTAGCTTCTGCTGAGATCAGGCCACAGAAGTTAGGACCTAGCTATCTTACAGGACTGTAAAACAGACACAGGTTGACACACACTATGTGGACTATGTCCTATATAGGGCTGCCAGCCTCCAGATGGCAGCTAGAGATCTTCCAGGATTACAACTCTTTTCCAGATGACAAAGATTAGTTCTCCTGGAAAAAACACACAACTACTTTGGAAAGTTGACTCTATGGCATCATACCCTGCTGAGGTCCCTTCCCTCTTTGAACCTTGCCCTCTCCAGAATCTACCCCGAAGTCTTCAGGTATTTCCCAAGGAGTTGGGAAACCCAATTTATCTATAATATAAACTGCATGTAGTTATTAGCTAAAATCTTACATCATTTCAGGTTACATAAGATATTGATTAAGAGATTTGCAACACAATCTTCAATAGAGGTTACATTCTTAAGTATATTGAAGAAGACTGGCTTTGCTTGACAGATGAACGTGAAATGATAGTAAAGATTTAAACAGCCTAGGTGATATTAACTAGACAGAAAGCTAAATTTATTGTTAAATCAGAAGTTTTGGGCCTGAATATTAGGAAGAAGGTTATTGCTGTCCACAGCAACCAAGCAAAGAAGTACCAAAAGAAAGATCTCTCAATGGCATACTCAAAGCAGTTTAAATTAGAAAATGCATCCCTGTAGCCAAGGAAAACCAATGAATAATCACAGACAGTAGATTAGAATAATCCCTGGGGCTGCAGGCATGTTTGATAGACAGCATATCAACTGTTCTTGAGACACCAGTCGCAGAAGTAAGTATATGTTGTTGCGGAGTCCTTCCTAATAATTCAGAAATTTATCATTTGCTTATCACTGAAGCAAATACAAATGAATATAATTTACTCTGCAGATACAAAGCTGTCTTTACTTAATCACCAATATCTGGTCATTGACTATAAATAAAGTCTTCTTCTACTTAATCACCATACACAAAAAAGAAAAAGGACTAAAAGGACATAAAAAGACAGCATTCAGTCAGCAGAACAAAATTTTGAATTATATATTCATTTTGGCCATTCCTGTCCAGGCTGCCTGGTAGAAGTCATTCATATAGTCTGCCATGCGATATTTTGAATTTCTGTTAGTGCAGTAGAGAGAAGTATTCTGAATATGAAGCAGTATGCCACTATAGATTAATTACACCCAAAGACCTCTAGACTCTGCCATTGAAGAGAGATTTGGGAGCAATCCCATCAGCAGCCAGTTGGTTTAAACTGTGGATTGGATTGCAATGTTAATTAATTAATCCCATCAAGAGAAAATCTTTTTAACAATAATATTAAGCTCTTCCATCTTCTTCCACTCATAAATATTGTTCTTTCTGAAGAAAATATTAGATTTCTACCACCAATACTTCCAAAACCAAAACAATTCAGGAAATATGGGAAGGATCACAGGATTCAACAGGCATTTTACAGGTGATTAAAATCTGCTTTCTTCGTATTACTTCAAATGTAATTTTAAAAATCCTCTGTAAAACCTTGCAGGCCAGGCATATAATGCTTTTTAAAAAACACTACAATCCAAATGGATTCATTCTAAGAAATATTTGACTTAAAATGGATTAAATCACATTTATATGCATTGTGTTCTTTTATGATAATATCAAAGTCATTTTGCACTTTCTAAGAATTTGGCATTTGTGTAACAAATTTCTGCTCCTATTATTGGTATTCTAAATGTTATTGATAAGAGATTTGGCTCTGCATGAAGTTGTAAGGTTCATCTAAACAAAAATAAACCAAGCAGTAAAGTTACTGTGAATGCACAGTTACCATGTTTTATTCCACAAGCAGTCTCTTTTCCAGGACTGAGACTAGGAAAACCAGATCTATCTCTATGCAGCATAAACTGGCTGGATGCTGTACTGGTCACTTAATACCTCTGATGTTAGTGTGATATAGTGGTTAAGAGTGTCAGACTAGAGCCTGTGAGATCCGGGTTCAAATCCCAACATATGGAATGGGAGCTTGCTGGGTGACCCTGGGCCAGTCACTCTCTGCCTAACCTACCTCACTCTGCCTGAGTCTAACCTACCTCACAGTCTAGCCTACCTCACAGGGTTGTTATGCCAGACTAGTGACTGTGAGACCACAGTTCTAATCTCCACTCGTGCCATGAAAGTTTGCTGGGTGAACTTGAGCCAATCATACTCTCTCAGCTGAACCTACCTCACAGGGTTGTTGTGAGGAGTAAATGGAGGAGAATGATACAAGCTTAAGAATCCCCTCTGGGGTTAGAGACCTTGCTTCATCACAGGTCCAATAATTGTGTCCTTGTATCTACAGGACTGGCATTTGCTTCCTAAGGACTCCTCAGAGTTTTATGTTCCTCCATGTTACTTCACACCATGTTACTTCATCCCTTGAAAGCTGTTCTGTAGGTCCCTGTAATCCTTTCCTGGTCATTTGCTGCTACTCTAGATGGCAAGCACTCTTTTCAGGGGCTGACCTGGATTCTTCCCACCAGAGCTCAGATACTTGTCTCAGTTAAAGAGCTGAGATCCAACTGCCCCATCCCCCATGCTAGATGTCACAACAGCATCACATTTTTCCTGTTCTAACATGACTTCATAAATCCCTGATGGAAGAATCATCAAGTTTAGGGGAGCCAAATTCCTCAAGGACCATCTTCACACCCAGGTTCTGCAGTTAGCTTGCTGTTTGGTATGCCTGTTAAAAGCAGAGCCAAAGAACAGGGAGGAGATGAACTCACTGTGGGAGATAAAAATGCTGCAAGCCCAGTTTCAAGTTTCTAAACACTTTAGTTTAGAAAGTTTCTAAACACTTTAGTAGGCCCTGAAGACTGCTGAACTCAGTATAGCGAATGACACAAACATTGTTATCTGTGTAGAAATACTTGTATCGAAATAAATAAAAAAGAAACATCTAAAAAGACAGTGACACGAGTCAGTTCTTAAGCAGAGTACGAGTTTGAGTCATAAACATTGAACTGCCCCATTGACAAGGATGCCCTGATTAGTTTGTTTTGCGTATTTAGGAGTGTCCATAGTGTAGTGAAATGACACACAGGTCCAAAGTTCCACAAAGTTAAGAAGGTACTTGGGTGGCTTTAGAAAATGAATACTGCAATCACAGGTTTTTTGACTGATCAGTTAGAGTCACAGAATCATAGAGAAAAGACAGACAGCCCAATCATCCAGTCTGTGGCAGCTGGGGATGGCGCCACTATTGTGCTGCCCCACACTTCCAGAGAGTTTTCCGGCACCATGGGAAGGCAAAAAATACAGTTTAAAAAAACATTGCTAGAAAGTCCTCCATAGGGCTCCATGGACTTATGCCACCCAAAAGGGCCATGAGATACCTGCCTGCAAAGCCAGGGTGAAAGCTGACTTACATCAGCTCCACCCCCAGGAACAATCTGCCCTGTCCTTCCCCTACCAGCATCCCTCCCACACCAGCGTCCAATCACACACTGGTGCAGCTCTGCAGCGACCCCAACTTCCAAGTTCGCTGCTGTTGCCCTCTCCACCAGCAGGGGTGCAAGGGGCAAACGTGACAGTGTAAGGCTGCGCTGGTCTGTGAAGATGTGTTGCCCCCCCCCCCCCCCAATTGGTCCATAAGCATTTCAAAAATTCTGAAAGCGAACACAAGATGCTAGAAGCAAACGCTGCAACAGCTAAACTAGTAAAAACACATTAATACTAAAAGTAGTTTCAAAGGATCACCCTGTTGATCTGCAGTAACACCTTAGCTTTCAAAAGCTTACACCCCAAGAATCTTTTTTCTCTGCAAGTACTTGAATTTAGCTGCAACATTGCTGGGATACTTTAGAAAATAGAGCCATGGTTCATAGGTTCTGTTGAAAAGTACAAACATTTAGGATTGCAGCAATACAAACAAGTTCTACAGATGGGACAAAGGCAGTATCACAATTACTCCCTTTTCCTCTTCTGCTAATCAGTACCAGAGGTTGGAAACTGTTTTGGGAATAACTTCTGCTCGTAAAATGGATTAATAGGAGGAAACTTAGCAGGGGAGGCCTTGTCAAGGTTGGGGAACATTCACCTGTTGAATACTGCCTCTTCGGATTTGACCTCGCAAGTTATTATCACGTTTCAGCAGTTTTTCCGACTACGGTTTTTTCAAGAGGGAAAGAGTGGGTTGGCCATTTTTGAAGAAAATATAAAATGCCCTACAGAACTACAGAGAGAAGCAGTCCCAGCTAAAAAGGGCCGAGACAAACGAACGGTTTCAGTTGTACTGAACGACTGACAAGCTGCCAACCACGTGACTTAGTACTCAGCATGGCCAGCGCGCGTGCCGCAGGAGCCGAGCCGTGGAGTTGCAGGGTGGGCGTGCCTACTGAGCCACGTTGCAGCCTCGTGAGGGCGGAGCAGGGCGGCTCCTCAACTGCGGCCTATGAACCCGAGAACCTTGCCGGCGTCATTTGAATTAGGTTGCTGGGAAACGAGGGCGTGCAGGGGCCAATAGGAAGGCTTTCCCGTTATGATGACGTCCTGCCGCCACGTGAATGCGTAACGTTAAATGGTCCGAAACGTTACGAGATCAGCTTTCTTCAGTGGAGTCGTTTGATAAATGCGAGTTCCTTTCTTCCCCCGGGGGAGGAGGGAGGGAACGACGATTAAAAAGGGACTTTTCTGGGTATCGTTCCCATGGTTACAGTTGGGAGGAGTGGCGGAAAATCGCGGAAGAGCGGAAAAGAAACGGCCAATGGGCTTTATGCCTTCAAATTAGGGCTTCTGCTAGGGGGCGCTGGACGGAGACTGCCACTGTACTAGTTGTATCCCGCCAGAAAAAGGGCTGGATCTGTGGGGCGGGGAATCTCCCCAAACGAGAAGAACCAACGTCCTTTGCGGCTTAAAGGGAGCAGGGTCTAGAGGGGTTGGGTCCCGAATAGAGCCGCGTTTCCCTTCCTCCCGCCTTCTACCAGCTCCGCGCTGACCAATAGTGAAAGGACTTAGGCCGCCGGCTGGCTGTCGCGCGGCTGTGGTCGGAGCCAATAAGGAAAGCGAACTGCTCGGCTTGGGCCCGCCCTCTTCTCTTTTTCCCCGTTGCCCACATATGCCCCGCCCACCGCAGCTATCGCTGCCCAATGTGTGCCGCCGTTGCGTGAAAGGGGCGGGAGGAGCGCGGAGTTAGGGGAGAGGGCGGAGGCGCGGCCGGGCCAGAGGCTGTGGCGCTTCGTGCTGCGGCGTTTTCGGGACTTGAGCGAAGGCGCCTCTCGGCGAGCTTCTCCCCTCCCCCTGCGCCAGACCCCGCGCTCGTCTCGTGGCCAGGAAGGGATCGTGACCGGGAGCGCGAGGCCGGTAGCCGCAGCGGGCGACAGCTTGAGGCGGCGGCAGGCGGGCGTCTGGTGCCCCCTGCTCGCCCGGGGCCCCTCCCCTGCGATGGGGAATGGGCTGTCGGAGCAGACGCCGCTGCTGTCGAGCCTTCCTCCCTTCCAGTGCTTCCACATCGTGATCCTGGGGCTGGACTGCGCCGGCAAGACCACGGTGCTCTACCGCCTGCAGTTCAACGAGTTCGTCAACACGGTGCCCACCAAAGGCTTCAACACGGAGAAGATCAAGGTGACGCTGGGCAACCACAAGACGGTGACCTTCCACTTCTGGGACGTCGGCGGCCAGGAGAAGCTGCGGCCGCTGTGGAAGTCCTACACGCGCTGCACGGACGGCATCGTCTTCGTGGTGGACTCGGTGGACGTGGAGAGGATGGAGGAAGCCAAGACGGAGCTGCACAAGATCACGCGGATCTCGGAGAACCAAGGGGTGCCCGTGCTCATCGTGGCCAACAAGCAGGACTTGAGGCACTCGCTGTCGCTCGCCGAGATGGAGAAGATGCTGGCCACCGGGGAGCTGAGCGCCTCCACGCCCTGGCACCTGCAGCCCACCTGTGCCATCATTGGGGACGGCCTCAAGGAAGGCCTGGAGAAACTGCACGATATGATAATTAAGCGAAGAAAGATGCTGAGGCAGCAGAAGAGAAAGAGATGAGCCGCTGGGGCTGTGAGGGTAGCTCCTTGTCAGCATTTCATTAGAACCGTTTGCAGCGCCTGGCCTGCTTGTCTGGATCCTGTACAGCTTAACTGATGAACAGCCAGCCTGGTGGAAAGCTTTGTGGACACAGGCCGCTGGTTCCCCCGCGAGTTCTTCGGCACTACAACTTTTCCTCTCTCTTTTTTTTAAGAAACAAAAACTCCCTTGTTAGGTAACGATCAGGAAACAGATGGGTGCGTAAATGTGACCTGGATCTCTTAATAGCCAAATAAAACGACGGTGGTGTAGTCATATGTTTGAGAGTGCCTTTGCAAGGAAATTGCATTTAAGGCATATAGGTGTTTTCAAACTACTGCTTGTATAAATGGAGTGTAGTAGATGAAGATATGCAGCTTTAAAATAGTACCCCTTAACATAACATGGAAGCTGTGAATGTGGAGGGTTCTTTAATGAAAGGTTGGGCTGTATGGTATGCGTTTAGACTGGTCCTCTTAAAATATCACTTTGCACTCTGATGATTTGAGCTATCGATATTGTGGTGGTTATGTTATCAGAAGCTTAATAGATGGAAAAGTTTGGAATATGTAAGAGCATGGATGAGTTTCCTGATAATATAGCATGTCTTAGTGTGTAGGGTTATTTTTGTTTTTCTTAAAAAGAGAAGTAGCCGTGCATTGATTCGTTATGCAGTGCTAGTCTGGGTTTGAACCATACTTGGTTGTTCTAGGAGGCGAAGTTTGCTGTCCAAGAAAACCTTGAACTATTAAAGGCAAAACTAAATTATTACCATAAGGGACTTGGGTTTCAGGATTCTGACGGTGCAATATTACCTTTAAATGAAATTGATGGCAATAAAATTTGATGGTCAGTAATTGAAAATAAAGCTACATTCAGTAGAACATGCGCAAGTTCCATGTGCCCAGTTCTGCCAGCTTTCTTTTTAATATTCTTGCAGTACTTTTAGAATGTATTGAAGCTTTGTACACTTGAAATATTTTGACACTGTGGAAAAAAACACAAAAGTTAAAGAGGGCCTGTGTCTGCTCGAATTATGCTTTAAGCTTGTTTACAGTCAAGCAAACAGTGTTAACTGGGTGGGACAGTGTAAGATAGAAAGAGGTTCTTTTTCTTACTGGTACACATTTTTTAAAGAAACAGTTCTTTAGGCAGTTTGGGTAGCAGGTTAAAGGGCTAATTCAAAGCCTCTCTCTACTGGTGCTGTGAAATGTTATTAGGATAATTCCACTTTAAAATGAGAGATCTCTGACATGGGAACAAGATTTCCTTCTCTTGGCACAACTGATAAAATGTCTGCGTTCTCAGTTATGGAGGAGATAACTACAGCTCTGAATGTCAGTAAATAAACTTATTGATACTTGTATAAAATCAAATTTTATAGCCAGAAACTGCTTAGAAGGTAACCAAAAATGCACTTTAGTGTTTTCAAATACTGAAAGTGACAGCTTTTTTTAAAAAAAGATGAAATCCTGGTCCTTTTTGAAAGAATTAAAGTAGCTTCCAATGGAGCTTTTGTATGTTGGTTATATGTACCTGCACTAGTGACATTGAAAGTCACTTAATGTTTATATTTATAGAAATGTGGATAACTTCTTTAAACCTCAAACCCAATTCCAAATGTGTCATCAAATCAAAATGGATAAAACATTTTACTATGTGCACATCCTGCTTTTTATCAGAATTGTCTGCATGAAACTGAACCCTTTTTCATGTGAGATTTGTAAATGTGACAATGTTATGAATCACAGGTATCTCATTAAAGACTTAATGACAACTTGCATTATGTTCTGTATGTTTGACCAGAATCTGCGTATGGTTCAAATCATTTATGTCTACTTTATGTGATGGTGGCTGTGAATATTTAGTTTAAAAACCTCTTGTTTGTGAATGTTTCATCCAGTGTTGTCCATGCATGACAACAGTTCTGTGTATCTTGGTTGTCTTTATAACCACTTTTGTATTCTGAGGCCTGAAACACACAATCCAATGCAAAGTATTACTCTTTTCATTTGTAGAATATATTGTTCTACAACAGTAGTTCCGGTTTGTGCTCCATTGCATGCTGTGCCACTGATAACAGATAGCATTTAATTGTGTACTCTTGATTTACCAGAGATAAACGTAAGACTAGAAACAGTGATATTTAGGTGACCGTGTGATGCTATCACTGTCATCTTTTTTTGCTGGGCTTTTAAAACATTTCCTTGATAGTAAATGGTGAGGTGTGGGGGAGGAGTACTTAGGTTTGCTCTGAATAGCTCTGCATTTGTCATGAGCTCTTAAGTGGTTTAATTTTGACTGTTTCTGTTGCTGTTTGAAACATGTGCTTGAGCCCATGGAAATATTTCAAGGAGTGTTTTTGCTCTCTATAGCAAAGACTCTTCAAATGCAATCCATGTCATAAAAATAAATTTTTGAACACCTAGGTTACGGGTCCCCAACTCTTTTTGATTCTGTAGGCGTGCTGGAATTATGCCATGAGCTCAGCAACAAAGTGCCTGCTGCAGAAGGTGGAGCCAGTCACAAAAATGTTTGCCATAGCTTAACTTCAATAACATGGTATAAATCCCTGTGCTGTGGTAGTGACTGCTGTACAGCCAAATCTTCAATAGCTATTCAGAAGTCTTGCTGGGCAAAAACTCTACCTGGCCGCCTGCTTCCTAAAACACTTGAGGGGCTTCAGAAAAAGTGTTGGCAGGTGCCATGGTGCTCCTGGGCAGCAGGTTGGGAAACCCTGAACTAGGCAGTGGAATTCTGTGTTGGAAGATTGAATGTAGCTGATCTAGAGAGAGCCAGTCTGCTGAGTGCTGACTTTCCATTCTTAGCCCTCCATTTCAGTGTTTTAGTGAAAGTGAATCTTCTTAAGCAGTAAGTTGCAGAGAAGGAGTTTGATAGTCCATGTTCCTTGTCTGTCTAATACCACCCAAAAATGGGTTGTCGTATTATGGAAAACAATTTAGCTTTCCATTGCTGGTGAGATAAGTGTGCAGCAGATGGTAGTTGCTTTCTAGTAAAACTGCTTCACCCAAAATCAGGGAGACTTGGGAGCTGGTAAAAACCTTCCAGTAAAATGGTCATGAAAAGGAAGAAAAGAGTCATAGTCCTGAGTGGTTATGAAGAGAAAGTGATGAATTTTCTTTTTGAAAGCAGTATATTATGCATGCCATTAGGCTTACCAACCTTTGTAAGATCTCAGTACATTTCATATACGTCTCTTGATAGTCTCATATACTGTACTCTGTGGAATATTTGTGTTTTAATGGAGTTTGTATTGCTACAGATGTACTAACACACAAACACTTTATGGTCAGAACTGTGTAGCACAGGTGTAAGAAATAATGCACTCTGGTGTGCATGCTCTACTGGATGTCTAATTTAGGTTTGCATTGTAGCAGTGAAGTTGGGAATGTCCTCTGCTTTTCAAACTCTTGTAAACACCTGTAGAGAACATTAGAACTGCAGAGTTTCTTCTTGATATCTGTCCCAAGTGTGGGGTGGGTGTTCAGGAAACTCAGGTGTGTAGATATTCCCCGGGGATTTAGATACTTTCTCAAGAAAAATTGGTAGTCTGTGCTTCAGTGGAAATGTCTGGCTACTTTTTTGTTAGAGAAGGATTTGACAAACAGACACCTTGTTGCGCTGAAAAGGCTAATGATAATGATGGCAATGAGTAAACTCATTTAAGCATCTTATGCTTTAGTTACTTGCAGGTATTTGATTTCAGTAAACATTAAGGTGTTCCAAACATTCAGTCCTTTTCTGTTCCTTTTCACTGATTAATCTACATTTATAAAATTCTGTGGAAAATTCTCATTGTTAGCTGTTCAGCCTCTTCAGATTGATGTGTCTTTAGGAGTGCATTCTCACCACATATATTAACACTTATAGTCAATCCTAAGGAAAGTTACTCTAGTACTCCCATTCATTTCAGTGGGTTTAAGTGGAAGTAACTCTGGATAGGATAGTGCAGTAACTGTGTAAACTATGGATTAACAGAAATAGGCGAAGCCTATATGAACTGTATACAGGTCAACCTGGAAGAGTCAAATACACATGGCTAGATGGGTTCACTAGTGTGTTTGTCCATATGTAGAATATGCTTTGCAAGTTTAGGGGCATGAACCTTGATTCATGGGATCAGGGCAAAAGCCTGACTATAGGCAAGCATGCCTACTTTTTTTTTCAGTTGCTTAATCCTTGTTAGGGTGCTGTCTGTCTCCTGTTAGGAGTAGCATATGGAGGGTGTAATTCAGGATGATTCACAGGCTGCATCAATGCAGTGGAAAAAATATTGAACACAGGAAAATGTATAGTGCATTCTGTCTGCAGGAGTAAACATATGCAGGGGTAAATCTGAGGAGGATGTGTTCTGTAATGAGTTCAGAAGGGTAATTTAACTAAAAAGGGTTATGAATGTTTTTCCAAGCTTTTAGAGAATTAAAGTAGTAATTTAGTTTTCAATTGACTGTTCAGAACTTCACCGGTCACTTAGGGTGTGGAAAAATGTGCACCAGTAGTAGCAAAAATATTGTGTGTACTTGAAGATTCTGGGGTCTTGGTATTATCAAAGAGCCACTTGATGGCAATAACTTTTTAAAACAAAGGTTACATTGTAGTAGAAGAAACATGATGAACTGCTATTGTAGGTCTGAGGTTAAAGCAGTGGTTGTATAAATGGGGTTCAAGGTGTGCGTGAAAAGTCAGAATTTCTTGATCAAAAATAAGGCTGGATGGAGGATGAACAATGTATGGATACATCGCTGACTTCAAAATGCTGATTTTTAAGCATTCAGCAAAGTATTGTTCACTCATACATTTTTAAAAAAAGATATTCATGGTGGTCTCTTGTTTTTAGAAAACACAGGTTCTAAAATAAGGACTTAGCTGTTAGCGTAGTCTGTTCCTAAAATGCCATTGTCTATTTCCTGGTGCCAACTCTTCCCCCCACGCCCATACCATCTTTTTCATTATTAATTTACACCATTTTTATGCAACTGGTGCATAGATGATCACAGCAACTAAGAGTGCAGTTCTAATTAGTATTATTCCAGTTGACTTAGATTTTATTCAGGATTGCACTGTAAAATTGCTTTATTGCTTGTTCCTGTTAAGTTTGGCAGCATTGGAATCACCTCTATCAGATGCATACCCTTCTGCTGTTGAATTGAGACCACGTGATCAGCCTTTATGGATCTTGCCACCTCTTTTCCCCTCTTCACCTTTTAAAACTTGACTTCAGTTTCTCCATGTGCCTCTTTGGGGTTATTTCCAGGCTTCCTGAAACTGTTCGTTTTGTTTTTATCATTCTAGCTCTTACCATAACAACACTGGCATTGTTCTATGAGATGTAGTAGTTCAAATGCTGTTTATTTGCCAAGTTTTTCCAGTCTGTTTGAGGGAAAACATAGCTCTATGTTAGGTATGTTTCACTGTTGCAGGAGGGAATCTTTGTAACTTCTCTTCTAGGTAAACTTGCCAACAAAAGTTCTGTTTCTAATTAGCTTATCTGAAAAGCACTGGCAAGATAGAGTATTTTAAGCTTGCATACAATAGGGCTGCTTCTAAAAATACCTTGCTGTTGCTAACATCAGATGAGCACTATCACTGTTAGCCTTAGGGAGCCTTGCTACGAATCATCTGCTGGCATTTTTACACCATCTTGTCACATGACCTTGTGTCAAATGTTCAAAATATCTGTCAAATTTAGCATCTCCTCGCAGTTCAAAATGTGGGTTGGGCTTGCACTTAACTTGCTATTCATATGGTTCTCCAATAAAATAAGTAGACAGGTTATCTATAGAATGCTGTGTGCTTCAGTTTAATTGCATCACAGTGGCAGGGGTGTTTATTTCTGAAGCACTGACGCCTGCAAAGCTGGAATATCGGCATTTGCATGCAGGGCAGTACGCATCAAAATATAGTAAAGCTTCTTTCACAAGTCTGCCTTGTGTCTATGTGTAGAGGGGTAGCTGTTAGTACATTGTAGCAAAATGAAACAAAAGTTCAGTGGCAGTTCTAGAGACATTCCAGCATGAGCTTTCCTGAGAGAGCTCACTTCCTTGGGTGCAATGAAAAGAAAATTATCTTCTCTCCATTGCATTTCAAGAAATGAGCTCTGACTCAGGAAAGCTCACACTGGAACATGTAAGTCTTTTAAGTTGCCACTAGGGCTGTGCATAAAAAACAGTATTTTTTTGGATTCAGGTATACTGGATGTGAAAAATATCAGTATGTTCAATTCCACTGTGGTATTTGATTGGGGTTTTATTTGGGAACCTGAATTTATTAAGCTGTTTATACCTATGAGGGAGTTATCCGGGAGTCTGGGGGGACTGCTTTTTAAGCCGCAGGTGTTGACAGAACTCCGAAGTTTCAAGAAGATTTGGGTCAAGGGGTCCAATTTATATGGCTCCTGAAGAAGGTGCACCCCCCCATCAATCCTCTATTGTTTCCAATGGGAGAGGACAGCCTTTTTTCTTCACAGCAAAAGCAGAGGCATGCCTGCAGCAGCCACAGGACAAGAAAGTGACCAACATTATTATTATTAATTATTATTATTTGTTATTTATTTATTAGACTGCCCTACCCCCAAAGGGCTCAGGGTGGTTTACAGGCAACCAGACACAATACATTGCAACTAAAACAATAGAATAATCCCAATTAAAACAATAAATACAATAAAAACAGTAGCAGCAATAACCTTTCCATAATTAATAAATTAGGTGGATGACATCCGGTAAAACCCCAGGAGGGGACTGGCAGATTTTAAGATAAGCCGATTACACATAGGGCAACAGAGAGGGGCGCACTCAGCAGCCAGCCTCCCCAAAAGCCCGGTGGAACAGCTCGGTTTTACAGGCCCTACGGAATTCCCCAAGGTCTCGCAGGGCCCTAACAGCTGGAGGAGGAGCGTTCCACCAGGCAGGGGCCAGGTCTGTAAAAGCCCTGGCCCGGGTGGAGGCTAGCCGCATCCTAGAGGGACAAGGGACCACCAGTAAATTTGCCTCTGTCGAACGGAAAGAACGACTCGGGACATATGGGGTAAGGCAGTCTCGGGACATATGGGGTAAGGTTAATGCTTCCCATCTCACACAAGCCCAACAGAACCAAACTGGAAGCCATGAATTGCAGAAGAACCAAAAGCCAATGTGGAAAGCCTAATAGAACCAATGTAAATAATGTCAAACCAGAGAATCCCAGAAGAACAAACTTGGGTGAGGAATGGTACTTTTGCAAGACAAACTGCCCCAGTGTTTAACAGGAGCTTAGTTTAGCAGGAGCATGGAAAGCCCAACAGAACCAATGTCAAGCCAGAAAATTGCAGCAGATTTTTTTAAAAACCCTAAAACCAAGGGCAATCCACAGGATCCTAGCAGAACAATTTCATGCATTGGGGGGTGGGGACTTCTGCAAGTCCAAAAAAACAAGTTGAACCCAGGGGAGCAGGTGTGAGCAATGTGGGCTAACAGTGTGCTCTGCGTGGGCGAAAATTGCTCACTCTGCATGCTCATCAGGGAGCACGAGAGAACCCTCTGGACCACAGCAGAGATGGCCAGTCATACTGTCTTTTTTCCTGGCCCAGTAGCTCAGTGGATTGGAGGTCTGTGATTTGTAGGGCTCTACAAGGTATTCCTTTGCAATTTCAGCAATTATATCATCTTATGTGTCTCATCCTCTCAAATGGTTTCTGCAGGAGGGGGTACTGCCTAGCACAAAATCTGCTATTGGCCTCTTGTTTTCTCTATTCATGCCAACATGTCCCTGTTAGGTTGTATGTACTCAATGCCCCAGAAGAGCACTTCTCTCCAGCAAATGAGTTGGTCAGCATGATCAGCAACCCTGCCCTTGATATGTGGGTCACACATTGGCACCCACATGTACACCTTTTTCTGGGTGAGATGCTGAAGGCAGGGTCTCAATGCCATTTTCCATTCTTTGCACCAGTGGACCCAGTGCTGGAAACAAGTCTCACTGTCTGCAGTCAGCTCCAGAAATGTGACCATTTTCTTACAAGCTTTTTGGATCATGGGAATGACCAGAGCCAATGTTGTTGTGTTAGATGAAAGCAACTGTGTATACTGGTTGTGGTGGGTTTTCCGGGCTGTGTGGCCATGGTCTGGTGGATCTTGTTACTAATGTTTCGCCTGCATCTGTGGCTGGCATCTTCAGAGGTGTGTCACAGAGGGAAGTCTGTTACACACTGTGTCCAGAGAGAAGGAAATGTTTGGGGTATATATTGTCCATGTTCCAGGATGGGGAACCAATCAGTAAGTGTTTGGGTGGAACTTATTATGCAAAGATGTGGTTGACAAAGATGTGACCACGGCCACACAACTCGGAAAACCCACCAGAACCAGTTGAATCTAGCCGTGAAAGCCTTCAACAATACAACTGTGTATAGCCCTTAAAAGGGCTTAAGGACCTCAACAGTCTGATAGTCACACACTTGTCTTGGCTGGTGAGATCAAGGTGGTCAGGGCTCTCTTATGCGCCACCAGGTACTCAAGTTTAGTGTTGGTGGAGTTCCAGCAGTGCTTACATTGCAGATCAGGCAGTCCTCAGGGATGCCAGTCAGCACCAGCTCCTCATGCAGCTGATGAGTATCCTTCACACTGTGTGAGAATGTCTTGTGAGATGCCGGTGTTTCTGGAGGTGATGGAAATCACTCGTCTTGGCATCCAGCCTGGAATTTTCTGTACATCCCAGGCCCAAGGCACCCTTAAGGTGGAAAAGGTGGGCCACACAGTAAATGCACCTGAGGACCAATGCCTATGCTGCTACCCTACTTTTGGGCTTCCATTGGTCACCATGAAGCCAATGAAGAAAGCCCTGCCTACCCACGCTGCTAACTATTTCGCTGTGGTGGCAGAGGTGTTGTCTGCTGCGGGCACCTTGTTGAGAACCTTAAGTGTGGAGCAGAGACGGATGATAGCTAGCCTGGTGACTCTTACGTGACTTCATGTTAGTTTCCTTATTAACACCCAGCATATCAACAGGTTGCCACTAGTGGGCAGTCAGCAAGAGATACACAAGATGCATCTGAGGGCACGTCCAAATGTCAGGTATGAAGTACGCACTTCTCTCATGAGTACAGGACAACTGTACAAATGAGGACAACATGTTCCTACTCAATATGGTGCAAGCTGGGACAGTGTACCGAGATAGGTATCCTGATGCAGCCTGCAGAAGCCCATGTTTTCAACTAAAGAAAATGAGTGTCTGTATAGAGTGTCTGTATAGAGTTTTCCACCCCAGAAACCTTAGTAGCAACCTCTCCAAGCATCAGAGATGCTTTGCATCCCTTCCCTATAGAAGACCATTTGAGCAGAGCACCAGAGAGTCACAGAATGACTTGCCTCTTAGCTACCTGGCAGCTGCATGACCATCCCATCAGCTTCTTCCCCAAAGAAGCACAGCCTAGTAATTCCTGAGTCTTGTAGTCAAGAGATGAGCCAGGTTTCTCCCTCACCTGATCTGAGCCCTATACAGTTGGCACTGTGCTTCCATACTACAGTGGTGTAGGGGCATCCACACTGACTAGCAGTTTCCAGCACCCATGGAACCATCACCTGTGAGGAGCTTGGGAGAGGCACATTGTGTCAAGGGAGCTCAGAAAGAGATACTGAAGGGAGAAGGGGTTGAAATAGCAGCACTTTCATCTCTTTCTCTTGCACTACCTCTGTCTCTCCTAAGAAGGCCTTCTGGACTCTGGAGGAGCCAGGAAAGAGCCACCTAGTCTCTCCTCTAGCATCCTCTCAGTCCTTGGGGTGAGCTGCAGAACTGGAGCACTTTAGTCCCCCCCAAGCTCACCCTGAAATACAGCTCAGGCTCCTCCTCCTCCTGGGTCTCATCAACAGCTGGAGGAAGGGCAACCTGAGCAACAGAGCCCTGCCTGGTGCCAGCACCTGTAGGCATCTTTGCAGGCGCTACTCCAGCAGTGAAAAGGGCCTTTCAAAGCCTCTTCATTGCACCACCTTGCCCAGAGATCAGGGAGGTGGAAGGCAACTTTGGAGCAGGCCTCTGCATAGGTGGGAAGAAAATCTCTCCCACCTCTTTTTATGCCTTTCTTCCCCGGCCCTGCTACATTGCCTTCTCACATTTGTCCCTTTGCCAAACTTAAGGGAAGTTAGGTACTTCGCTTCCTTTCACTCTGAAATCTTTTTGTCAAACCTCCCCCAGTTGAGTTTTTGTTTTGTAAAAATGCATCTAATTTTCCCCCAGTTTTTTAAAAAAAGAATTAGTGACTTTTTATTCCAAAATCTATCTAAGGTTTAATTGAAACTGTCTTCAAGGTGGAATTTGAAAACCTTTTAAAAAGTGTAATGGAACAGTATTATTTTCCTGCTGTTCTGCAGTGAGCTCTCCTAATTGCTTTTTAAGATTTCAGGAGCTCCCTTCTGAAAAATAGAACTATAGAACAGCTTAAAGCATTATTTATTGCCTACAATTGTTTTCAAGCTCGGAGAGGACTCTAGAATGTTCTGTTTTACAGTTGTGCGTGTTAAGTGCCTTCAGGTTGCTTCTGACATGGCAATCTTATGAATCAATGTCCTTCAAAAGATTCTGTTCAGAGCCTTGCTCAGGTTTTGCAAACTGAAAGCCATGGCTTGCTTTAAAGAGTCAATCCATCTCATGTTGGGTCTTCCTCTTTTCCTGCTGCCTTCATCCTTTCCTAGCATTTATTGTCTTTTCCAGTGACTCTTGTCTACTCATTGGTGCATTCTGCACAGTTCATTCATAATTAGTGTAACTCGTTATGAATGACCCCATTTTCCCCTCTCCCCCTTCACACATGAAAAAACTTACCCATTCAGGAAGCAGCAGCAAATGCTGCAGCTTCTTCACACAGAGACACGTTCTTTTCGTTCCCAGGATGCATGTGTAGCTCTAGGGGACCTCTGTGGCAACACAGTAGCCAGGCAAGAAAAGAAAGTATTTTCCTTCCCCATCCCCATGCTTGGGACCTTTGAATGGTGAACAGCAAGAGATTCTTCCCCACACCCAAGAATCTCCCCATCTGAACATGGCGACCACCATTTGGTGGATAGAAGGGGGAAATTGGATGCTTCCTGCTGCCATAGTTCGCACAGGCAAGCAGGAAGCATTTAAAACTCAGGATTTTGCAGAAAGATTGCTAGTTTGGCAATTTTTGTAAAACCTGTGTTGAAATAAATATAACAAATAAATGTAACAAAACGAGCCCATTTGGGGGAAGAGACTTTTTGCAAAGTTCTTCCCCAGAATGGGATATTTTCCTTCCTCAGCCTGTTATTTTTGTGCTGTGCAGAATCTACCATTATGTGACCAAATACGACAGCCTCAGTTTAGTCATTTTAGTCCCTAGAGACAGTTCAGTCTTGATTTGATCTAGAACCCACTTTTTTGGGGGGGTGGGGTGTCCGCGATATCTGTAACATTGTCTTCTAACCCCACATTTGGAAGTTTTACAATTAATCTGTGCTAATTATGGTTTGACAAATAGCCTTGCCTCTTAAATGCCTAGCAGTAGCCTGGTTAGGGAGGAATTCAAGGCCTTTGCTGAAATTTAATTTGACCTTTTTAAACCAATTCCTAACACACCCTTATTAAAAGTAGACTCTATTCAGTTGCTCAGCCAAACGAACAGGAGCATAACACAGTAACCCCACCAACCACAACGAACCCAGCAGCAGCATTAAACTTCCAAAGAACACTCTCCAACTAGCCCTCTAGAACAGTGGTGGCGAACCTATGGCACGGGTACCAGAGGTGGCACTCAGAGCCCTCTCTGTGGGCACGTGGGCACAGAGTTTGTCCCTCCCCCACACATCTAGGCTGGCCTGAGTCGCTGGACACGACGTGTATGCACCACAGCGAGCAGGGAGGACTTGGCTGGCGGTCCTGGTGCCTGTGCTCCAGGTGGCTGCTGCCGGGGGGGCAGAGGAGGCAGAAATGCTACAGAGGCACAGAGCGGTGCGCACGGGACTTGCTGGAGGTTAGAGCAGGCAGGCCTCTGCTCGATGGAGGCAGAGAGGTGGGGTGGAGGCGCTGGAGCAGCGCAGGGCAGCACAGCGGGTGCACACAGGACCTGTTGGAGGCTGGAGCAGGATGGCTGCTGTTGCTCGAGGGAAATGTGGGAAAAAGGTAAAAGGCTGATCCAAACGGATCCATCCTGTGTACACCAGGGAAACGCTCAGACCCAAGTTTTTTGCCAATCGCCTGGGCAGATCAAGCCTAGGGAGGAGGAACCAAGATGCGTTTAGGATTTTTTAAAAAGCACACAAGGTCTTTGCTAGAACTGCTTTTATTTTTCTGTTCCTGTTGCATATTTGTGGGAAGTCAAGTGCTGTGAAGGAAAGACAACATGTGAAGGAAAAACCACAGATCAGATGGCTGCTCCACCAATTTAGCTTTCCTGAAGTTATCCCACCCCTTGCATAGCATTCTTGCTTAGGATTGCCTTCCTTGACTGCCTTTTTATTTCTATTTTGTGATGGGGGATTTATTGGGTTTCGGAAAGCGAAAGTTCATTAGCATTAAACCTAAGACCTAGTTTTAGGGAAGCAGTGTAGGTAACCCTGTTAAACGCTGTTAAACCCAACTGATTTTCATAGGACGAACTAAAGCACAATCCTTTACCTGAGCGTAAGCTTGGCTGCTGGCAATAGGGCTTGCTTCTGAGTAAACCCTCCTAGGGTCTTGATTCACCCATTCAAAGCTTTGCATGGTTGCTTCACCAAGCTTACTCCCAAGTAATGCACACCTTGGATCCAACATTTTTTCTGAACGGAAACCTCAGTATTCAGGTTAAATTGCTGTGTTGGCACTTTGCGATAAATAAGAGGGTTCTGGGTTGCAATTTGGGCACTCAGTCTCGAAAAGGTTTGCCATCACTGTTCTAGAAATTAGAAAATGGGGGTGGGGGGGTGGGGGAGGGAAAAATCAACCAGGAAAAGTAAGCTAAGCAACAAACCTAAACAAGAAAAGGGGGAAAATCCCAGCAAAAGATAAGTATTGTAAAGGGGGGGGGGGGTAAAGTCAAATAGCTTAAAAGAACAAGCAGAGCCCCCTCCACAATTAAAAAAAGGTATTAGAACAAAGTTCAGTCTCCATGCAGGCAACAAAACAGTGGCAGCAAAGAACCAAGTAGAAGGAAACAAAAGACCCTTTGGCTGTTCTTTCCCCCCCCCCCCCCCCCGACAAATGTAAAAATAAAGGACTGAGAAAACTTCACATAATTTTAAAATGAACCAATTTGTTCAAACCAGTCCATCGATTATCATCTTCAGGCAGTCAAGATTTCAGTGCAGTGCCAGCCATAGCAGACTTGCAAGTGACAGCAGCAGAAGACCTCCGGAAACTGGCATGCTTTGGTGTCTTTTTATGCTTTTGCTCTTGTTCAGGAGAATATGACAGAAAACCAGCTATGAAACAACTCCTGTGACTGGATGAAACACACTGCCTCTAACGGACAGCCCTATTTACCACTGCCTACTTCCCCCCTCCCTCTTGTTCTCTCTGAAAGCTGCTAATGGGGGAGAAGGTTGATGGACTCCACATTTGAGGCTGAACAACCCTTTAAAATAACTGCTGTGATCAGCCAAGCAGCATAGCTCCCCCTGACGTGGTATCCCATTTGCCTGTGAGAAATGCCTCATTCCCCTTTTATCCAGTGCAAAGGTAAGAAAAAGGCCTAGGGCAACTTTGCAGACCTGTAACTGTTGCTGTTTAGCATTCCTGAATAAACCCATTTTTTCTAGATTTTTTTCAGAATTGGAACAACTAGCTTGCATTTGAGATTGTCTAATTGGCATCTGGCTGGGGGGAACCACCTGAAAAATACTAGAAAGGTATTTTGGGGTATTTTTAAAAGCTAAAATATACCAAGTGCACCTCTTTAGTTGCCACTGGATTTCTCCATTTGTCATGCCTATTCTATCTAGCACCCAGCCGTGTTCTCCTTGCCAGGACTTGCTGGGTTCTTCCCTTTCATTCCCATAATATCATCCTGGCTTCACAAGGGAGCTGACCTTGACTCCATTTGGCTCTGAGTAGAAGGTTTCCCTGGCAAGCATGTAAAGGAGCGGCAAACAATTCCATTGTTTATTGGTGTGTCTGTCAGGCTGCTCTTAAAGGCAGAAGAACTAGACCAATTAAAAAAATGGAAACCTTATTTTGCTGCTTCTTGACTGGCGCTTTATCAAGAAGTTTGTATCCTGCCTTCTTGCCAAAATGATAGGTAATGTAGCTCACAAAAGAAGGTTAAGATTTATAAATTAGCTTTAAAAACACAGAGCAGAAAAGAGTAGAACACACAGTAAGAATGAAAGCAGCAGTAAACATTTATTGCTTCTTTTAATGTCCACAAATTAAAAGTGGTAAAAAAAATAAACATCCAGCACTCCCCATGATGAAATATGTTTCCAGAAAACTAGAAGGGAAGAAGGCTGGACAGTCTTCCTACAGTAAGGAATTCCACAGTTCGTGGGTTGCAGTTGAGAAAATCCTGTTTAAATATTGGCCAGTTTCATCTTGGTTATTGTAGGCATGTAGAACCACTACAACAGATAACTGATATTGGCTCAAGGGCTGGCTTGTAGTCCCTCCAGTATTTGTACTGGAAAGTACCCTCCCCTCACATAGCATATGGCATGGAAATGCACTGCGTATCACCATACAGACTGCGCTAGGTTGAATGCAGTCCTTAGCCATGTATTGTGACTTGCTGTCATCTCTGTTGTTTTCCTCAGTCCCTTTCCATGTTTAACTGTTGCAGATGATCATTGGAAACTGAAGACTTACAGAGGATCACCAGCAACTGCATATGCCAAGTTGGTGGTACTTGGAAATATACAGATTGTCAGATACAATACAGTTATGAAAGCTTCACCAGTGTAGGTGATGGGATACATGAAAAGCACCAGCTCTCTGATTTCTGCTAAATACAAATGACATGATCCTACAGCAAAATCCTCTTGTGTGTCAGGGATCGCAATAGTCCTTTCTCTTCCACACTTAGGGAATAGATATCTTTCTCTCCTCTTTCTCCTCACAACAACCCTGTGAGGTAGATTAGGTCAAAATAGTGCAACTGGCCTTAGATATCCAGTGAGGTTCATGGCAGGGTAGCCATTTGAACCTGCATTAGATACTTTAACCACAATGCCACACTGCCTCACTGAGGTGCTTTTTACCAGAGTGCCAAGAATCAAATGAGCACTCCATGTCAGTTGCCACCAAAACTCTGTCAGTCTGCATGATGCTTCTCTTTATAGAACAGCTGCTGTTCCTAGAGCGTGTCTACTGCTGTTTCCCATATGTTTGCCCGGGGTAAGGCCACCTTGACTGAGGAGGAGTCACTGAGTTTTTGGAACGGGACTGGAGCTGAGCTGGAGAGAATTATGAGTATATCCTATTTTCGACAGCCTGATAGATTATACTGGCAAAGGGCATTTTTATTTCAAAATGCAGGCTTATAAGGAGGTGGGCGGAGGGAGACATTTGCTGTGCTTTTTAAAAAAAAAGAAGGAAAGGGGTCTTTTATCTGGTGTAAGATTAGGAAGTATTTTTCAGACTTGAGGCTTCATAGATCTCCCTTTGACTCAGCTGCTTGGTATTGAAGCTGTCTGTACAGGATGTTTCTGCTTCCAGATGATAATGCAGGATGATGGGGTGGGCCACGGGAAGCCTCAGGGTAGCGCTGTGCTGTGCTGAGTTCTCACCAAAAACTGATTACTTTCCCATAATAATGACAGGAACTGGGGCAGATAATTAATGTAAATGCACTTGTTCTTGCTGCAGACTCATAAGCAGTATGTTGTGTCTGGAAGCCTGTGCTCTTAACTTCTGGAATAAAAATGTGCTCCTGAGAAATACTGCCTTGGTAATAATATGCCTGTGTTTAAATGCTCTTGCACCTGGGCTCCGTCATTGTAGCCAACACTGCAAAACAAGGTGAAGTGATCACACAATGCCAGCTTAGAAAGCATCAGACTAGAGAGAGGTTATCTACTCTGAGCTTTATACCTCCTTACAATAGGTCTACCAAGTAGCTTACCGCTACAGCCTTTCAGAGACTAGGTGCTTGGACTGAGGGGGAGAGCTGACAGAATCTGTGTCCTTACCATAGCTCAGTTGGGATTTTAGACTGGCAAGGTCTATTATGCAGAGTAGGTTACAATGGCACTTTTACTTTGCAAAGTAATACAGCATGATAGTTGACTGATAAAATAATTATGCTATTCTACTGGCTAAAAGATATTGTCATGTGCAGTGTTCCCAGCCTTTTTTCACTTGGGTACCCCTTGGCAACCCGTTTCCCTAAAGCAAAACCATTACGTGTTTTTTTCATGTACCCCCAAACACTCTGAGAACCACTGGTCTAGTGTGTCTGTCATAAGGTGGAAGCAGATATGCTACTACAGCACAAAAGACTTTTATAGAAAGAGATGGTGGCACTCATGGTTCTCTGGCAAGTGTAGTCAGTAACTCTTCCTTTTCTTTAATTTGGGGAAACTAGTTCTGGTTATCTAATGCTGAGAAAAGGGTGCCATGCATGAACTTTAGGATACTTTTCATCTTTGTTGTTCGGTTGTTATACTTTAAATTCTGCCGCGTGCATTCCTGGTAGTCTTTGGAGACCTCCCAGTTTGAGTCTCTGCCAGATATGGGAAGGTGCAATTCCCCTAGCCCAGTAGTCATTGTTGTCCCCCCCCCTCCCCACTGCCCCATCTCAGCTGTGTCTTGCTTTGTGTGGGTAGCCAGAACTGTTGCTTATAGTAATGATGAGCACATTTTACTGGTTTTGTACAGCTACTGTTCCATAGGTTTGTTCAGCCCAGTATTTATTTCTCCTTCCTTCTAATTTAACATGGAGAATTTCTGAAATATAATTCCAGGAGAAGCACAGCCACAACTTGCCAGAGGTTTAATTTTCTTCTATTCTCTTATTGCCCCACACATTCATTTTACACACTAAGGAATATCTGTGAGGAAACAGATGATTCGGCATATCTATATTCCTTTTTGTATTGCCCTGTATCTATTGTGCACAAATATTCTGAAGCTTACAAAGCATCCTGTTTCATAATCACAGTCTCCTGGACTGTGTGGATGCTGACAAAACTTCCAGCTTTCTTGTTTTTTAAAAAAGAAAATTAATTCCCCTTTCCTTTCATGAGAGACAACAAAAACATAAAACATCTAGGACAAAAGAAAAAAATTGAGCCCTGTGACTTCTTTCTGCCAATTTTTCATCCAATGGGGAAAGATTCTCCCAGAAAGTCTTTCACAGTTGAGGTGGGGGGTGAGGAGAGTGTTTCTCCACCAAAGGAAGACATAGTGAACCTCCCCCCCCCCCCGATCCTATCCAGAAAAAAAATTAAACTGACACATTCTTTCTATTGCAGAAATACCTTAAGTTGGAAATGGTTTTTGCTGCATTATTGACTTAAAATAGGCCCAAGAATGTCCACGGTCCAGAGTTGGCTCCAGTATTGAGACTGGGATGGAACACTGTACCACTCTATGTCTCCAAGCTTATTTGGCATTTCAGGTATGCCAAGTTGCTTATAAAAGTGGACGTGCTTCTTTTTAAAGAGCATAGTTCATGATTTTCTGCAATATAACATGTAAATCCCTGACCTGGATGGCCTAGGCCAGTCATGGCGAACCTTTTCGAGACCAAGTGCCCAAATTGCAACCCCAAAACCTCTTATTTATCACAAAGTGCCAACACGGCAATTTAACCTGAATACTGAGGTTTCAGTTTAGAAAAAACGGTTAGCTCCAAGGCGCACGTTACGCGGGAGTAAGCTTGGTGAAGCAACCATGCAACGCTTCGAATGGGTGAATCCCGACCCTAGGAGGGTTTACTCAGAAGCAAGCCCCATTGCCAGCAACCAAGCTTACTCCCAGGTAAAGGATTGTGCCCAGGCTAGCCTAGATATGTGTGTGTGTGTGTGGGGGGGGGTGATTTTCCTGCCCCCCATGATGAACTCTGTGCATGTGTGCCCACAAAAAGGGCTCTGAGTGCCACCTCTGGCACCAGTGCCATAGGTTCGCCACCGCTAGCCTAGGCTAGCCTAATCTCAGCAGATCTCAGAAGCTAAGAAGGATCTGCCCTGGCTAGTATTTGAATGGGAGATCTCCAAGGAATACTAGGGTTGTTGCATGTAGGCAGATAATGGCAAACCACCTTTGAAAAGCTCTTGCCTTGAAAACCCTGCCCGGTTGCTATGATGCAGCTGTTACTTTACAGCACTTTCCACCACCATAACACTTACCATAGATAGGCAGTGTTAGGAGAGGGGGTCGATGAAGAAGAGTTTGGATTAATACCCCACCTTTCTCTCCTATGAGGAGACTCAAGGTGGCTTACAAGCTCCTTTCCCTTCCTCTTTTCACGACAGACACCTTGTGAGGTAGGTGGGGCTGAGAGAGTTCTGAAGAACTGTGACTAGCCCAAGGTCACCCAGCAGGAATGTAGGAGTGCAGAAATGCATCTAGTTCACCAGATAAGCCTCCGCCACTCAGGTGGAGGAGTGGGGAATCAAACCCGGTTCTCCAGATTAGACTCCACCTGCTCTTAACCACTACACTATGATAACTCAATGGCAGAGCAACTGCTTGGAGTGCAGAAGGTCCTGGGTTCAGCCCCTGACATCTCTCAAAGAAAGGTGGTATGTGATGTGAACGACCTCTGACTTATAGACTGTTCTTGAGGGGGAGGTAGATGAGTGGTGGTTGGGCATGGCTGAGCCCTGCCACCTCCAAAGAGGATTGCAGAGGCATGGGGAGCAGGAAAACAGGTAGGTTTCCTCAACCATGCTGAAAGGTCCCTATGCAGCCAATGGACTGGATCACCCTTTTTGCTGGTGTAAGTCTATGCCAACAAAAAGGGGTGTTGCTGGGTTGAAAGGCCACAGGAAGCCAACTAAAGTCAGCTCTGTCCCTGGGAACACCCCCTTTGGCACTGGTGTAGGCTTCTGTGCCAGAAGAGTGCTGGTGCTCTGGCAGTGTTGACACTCAGGCATTGCATGGTCACATGGCTCCATGGCACTGTCATAGGTGCCACTTACCCTGAACTGATCAACATCTATGTTGATGCAGGGCTCTCTCTCTCTCTCTCTCTCTCTCTCTCTCTCTCTCTCTCTCTCTCTCTCTCTCTCTCAGGGTTGCTTGCACTGTTAGACCTTGGAAAGACATTGCCAGATCGAGTATATATAGCCCTTGATGGACCCATCCTCTCATTTATTATGAGGTAGTTTTGTATGTTCCTCGTCTTGTGTTTCTGGGGATACATATGCAGAACTGCATGCAGGCATGGCTCTGCACACATGCAGCTCTTTGCACGTGTGTGTGTATGTGATACTATTTATTGTGTATGTCACTTTTTAACACAAGGGGTTTCAAAGTAGTTCATGCTTTCTCTAAAAAGCACATTTCTTTAAAGCATGGGGGGGAGGGGTTCCACCTGTTCCTGTAAAGAACTCACTGGGTTGGGCTAATGAAGGAGAGTATATTTTTGGTCTTGTACGCCCTGCAACGTTCCCAGAACTTTAAGTTAGGGCTGTGCTGTTAATTTGACTAAAAATTATGGTTGTCAGCATTTCTGTTGTGTTCCTGTTTCAGAGCCATAATAACTTTAAAAGCCCTGGAATCACATGCTTGGCCTTGCACGCCTTCTGCTTCTGGATTCTATTCAAAACAGGTTGTTTAATGTTGCTCTTACCATTAGAATGCAAACAAACGAAACAACTTGAAAAGCAGTGTTCTTTTTTAAAATAACAATGATAATACATTGGCTTACTGTTAAAGGCCATTTTTTTCTTCCAGCAATCCTGGAGGTTTTTAGCAATGATGACGTGAGTGCTTTAGAACTGGAGTGCCTGCATATTTGGCTAGATAAGCTGCCACGGCAAGTGGAGCCCGGTTCCAATTCTTGTCAGATTGTACAAACTCACTTGGCCAAATTTTGTTTAATTGGATAGGCTTGACCATTTCCCTTCCCCCCCCTCTCTCTTCCGCACATGCAGAATAATGCACTTTCAATCCACTTTCACAATTGTTTGCAAGTGGATTTTGCTATTCTGCAAAGCTGCAAAGCGGATTGAAAGTGCATTATTCTGCATGTGCGGAAGGGGTCTTTTTTGTGGTTCTATGCCTGTCACAGTTGCATACAGGAGTTTTACAAGAGCAGTGTTCTATGTTATAGATAGAGGTGGATATCTGTAAATAACATAAGGTCCAGTGTAGACGTTACAGCAGTGTTATACCTCTTCTTTGGTGAATTCAAGATGAAGATGCATCTGAGCATGTGCAGAGTTTCCTCACCAGTAAGTGACCACTGCTGTCTGGACACCCAAAGAAAAAGCAAAGACTTTTTCCAGCATAGATGGCTGTGCTAGAAGAAGAGTATTTTGTATCATAAGGAGTCTTAAAAGCAGCTTACAATTGCCTTTCCCTCCCCCCACAATAATTACCTTGTGAGGTAAATGGGACTGAGAGAACTGACTAGCACTAGCCCAAGGTCACCCGGTAGGCTTCATGTGGAGGAGTGCGGAACCAAACCCAGTTCTTCAGATTAGAGTCTGCTGCTTTTAACTACCACACTACCCCTTGCTAACATAATGTAATAGGCTGTCATTATATGTATGTGGATAGATTTAATTTAGTTTACAGTTAAGATGTTGTGAGGGCAGTACTGCACAGGAGCCATTGGAGATTAGGGTTTAGATATTTCTTTAGAACAAGGAAGTGCCATGTTCAAATCCCAATTTGGCATGAAGTTCAGTGGGTGACCTTAAGCCACCCATTTATCTTGCAGCCTAACCTATCTCACAGTGTTATGAAATTTCCACAGGCAGAAGAATTTCCATCCACATAGCATGACTTGCCCCCCTCCTGCTGCAACCCCCGATGCCCCCCAAATGCTGCTCTTGCCCGTGGATGACAGGAGTACCTTGGGGGGAAGGTTTGAAGGTCTGCCACTGGAGGGTGGGAACTGGTGAAGTTCAGTTCTGCCCATGGTATTTTTAGACAGGATCCAAGTAGAAAGGTAGGATGAAAATATGATGTTCAAGTTACTGCTCTAATTGTGAACAACATGATTATTACTACAGATTAAACTGTGATCAAAGTATATCAAGACAAGTCAATCTATTTTTGTGCAGGAGTGGCAGGAACAGGGTGATGATAACATCATAAGAAAAGTTTTCATACAGTTTTAAAAAGGCTCCTGATTCAGGGGACAGGTGGAATGATATGAAAAAAAAAGATTGTTTGGATTTAAAAACTGGTACCAAGAAAGCAGAGCTCTCATAATAGGAGGTCACTGGTTTTATTAGTAAGAAGTAACAGCTCATTAGTTTTCACAGCTTGGAAGTAATTTTTTTTAGAGTCAGGACACTTGTCTGTTCCTAAGCTTTGTGTCCAAAAAGTACTGAATGCTGTTCTAGCTACTGGCAGGTGAAAAGCCAGTTCACAACATTCTGCAATGTTTTGGTGTGACTGAGAAACAGAATGCAGGGTGGGACTGTGATGGTAGGTGTAGGCCTGTTTCTGTCTCAGTTTCTTTACCTGGCTTGAACTTGCTTTGTTAATAACATTCAGTCTACGTCACATGGTTGTTATGCGCTGCTGTGGTGTAGGGAATAAAGGCAGGTACCTGTATGTACCAGTCCATTTTTTTCTTATGACTGTTTACTTGAAGCAGGTGGGGAAGGCATTTTGGATGAGGAAAATGAGGCAAAAGGAATGCATTAAAGATGTTTCCTCACAGAATGGTGTTATGTGTATGTTTACATCATTTGTGTCTTCCTAGTGGGGACCCAAAGTATCTTACTTTGTTTTTCTCTCTTCCATTTTATCCTCATCTGTGTTGTCTTTGTATTTTCTGCTGAAGAAATATTTGGCCTGAATCTTGCCTGTCCATGAGTGATTTGCTCTGTTATGTAGCATATTCATTCCTCGAGGAGGAAATTAAAATGTCTTGGGCACAGGTCACAATTTGAGGACATGGGTTCAGAAGAACTATCAATTTCCCAACTGACAGATTTTGGTCACAGAGGTTGATGTGAATGGATGAGATCTGCCCCTTTGATGAGCCCACTGCTTTGTTTTACATTTGTGCCAATATTATGCAAGGGTGGACCTGGTGGCTGGAGTAAAATTTGACAGTTTGATGATTAATGAGTTTCCCCAGTTCATTTTTCATATAATCAAGGTCGGGAGATGTTCCCTGTGATCATGCCATACTGCTATCCAGCTCTTTAGCCTTTGTTCTTATTACAGAAAGAGGTTTTATGAACAGCTTGTAGTTTGTGTACTTACGTGCTCCTCAGCCCCGTAAGCAAATGATGGCGGCCAAACTACACACTTGCTACGAAAGCATGACCTACATCTTTCCCATTTCTCCGTAGAAGTAGTAAATTAAATAATATGTGTGCCGTGATGATGTTGCTTAACTTGTGTTTACTCTCATTTTGCTCTTGTAGAAGCAAGGGAATGCTAAGAGCACTTAAGTTAGCATCACACATCTTATTTAATTAAACTTCAGAGGAAGGCATAGGAGGAAATGTGTTCAGTAGCAAGCTTTGTATTCATGGCAAGGTGATGGCTTGGCCCCTAATCTTCAGAATTCTGTCAAGGAAATGGTGGTCCTTGTCACATAAAATTTCTTGTCACAAAAAATGGTGGTCCTTGTCACTTAAAATTTCCTAAGGCTATAGTGGTAAGAAGGTGTCCCATGGTGTGCAGTATTTGGACTTTGCTCCAGAACTGTTGATATTGCCATGAGAATTGGTTTAAAATTCAGACACAGAAAAAATGCTGTGTTGGGTATCTTTTGTAGGCTTGCCATTTGCCTACCCGCTGCAGGTAAATCCCATTCCTGGTTGTTTCCCCACTTCTAAAATGGAGGTCGATAGGCACTGGTTTCTTTTGCTTTTGGACCTTTGAAGTGCGGGTTCATGGTCCCCACTGCAGCTTCTGCCCCCTTGGTCCAATGAACATGGCAACCATGCCGCAGCCACGCAGGACTCTCCACGATCCGCTCAGGGGCTGTCCTGATTGGCTGCTGCGTTGTGCTGGGTGTCCTGATTGGCTGCTGCATTGTGCTCGGGCGGGAATTTTTAAAACATTTTCAAACGGACGAATCAACATCTCCACGCTTTGCTGAGGAATCCACGTCTATTTGAGCACACACAATATGCGTCCCTATGCCCATGTGCGCTCAAAACAACGTGCAGACATGGATTTCTAGTGTTAAAAATAAAAAGCAGGCTGCGCGCACATCGTGCACCCCCCCCCATGCCTTCATTGGACGGATGGCTCTACGTCACCAGCAGCAGCGGGAAACTCAAACCTGGAGTCGCCCCCCGGACTTCCCCACTGCCCTGTGCGGGGTTTCCCAAAAGGTGCTCTTCCATCCAGGATCTGAAATACCACGCGCTGAGGGGGAAGGAGAGTGGCAGAATCAGGGTGGCTGTGTTGTCGCCGCTGAGGTAGTGGGGAGTGCTGCAGGCCCCTGGGCTGTTTGCCACAAGTAGCCCGCAACAAATGGTGAGTGGGGAAACGACCCTCATCACCTGCCATAAGAAAATTGAGGAACAAGAGGAGAAAATTGCTGGTAAATGGCTTCTTTGGTGAATCTCTAAGAATTTCCCCATATATGTATGGCATCTACCACAAAAATTAAGGGAAATTTTTGAGGATCATTTGGAATTCATGTCTTATCTTTCTTAAACTCCACCCTTCCCAACTCTGCCTTCGAAATCTCTCAGGGCAGTACTGGCAACCCTAAATTTTTTATGTTTTTAAAATTTATTATTGTAGTTATTCGGTTTTTATACCACTCCTCCCTTTACAAGCTTGGGATGGTTTAAACTTGTTTTACACTGGCAACTAACCTTTAGATTTCAGAGAAGAATGACTTTGAGAGGTAAATTCTTTTCTGATTTTCCCTTGTAACTGGTTCTGGTGGATTTTCTGGGTTGTGTGGCCTGGTCTGGTGGATCTTGTTCCTAACGTTTCGCCTGCATCTGTGACAGGCAGCTTCAGAGATATATCACCGACTTCCCTCTGTGATACACCTCTGAAGATGCCAGCCAGGTGAAAAATTATTTTATTTATTTATTTATTTTTGAAACTTTTATACCGCCCCATCCCCAAAGGGCTCTGGGCGGTGTACAACAAGTAAAAACAATAGTATAGGTAAATAAAACATTAAAAGCAGCAACAGTTAACCACAATTATCAGAAGAGTAAAAATATAAATGGGCCCAACATCTTAATTTTAAGATTCCCTCCCCCCCCCAGGGGAGGCATGGTGGTCTCGCTAGATGACAATGACCCAATTGTCCGGGTCGGGCGAGGGCCAAACAGGGAAGGGGGCACCACATCAGCGGCCAGTTCCTCCAAAGGCCCGGCGGAACAGCTCCGTCTTGCAGGCCCTGCGGAACTCGCCAAGGTCCCGCAGGGCCCGGACAGCTGGAGGAAGAGCGTTCCACCAGGCCGGGGCCAGAGCCGTAAAGGCCCTGGCCCGTGTGGAGGCCAGCCGCATCATTGAGGGGCCAGGGACCACCAATAAGTTGGCCTCAGCTGACCGGAGAGGCCGTGCAGGGACGTATGGGGTGATGCGGTCTCGAAGATACGATGGTCCCAGGCCGCGTAAGGCCTTAAAGGTCAACACCAACACCTTGAAAATGATTCGGAACTCTACTGGGAGCCAGTGCAGCTGGCGCAACACCGGCTGGATGTGTTCCCAGGTGGCGCTACCCGTCAGCAGGCGCGCCGCTGCATGCTGGACCAGTTTTAATCTCCGGATCAGGCGCAAGGGAAGGCCCGCGTAGAGCGAGTTACAATAGTCCAATCTGGAGGTGACCGTTGCATGGATCACAGTGGCTAGGTCTGCTTGGGAGAGGAAAGGAGCCAGCCGCTGGGCTTGGCGAAGGTGGAAAAAAGCAGCCCGGGTTGTATGGGCCACCTGGGTCTCCATTGAGAGAGACAAATCCAGGTGGACCCCCAGGCTGCGCACGGAGGGGGTTGGCGCCAATGTGGCCCCCTCCCACACCGGCGGCTGGAAAGTCCCCCCCTCTCCCTCACGGCCAAGCCAGAGGATCTCCATCTTCGATGGGTTCAGTTGTAACCTGCTCTGTTGCAACCAACCAGCTACCGCCTCCAAACAGTGCTGTAGAGCCGCAGGGGCGGCGGCTGCTCCCCCCTCCATCAACAGAATGAGCTGAGTGTCATCTGCATACTGATGACAAATCAGCCCAAAACTCCGCACCAGCTGAGCAAGGGGTCGCATATAGATGTTAAACAACAGCGGGGATAGTAGCGCCCCCTGGGGTACACCGCATTGAAGCGGGCACTTCCGGGAGGCCTGATCCCCGCACCTCACTTGCTGATTCCGGCCCCGGAGAAACGAGACTATCCACTGAAGGACAGTGCCCCGTACTCCGGAGACAGCCAAGCGGTGGGTCAAAAGGTCATGGTCGACCATATCAAACGCTGCGGTAAGATCTAACAACACCAGCAGCGCCGATCCGCCTCGGTCAAGCTGGATGCGGAGCGTATCTGTGACGGCGACGAGAACAGTCTCCGTCCCATGCCCAGCATGGAAGCCGGACTGGAAGGGGTCGAAAGCCGATGCGTCATCCGGAAAACCTTGAAGCTGCTCCAACACCACTCTCTGAATTACCTTCCCCAGAAACGAAAGATTCGAGACGGGGCGGTAATTGGCCAGATCTCTCGGATCTAACGATGGTCTTTTTAAGAGTGGGTGGACCACTGCCTCCTTCAACCCATCCGGGAAGGCTCCTTGCTCGAGGGAGCCATTGATTATACTCAACAGATGGGGTCGTAGCTCCGCCTGGCAAGCTTTAACAAGCCAGGACGGGCACGGATCCAGAGGACAGGTAGTACGTCTAACAGCAGCTAAGGCACTGTCGACAGTGGCTTCAGAGAGCAGGGAGAACCGGGCCAAACAAGGGCCCGAAGACGGCAAGGGAGTCTCCAGTTCACTAATTGTAGCCAACGTGGGTGGAAGGTTATGGCGGAGCAACGCGACCTTATCCGCAAAGAAGCTCATGAATGCCTCACAGCTAATATCCAATTGAGAATTTGATGAACTCCTCGACAGGGAGGTCAATGACCGAACTATACGAAACAATTGAGCTGGGCGAGAGCTAGCGGACGCGAGGGAGGAGGAGAAGAAAACCCTCTTCGCTTCCTTCGTCGCCATCTCATAGGCTTTCATAAACGTCCTATAAGATGTTCGCGCAGCTTCGTCACGAGATTTCCTCCACACTCGCTCTAGACGTCTAAGTCCCCGTTTCATCTGGCGCAACTCCTCTGTGTACTATGGAGCGCGTCTGGAACGGGGACGTAGAGGACGCCGGGGGGCAACAACATTGATCGCATCGGAGAGCCGGGCATTCCAGTCCTCCACCTGCTCATTGAGTGTGCCGGTAGGGTCAGGGTCCCGAAGAGCATTCAGGAAACCAAGTGGATCCATAAGTCTCCGCGGGCGGGCATAAATCAGCCCGTCGCCTAGACGTGCCTTTATTAGGAACAAGATTCACCAGACCACGGCCACACAGCTCGGAAAACCCACCAGAACCAGTTGAATCCAGCCATGAAAGCGTTCTCCCTTGTAATGTTGAATGGGCACTTGAGTCCATTGCCTAAATGAAATGGGTATAGACTTTTGAGTCTCTTTGGGGTCTAGAAATTTGATTTAAAAATAAAAATGGAGCTTTGGAAATCCTACCTTTAATTTTGCATTCAGCACAAGTTGTCATGCTTGTGTGTTCAGAGATCTGTGGCATATTTACAGCCCCAGCTTAGAGGAGGAACCAGGAAAAGAGGCAAGAAAAATCACTTAGAAACCTTGGCAATAAAATAGGTGTTTATTTGATGTTTGAGCTTTCCTCCAAAAACAGTGAAAGGAGGAAGGACTTGTACACACACATAGACAAAAAGTCCCACAGGACAGTCTGTGCATTTCTGTAGTTTATTAAGTGGTACAGCCGTACCATGCTGTGTCTACCTATGTTTTTCATTTACAATTTAATCCTCGGTAGTATAACTCTGTCATACAAGTTATCTTTTCTGTAAAAAGAGAGGCTCCGGTGTCTGTTGCTGAAAGGGAGTAGGCAGACTCTTTAATCTCATTTAATTATGCAGTATCATTTCTGCAGTGCTGAAGTTATGATAATCCAGTGTAGGTTTATTTTCAAGTTCAGATTCTCTGAAATGGAATATTTTCTCTCTCTTGTGACTCTTTTTCCTTTTCAGCTTGATTAGTGCTCCACTTAAAAACATACAGACATTCCAGCAGCAGGACTACCGATTGTGTGGGCTGAAAAATCACTTAATAAAAATGAATTTAGCAGAACAGGGTTGCCTTCAAATGATGCACCCTTGACATAACTATGGAAGTGGATGTGTCTAGCCTGGGGTAATGCTGAACATTTTGCCTTGGAGCCAGCTGAGGTAGTATGGGAGAACAGAGTGTTGATTTGATGATAGAAGTACGTTCGACGAAGTATACCACATTTGCTATCCTCTCCAGTATTGCCCCGGCAACGTCCATTCTAAGGAGATCTGTAGAGGCAGCCCTTGGTAGGCAGTGGAGCAGGTGTGGCAGGCAATGGCAGACACAGGCCATTCCTGTTGCCTTCTCTGCCATCACTGCCCTCTCCTGACTGCGGTGCTTACATTTTCAGATCCATTTTACAAAAGCCGAATCGATCATTCCAATCCTATTTCAAAAGTGATTTTCCTCTCAGGCATATCACAATATAAACAATACAATGGATTTTGCCAGGACAAAACTTGAATTGTCAAGAAGAATACAGCTTCAAATCTCTTTTGCAGAAGTGTGAGACTGGTAGAGTAGCAGCTGTGGAGGGTTGTGGCTTCTGGTCCTGGACTGTGAATATTAAAACTATGTCCTATAGAGCAGTAGGCTTTGAACACTCTGCTCTGGGGCTGCTGTTTCCACATTGTCCTGCCTATTGATGAGGCTCTCAGTATCAACCATAGAACCCTGCTTGCTGCTAAGAATTTTGGGGAAAATCTGTGGTCATTATTTCCACACATCAATGGAAACTGTGCTTCAGAACAGCTCCTCCATGGGAAGACTGGTAATGATGAGAAATCTGCCTTTAAGGGAAGCTTTTCTGGCATTACTGAATTTTCTGTTAAGCTTGGAAGGAGCCTGTGACGCAGACCAAAAGTCACAGAAAAGAAAACAGCTGTAAATGGTGAGCTTACAGTACTTGTAAAAGAGATGGTAACCCATGCAATACCAGTCTTTCTGAGAACAATTTAGGAACTAGAGGAATAACTAATTGAATTTCAAAAAAATATTACTTCGTAATTTACCCTTCACCTGGTCTGAGCAGGTTTTAAAATATCTGGGGAACAAACTTCACCCATATGTACTTTGTAACAGGGGGTACATCTGGGGTCTCACTTTCACCTTTGGTGAGCCCTAACATTTTCCAAGCCTGCGTATATTTAGGAACCATTTACAGATATTGGGTAGCTGGGACTGAGAAAGACAATTATACACTGATTTCAGCTCACCTAAATAGTTTGTGTGTGAGTAATGGGTCTCAAGACCTCTGGATTGGGTGTGTCAGATATTCAAATAAATTAATTAAAATTATTCTTTCTGGGGCATTTGGCCCAGCTTCTTCCTTTTCCCTTTGATATGCCGTCTGAGAAAGAAGAAGAGTTCACCCTAGTAACAAGGGTGAGATTAAAATGTATTGAACTGTATTGAACTTCAAGGATGACCTTGAAAGTGTCTTTCAACTATGCACATCAACAGGAGGAGGACAGAACAGAGAGTCTTCAGAGGCATATGTGTATTTGGTCTTAACTATTTCCTGCCTTATAAGGTTTCTTTTTTATTTTACAAAGAAAAAAATTAAAAACCATATCCAAACAACAATTAAAGTTACGTTCCAAGACATAGGAAGAAAAATAAACCTACAGTATATTAATAATATAATAAGCTATGATTTATGCCAATAAAGGCTTATTAAAGTAATTAAAGTAAAGTAATAAGCTATGAACTACAGAAAAAGCTAAAAGTTATGAACAGTAAATGGTAATGTAATAAATAGTGACTATCATAATACTCTTAACCGAAATCATAAGATACTCTGTGTAATACTTCATAAGCCCAATACTGATGTTAAACAATATTGTAAAGTAAATTATTATGAAATAGAATAGAAAGAAACTTCCAGTGGTAATTGTTATTATTCATTCTAAAAACACTTACTAAATATTCATCTATTATAATACAATTAAATGTTTTCCTTTTGACACATTTTTGATACAATATATCAAGAATGTTATTAATAATTCATATATATTATTTTAGTCTCATTTTAAAATAATATAAATAATATGCCTTCCATTTATTTGAGAAGCAGTGGTGCAGTGGTTAAGAGCAGGTGTACTCTAATCTGGAGGAACCGGGTTTGATTCCCCGCTCTGCCGCATGAGCTGTGGAGGCTTATCTGGGGAATTCAGAATAGCCTGTGCACTCCCACACACGCCAGCTGGATGACCTTGGGCTAGTCACAATTCTTCTCTCAGCCCCACCTACCTCACAGGGTGTTTGTTGTGAGGAGGGAAGGGAAAGGAGATTGTAAACCCCCTTGAGTCTCCTTACAGGAGAGAAAGGAGGGGGTATAAATCCAAACTCTTCTTCTTTTGAAATTCTTTGATTGGTCTTTTGTTCACATTGTTTATTAATTTTTGTTATAATATATATATTTAAACAATTCTCCCAAGATTTTTGGAATGTTTTTTGGAAAAATATCCAACAGCATACTTTTAGCTTCCATAGTAAATTTAATTTTCATTTAAAAATTTTTTGACATGTATTTGTTATTTTTTTGTTTTTTTGCACTTTTACCACATATGTTAAACGGGACCATCCTCTTCTTTGCATTTCCAATATATCCCTTCATAGCTCTTGTACCTCTTCTGTCTACTGGAAACAACTTGCTGGAGATCTCTGGCCCTAGAAACATCCTCAGCCATCCAGCCATCCTCAGCTAGGGCCAGAAACTTTTTAGATCTTAGCCCTGCCTAAGTGGAACTCTGCCAAGTAAGATCCGGGCCCTGAGAGATCTGGTCCAATTCCGTAGGCCCTCTAAGGTGGAGATGTTCCACCGGTCATATGGTTCATGCAACCTCTCCATCTCTGCCCACCCCCCACTACTGTCATTAGTTTCCCATTTCATTATTGTTCTGTTTTTGATTATGGTGTGGTTTTTTTTAAATGTATGTTCCTCCCTCCTGGGGTGGTCCCCCTGGGAACCAGAATTTTAATGCACTAATTGGGGCACCAAATATGAATGTGAATGGTTGGGGTTTAAATTAACTAACATATTTTAATTGTTGATTTTTTTATGTTAGCCACCCTGAGCCTGACCTTGGTCAGCAAGGGGTGGGATTTAAGTCTAATTAAGAATATTGGTTGGAGTATTATATAGTTGACAAAAGAACTTATACCAATTATACCAAAAGAAGAGAGTAAGTTTTCTGAAAAATATTACTCTATTTTTACACACTTTTTATTTGAGGTTTTCCCAGAAGAAACTTAAGGACGATTCTGCAAGTGGGGACCTAGGTTCAAACTGTTCCATGAAAGTACTGACCTAGGTTGATTCCACAGTCACTCCCCACAGCAGCTGAGGTCGTCGTGCTGGATCCGTGCTCAGAGGGCGGGATCACCTCAGCGCCTCTTCTCTTCGTTCCCGATTGGCTGTTGTCTGCTCTACTCAGCTCTCAGATCAAAATGGCATCTATCCCTCAGAATGACAAATGTTTTTAACATGCCACCAGAAAGGAGGGAGGGAGGGAGTGTAATTGATTGGCCGTTACGTCGCTAGGCGGGAAAAATGTTGCAACTTTGTCACTATCAGCAGTATGTATATGTGTGTCGTTTATATGGATGGCCGTCGCTTTTGTATACAAGAAGGATTTTTTTTAAAGGCGTGATTTTCTCTGCTGTGAGTCTCTTGTTCTGCGCATGCCCAAAACACTTATCTGTGATTGGCTGAACAGGAGAATCACGGCGAGGAAGATTCCCCACTTTACCAGCTTCGACCTGAGTTTGACCTAGGTTGGCAGAAAAAAATGTACCTCCCTGGTGGAGTCAGAAATTTAATGGTAAGAAGGGGCAGAGCTGGAATGGACCCGGGTTGAACTCAGGGTATGTAGGGAGTATCCTAGGTCAAACCTAGGTCGATCCTAGGACAATTCTGCAAGTGGGGAATCGACCTAAGTTAGACATAAATATCTCAGTGCATAATTTTAAAAAGATTTCGTGACCCCCTTATAGATAAATACATTTACTACTGCGTGCAATTTTTGTTAATCTTCAGATGTATAAAATGTATCTTTAAGGATGTTATGTGTTCATAAGGCTGTTATTTGAGATGCAATAGATAAACAGGTTGTTCCTCTAGAGTTAGGGTAGAAGATTAATACTTTCCTTGTTCCTTATTTTTTCCAGTTTTCTACACTGTTGTTTCACTTATCACCAATGCCTTTGTTTTCTTTAGCTCTTCTTTACCTGTTATAAACTATTTATAGTCTGAATATGAAGAGCAAAATGCCAAGCAAAAGATCAATTTTTAGGCTATTCATCCCAAGTCTTCTGATGCTTGTTTTGTATAGAGATGTGCACGCACATACCACAGAGAGCAGGAAAGCACAGAAGAGCAATTGTTTTTGTTTTGCAGGTAACCTTTAACGTAGTGATTGCTGTCTCCATGTTACGGGTTCATTGTTTCAGGGCTTAAATGAATTTTGCCATTATTCTTTCAGCCTCCAATGACAACCTGAGCTGAAATATGTACCGACATGTCTCTGTTTATTACCAACTCCTGTCTTAATCCTCTGCATTTTTTCTGAAGCCGGCCAACATACCAGCAATTCTTGTTTTTTCTTTTTGGAAAGAAAGTGATTAAAGCCCCCTCCCCCCCCCAAAAAAAATCTTGCTCATCAGCTTTTCGTTTTGTGGTTTAAATCCTGTCTTCATCTGTTGTGTAAAGAGGAAAAATGTTCATATACCATGACATTGTACTATTTAAAGTGAAACAACATTTTTTTCCCTGGGAAAAAAAATGCACTTTAGTTTCCCTTCTTGTTTATCTTCCTCAGGGGTGCTTGTTTTGAATAGCCCATGGTAAACAGGCTCTGTGAATGGAATGATGGTATGCTTCTATGAACAAGAAATCCCAGATTTGCTTGATTCTACTCCCCACCATAACAATAAACGTTTGTATATTAGGAAGCAGAAACATTCCCTGTCATGGCTGGTGCCTGAGGTCAGGTGCCTTGGGAAATGCCAGGGCCAGTGGGCAGGGGCAGCCCTGTCAACCCAGCTGGTTAAGCTAGGCTCACTTTATGCTAGGCTCTGAGAAAGGGACATAGTCACATGAGAGACAACTACAGCTTATGTTCCTGGCAGCTCAGAAGAAAGATGCTGTTTCCTTCTCCCTGTCAGTTGGGGAAAGGGAGGGTATCTCTGGCATTACACTGAGATGTTGACACTGGCATTAAGGGAATATGGGACTGGAAGAGCAAATTGATTAGATGGGTGCAGAGGAAGACTTAGAGGGAAGTTCACGTGCCCTGCCTCTTCTGCTTTCAAAGAGGGAACACTAATGTCTGAACACCATGTTTTACAAACTGTCACCCAAGCCATGATATAAAGGAAAACACTTACATGTACAGAGGTGACTAGTCTATGGACTTCAGTCTCAACTTTATAATTTTTAGAACAGTGACAGGAGGCAAAGCAAACAGACTTTAAAAAGTCTCAGGAGCAAGGCAAACTCAGTGACTCCAGTTGGTCTGGCAGCTCCAGAAGGGCTTCACAGTTTGGGCATGGTTACGGGCAGTGATGGAGATGGAATGAAAATGCATCTACCTCTGCTCTGCCTCTGGACGGGTAGGTCCCTCCAGCAGTGAAGTGTCCTAACCTGACTTCCTCCTGATTCCCAACTGTACTCCAGGGCAGTGAGAATTTTTCTGGTAAATTAAAGGGCCAACCTGCCTTTGATTTTCACTTGCAACCCCTAATTCCTTCAATATGATCTTGTTTTTCACCTTAATTACTGTTTATTAATATTCCTGGTTCTTATAAATGTTAACATTTAGAGCCATGAGCCTCACGAGGGAAAAGAAATACCCACTAAGTCGTCTTTCTCCTGATTGTTGCCTTTTCTAGTGGTTCACCCTTCGAGACTGAGGCTAGGCAGAACAACGTGGCTGCAAAAGCATTTAGCTGTCATGTAAGTTATGGCTATTTTAAAACCAGCTCCTCAGTAATACTTCTTTAATGGGCATTTAACGTGTTCATAAATCACCTCACACAGATTTGCTATTATGAGTGGTTATGTTTTCCACAGGGCAAGCAATGACTCCAATTACTGTTAAGAGGGCATGAAGGAGGACACAGTCATTAAACCATTCCTGGGAACTTTCTTATTCCTCTCTAGAAAGACACCTATCCTATGCCTGTTACAGTCCTGTGCTATCTTAAATTCTTCTAAAAGTACACTGTGTTCCTTAATGGATCCTGTACTGCAGCTCTCTTGAAGTACATGAAATTGAACATGCAATCATATAGACAACTGGGAGCCACTGAGGTGTGTGACTGCATGACCTGTATTGTGTGTGACCGTTATTAATTATTGTTTGAACATTCAACCCCAAATATCTCTCTGTCCTTGTTGCTTCAACAGAAGGCGAGGGAGATTTATACCCTTAAAACTAATTGGGTTTGAACTAATTGGGTTTAAATATGTATAAGTCATCCTTCAGAAGGAAAAAAATGGCTGTTTTATTAATCAGCTACTTTAACTAAAACTATCTCATGCTGGCAGTTCCACACAAGGACAGGAAAAAGCCACCCCTGCTGGAGAAATAGGAAGTGGGGTGAAGGTGCATGGGATGCCATCAATGCCTCCACTCTGTTTACCACTCCTTCCTTTCTTATCTAAACAAGAATCTTCCAGGTCCTCCTAAGACCGGACTCCCACCCCACCCCACCCCATTCCACCCCACCCCACCCCATCTGAGAGAGGCATTTTGGATTACTTTGGAAAAATTATCCCTACGTAGTTTTGACTGGGGTGCTGTGTGGTTTCCCAACCAATCAGCGCTGCGATGCACGCGCAGCCTTTCCTTGGTTTCGTTTCCGCTTTTGCGATCGGCCAGCAGAAGGGGATGCAAATGTCAAACAGTCTAACGCGTAACTTTGAATCATTCATGGTTTACACAGGTAACAATTAACTGTTTGCACAGTTAAACAGTTAAACGTTAAACTTTTACACGCTGATTTTTTTGATCATGCCCCTACAATGTACATTTCTGCAGTGGGAAAAGATCCCGCCCCATCAAGGCACGCCAGCCAATCAGGGGAGACCAGCAAAGCGAGCTTGCCTTGTAGTGGGGATTGCTAAGAGTTCTGCAACCGGGTGTGTCTGCTGTGTGCTCGCTGCGGTGGGGAAGGAGAAACTCTGATGAAGAGGACACAGTTTCACAGCGAACAGATTTGGATCTGCGTGCAAATTGCAAGTGGGGATTCGACCTAGGACAAAGGCCAGGAGCAGCAGAGGACAGGACTGAACACCGCCCACTTTTATCTCATTATGCTTACAGGAAACAATAGCAGTGTCAGGAAGAAATCAAGCATCTCCCTTACCTAGTCCTCAGACCATTAATCAGGAACTCTCAATAATTAACACCCACATAAGCATACCAATATCACAAATAGATCCCAATACTGTAGGTCAAAGCTGTTTGTTTCTGATTCCCCCTTCTGCCCTGCCCCACAGGGTTGTTGTGAGCTTTGTGTATATGTATCTGTGCACACCTGCAGCCGCAGACATTTATAAAATGACTTTTCTGTATTTTTACTAAAGATTCATGCCATAGAGTATAGCTATAGTAATTGCATTGCCATCAGGAATTCACTAAATTGCTCATAGGAGGGAGTGGGGCAACTTTTTTTTTAGAGCCTATGGCTGCATTGCCACATGCTTATATTATGCTAGGAAGGATTCATTGAGGACTCTTATATTGCTGGTGAGGCATGCTCATTTGAGGTGAAGTGAGAGATGGATTGTTCTGGAGCCTAATAAATTATAGTGATGGACTTTGTGTAATACTCTGAGGAGAATTCTGTAACTGAAAGACTGGCTTCAGAAGCAGGATCTGAAAATGCTGAATGTAACTGATAAGAGCCAGGGCCATGCAAAGCCTGGGTTGCCCCCTAACTTACTTGAAGGAGTCACTGTGTCTTGAAAAATCTGTGAGAATAAAGTAGAGCACGGCATATCTTCTTCCTCCACTTTCCATGTGTTTAGCTTGATATCTCTGTTTGTTCAGCTTTCACTGGCTGTCTTTCTCTTAACTACTTGCTAAAGTGGATGGATAAGAGACAATTCACCACGACCCCCTTAAACCAGAGCAGCCACAGTTTATGGGACAGTGGACACAAAATGTGGAATCATTTTTTGTGAACACTTTTGAATTCCCCAAAAGAAACTCGATTTCGATTTCGAATACCTTTAATGGCATATAAACCGCATATACATCACAAATTTAAACCAAAAGAAACTCCACCCCCTTGAGCAATTTTTCATACATGTTTGAAAATGTTTGGGAAGAAAAGAGAGGGAACATGTCAGCTTATTGCCACAGTAACTCTCCATCAAGCTATTGTTTTGCAGGTGGGCATCAGCCCCCTACTCACAAGCCTACCAATACAGCTCAGCACTACACAACCTTTGGCTTGATAAGTAGCCTCAGCATTAGGTCAGAATAATATCTTGTAAACTACATCCCCTCTGTATAGAGAGTAAAAGCAACATGTGGTCTTTGCCCTCAGTTTACCCTCAAATCTGATTACTTATATGACATTGGGATCTACATGAAACTGGAATAACAGTGCAGTTGCTTCCTGCTGCCTTGCCGTCTTCCTGGTCATGTGGGGGGGCGATTTTGCACCCCCCACATGACCAGATCAGTGGCACCCAGGGACAGAGGGTACCTACCCCCTGTCCCTAGGCAAATACGCCACTGGTGACAGGCAAGCATTCAACCAATACAGTTTTCCATGTATGGCTTCTTCATGCTGCAAACGTTGGAGCACATGAATGGCTGTTTGTGCAGTTGGCAAAAGCAACAACACCATACAATTGGCAGCCTTATGTGGCAAACTAGAGAATCTTCATATAGTACTTGTAGGAATGGGTTCTCAGGTGGAGCTAGTTCTGTTTGTATTTTTAGTACGCTGTTATCCTGCCTCCCTCCAAGTTCAAACTAGCATACATGAGTCTCCCATCCTCCATTGCATCCTCACAACAAGCCTGTGAAGTAGGTTTAGTTGAGTTAGTACAATTGGCTCACCAGGAAGGTTGCCCAATAGCTTCATGTCCAAGTGGGAAATTGAACCTGAGTTTCTCTGACCTCTATACCAAATTTATTCTCCCTCACTTTATAAAGCTAGACCTTACAGACTTATCAGTCTCTAAGGCCACCTTATGCTGGAATAGACCAGGTAAGAAATGGACAATGTTCATGGACTGCACCTGCTGAAAACAATATCACTACAATGTCTAATCTAAGTAAGTAATCAACTAACTAGTTAAAATCCCCCATTACTCAGACAGCAGATCTGAAACAATTCTATTCCTCTACAGACAATGCCTGTCTCAATGTCTATTTTGGCAAGTGTGTGTATCACAGAAAAATGAAAAATTCCAATGCAAATGTATAGACCTTTTATCAATGAATTGCTTTTTGTTGACATATTCCTTAAAACTCATGTTAAGTGACTGTTACTTCTTTAATCAGGCAACAGCCCCGATAATACACATGCTTAGCATTCATAGAGCACTGTAATGTGCTTCACATACCTTATATTGTTGTAATTCTTGGAACATCCCTTGTGAAGTAGACCAGAAATAATCCTTTCTTTTACTTGACTGTTAAAAGGCTTAGCAGCTCTTGCTTTCTTTGGATCTAGTCACTGTTAAAATTGTGCCCCTCTTCAAGTGTGAATACATCTATGATTTGCATGTGTTGGAGGAAAACATGCTAATCACCAAAATATTTGTTAAGTGTGCTGCTAAATGGCCTTGGTGTTATTTTTTCATGTTCCATTTTAAAGGAAGACTGTTTTTCTTTGGTAAATGCAGATGCTGGGCTTGCTTTTTCAAGGAGAATGGGGTGTGTGGAATCCTTTAACACTTTGCTTCCCTGGTGATTTTCATGCTAGAAAAGATCATCCTGCAATTGCATTTACATGCACTGAGAAAAAATATATAGGTAAAAGTGCTAACATGCACCCTTCCCCCATAGCACTCCTATAGTGGCGGAAGACTGGGTAAGAAAGTAGGTCAGTCAGACCTTCCTAAGATCTGTGTTTGCCTTGCACTATTATGCTTAGGTGCTGCACAAATATTTTGTGCTGAAGCCGGAGAAGGGACCTGTCTGAACTTTTCGTCATTCCACAGTATTTCCCTGAGGCCATCCTGAGTGACAGCTTGAAGCAGTGGCAAATGCATTAACCACCTGTCTTCCCCCAAAGGGTGGAGGAGATATCTAAACTGCCATGATAGAATTGCCTCAGGGAAGCAAATGATGGGAAATAAGGATGCATCCAATAGAAAGGAAAGGGCAGGGAAAGCCAGCCAGGCATTTCTTTTGCAGCCCAAACTGTTTTGCAAGCAGGGAAAGAACAGGTAGGGGAGAACCACCCTTCACAAATAAACAGGAAATTAGGGTGGGAATTAAAAGCTTTTCTTCTGAAAGAGTTGTTGTTGGATTTAACTGCTTGCCCCAGAAGAAGGTTCTTTGTGGCTTTAAAGTATCTTTATCAACATAAATGGGGAAAGGGAGTTCACGCTTTTCCTGCCCCCCCCCCCCTTCTGTTTACTTAGGTGGGTCAGGGATATTTGTCTCTGGCAGACTCAAAGGGGAGACAATGTATCTGTTTTTGACAAAGCAATCTTTGTGGTACTAAAAGGCCGTGAAAAGCCATTGTTTGTTTAGAGAGAGATTTGGATTCTAGAGAAAAGGGCAAAGTCTGTCCTCTCATACAATGCAAAGAAACCTCCTACTGTTCTTTTCTTGTTTGTCTACCTTTCCACAGAAGTTGCAAAGCTGCATTCATTTTTAAGGGCTGGAATGTTTATTTGTCTGGGATAAAAAGTGTGTCCTGTTTGTTTGTTTTTTGTAATGTTTTAAGTTCTTTTTTTAAAGTTAGGTGACATTACTCCAGCCCTCTGCAAACATTTTTCTGTTGCAAAAGCCTTTCTTTACAGTCTTAGGTGTGCGATTCTGGCAGTGAGAGAAATGAGACAGATTTATGAAAAATAATGCAATAAATATAACTTTTCACCCTTATGGCGAAGTGCAGCTTCCATGCTTGGAGGCTGTAAACTAGAGTCACAAAAGGGGTGGGGGGTGGGGGTAGGGGTGGATATAGAATTATGAAGGGCTTCCTAAATAAATCTGTTGGAGGCAAGATGCTAAGCTAGACAGGTCTACATTTGATTTGGAGAGCATCCATGGCTCCTTGGTAGAGCATATACTTCTCATGCAGAAGATACAGGCTCTACCCCAGCATCTGCCGTTTTAAACAGTTGGGGCAGTGGGTGCTGTGAAAGACCTCTTTCTGAGACCCTGGAGTACAGCTTCCTGTCAAAGTACTGACCTCATTGGGTCTAATATCAGCATATGGCAGCTTTATGCGTGTTATCCTTTTGCGATTCTCTCTTTTTCAGTGCTACAATATTTATTTTGGAGTCTTGTTCTTAATGTGGGCAAGTGAAATTGACTGTAATTTGCACTTTCATGGTAAACATAAGTTGGCCAAAGGTCTCCAGCAGGTAATTGGTAGCTCCCTACCTGCTGCAGAGTGACTCATGTATCTCCTAGAAGATCTAGGAAAATAGCTCAAAATAATCTGCTCTAGGTTTTAAAAATTATTTTGTCAATAGTTTCATTGCTTGGTTCCCTTTCCGCTCTCCCTTCATTTCTGGTGCTCTTCTTCGTCTTTCTTCTGTCTCTAGAACAGAGCAAAAATTGGTAAGGGGGTAAGGGTGGGGGAGAAGCTCAGGATATTTTTCATTTCTCAGAATTAAATCTCATTGAAAAAAAGTTGTTCTACAGCAAGGTTTCCCTGAAGGTGGAAGTGATCTGTTTTTACAATTTGTGAAGGATTGAAGAAAGAAAAAAGAAACCTTGCAGGTGGTCACATAACTACGTATAGGTCATAGTGTCAGTTTTTCCCATATGAACTGACTCCCCTCATTCTGGTAATCTTTGGAGACCCTGCTTTGGTTGCCTTTATAAGATGGGTGGCAACCTGAGAAAGGACTTTCTTGGTCATGACACCAAAACTTTGGGACTCCCTCCCCAGGGAGATTTGTCTGTCTCTCTCCATCCCCTCCTCCACCAATGGGTGAAGCCTTTTTTGGTTCATCCCACATTATTGGCCTTAAGAACATAAGAAAGAGCCTGCTGGATCAGACCAGAGTCCATCTAGTCCAGCACTCTGCTACTCACAGTGGCCCACCAGATGCCTTTGGGAGCTGACATGCAGGATGCGAAAGCAATGGCCTTCTGCTGCTGCTGCTCCCAAGCGCCTGGTCTGCTAAGGCATTTCCCACCTCATATCAAGAAGGATCAAGATTGGTAGCCATAGATCGACTTCTTCCCATAAATCCAAGCCCATCTTAAAGTTATCCAGGTTAGTGGCCATCACCACCTGCTGTGGCAGCACATTCCAAACACCAATTACGCATTCCGTGAAGAAAATGTTTCCTTTTATTAGTCCTAATTCTTCCCCCCAGCATTTTCAATGTATGCCCCCTGGTTCTAGTATTGTTAGAGAGAAAAATTTCTCTCTCTCAACATTTTCTACCCCATGTATAATTTTATAGACTTCAATCATATCCCCCCTCAAATGTCTCCTCTCCAAACTAAAGAGTCCCAAATGCTGCAGCCTCACAAGGAAGGTGCTCCAGTCCCTCAATCATCCTAGTTGCCCTTCTCTGCATTATTTCCATCTCTTTGATATCCTTTTTGAGATGTGGTGACCAGAAATGAACACAGTACTCCAGGTGTGGTCGCACCACTGCTTTATATAAGGGCATGACAATCCTTGCAGTTTCATTATCAATTCCTTTCCTAAGTATCCCCAGCATACAGTGTGCCTTTTTCACAGCTGCCATGCATTGAATTGACATTCCCATGGAACTATCAACTAAAATGCCCAAATCTCTCTCCTCATCTGTGATGGGTAGCACTGACCCCTGTAGCGTGTATGTGAAGTTTGGATTTTTTTGCCCCTATGTGCATCACTTTACATTTTGTTACATTGAACTGCATTTGCCATTTCTTAGCCCACTCACCTAATTTATTAAGGTCCGCTTGGATCTCTTCACAATCCTTTCCGGTTCTCACCACCCTACATAATTTGGTATCATCTGCAAACTTGGCCACCACGCTACCCACCCCTGCTTCCAGGTCATTTATGAATACGTTAAAGAGCACTGATCCCAAAACGGAGCCTTGGGGGACACTACTCCCTACATCTCCATTGTGAGAACTTCCCTTTTGCTTCCTGTTTCTCAACCAGTTTTTAATCCATAGGAGGACTTCCCCTCTTATTTCTTGATGGCTGAGTTTTCTCAATAGTGTCTGGTGAGGAATTTTGTCAAAAGCCTTTTGGAAATCCAAGTAGACAATGTCCACTGGTTCCCCCTTATCCACATGCCTGTTTACACCCTCAAAGAAAAAGGCAGAACTTGCCTCTGCAAAAGTCATGCTGACTCTTCCTCAGCAGGTCTTTCTTTTCTACATGTTTTATAATTTTATCTTTAATGATGAATTCTACTAATTTACCAGGAACAGGTGTCAAACTGAATGGCCGGTAATTTCCTGGGTCCCCCCTCGATCCTTTCTTAAAGATTGGTGTGACATCGGCCATCTTTCAGTCTTCAGGGATGGAGGCTGATTTCAGGGATAAGTTGCATATTAGTGAGAAATATGCCTTCCTCCCAGGTCCTAGCATTGTTTGTTTATGTGTTTTTATTGAATTCTTTTATAATTTTAAATGTTTTTAATGTTTTTAATAGTTCAAATAGTTCAAATAGTTTAATATTTTTAGAGGGGGCTCCCCTTGAGAACCTGATTTGGTGAAAAGGCAGTATAAAATTTTTTGGATTAAAATAAATAACTCCATGGTAGATCTCTGGGGAACTTATTTTTGCTCCCTTGAGTTTCATGATGCAAGAAAGACAAATGAGTAACTTAGGGTTTGTCTGTTCTTTCATAAGCACGCTCTCTTCATGAACCATAGTAATGTACTCAGTCTTGAGCTACTGACCTTTTAGTCCAGAAATTGCAAAGCATATTCGAAGGATTCCTTCCAGTTGTATGTTATATTGACAGACTACTGACACAAGAGGAAGATTTTTCCTACAAAACATAAATCATTATAATTTCACTCTAGAGTGACCTGCTGTCCTGGCACAGCAATGAATGTTTCATGAACTTCAGCAATCATGCCAACATACAGGAATTTTCTTATCCTGTTCAAATTAAGGCTAAAAAAACCCAATGAAGCACAAACTGTTTAGAGCAGCAAAATAGGATAGCATTTTGGCTGCAATCCTGAATAAACCTGCTTGAATGAGAATTTGATTGAGATGTTTTGGGCTTTCTTATTTCCACAGAAATGCCTTCAAGGTTGGAGTGTTACGGCATCTTTACACAATTTTTAGAGTTTTCACTTTAAAATAAAGGAGGTGGTAATCTCCTAAGAAAACTAAGCATGTATCTTAGGTGTCTGCTGGCTCTCCTGTCCCCAAACAGCAATTAAAATCAGTGTCAGACCACTTTTTTCAAGTTCAAAGCAGCTCTGAATTAGTTTGAGAAAGAAATATATTTGTTGGTGTTTAACTCTCTGTCCCTGTGTTCTTTTCATGATCTAACCTTTCCCTTCACAAGCTTTTCTTTGGCCCATAGGGAGAACTCAATGCAAATTGCAGTTTTAGAGGGTATCGAAGCCCTGCTCAGGCCTTTGGGGTGGGAGCAATGCCAGGCCCTGGGTTCTGAACCAGTATTCAAAACACAAAGTGAAATTTTTATTTTTATTAAAAAGAAGGTTGTAAAATAATAGCTTTAAAAACATGCAGTGAATACAAAACCATAAGGTTCACTTCTGGATACACAGTAAAACAATAAGGTACATTTACTTACTAAAAGAAATACTGGCTAGAAAATATAATAGAAGTTCTCAGTGCGTAAGCAAAGTTCTTCAAGCAGAGGTGAAGTAGACAAGAAACAGAGAAAAGATGTCAAAGTTGTTGATATTTATTCATGGTGTAAGCTGGCTACACCAAACAATTACCAATTAACCAGTCAACTATCAGATTAGTGGGAACTCTCTGGAAGGAAAGCAAGTTACCCCCAGCCTTTTTAAACTTTCAGCTGAAAATAACTGGAGATGACTCCATGCCCATAATGAAGAATCTGACCTTGGTGGTGGTACGGCCTTTCTCTGTCTGCAAACACCTGGCTTCGAAGCTATGTGAACAACAAGAGGGACAGAAAACAAGATTTTTTGGTGAGTTTTTCCAGCAATCAAAATGGTCTGTTTGGTCATAGCAATGTACAAGCAAAATGGCTATTCTCCTCACAGAGGGTAGTTTGCATTATAGAATAATCTAAATGCGAGACGAATCATGCCCTCCTTTGAACTGCTTCTCCTTTCCCCTGTGGTAACTTGAACTTTTATTTTAAAGTAGGATCATAGGTCTTCCATCCAGCTAAGCTATGGCTTCGATGTTAACTTATTGTTGATGTGCATATAGGGAGGATGTGCAATGTGCTGGGCTACCAATTTACAATTTTAATTACAAAACGCATTGCAGGCAACAATACCTAAACAACAATGATGTCATAATTTATCTTTATTAGAACCAAGCAAAGGTCACCAATTAGTGGGCTAGCTTTCAAGTTTCACTGAGTTCTTCCTCAGCATAGATATTTTTAAAAAGGGAAGAGACCAAAAAAAGTTACTTATGAAAAGTTTGGTGCTCTTAACAGTATTATTCTACATTTTTTACAAGGTGTGTATTAGCACAAGGTTAAACCTACTGTGGGTGGAATCCTGCTTCATTAAGATCGCTGGAAGTTCGTCCATTAGCTTTGGTAGGCGCAGAATTTCACTATGGCTCATTCCGCACATGCAGAATAATGCACTTTCAAACTGCTTTCAGTGCTCTTTGAAGCTGTGCGGAATAGCAAAATTCACTTGCAAACAGTTGTGAAAGTGGTTTGAAAACGCATTATTTTGCATGTGCGGAAGGGGCCTATGTTTGGCTTACATTGCTCATGAGTTTGAGAAAGCATTTATGGAAAGAAAGCCACTGTATTGGTTTGGTTTAGTATTGGAAGACTTTTTTCTGCATGTACCTGTCTAGTGGTTCACTGTGGTCAAATCGTAAAGATTGATCTGCAGCGTGGGTGGGGCAAGAATAGCTGTCTTGTGTCATGGAATGGTACCAGATGGCACATGGTCCCTTCCAGCTCCACATACCTTTACAGGAAGAGATTAAGTTCTCCTTTACAGTAAGGGAGATTATATACCATTTACCTTTACATATATTTACATATATTATATACCATATATATTTTTACATTTTTATATTTTATATTATATTTACATATATTTACATTTATATTATATACTATTTATATATTTACATATATTATATACCATATACCTTTACAGGAAGAGATTAAGTCCTCCCTATATGCACATCAACAATAAGTTAACATCAAAACCATAGCTTAGCTGGATGGAAGACCTATGATCCACATGCTACATTTGTGTGTGTGTGTGGGGGGGGGATCTTCTTTTTGCTTTCAGGCTGGCCACATGGGAACTTCAATGGCAGGGAGGTGGTGTACACCAAAATTGGAAGGAAGGAATTAGGAATATAAAAAGATTTAGGAAATGTTAGGGCAGTACTTGACGGAGTAGTAGTATCCCTCCCAGTATTTGCCCAATTTTCCCTTCCAGAATTGGAAAAGCAGCACAAGTGCTCCTCCTGAAATTGTGCAGTGAGAAACTACTTATCCTCTGAAACAGTCTAAAAGGTTGGAGCAGGAGAGGGAGAAGCAGTAAAGTCATGGGAAGTAGAATCTCATTCTTTAAATCCTTTAAAATTGTCACTGGAAACTGTAGCAGAAACCTTCAACTTTCCCATGCAACAAATGTGCTACATAGATTTGTCTTTTGTAATAACCAAATCAAGAACTGTGCATTCTTTGTGCAATAAAAGTTGTCTGGAAAAAGACCCTGTTATTCTACTAAAGATTAGAACAGTGATCATTTTGATTAAAATGCACAGAGGAAGCCTGTGTGAAGAACTGATGGGCCATCAGGAGGAATGCCTTATTGCTGCACCACTGGTTCATTTGAGAGACATGTGAAAGGGCTTGGCGGTAGTACCGGTATCTGCACCAGTGGACCTAGTCACATTTCATTGCATTTTGGTTTGTCTCTCGTTATCTCAGTATCTCTGCATGCATCTTGTTCATGGATGCACACTTTTCTTGGAACTGTGCATTAGATTCATTTGAATCCCTTCCCCACAAAAAACCCTTTGTACACTGGATGTGTGCTCTAGTAACTTTGACAGCTTTGATAGGACTCCATGTCACCCTGGCCTTGTCTCATGTCAGAAACAACACCTTTATCTTATGCAGAAGAAACTGTACTAAGATCCAACATTTTGTTCCATGCACGAGGCATCAAATGTGGAACAACCTGTTAGATATATTTCTGTCATTCTTTTGCAAAGTACAACTGCTGGGGCTAGGATCTGAAGGGAAAGATAAACCTGGGGTTGCTATCTCTTTCCTGCAAAAAATAACCCTATCCCAGTTGCTTTTACTTCTGCTGTGGACAATCTTGGCAGCCTAGTGATGGTAATTTTCTGTATGAATCATTCCAGCATTCTTTTGAAAGATTCTTTTGTCTTTTCGAATTCTGTGGCTTGAAGTGGAAGATCAACATGGTGGTGTTGTTGAGTGTGGATCCTTGACCTGTTTTCCCATGCCACAATACTTGGTTAATCAAGATGTTCTTTAAAAAGAATAATAGAACACTCTCTAATTGGTAGTTCTAGTCTTACTTTCATACTGAAACACTAGACAGTGGAACTTTAATTAGGGGCAAAGTGACAGAGTTGTGGATTGTACCAGCTCTTCACACTGTTTTCAGCAGTAAATTGCCATTTGGATGCACTCTGTTATTCCATCAGATTAGTACATTTTTCTGTACTAGTAGAAACTGCACTCTGTAAACTGTGGAGGAAAATCTTGACAGTTCCTGTCTTTTGAATCATACAAATCCTCCCTGACAAACGGCTTTTCTGATTTGCATATGCTAATTTATTGCAATAGGTGTATATTTATATTTTCCTAAGTACTAGTTTGAGGGCACACTCCGTGAAAAACCATATTAGCAACTCTCAAGTTTAGGTAATGCTCCATTCAGAATGGAAGTCAGTGGCCAAACTTTGTCTAAGACAGTCTTTAACAGTCATTTAAGTTTTGTCTCTGTTTTGACATGTGCATGTTATTTGTCCAACAGTGCAATCTTATGCAGAGTGACTCCAATCACTGAACTGAAAAGGCCTTAGACGGGAGACTGCACTGAAAATGACATACTGATGGCCTAGCCTATGCTTTTCTTCGGTAGAGCTTGCAATCAAAGAACACATTTCCTTTCCCACCACTTCCCACACTGTGTGTCCGGTGTAGGGGTGTTTCTGGTGGAAGTTAACTCCCTGTGTGTGGAGTTTTACAATTTGCAGGAGCTACTCCCTGGACTAAGATAAACAGAACACGATGTCTGCTTAAGAGTTCTGTACTCTGGCCTTTACATTAGCTGTCTTCCAAACTGTGCTCTCATTTGCCCTTTGTGACTGAAAGTGTAGTTGGTACTGATATGGAGTCAACAATCAAGAGCTCTGAGAAAGAGAATAAAATTCGTCAATAAACTACGTAATGTTCTGACAACACACCTGGCAGTAACTTCCACTAGATATGGAATCTCAAAAGACACAGCTAAGACAACAGAGGTGATTCACAAAATGTTTGCACTGATTGCTTAGGGAAAGCTCCCTCTGAGCATTTTAAGAGAGCAAGTGTGGTATAGTGATTAAGAGCAGCGGACTCTACTCTGGATAACTGACTTTGTTTCCCTGCTCTTACATGTGAAGCCTGCTGGGTGAACCAGGTTTGTTTCCTTGCTCCTCCAAATGAAGTCGGCTGGGTGAACCAGATTTGTTTTCTCTTCCACGTGAAGCTGGCTGGGTAACCTTGGGCTAGTTAAAGTTCTCTCCAAACTCATTCAGCCCCACTTACTTCAGAAGGTTTCTGTTGTGGGGAAAGGAAGGCAGTTGTAAGCCACTTTGGGACTCCTTAAAGCAGGGTATACAAACCAGCTCTTCTTAAATATCATGTGTTAACAGTATCTACACAGGGAACAAATCGATAAGGTTTCCAACTTTGGCTTGGAAAATTCCTGGAGACTTGGGGGCAGTGGTTGCGAGGGGAGTTCAATCAGTGGGGATGTGATACCGCAGTCCACCCTCCAAAGGCTATCGTTTCCTACCATTGGAACTGTGGGCTGGAGAGTGATTGCAATTCCAGGAGATCGCCAGGCCCTACCTTGAAGTTGGTAACCCAGAGAGGCTCACCTAGTATTTATCATTGTGTAACTATTTCCTGAATGACCGTGTTTGCATGAGGGAGCTGAACACCCAGTTTCTTCAAACTGGAGAACTCCAAATGCCACAATCCAATGAAGAGTTAATTGCCCTTCAGCCTTGGATTTCAGTAGCTTGGATCTGAAGATCCTCCTGGGGAAATGGAATGCATTTCTGCTGGGAGAAGGGCAGGGGAAGGGTGTCTGTTGTTTCTGTCAGCATACATCCCAATTTAAGGCTAAATCTCACACCATTCTTGAGGATTTCCTAATATTAGAGGGTAGCAAGGACTGTGTCAGAAAAGCCCTACTGTGCAGGTGGGCCACCATTTCAAGTTTTTAGGCAATTGTCTTAAATACACACATTTGTGTTAGATTGTAGTCCAAAACTTTTATGCAGATGCTGCAAAATTCTGAAGTCTTGGCAGGGGAGAGGAACTGCGGATTATCATTAGTGTAGTCACCGCTGCTATCAAAGCATTGTTTGTGACACTCACACACAGGTCAGGCAACAGCTGTGATAACTATCAAAGCAATGACCACCCGAGATTCCATTTTCCTAGTAGCAGCATTTGGATTGTTGGGAAAAAACATAATTTCTAGGAATAAACACTTTTAAATTGCCAGTTTAACTTTGAAGCACTTTTCTCTGTTTCCATTTCCTCTTATTTTGTTACCGTTTCTATCCATCCAATTGGAATGAAATTCTTGGGAATTGAAGCCCTGATTTGAGGGATCCTTTATGCCACATTTCAGTCAAAGCTCCTGAAATTTCATAGGCAAATTTTCACTTGTAGAGCAAGCAGAGACAGACATGTGACAAACTAAGAAATCTGGTGAATACCTGCAATTTTGAATAACTACAGTCTTGAAATAGGCTTGGAAATAGGCAATATTATTCTTTCGGTGTGAGGAAAATGTGCTGCCTGTTGCTAGCTCCAGATCATAATCACTGAGTTTTGTGCCCTAATCTGGATAGCCTAGGCTAGCCCCATCTCATCAGGTTTTTGACACTAAGCAGGTTTGGCTCTGATTAGTATTTGGATGGGAGATCAGGAACCAGGGTCACTATGCAAAGGCAGGAATATTAAGCTACCTTGGAAACCCTACAAGATTGCTATGGGTTGACTGCAAGTTGATGGTACTTTTCATCAACACCATGTTCTGCAGCAAATAAAATGTCTAAGTCATCTTCAAGGCCAGCCTCACATTGAGTGTACTGTTGTAGTTGAAATGAAACCTTAACAGAACACAGATGTGAGAAATGTTGGGCACAAATTGTTTAAGTAAAATGATACTTTGGATAAATGTTATTGTCCTTCTGGCAGGATGTAGTCACTTTTCTGAAGCACAGAAGTTGAGCATGAAGGACATGGAGGAAGTATAATAATATTTGTGAGCAACAGTCAGAGAAGACTGTGATATGGATGCAGTTGGTGGTCTGTGAGGAATCTTGTATCCTGTTTGCTGTGCTTGTGGGTGTTGTTCTTTCAGGGTATACATGGACTACAAACTACATGTTACACTGGAAAAGAATTCCATAAATTACCTTGTGAGCATTTTAATGACTTTGAATTGATCCATACAACCGATACTATATCGTTTCTATAACGTTTTATGCCTTTATCAACAAAGTTCATTTACATGGTTGTTGATCATTATTCTTCCAGTCTTGATAACAGATGGTTTTTTTGTTTTTAAAAAATGACTTCATTTCTTCATCTTTGAGTGGAATTAATTATATCAACCCTTGTCCATATGTTTTCAATTATTTACGATCAGTAATCTATTATTTGTGCTCCATCTTTCATGATTATTAAGTTATTGGGTAGGGTTTTTTTTCTGTGACTAGTTCCCATGTGAAGAGGGAGGAGTGGAGTTGTCTGTCATATTTACTGACAAACATGCTTATTAAGCAGAGTAAGAAATTTTGTTTTTGTAGATTGGGGAAGGACAGTCTCTTAGGTCTAACTGAAATAATAATTGATCTCCACCTCAGAGGTACACCAAGGTCCTGACAAGCTTGCATTCACAAAGGCACTTTTTTTCTGCCCATCATTGATATGGGAAGGAGGTGGCCAGCCCAGCATAAACTGTACTGGTTGCAGCTTCCTACAGCTGTGCTGTGGGACTGACAAGCCCCAGCAGTGCTGCCGACATGCCTGGAGTGGTTTTTCTTCTACCAATTGTTCGTGTCGTGGGAGCAGACAACAGGTGTAGCTTGAGTGTGTTGTTGCCTCCCCAAACATGGGTCATCGGCCCAGGTGCATGGGGAGCCCCTACAGAGCTACAATATCAGGGCTGCAACTTCTGCCTCTTGGTTGACTTTCTTTTCTTCCCTGGCTTGGATCTGACTAGCTTTTGTGCTTGATCCTATCTGATATTTCCTCCTCACTGCAACCCTCTTTCACACCACATGGTTTTTGTACATGGAGATACTATGAGCCATGTCACAGCTTTTTTTCTGTTCAACAGGAGCTTTTCCTTCTCTCTTTCACCCGCAGAAAATCCAGTCGGGGCAGCAGTGGCGTAGCGGTTAAGAGAAGGTGCATTCTAATCTGGAGGAACCGGGTTTGATTCCCTGCTCTGCCGCTTGAGCTGTGGAGGCTTATCTGGGGAATTCAGATTAGCCTGTACACTCCCACACATGCCAGCTGGGTGACCTTGGGCTAGTCACAGCTTCTCAGAGCTCTCTCAGCCCCACCCACCTCACAGGGTGTTTGTTGTTAGGGGGGAAGGGCAAGGAGATTGTCAGCCCCTTTGAGTCTCTTACAGGAGAGAAAGGGGGGATATAAATCCAAACTTGTCATCTTCTTCTTCCCATGCCAGTTTCAAGAATTTGGCAGACTGGACTCACCATGTAAGCATTTGCTAAGCAATCCACATTATTTATGAATTTACAATTGTTCTTCTTGGTACTATAAGAAAACATCATCACTAAAGAATTAGCACAAATAAGGAGCACAATGAGTACTTCACCTAAGTGTTAGGTTCAATAGTTTTTTGAGATAATGGAATAAATAACAATAAAATGTGTTTCTCTCTATAATTCTGTATGGGCAATAGCTATAAGCCAATCCATATAGCTGACTTGTTTTTTGTTCAATTTATGTGATAAGGCAGGAACTGGGATGAACTTTTTTTAAAAAAACTTTGTTCTACTATTTAACAATGCCCCCACCCCTGAAGAGGAAACTTTCTGACTTTCTTATATGGGTTGGGTTTCCTGCAGATCAACCATTGTAAGTCCCCTAATGATGACATAATTTGTCTTGGAATGATCCCCTTGGAATGCAGCCTTTTCAGTAAAATCTGCTTCTACTAGATTCCAATGTTTTGGGTGTGTTGCCAGCATGGTTATCAATCAACTGAATAATTTGGAACCTGATGTCATTAAATATTCCTTTGAGCTGTGGAACAGGTAACAAATGAATTTGCAGTAATTCTATTAGCATTTTAACCCACAGGAATCTGAATCTGTAATACAATTGAGAAATAGGCTATCTGTTTTTCATATGAACAACTTTCATTTGCAAAGCTGACTTTTACTAAAAAGTAGCCCTGGAGGCTGCCATAAACACAAGGAAATGATAGAAAGTTAACATATTTTTTCCCCTTAGGAAGAAGAAATAGCTCCTCCTGAATGATTTTTTGCCCAGACAAATAGGGTTAAAGGTCCCCACTTAACTTTCTTCAGTTCAGATTTGCCATAGGTCCATAGCTAATTATTTTCGCGTGAGGAGATATGAGAATATACTGAAGGGAGTTGCTGTACATGTTGCTGTAGAGTTCTCAAGTGTGGGTTGGAAAATACATGGAAAAAATTGGGTGGAGCCCCGAGGGGGTGGAGTTGGGGGAAGGGAGGCGTTTCCATCCACCCTTCAAAGCAGGTATTTTCTCCAGAGGAACTTATCTATTGAGCTAATTAGTGCCAGATTATCGACTGACAGTCATTTTGTGAGTGTGTGTAGCAGCTCTTGTGAGCGGTAATGTACAGAAGTCTTAAACCAAGCCATCAAATCTATGGGCTAATTAACTAGATTGAGATTTCAACCGGCTGCCCTGAATATGAAGCCCCCCTCCCCAAACTGGAGTTTCAGGTCTAAAGCCTGAATCCTAGCAACCCTTTCAAGTCGATTGGAAGCAGTATGACCCTCGGTAAATCTGGTGGGCTTAACATTTAATTAATCAGTTTAAACTGAACTGGATTTGAGTCCCAGATGCCAACATGCTCAGCCCAGTGTTTTAGTGTGATCATTCACTAAGGCTTTATTCTTAACACTGTCCACACTACAGCTGTGTTTAACTAAATAATGCTGATGCTTTGTGAACATGAAGCCACAATCTTCTAAGTAACATTAATAATCAATGGCATTCAATAATCTGAGAGACTTTGAAACAGCTGGAGGAATGACGGTTCTTAGAGAACTTCACTTAATGTTTTGCTACTGATGGATTAATTTTTTAAAAAAAATCTTGAAAAGGTCAGCATTGTAATGTAAAGCTAAGAAGTCACAGATCATATGCCTGATTCAGAGCGCACCATCAACGATCACGGCAAAGTGAGTTGCTTATAATTATACTATGAATCTCTTGTTGATTTGATTTCTGTACCTCTTTTCTTCTCTCAAGAGCTATTGCATAGCATATGGGAGATAAGGGGGGGGGGAGATGGTAATTAATTAGTGCCTTAATTACTAAAATGGGAAATTTCCAAGTTACACCTGTTTGTGAATCACTCCCTCCAAGCTAATACCAGGTAGATACATGTACACATACAGAGCGTTAGCAGCTTTGGCATCCAGAGCCAGCATTATTTTGGCTGAAATTTATTTAGAGATTTCCTCCAATCTTATTTTATCACAGGTGGTGGGATATGACTTCCTCGATATTATGCCTTTCAATCCTTTTGCCCTTCTAGTACTTCTGTAGTGAGAGGTTCTCAGGTTTAAAGCTATCTGAACATTATACCTTTTCAGTTTTTCGGCCCTAATGTGTGAGGCATTCTGCCCATGCTCAGGAGCACACAAGGAGTTGCAGTAAAGTGGCTTACAGCAAATGCCTAAAAATTGACACCAAGCTGAGTAAAACTGGATGCGAATTTTTCTGAGCCTGCACAACCTCTCATAGCCCTGCGCCTACTCCTGAATCAAACTTCTCATTGCAAACAACCTCCAAGGAGCAGAAATCTCACTCTGGTTTCCTGTCCAATGTTTTCACTTTTCACTGTGAACTTTAAAAATGAAAAAAAGCCAAGAGACGAGGGGAAAAAAGGTTATTGGACCAAGCAGATAAGACTTAATTTAGTCAGGAAGGAGTTAACAGACTCAGCATCTACCCTCCTGTAGATTCCTGTCCTCAATCCCTCCCCAGGCAGTCTGAACAAAGAGGGCTTGCCTGGTTTCCACTTAGGACTCTACATGGAGTTGTACTCCGGGCTCCTATAAAATATCTAGCTTAGCTCTAATACATCTGTAACAACAAATAGTCCTAAAATATTCTCTCTCTTTTTTTGTAGTTCAGATGTGCAAACCAGAATGAGGAAGCAATAAACTGCGGCAAGAGGTAAATCTGCACACGAAGCCACTGTGAGCAATCAGACTTTGAACCAATTTGCATGACACATCGCCTGGGAACCACAGCTGATTATCTCCATTTATATAATTGTTGAGCCATAAGTAGCTGATTTGCCACCCAATAGATATTATTAGATTGTAGTCTGCTTGCTTGTTGCAGCCAAAGGAGCAAAACTGGGGCACTTTCCCTGAGCTGGGAGGAATTGAATTTCTTGGGGGCAGCTAAGGCTGTAGATGGCTTTAAGTCTGTACCATTTAATCCCTTCTCGCATGTGACAGCCTGCTCCAAGTGTTGTGGCAAGATCTGAAGTATGGCCTGGAAGGCTCATCCCTGCCTTGACACTGAAACTGAACAGCTTGGCATCTGTGAGTCAACAAGAATATGTGTCAGAAATCACAGAACCAGCTTTAGAGTTTAGAACTGCATGTTGTAATTATGGTAAATTCTGAAATAGGCAGGTCTGGTGGGATAAAGGTTTTCAAAAACCGGCCACTTTAAATGAGGTCTTGTCTGTACTAGGATTAACAGTTCCAAAGAGGAGGGGTTTTTTTGGGGGGGGGGAGGTGTCTATTAGTTTAGGTACAGGAGCCCAACATATTCACAAAACTGTATTCCAAATTATAGTTTCACTAAGAGTTGGTTTTTATACAGTGCTATTCTCTACCGTTAGGAATGTCAAAGCGGCTTACAATTGCTCTCCACCCCCACATAACAGACATGTTGTGAGGTAGGTGGGGCAGAGAGAGTTCTAGGAGAACTGTGACTAGCCCATGTTTACCCAGCAGGCTTCATATGCAGGAGTGAGGAATCGAACCCAGTCTTCCAGATTACAGTCTGCCACTCTCAGTCACTACACCAGGCTGTCTCTCTACACCAAAAACACATGTATGCACCTACAAAGCTGCTGTACTGCCTAGGATTTTTGCTGTGTCCATCCAAGTACTGTCTGCTGCTAGCTGGACAGCTGATCTGGCTCGCTGTCGGCAGCTTCAAATGTTCAAATGTTGAAAACAAAATATTTCCTCTCATCATAATGCCCGATTCAAACACTCTTTCAGTTGTGAAGGGGGGCAAAACCTTAAGAAATTTAAAGTATTCAGAAAGGTTTGCTGGAAGGTTTGAGAATAGTTGGGTATACATGATATGTACCCTGAGATAAGTATCTGTGACCCAAATGCCTTCTCTCCCATGGAGCAGAGACGAGACAGACTTTCCTACATTGGGTTGCTTACATTTGGAGATACACAGACTGTTTTCTCTCCTAGCCACAAATCTCATTGATATCATAGTTGTAGCCCTTGACTCCGGAGTTTGAGAGTCTCTCACCTGTTGTGGAGAGGGAAAAGGAATTCCAAATTGTTTTTCCTTCCCTCATGATTTCTTACGCATCTTCAGTTTGTATGTTTAGAATCTGACCTTGAGGAGGTCCTTCATTCTTATATCTTAAGGAGATGCTTTCAATAGTTTCTCAAGAGAAGCTTGTGAGAGCTGACAACAAAAACATGAAATATTTGCACCTGGCTTCCTTTCAGCATTATAACTTCCCAACACAGTGGGGTATGTAAGGTGTATGGAAGGGCCAATTAAGAGGAACAGATTGGGATGTCTCATCTGGGTGGGGTCTCAGTGGGAGTTCTCTGATGCCCTGGAGGATTTGCCAGGAAATCCTAATCTCCATCTGGTTGACTTTAAACCCCTTTGACAACCAGACCAATTTAACCCATGTAAAAACCCTTGTTCAATGTATATCAGTTGCTATCAATTGTACAGCAACTAATCTCCTCGGAGTATGTCTAATCAACTGTTTCCTTCTTTTTGTTTCCTTTTATTTTGTTCTTTTTGTTTTTTAATGGGTGTAAACCACATTGTCTCTTAATTTGTGAAAAGGAGGATAGAAACAAAGTACATAAAACACATCCCAAGTAGTTTATAAAGCTCAAAATCATCCCTATGCTTTCCAGATTAGCATATCAATATTCAGCTTCTGGGGAACTTTTAAGCATGAAAATTAGCAAATTGAAAAATAACACAGGAGACCAGTCACATCTTGCATTGCAAGACTAAAAATATTTTGTATTGTCGAAGGCTTTCATGGCCGGATACAACTGGTTGTGGTGGGTTTTTTGGGCTGTGTGGCCGTGGTCTGGTAGATCTTGTTCCTAATGTTTTGCCTGCATCTGTGGCTGGCATCTTCAGAGGTGTATCACAGAGGGAAGTCTGTTACACACTATGTACAGTGAGAAGGGAATGTTTTAGTCAGGTATATATTGTCCATGTCCTAGTAAGTGTTTGGGTGGAACTTGCTATGCAAAGGTGTGGTTGATAGTATTGCATTGCGGGTGGGGTAGTTAGCCTGGTGTAGTTTCTGAGAGTGGCAGACTGTAATCTGGAGAGTTGGGTTTGATCCCTCACTCCTCCATATGAAGCCTGCTGGGTAATCTTGGGCTAGTCACAGTTCTCCTAGAACTCTCTCTGCCCCACCTATCTCACAAGATGTCTGTTGTGTGGGGTGGAGGGCAATTGTAAGCTGCTTTGACATTCCTAATGGTAGAGAATAGCACTGTATAAAAACCAACTCTTAGTAAAACTAAAATACAATACAATGCAGTCAACCACACCTTTGCATAGCAAGTTCCACTCAAACACTTACTGATCGGTTCCCCACCCTGCGACATGGACTATATATACCTTGGGGCCTGAAGGGTTTGGCCAGCAAGGTGAGTGTGCTCAGAAGCAATCATGTAAATGGCCCCAGTGATCATTCCAAAGAGAGACCAGGGCCTTGACAAGAGTGCTGGCCATGTCACCAGGAAAATCCCTCAGAGCTCTCAGGAATCCTTCGGATTCCATCTTCCTCCAAGGATGGACCATCTTAATTGGTCTACCACCCCTGTAGTGTGGGAGTGACATTTGAAGCCCAAACTTCAACAGGGACAGATCTTAAGTCCCAAACTAGTGGATCACCTCCAACACACCTCATCACGAAGACCAGGCCGAGACCACGTCCAGCTGAATGCGTTGAGCCAGAAACAAACTGAAACAGCCCCATAGTTGACATTGTGGCCATAACTACCAAGCTGAACCATCAGATGCATTCTCAACATGGAGGCTGAAGTCCCCCAGAATGACCATACTGGGAGCCTTCAACACTATCTCTCAGACTGCCTTCACCAGCTCACGCAGGGAGGCAGCTGGACAGCAGGGTGAGCAGTACACCAGCAGCAGTCCCAAAATGTCTCTCTAGCTAAAGATCACAAACAAACTCTGAACACTGCCATAGGCCAGGAGGGTTGTCTGATGAGGGTGATGAAATCTCTATGGACTACAACAGTGAACCTTTTCGAGACTGAGTGCCCAAATTGCAACCAAAACCCACTAATTTATCACAAAGTGCCAATACGGCAATTTAACCTGAATACTTAGGTTTTAGTTTTAAAAAATGGTTGGCTCCGAAGCATGCGTTACTCGGGAGTAAGCTTGGTGGTAGTCAGTGGCTTTGCTTTGAAGCAACCATGCAACTCTTCCAACGGGTGAATCATGACCCTAGGAGGGTTTACTCAGAAGCAAGCCCCATTGCCAGCAACTGAGCTTACTCCCAGGTAAAGGATTGTGCTTTAGTATTCACATGAAAATCAGTGGGGTTTAACAGTGCTTAACAGGGTTACCTACACTGCTTTCCCAAAACTAGATCTCAGGTTTAATGCTAATAATCGAGTCCAGCAGCCCAGGCCAGCCTAGATAAGTGGGGGGGGGGGCACTCTGTTTACGCGTGCCCACAGAGAGGCCTCTGAGTGCCACCGCTGGCACCCGTGCCATAGGTTCGCCACCACTGGACTGCAACCACTTCCTCACCCTGCCCCACCAGCCTAGGCTGGTGCTGCACACAGTAACCCATGGGGCAAAGGAGGGGTGGAGCAAGGGAGAACTGTGCCTGGGACCTGCATGTGCCCTGTGCCCCTGCCACGTCTTTGCCTCCACCCTGCCCCGGAATGCCCCTGAAACCCCCTGCCCCCTTGGTGCTACACTGCTGGGGCAAAGCTGAGTAAGTGCTAGGCCCCCTAGGTCTGTGTGATGCACTCCAGATCAATCCCCTCATCCAGAATCAGGTCCTGGGTGAGGACAGATTTATTGTGGACCGACCTGGCATTCACAAGCAACAGCATTGGGCCAGTGGGCTGGACAATATGTACCCCTGATCTCCCAAAATTGGGGGCAGAGTAGAAGGGGTGATAGCATACAAACATCTAGGACCCCATCTCTGCAACCTATCTCTCTGTGTTCCAACACTATAGTGCCTCCTGCCTATCAGCACTGGAATATAGTCCCCAGGCCCTCATTTTCCTCCCTGCCAAGGCACATGCCCCCTATCAACCAACCCCAGACTTCGAAAACTCTGTTCCTCAGATTAGACACCACCTCAGACCACGTTAGCTGGCAGATGGGCCAGGCCCTCCATCTCCCACTCTAAGAAAAGATGCTGCTCTCCTGTTAATAATTAATATTGCACTTTAGTGGTGGTGAACTGCTTCAGTTTTCCAAACAGCCTGGCAACTTTATTTTCTTATTTAGCTTATTTTCAGTCTGCCATTTTCACCAAGAATCAAGATCTATTACAGAGTACAGCGTGCACACTATGATGGTCTGAGATTTGCCAGGCAGTATAGTACATCCAATGAACAATAGTGGGAATACAAAATTAAATGATTATGTGAACAGCAAACTTCCCAGGTCATCACAGTGTGTACACATACGGTGGGAGCAGTGCAGAACGTGGGCTTACAAAGCTACAAGGCAGTGCACTTGCTACTCCCATATGAAGGTACCCTTCTGGACCAATCCATCTTGTGTGTGTAAAGCGCCGCCAGGTTGCAGTCAACTTTTAAGGGCCCCAGCAAGGGACTTTCAAGGCAAGTGAGAAGCAGAGGTGGTTTTCCATTGCCTTCCTTTGAAAAAAGTCTTCCTTGGAGGTCTCCCTTCCAAGTACTGATCCTGCTGAGCTTCCGAAATCTGATGAGACCTAACTATACGGTGTCTTCCCTCCTAGTTCTATCCTACGGTTCTAATTCCATAACTAGAATACCTTCCTGAAAATTCCTGTTTTGTACATTTTGCAGAATGATGAGCAGAAATAGTGTTAATGGAATAAAGCTAAGGATGGATTTATGCGGTGAGCTCTTTTATATCGTCTGATGAGTTTTTGTATATATTCCATATTGACTTTTCTTTTTTTTTAGGAGGAAAGAGAAACAATGTGCTATGACTTCCATTGTTCATATGCTTGCAGGAAATCATTGCCAGTGACCCTGAAGAATGCTCGGTCCCATTTATTATTGCAATAGTGCCTGTTATTGTACCTTTTCAGTTTTACAGTTTTGCAATGAATTTACAATACTTGGAATAGTAAGTACTTGGAAATTTCACCTTATGGTGGAAAAATATATATATCTTTTAATCAGCTCAGACTAGATTTCTAAGGGACTTTCCAAATGTTTTTTTAAAAATTCCAGGCAGTATAATTAAACAATGCCATTATTCTTATGCTAAAATGGCTTTAGTGCAGGTGTTTGCATGGAAATATACTTCAATGCAGATGTTGGCATAGAAACAAACTTCCATTTCTGGCTCAGTAGATTAGGGTTCATTCTGGGACTTTAAAGGGCTTTTCTAGTAACTGTTCTGGGTGTGCCCCCAGAATGTGTTCTCCTTTGATAAAGAAACCTTTTCTCCTTGATAAAGAATGTAGCTGTTGTCACAGAGCTTTGGCATAGAATTGAACCACCATATAATTAAACTCTGCTTTCTTTCTCCTAAAGAGTAAAGAGTGACAGATAATAATCTAGTGAAATCCATGTCTTCTCACTTCTCTTGTGATCCTAAACTCACAATGTCTTGCTCTCAAGTGTGTCACCAGAAGGAGGTCAGGGGAGTTCTAGGTGAACTGTATGGCCTGTTGGGAGAAACCTCAGGGCATTTTTCCTCCCACATCCTTCCCCCATACAGTTGAATTGCCAGTATCAGCCAGGGAGGAACAATGGTTGAATAGGGCTGCCAGGACAACAGTCAAGACATAGTTGCCTCAGGAAGGCCTGGATGTCTTAAAGAGAGTACAAAAGCCAATGTTGCATTGTGATGATAACAAGGTGAAGGTAGGGTGATTAGTGCCATCCTGAGCACTGGAGGACGGGTAATAGAGCAAAAGGGACGATTGGACCCCCTTCCTTCAACATTTGGAGCTGGGTAAATCATGCAGAGCTGGGCCACCCCATCAGAGTGCAAAAAGGAGGCAAACAGTACCTTTTTGTTGTTAAAAAAGGTCCTGGTATTCATACTGAAGGAATTGAGAGATCAAAACATTCAAAGTTTCCTTTTCATGGAAAATTCCAGATTGGAGCAGGAGAACAGATGACCGACCACCACTTCCTCCTTCTTCAATGGGCTGTTCCCTGGACAGCTTTTCTGCTGGGCTCCATGCCCACCAGATTTACAGGGCCACGGAGTCATGCAGCTCGCTTTGCTGCCTATTTTTCCTTGCCTGGTCTTTTTGTTTGCCACACCTTCTCCTTTCACACTCCCATGAAGCAGGGAGAAAAAGCATGCAGCCACCACCAGGTTCTTCTCTCACTGACTTCCTCCATCTGGGCTTTTCCACTGTGAGCGACTCCATTGCTGTGTCTGTGCTTCCTACACAACCACCTGGTGGGACAGTTTCAGCTCTTTGAATGTCTGGGCCTGTGGTGACAGGCTATTGCCAGATCTGCCATTGCTGAGCACAACTCCATTCTATAAAGGAGAAAGGAAGACAGCAGGAAGCTCGCCACCCATCCAGCATGTTGGGTCGTGTTGGCCAGGCTCTTTCTTTTTACCCAGCAGCTCAGGATATGCCTGAGTTCATACATGTCTGGGTCTGTGTCCTCCACCAGTACCAATGTGACTTGTGGTGTGCCTGGTCTGTGCATTTGTCTGTGTTAGCTTGGGGCATTCCTGAGTGTGTGCATGCCTTGGTGGCTCAGTGTGTGTCTGCCCTTTCTCTGGTTCAGCAGGGTGGGCTGGTACAAAAGGCTCAGGACAGCATTCTAGCTGCCCAATCTTTGTTGTGGATGCAGAGGCCTTCTTCTGACCCCTGTCACCCAACCACCACCTCAGTAATCTTGGGACTTGAGAAAACACTCCAACAAGTGGTTGGTATGCAATACTGTTACCGCCAGGAAAATATGAAAAATATTTTCCTAAGCCTATCGCCTAACTGCAATGGCTAAAGGCCAGAGCAAAGAGACCAGTGTTATCCAAAAGTCTCCATAAGGCCTGGAAAGGACGTGTATCTATGAATGTGCTAACTTTTCACATGGTTTTCTTCTCGCTTTTCTCCCTTTTAAGATTTAATGTAAGCCCCTCAGTGTTGGATTTATTGTTTGCCCAATGTTTAGGCTTATGTCTTAGTTAGGTTTTCCAGCTGATTTAAGGTTTATTAATGTTAGTTTAGGATATTCTTGTTTGTGCTCTTTTAATATAATGTAAGTGCTGTAGGATTGCATCTAATGTTTAAATCAGAAAAGTTATTTTAGATATTTGTACTGTTAATAAAAGCAACAGCTTGTAACAGCTGATATTAAGGCCCAAGGAAGTTAGTCCTGGAATTCAGTTTGGACCAACACCTCTTTAGCGAAAACAAAGACCCTTGGGAATTACAAATTGAATCCGATGATGGCACCCCAGAAATCCCAGCCGTTGAAGAACGCGCCAAGATCACCATTGGACCATTTGAACTTTCTTTTGTTGCGGGACTGAGGCGAGGGAGCCTCAGGACATAATTCAAGGAAGCAGCCCATCTGATAACCAGATACCTGGGTGCGTTAACAGCCTCACCCAGTTTTATGAATGGACACTCTTCAACCCCTTCTGCACTATTGTAAAGTCTCGTGGGAAGACGTCTGACAGTGAGATCTCATGGTTCCATTCACAAAGTTGTAATTGTACTTCGCTTTTATTTGTTGATGTTTCTTTATTGTTGCAAGGCAAGAGTCTGCTCCCTTACCGGCCCCCTTGCCCTCTTTTGATCTGTGTGTATAAAAGGTCCTACGCTTGGCTACGAAAGCGCGATTCCCCTGCCTGAGCTGTAGCCACGACTTTCGAATAAAATACTCTGCTTTTGAAGAACACCGGCTTCCTGCGCCTCACTACGTTGCCTGAACTGAAATCACTTAATGTTACCTGAGCAGCAGCGGTAACAATACCAGTGCTTTTTTTTTGGCTGTCAAGTTGCAGCCGACTAGGGTTTTCAAGGCAAGAGACATTTAGAGGTGGAATGTCATTGCCTCTGCATCATGGCCTTAGCATTCCTTGGTCTTCCATCCAAATACTAGCAAGAGAGTGTATGACTGGCCCATGCTCACCAGTAAGCTTCCATGGCATGGGGAAATTTGAAGCTGGGTTTCCCAGTCCGAGACCGTAACCATTACATCATCCTGATTCTTCTTAAAAACATTTTAAACACGTTACTGCTGACTTATTGCAACGTCTGGTTCGGTTTTCAAAGGAAGAGATATTCAGAAGTGGTTTGCCGCTGCCTGCCTCCACATCATGACCCTGGTATTCCTTGGAGGTCTCCCATCCAAGTACTTGCCAGGGTCAAGGCTGAGAGTGTATGACTGACCCAAGATGATCCTGCGAGTTTCTATGACAGAGTGAGGATTCGAATCTGGGTTTCCCATATCCTAATCCAACACTTTAACCGTTACACTATGCTGCCTCTCAGAATGCATACCATCACAAAGATCATCTTGGAGGCAAGTCTCCCATCTGAACGGTGCTAAACTGTAGTGAGGCCACAATCCTGTCCTTGGAACTATGAGAGCCAGTGTGGTGTGTAGTGGTTAAGAACAGGTCACCTCTAATTTGGAGAACTGGGTTTGATTCCCCACTCCTCCACATGACTGGCTGAATTTCATCAGGTGAATCAGATTCTCTTCTACACTCCTACATTCCTGCTGGGTGACCTTGGGCAAGTTTGTAGTAGGATGTGAGTAAACATGAGGCAGAAGAGGGAGACAAAAGCCCTCAATTTCTGTTTCCATCTTCACATTGTACTTTCCTTTGTTCTAAGGAAGGGATTTCTTTGCTCTTCAAACATGATGGTCAGCACTTACACTCAAGAAAGACTTCATTGCTGTAGTGTGGGAGAATTCTCTGAATTCACATAGGAAATGTTAGGTTTAGCATGGAGGCATGAAGAAAAGGAGTGTAGGGGCCACAGATAGAAAGATGAAGCAAAGGAAGAAGGGGAAACCAAAGCTGCAGTGAGGGAAGGAGGCCTTCAGCTCCCTCTTCCATCTTTCCATCCTTTCATCTCCTACTCCAAGCCCTGAGGATTCCCTGTGTTTTCCAAGAATGCAGTGCTCTGATCCTGGCAAAGATATTTTAGCCAGAGGTTGGCCAACCTAAAACAGCTTTGTTGAGACAACATCTAACCAAGCCTGCTGTGGGAAGTTGATCATCTCTGCCTAAATGCACACATGACCTTTGACCAATAGTGAATATCTGAGAGCAGTTTCTTCATTTCCAGAACAGAATTTCTAGCACAGTAATACTCAAGGAAAGAAGGACCCTTATTTTGTCATAGTTTTCAGACACTCAATTGTTATGAATTTGACATTTTCAGGATCATCGATGAAAAGGGTTGCTTTCAGGACATCGGATGGGGGTGGAACAGGGGCCGAGCTGGGAATGACCACAGTGGCTTGTGAGCTGCACAATAGAGATTATTGCTTACAGAGCGTGATTGGAATGGCCAGTTTTTCATTAATGAGTTCAAATGCAAAACGGAATTGAATTTATTGCTCTGCTTCGTGCATTTGCCTCCAGCAGGAGTGTCTGTGCAATCACTGATAGTGATTTGTCTCAGTACAATGGAGACAGGTGATGGGTATGAATAATGCTCCAGTCAGCATTGCCTGTGCAAATGTTCCCACTGCTTTTCTTCTTGTGGCTCCTCGGCAGACGTGGGACTCTGCCATGTCAACAGCAATTCCACTCCTGCCTCCTTCCGTCTGCACTCAACCTTTCGCTATTTGCATGTGAATCCACTTGGGGCCCCCTTGCAAGCTTGTGTCTGACCTGCTAAAATGCAGGTCTCCAAGCCTCTCAATCTTATTATACATAACAGCTAAATAATTCTGCTTGCCTGAATATGAATGACTTGCGAGTGGAGGGAAAGGGCAGATGGAGGGGCCTTGAGTGAGGCTTCTGCTTCAGGCAATGCATTGGCCAAAACTTTAAAAGTGAATTTCAGGGTTTGGTTAAAAAGGAGAAGCAAAGGAACTATCCCTAACCATGTGAAAATCACCCAAAGACCTTGGAATCTCTCTCTGCTGGCCAAATTCCTTGAGAAATCATAAAAAGAGAAGCTCATGAGTCGATTTCTCTCTGTAAAATAAAACCCTATGTGCTCCTTCGTTCCTTTTATATGTTGGTTGGTTTATTCTGCAGTACCTGATTTTGGAATTCTCTATGGAAACCTATTATAGGTATTTTCTAGCATGGATTGTATTTCCATTCAATTAATTTATTGAGGTCATTTGTGTGCAGCTTCTCCATAAAACATACCCGAAGCAGCTTACAAGAAAATCAATTTAGAATGGTCAAAAATGTGAGCGTTTCAAGAAAGGGGTACTAGGATACCTGTTAAAGTGTTAAAAGTACATTGGGGGTTTAATGGAAATGAATACCTTGGGGTGAATATTTCTATTGTGTTCTGTTAAATAGCCATCAGGCTTCAGGAAAGAGGCTTATTCATTTGCCTTGCTTTCTATCATAGCACAAAGCCTTCTTCACATAAATGTACCAGTTTCCCATTGTCTGTTGCTGGAGGGTACATATATGCAGGAGATCCAGTGGTGCATAGATTACAGTGTATTGGACAGGATTGGACCTGACCCACATTCTTGCCTTGTGAGGAAACTCACTGAATTTCCTGATTATTACTGTATCTCAGCAGAATCTTCTTCCCATGGTTATCCCTTCTATGAACTTTTTAAAACTATTTTTTTCTTTTAATGTTTGTTACTATATAGAAACTAGCAGTAAAGCTCATTATGGGAGAAAATGCAATGGACTCTAGAAAACTCTGGGGTGGGGGTGGGGGCAGGCAAGCAAGCTTTTCCCACTGCAATGGGCTTTACTGCTGCTTTACCTGCCCTGTCCCTCCCTGCTGGCCCACTTGCTCACCATCCAGCCCCCTCACTTGCTGCCCACCACTCCCATTCACCCCCTCACAAAAAAATTAACATACCTTACCTCCATAAGAGGAAGCACTTCTCCCCTGTGCCATGCTGCTGCTAGGCAAACCTGAGGACTGACACGTCCTCCAGACCGCCTTCTAGCCTCCCCAACTGGTCTGACAGCCCAAAAATACAATGTCTGCAAAGTTATTTTTTTAGGGGGGGGATACCTTAATGGTGAAAGAGAATGCAAGGACTCTTTACTCAACACAATGTACAGAAGTCAGTTCTTCTGTACATAGAGGATTATTGCATATGCTTAAAACTCAGTAAGTGGTTAATTTTGACTGCATCACATCCGATTCATGTAGTTCTACCTTCTGTGCACAAGATGGTAACTATAATATCTAGCAGTATTTATTTATAAGATATTTTGACCACTCCCACAGACTCACCTCGCTCCACACCAGACTCCCCCCACCCCGGGTGCATCATCTGACTACAGTGACTACTAGTTGCTGGGAAGAAAAGAAAGGAACAAGGGAGGCAGAAGGGCTGGTGTGGGGTTGGTTTGAATCACAGAAGCTGGGCTGGGGACTGCAAAACTATTGAGGGGGGCCCAGCTGCTGCTGCTGCTAGTAGACCATGATGAGCAGTGAGTTGGGCGCTGCTAATTGCATAAACCAAGGGAGGGTGTGATCCCACCTTATGTACTCAGGCAGGGTGGACATGCAGCAGCTGGGTGGGCAGCCCAGTCCCTGTGGCTGCTGCTGTGCCAGGCTGCCCACTCTATGCTGGCACCCTCTCTCTTCCTGCACCCCGGGCAATTGCCCTCCTTGCTCCCTCAGATTCCCTCAGATCAGTCAGATTCTGATGATTACTTGCTACTCAAAATGATGCCATCCTTTGTGAAATGAAAAGATAAAATAAGGAAACACACGGGACCATTTCTTCTCATCTCGTGTTAGGATTTTCTCATTATAGAATTAATGAGGCCAATTAGCAATTTGTCTTTATGCTCTGTATTCCTTGAAGGAAAAGAAATAGTTCGTCTAAATGACAAAAGAGATGATTGTCCCTCTGTAGCTCTTGCCAACTGACAGATGCTTGGTGGCCTTTGCTAAATAATTTATTGGCCTCTGTTTGGTAACTTAAGGCTGCAGTCTACATGCAGTCCCTCTCTCCCCTTCCCTCCCTTTGCATGCCATCTCTCCCTCCCCTCCCTCCCTCCTCTTCCCTTGCTTGGCACCCCTCCCCCTCCCTCCTCTAGGGTGGGCAGGCCATGCCCTCTCATCCCTTACATGCCACCCCTCACTCACTCCCCTCCCCTCTGATTGGCATCTGATTGAGTACCCACAGTTAGTGCAGTGTGTCAAGGCTAGGCTAGACTGTAGGCTACGAGGAAAAAGATCATAAATGTCAACTACAGTACAGTGAACTACATAAGATGCTGTTCCCTGATCAGTTCTTTTGACATCAACCAACTTTTTAAGGAGGTCTCCAAGATCATGAAGTTTACTTTTGACACCCAAGTGGGTACAGTGCTAACATTATTGTCCCTCACAGTATGCTGTAGTGCTGGGTCCAAGACCAGAGTGGAAAATGGGTGATCTGTGTGGATTATGTGTGCGCGCACTTATTTGTATGTAGGTCTGCATTGTAAACAGTGAGGAAATGCTGATTTCATCAGTAGAATTGATAATGTTAGCCAGGAGCTCAATTGTCTGTTTTCTCAGACACTTGTCAGTTTTCTTAGCTGCTATAGATGTGGTGGTGTAGTGGTTAAGAGCAGTGGACCTCTCTACATGAAACTGGATGGGTGCCTTGGGCCAACCACAGTTCTCTTAGAACTCTCTGAGCCCATGCAGAGTCAAGCCAACCAGCTCTGAAAATCTCTTGCCTTGAAAATCCTATGTGTTTTCAAGGGGTGTCAAACTCATTTGTTACAGGGCCTGGATATGACATAAATGTGACTTGGTCAGGCTGGGTGGGATGTGTGCACGTGTGTGTGTGGCTGCTGGACATGGCCCACCTGGCCTAGTGGAGGGAGAGGAAAGGGAGTGAGGGGAGTGAGTGAGGGGTAGCATGCAAGGGAAGGGAGGGAGGGGTTGCTGCAGCTGGCTCGCAGACTTTAAGGGGCCAGCCCCAGTCCCTGGCTGCATGTTTGCCACCTCTGACCTATGAGTTCACCATAAGCCATTTGTGACTTGACAGCACACACACACACATGCACACACAAGTACTAAATTGTTTAGCTAGGTAATATATATTCACTGTGGTCATCTACAGACTTTTGAACCCTTTGTTTACAAGCTTTTCCGGTCTTTTAAAAAATCTTGGTAAATCATGCCTCTGATGAGACTTGACACCCATGAAAACCTCTACACTAAACTTGTTAGTCTGTGAAGTACCATTCTCTTGGTTTTTTTGCAGCAGCTATTGCTTGATAAATTGAGCAGTCCTGCTTTAATACTTAATGGCCCATATGTATTTCTGTGGCAGCCTTAACTTATCTTTTAACAAATCAGTGAGATCTGAATGAGTGCTTCAAAAATGTTCCTCCACTGAGGTGAAATGTTCTTCCCTTGGTTAGTCCAGCGCGGCTTCTTTTACCCCTCAGCACAAGAAGGAACAGACGTGCGGAAAGATGTCTAAAAAGGAAGAAAAGAATCTAAATACCTCTTCAATGGCAGTATTTTGGTGGTATTACATTTAAATGTGAAAACCAGTTTGAATCCGCAAAATTACAGCTGCTGTTTTTCTGAAGGCATTTGGTTCAGCGGGTGTACAAACTGCTAATCTTTTTTTTTCCCTGACAGGAAATTATAATTGCACTTTTGAAAGATGAGAATATATTTGGCATATTGCAAATAGAAGAGATAAAGGGATTAAATAAATGAGGAAAAGGGAACTGAAAGAAAATGCTAATGAGTTATGTCCAATATTGAAAATGTTTCCCTCTTTGGAATGGCATATGTGGCTGTATGCATATTCTCAAGCTATTTACTCTGAAGAAGCCATTTTGAAATCAATAGGATTGTTCCATGAGAACATCTTTGAGGAGTGCATGTATATGCCTATATCTAGATACATTATATAGGAGTTTTTAAAAGAGAGACAATCAAACAGTATAGTAAATTGCCATAGACCATGTGTTGTGTGTTCAAAATTGACAAATTTATGTGAAACTGAAATGAGATGAAGATCAGATGCTAGCCTATGTGGATCAGTAATCTATATAAACACTAAAGAACATGATAAAAGCAGTGGCAACCTCTTTGCCTAGGAACCAGCCCTATTGATTTGAACAGTACTTTTTCCAAGTAGCTTGAGTTGAGAATCTTTGGTTCATAGAAGCTCTGTAGTATTTATAGGAGTATGTGAAGTAAGGGGAGGACTGAATGCATAAAAATAGTGAAACACTCTCCATTACTGAAGAGAATGAAATAGACCCCATCCCTGCAAAACTGTACATGAAAAATTGAGTTTTAGCCCAGTATTATCAATTTATTGTCCACTGGTTTACTAAAGGTAGTCCCGTGGCAAGCACCGGGTCATTACTGAACCATCTTTAGTATCTTTTTGTATCTTATATCTCAGTGCTGTGTTTCTTCATAGGATTGGGGGTTTTTTTTGCCCTGAAACTGCAGTTTTCTGCCAAGAAATTATGTGAGGATTTAAGGAATTACTTAAAAAATTAGAAATGGATTTAACTGTATGAAGATCTCCTTTGTTGGGGGGAAGGGACTGCCACCTCCAAATGTCATTTGCAATATTCAGCTTCCTGTCCCTTTGCTGGGAGTGATTAGATATATTTTTTAAGTCTGACTGTTACCTATCCTAATTTTCTCTCTAGCCAGCTTGGAAGAAAAGAGATCAAAGCTCTTGGAGAAGATGGGTTAGTTTTCAGTGCTTCTAAAGAGACGATTTGGCATCGACTGTTTCCAGGATTGTGTACATGGACTAGTGATGTACCGGGCCTAAATGGCGCCTGGGGGCATGACTGGCTCCCCGCTCCCCACTTATGGGAGCCAGCAGGAAGGCTGAGGGAGAGCGGGGCTCAGGGGGCGGGGCTCGAGGTGGCTCAGAGGCTGGGGGAGGGCAGGGCTCAGGGGGGCGGGGCTCAAGGCGGCTCAGCTGGGAGCCGCGGTGGCAGGCCAACTCAGCCAGCAACAATTGATCCACAGGCTGTTATAAATTAGGCTGAAAAATTAGACTTCTTGAAACTAAGAAAATTTATCAGTGGCACTTTAAAGATTAAATTTATTCCAGCATGAGCTTTTGTGAGACTGAACTCACTTCATGAGATGAATGACACATTCATTCATTAGGCAGAAGCATATATAAAGTATTTATGTAGATAAATTACTCTAGTTAACAGCTGTAAAGATGGGATGTACAAGATAATATCACCTATCATAAGTGAGCAATTTCAGGTCCTTGTGAAGACCTGCTGAACAAGCAGTGTCACACTTCTTATTGTGTGCTAATTCTGCAATTTCTCATTTCATTCTTCTATTGAAGTTCCTGTATAGGATAACAGTGACTTAACTGAACTCTGGCTCACAACAGTTTATAATGAGATACATTTTATTAGTCTTTAAAATACCACTGGAATTAACAGAAACTTTAGAACACTTTTTCTTTACAGTTAATTTTAAAGTACTTGGTTTAGTTGATGTTTATCTGGCAGTTTTATCTGATTCTTCCTCTAGGAGCTGTATGTGTTAGGATATTTATGTTATCAGTACTTATGCCAAGTTCCCTCACTTTGTTAAACAAAGTAGTGGGACTTCATAATCAATGCTGAAATTCAAAGGACACTTTCCTGGAAGTAAGCCCTACTGAATCACATAGGACTTACTTCTGAATAGATTTAGTTAGGATTGCTCCCCAAATCAGCATTATACTGCTCGGAAAATATACAAAACACGAGGCATATTTTTAAAGTAAACTGCAGTTAGGTTTTAAATTATCTTTTAAAGTTATGTTTTAAATTAATATATATCTTACATTAATCATTGAAATAGGGAAGAGAGCTAAAAACAAGGAGAGACCACAATAGAACCATACTTTCCTGTCTAAGCAGCCTTGGATGCAAGCTTGGAGCTCTCAGATAGGGCCTGCCTAACAACAGTGTGAGAATATCCTCTGAATGAATTTGTACAAAACACTAATGAAGACAAACAATCTATTTAAATGTAGCTGGAAAGGCCCCATTCAGATAGCAGCTGGCACGATTGTCCTCCTTCAAAAGATAGACGCCAGTGACAAATAACTGGATTCATGAAAAACAGAGATAACAATGGAGTAAATTCTCATTAGCACTTCTTTTCATCTTTGGCAACTATTATAAACGCATTGTTTAGCATGAGCCACTCAGAGTGGCAAATGCCAAAAGCCAACATTATAATTGAATGCAGATGGGAAGACTCCAAGTCTCGTGCAAAACTTGTAGACTTAAGATTTTTCAATCACAACAAAAAAGAGAACAAAAATTAGGAGTGGCTCCTATGTGGGCTGTTTTAGTTGAAAAGTCTGGGCATTTGTACTGTGATATGAAGGATTTTGATCTGGCTGCCATTAATAGATCATGAGTGTAATCCTGCAATGTCTGAATCAAGCAGAGGATACACAAAAGGGATAAAAGATAGGGCATCAGATGCAGATCTTTTTCCTTTTTTCCCTCGGCAGTAACTGTCCAGTGGTGAAAACTTTTATACAGGAGCTGCTGCTACTAAGTAGTAGAGTGAGTTTGGTTACGCAAATAAATCCTAAGCATTAGTTCCTGTGTTCAGAAGAGACAGCTCTGTCCTTGTACAGTTCACGAGAAACTTTATCTCTCTTACTCCATGATGGCAATGACACTAAAGCAGGGGCAGCAATGGCGTAGTGGCTAAGAGCAGGTGCATTCTTATCTGGAGGAACCGGGTTTGATTCCCAGCTCTGCTGCTTGAGTTGTGGAGGCTTATCTAGGGAATTCAGATTAGCCTGTACACTCCCACACACGCCAGCTGGGTGACCATGGGCTAGTCACAGCTTTTTGGAGCTCTCTCAGCCCCACCCACCTCACAGGGTGTTTGTTGTGAGGGGGGAAGGGCAAGGAGATTGTCAGCCCCTTTGAGTCTCCTATAGGAGAGAAAGGGAGGATATAAATCCAAACTCCTCCTCCTCCTCCCCCCCCCCCATGGCTCCAAAACCAGAGAGGAAGTTTTCAGGACACCCACATCTTGTCATTCTCCACCTGGTTTCCTTCTGATGACTTCTCCCTTTCCTCTGTTTTGATCCAGTCCTTCCATTAGAATCAAGCAGGTTTGGCCCCATGTGAATGGGAAGGTATGGTTTTCTGAACCTCCAGGTCTGCATTCACTGGTGGCACTTGGTTGCCTCTTTGTATGCCTCTACATTTGCACTGGCAGTGAGTCCACAACAGGGGATTATCCCCAGTGAAAGCTGCTTAATATCTATTGTGAATGACAAGACTAGAGGTGTGTATTCAGGTAAGTCAAAGAGAAAAAGAGTTAAAAAAAGACAACACCATTTTAACAGTCTGAAAACTGGAAAAAAGCTGGAAAAAATTGGATTCTAGGGGACTTTTTTGGGTCTATTATACCATATGGGGAATCTTTGCCAGGTTCTGAAGGGGGCAGTTTTTAAGATAAGGGTCCAAATTTGTACGAGTACCAATCTTGCTGGGGGTAATGTGTAGACAGCTGGGGAAGGCAACAGCAAGCCACCCTGTAAACATAGGCTGCCTAGTAAATGTCATATGTGACATCACCCCACGGGTCAGTAATGACCCAGTACTTGTACTGGGGGCTGACTATCTTTACCTATTTATGGGATGGGCCAACATGATGTTACTGAGTATAGTCTTTTGCATACAGAGGCTGCAGTCCTAAGAATGATTTCCTAGAAATAAGCCCCACTGAATAATATGGAGCGTACTTCTGAGATGACCTACTTAGAAGTGCTCCTAAAAGGTCCTAAACTCAATCTCCTATTAAAAAACAACATCGAACCTTCAGACAGTAGGGTTCTAAAACTATCTATCAGAATAGGCAGTACTAAGCCATAGGTGGACCAATGCCCTATTGGCAGCTTCATTTGTTTATATGTATGGACTTCCCTTTTGTTACACAAAAGGCACACTCTAGAAGATCTGAAAAAATCCCCACATCATATGTGCTTTCAGACTTTACTTAGAAGTCCTACTGAATTCACTGGACCTTCTCTTAGGTAAGTCTACATCCAGGGGCGGAGCAAAGGGGAACTGCGCCCGGGGCATGCATGCAACCCGTGCCCCTGCCCGCCATGCCCCTGCCCGCCATGCCCCTGCCCACCACGCCCTTCCATGCCCCTGCACAGGCACGCGCCCAGGACGTCGCACCCCACCTCACCATTGACACTACACCCCTGTCTACATTGGATTGCCGTTAAGAGTGTGGGCAAAAGAACACAGGTATTGTCGGTATGCTGTGTTGAGATTACAAGGCCAGTGCTCATTAATTTTAATGGAAAAGCATGCACAGTTCAGTGATTGCCCAGCTTGAATTTTCCTCAGAAGCCCTATAGAGAAGCACCAGTTTGATTTGTATTGGATCCTACACATTTCTTTGCCTAATTAATTATGTATAACCATAACAGACTAAAACCAACTCAGCAAGAAAGACTTGTAAATATATGTCATTGCATTATTGCTGAATTGGAATAATTATTAACTTGGGTTTGGCTCGTTTTTAGAAAGGTGGTTTGAGGATTGAAAGTGATGAAGAGTCCAGCAGCCCAACAGAGTCCTTCATCAGCCACTTTTTTTTTTAAAAAAGCTGCACCACAGTAACAGTTGGGAGTCTAGGCGGATTGAATTTGTTCAGCTTTTCCAACAAGTAATTTTTCAAGCAGATGCACTCTGGATTCATTTTAATTAGCTCTCTAAAACATCAGGTAGGCAACACTTAACTGATGCTGCTTGCATAAACTTAGGCCAGAGTCATATGTGCATTTTATGTGTGTCTCAGTGTGTGTGTGTGTGTGTGTGTGTGAAGTGCCATCAGGTCACAGCTGGCTTGTGCCAACCCCAGCAAGGGGCTTTTGAGGAAAGGTGGTTTGCCATTTCCTTCCACTACGAAGTCTTCCTGGGTGGTCTCCCTTCCCAGTGCTCACCCTGGTTAACTTCCAAGTTCTGACAAGATTGGGCTATACTGCACCATAACGTACCACTATACCACATAACGTATCACAATTGCATTTTTGGTGGATGCCTTTAAAGTGAAGTCTTCTTAATTGCTTTTTGTATTTCACTTATAATATGTTTATTATTCAATTTTATTTTTTTAGTATTCCTTGTTATCTTTTACGGTATATTTTCTTTTCTTTTGGGCTAATAAAGGAAGTGAAATGAAATGAAGGTACTTTATCACTCAGGAATATTTTGCCACTATGTGTCACTGTGCATTATCTCTGTCATTCCATACCTACTGACACAGATGGAAGAACATACTCTTCTATCTGCTATACAATCCTGGGACTAGACCCACATGCAATTCTATCATTGTAGTTGGTGACAATCTAAAATAATCCAAAATAATCCAAAATAATCCAAATCCAAAATAATTTCTTTCCTTCACTGATTTCCTTCACTGGTGAAATTGACAAGGTTGAAGGACGAAAACATGGTCAGGTTCAGCATGCATTTTAGTACTGGCTAAGCCAGGACTATATCAAGTTAAAAAAACACAATTGACTAGAGCTTGGAAAAATTGCCAGGGCTTTTACCTAAATCTGTCAGTTGCCTGGCAACTCATGCTGCAACTTCCAGTTGCCACACAGAAGATTCAAGCAAAGGAGCCCAGCCTTTCCATGCCTTCAAACAGTGGCAGAAGAGAAACTTGTTGAAATGTAAAAAAGCCATTCCCCAATGATAGGCCGTCACACCCTCCTGGGACCATTCGCATGGATGGTCCCGGTAGGGGAGGGGAAGACGGCACAGTCTGCACGGAGGCTGCGCCGTCCCCCGAACGCCTTACCATCCTCTCCAGCCTTCTGGTGTGTCGCACAGGCCAGGAGACATGCCCCCCCACCCTGCATGACAGGAAAGAGGGGGGGGGGAAATGGCACCTTCCAGCCGCTGCCATTCATACAGCAGCTGTTAGAAGACACTGCAATGCAGCAGCACCTCCCTTGCGAACAGCTCCCTAGGGACGGCATTTTTGCTGTCCCTAGGACGCTATTTATGGCCCGTGCGGAAAGGGACATAGATTGTTATTTAGCAATGTACAGGCCAAAGGACCACAGAACAAGAGCTATGGTAAAGAATAAATGGCTCAGAGGTTGCAGCTGTATTGCAATGTTTCCACATTTTTTAAAAAAGGAAAAAAGAGAAATGACAAGAGAGGAATGATTTTGGAGAATGAGATGAACTAAGTAATTTATGGAAATACCGGCCAGAGTTCAGAAGTTAATGGGTGTGTTTGTCTCTTTCTACTTGCATATCTGAGAAATAGGGGTATGGCTTTGCAAAGTAATCATTAGAATGCATTTTGACTTTGCTAATTGATAACAACATAAACAGTTCTCCTAACATTTGAAGTATTTGACCATTAGAACTCTGACCATTCTGAAAGAGAGATACCATATCAAGAAATCATAGGCCCCTGTAGACACTTGACTGTGCTCTCTCTAGTACAGGGCAAGAAAGGCTAGACATGGCTCCAGGCATCTGTTTCCTCCTTGTCATCCTTCAATATATCCAACCTACTTTTATTCTCCGCCACTGAAGTGAATAGCTGGCCACCTTGCGGCTCTCTGCTGACACAGCCAACCTTTGTGTGTGAGGTATTATAAAATGATATGTGCCTTAATTGGTACTTAGCTGCTGCTACAATAGTGTGTTGTGGTTAATAAATGGTTTTGATTCATAAATCACAGCAGTTATGTGTGTGGTTTGTCTTAGTCCCACTACAATTCTGGAAAGAACCCGGGACACTGTGAATGACTCAGAGGAGTGGTCCATTGTGCCACAAGACAGAGGATTAGAAAGTGCTTCTAAGAGGATGCAGCTGTTCACTGATGACAGAAAAAATGCAGAAAGATGAAAATTTTATTGTAAATCATGTACCTTCCCACATGGCTATAAATATCATTTAAAACGTTTAATAAAAATACTGCATTTCTGTCTCTCACATGTGTATACCAACAGTCAGCTTAAAAGTGCTCAGGTCGGTACATGGATAGGAGACCATCATGGAAGATTCTTCAGAGGAAGGTATTGGCAAACCACCTCTGCTTTTCACTTTCTTCAAAAGCCTCTTGCTGGGTTGCTGTAAGTTGGCGTATGCATATTCTGTGGATATGCAGAAACTCTTAAAAATTATTCACTTATTGATATTGCCAGATATAGGAACAGTGACTGATTTCAGGTGCAAGATGGGAAAATATTGGGACCAGAACAAATTGGGTTCTGCAAGGGGAAATCAACTTTGGACCATGGACTTCTATTAATGTATTTAGCAGAAAGAAGTCTAAAAAAGGGTGCAACTAAGCTATTTACGGCCTTTTTAGATTTGAAGGCAGCCTTTGACACAGTATCCAGAGGATTACTCTGGGAAAAGTTAAAAAGTTTAAACATAGATACCAGACTCCTAATACTGATTAAACAGCTTTATTCTAACACAAGTTGTCAGGTGAAATACTCAAACGAGGGTAATCTAACTGAGAACATTCCTGTGAATCGAGGTGTGAAACAAAGATGTATCTTGGCTCCAAACCTATTTAACATATTTATCAATTATCTGGCAGCAACTCTAGCAGAAACAGATGGCCATAGCCCCAAACTGAATAATGTCCGTATACCTGTATTACTCTACGCGGATGATGCAGTCATTTTGTCACAGACGAGAATTGGTCTTATGCGACTGTTATACAAGTGTGTTGATTATTGTAAAATAAATAAGTCAGAAATCAATTTTGAAAAACCAAAAATAATGGTTTTTTCTAAGTCGTGGAAAAAACAAGTTTGGAAAATAGCTGGAGAAGAGGTTGAACAAGTTAAACAATATAAATATCTAGGGCCTTACTTTTACCCATAATATTTCTTGGAAAGGCCATTACAAAGTAGCATTAACAAAGGCAAACATTAGTGTAAATGCATTATCCAATTTTTTAATGGAAATGGAAATCAATATATACCAGCTGCCATTAATGCGTTCAACCTAAAAGTGGGAACACAGGTGCTTTATGGAGCACCAATTTGGGCACCTAAGGTCACAGATTCATTAAATTCTATACATTCTAAATTTTTACATAAAATTACTATGTATAGAATTGGGTCAAAATACACTGATTTCCCTGGCTTGGTTAAGAACATTTAAGTTCTTGCTTCACATTCATTATAATGCTGAAATGAGTGGTTTCATCAGTTTACTGCTACCTGAATTAAAAAAATTCCAGTTGGCATAAAAAAATAATTAGGAAAATAGACGAAATAGTTCTTTCATTAGACAGACTGCTTATGCCAACATATTTGGAATCATACAACCTCTTAAAAACCACAGTAATTACATGGGATTATGAAAAATTAATAACAGCAGCAAACAAAACATGCTCACCAATAAATTTATCCATTGCAGGTGAGAGAGGTTGTATGTCCCCATATATCCAAATATTAAACGATCCAAATCTGAGATGTGCACTAGCTATGGCCAGATTTAATGTAATTCCATTGGCTATGTTGCAAGGAAGGTATCAAAAGAAATCAGTGGATGAGAGAATTTGCTCATGTGGAGGAGATCAAATTGAAACTTTAGTGCAATCTCTTTTTTATTGTCCTAAAAAGGCCTCCATAAGAAGTAAACATTGGCATCAAGTGTTATCTAAGTCGATTTCGAGTGTGAGGGGCTATCGGATTACCAAAAAATTAACTTTCTTTTAAACAATTCAAATGAAGCTTTCTGTGAAATGGTAGCTAAATTTCTCTTTGATGTAACTAAGGCTTCGGAATGAAATATGGGTATGCAACCTTTGAACATCAGTGAGAGTCTGATTGATTTTATATACGATTATATATTTTAGGCTGTGATTTTGTAATATTTTTGTATGCCAATAAAGGCTTTGCACTGCATTGCATTGCAATAGACTGATTTCACGTATAAGAACATGAGAAGAACTGGATCAGACCAGTGGTCCACTAAGTCCAGCATCTTATTTCACACAGTAGCCAACTTGTTCCTCTAGAGGTTCAATGAGAGCATGTATAAGCCAAGGCTGATGTTATCTCCTGGCACTGGTGTTCAGAGGCCTCTGAATGTTGAAGTTCGCTTTGGTCACATGGAGGTTCCCTTTAGATCCTTTCTTCAATCAAAATGGGAGCTCTGTCCTCAGTTATGATTCCTTGGATTTGAGAGAAGACATTGAGAATAAAACCAATATAAGTTAGTGGTGGGGATCTTTTCAGAATTTCTTCATGTGAGAACATAGTAAACTTTGGCTACATGGGTATGTTGAATAGATTTCTTCAAGCAGCTTCTGTTTTATTATCCTTTGGTCATTCCAAAATGACAGAAACAGCAAAATGAAAAACATGGCATGTCATAAAATATGTAGCAGCTCACTGAAAGGGTTTCCAGAAGTTAATCTCTCCCCTCCAACGGCTTTTCATAAATGGGACTCTGGATATTAAGAATTTTTACAGATATTTGGAACTATCAAATTCAGATTTTGATTCTTTTGGAACTATCTGAATATGGCATTATCCAGTGAATTCCAAATATTTATGAATCCAAACGCACACCCCTAGTTTTAAATAACCAAATAATAAATGAGTGGTTTATGTAGTCTGGAGCTCAGTTGTAATTCTGGAAGATCTCCACCCCCCACCTAGAAATTGGCAACCCTAGCTTCTAGCATACTGAAAGGGAGTTTCCATGCCCAGAAACAACCAACCTCAGAAATGCAGGGGCTAAGAAGTGATACCAGAAGGCCTTGGCTGCTAGGCCTTGTTTATTGATGCTGCAAGGCAATTGACTGGCTGCTGTATGAAGCAGGATATTGGGCTAGATCAGGGGTCTGCAACCTGTGGCTCTCCAGATGTTCATGAACTACAATTCCCATCAGCCCCTGCCAGCATATAAACAACAATTGGCCATGCTGACAGGGGCTGATGGGATTTGTAGTCTATGAACATCTGGAGAGTCGCAGGTTGCAGACCCCTGGGCTAGATGGATCATTGATCCAACAGGTTTCTTAATAGTCGTTAGAAATGCCATTGTGTGCTGTTTATCAAATAGGTAATGCCAAATAGCTATCAAGTACTGTAGAATGCAAATCTGTATTACCTGTCAGCAATCAAATATAGAAAACCTACTGTAACAAATACTGCAAACATCTCCTCTCAAATATTTAGAAATATAAAATATTTTAGTCAAGCACTAAGAAATTCACCAACAGAAAATACATTATATTAGAAAATGCTAATATAATATGCTGACACTAAGGCCACTTCCGCACGGAGGCGGAAGCGGCTGGGTCGGCGCATTTCGCGCTGCGGAGCGCCGTCACCCGACCGACCTGGCGCGTCCCCGGCCCTCCGGCAATCGCTGAGGCCTGGAGACACGCCCCCCGGCCCTGCGCGACTGCTCCAGCGTCGCCTGGCAGGGGGGCGTGTCCCCAGGCCTCGGCGACGCACCGGAGGGCCGGGGACAAGGTAAGTGCAGGTAGGGAGTGGGGGGGGGAAGCGCCTGGGAGTGGGGGGGGGAAGCGCCTTCCAGCCGGCGTTTCCACAACAAGTGCGCTTCCAAGCGCACTGTGGAAACGCCAGCTTTGGGCCGGGCGGGCGGCGCGAGGGCGGCGCGGCTGCTAAGCAGCTGCGCCCCCTGTGCGAATGGCGGCCTGGAGATGGCGTTTTTGCCGTCCCTAGGCCGCCATTAAATGCCCGTGCGGAAACGGCCTAAGTTTCATAGCCTTTATAGTGTCGCTGGACTCCTATAACATCAGGATAGTAGACAAATTGATCAATATGAGGAAGCTGGTTTCACATCATGGCAACCAAGCTGTTTTGTTGTGCATACACAACTTGTCTGATATATTATATTTGTAGGAATGGGAGTGACTCAGTAAATTTTGAGGATTGATGGCTGCTGGGGAACTCCAAATAATTCAACATTGTGAAAATGCCTTATTTGCAGTTTCGTTTTTCATTTTGTTGTCTTTAAAAACGAGGTCAAAGTCTGGCATTTCCTCAGCATATAAACAACTAAACAGTACTGCGCACTCTTCATTGTTTCTGAGGGTTCCGGAGAGTGATAGCAAGAAGAATACTTGAAAGGAGGCAGAAGTAAGCAACTAAAATAACTTTCTCGGAACTCTGATTCAGGCAAATTAAGGATAAATAAGAGCAGCATGTTGTGTTATTTTCCAGCATTTCAGTGTGCTCACTTCCAGTTCAAACTCCTACTCAGGTTGAAACCATAGTGAAGGGCATCTGGAGTGTTTAGTTAATTTGGAATAAGAAGACTGCATGGTAAGAGTTCTGGGAAGCAGCTCGGCTGTTATCTAGGACAGTTTTGGTGTGGACTAGCATTGCTCACTGGAAATTTTGAAATCTTTACAGAGGTTCAGACATGTTATCTCTTGGGATTCTTTCTATTACCACATATTTGTATACCTTGGTGAAATTTCCAGAGGGGCATCAAGAAAATGCTTTTTTTGGTTTCAAATGATAGCACTGAGGAAAAGGCTTGTAATTCTGAATGGAGTTAATAACATCTAAGATGAGAAGCAGACATTCTGAATTTGATTGATTATCCTCAGGAATGGGGCTATTGAATGAAAATGGTCTGGTGGTTGTGCATTTCCCTGTTCCTGAGAGGTAAAGGTAAATGGAACAGATGTGGTTTTACAGCTGTGCTTGCCAGATGGTGACTGCTATTTTATTCCCTTACAGAGGCTGAGATAGCATCAAGGGGCTTCTCAAAGTGTGGCTCTCCTGCACTGGAAAATGGTGCCTAAGGTATTTTTAAAGAACATTAAACCGTTAACTTACTAGGAAGCATATGTAATGTAATAATGGAGACTTGTGAAGTTCAGGACATGATTTCTGTAGTGAATTTGCCTGATTCAGTGACTGCTGATTCAAGTTGAGGAATTAAAGTGCTCCCAGCAAAATCTGTATCAACATCACAACCTACAGTGCAATATTAGTGTGTGTGCAAAGGAACTGAATTAAGATTCATAAAAACTTTCTGTGCTAAACATTTGATATGCCAAATGATATTTTGTTAAATTACATGGTGGTTTTACGGTGTAATCCCATACATATAAGTGTGCATATAATTCAGGAAGAGAAACACTGCAAGAACAAGAGAGAATGAAGGTTTTAAAGAAAGAACCATGTTCATAGTTCCCTTTTAATTCAAAGAATGCTGATTTAGTAGGTGCTAGTTCATTTATATAGCAAATTGGATCCATTTACACCATGGGTCGACTTGAAAGTCTGCCCTCCTGTTAATTTGTGACCTCTCAACCCTGAAAATGGATGAATCATGGCTTTTCCTAACCTAAGCCAAAAAGCAGGTCTTTGTTCAGACTACCCCATAGTGCAATCTAGGTTTAAAAGTTTCAGTGCTGCCACTGGACCAGGAGTGCCTTTGTGCTACAAAATTCACACTACTCTAATTGGAAGGCCTTTGTAAACATTTGTCTTGTCCCTTTTCCCAGATGTATTGATATGCTGCTTTTATTGATTCTTATAGTTTTTATCCTTCCAAGTATCTTGAATAGTTCCCTCTACAATGCCAAGATATCCTACAAATGTTCTTCAGAAAGCTATGAGATAGGAAATGTAATATGACAAGTTTATTTGCTGCAAATGGAGCAGCAGAGGCGTAGGAGGTTAAGAGCTCTTGTATCTAATCTGGAGGAACCGGGTTTGATTCCCAGCTCTGCCGCCTGAGCTGTGGAGGCTTATCTGGGGAATTCAGATTAGCCTGTACACTCCCACACACGCCAGCTGGGTGACCTTGGGCGAGTCACAGCTTCTCAGAGCTCTCTCAGCCCCACCTACCTCACAGGGTGTTTGTTGTGAGGGGGGGGAAGGGCAAGGAGATTGTAAGCCCCTTTGAGTCTCCTGCAGGAGAGAAAGGGGAGATATAAATCCAAACTCCTCCTCCTCCTCCTCCTCCTCCTCCAAAGCAGTTCCCTTTCTGCCCAGTATATTCGTGAAGGTAGACTTTAGTTAGCCAGTTCTGTTTTGGATATGTTTATAACATCATTGCAAAACAAACCAATTAATATTAACAGTCATATGGATCTCTTCTAAAACAACAGGATAAAATTCATGCCAAATCACCCGTTTTAAAACAGCAACCCATTCAGCCTGCATATCAATTCAAGCCAAAACAAAATACTTTCCTTTGATCTACCCAGAGGCAGAGATGCTGGAGGGAGGCTCTGAATTTTATTAGCAGAGTGGTTGGATTGAACTTCTTTTCTTGGAAGAAGCTCAGGACCTAATTACATGATAAATTCTTTACCAATCAGCCCCAATTCCTGTTGATCTGATTTGCACTGGGAGTCAAAACTTAATTCTCAGGTACATGGGGGCCAATTTGGATCAGGATAATAGCCCACCGGGAAAGTGGAGCTTATGTCTTTCCCCCTGTTCACATCCTACCTTGAAACAACCTGCTGTTATCCCCGATGAGGAACTTGTGTGAACTGATGGACTACACACAGACTGATGTAAACATGTATGTTTTCCCAGTGGGAAACATTATTTTAACATTATTTTAAGTTGGAAAAATAACCTGATGAGAGAAAGCTTCAGCCCCCTTTCCTGATGTGCCATTCATTCATTCATTCATTCATTCATTCATTCATTCATTCATTCATTCATTCATTCATTCATTCATTCATTCATTCATTCCAATTATATTCCACTTTTCTCTCCAATGGGGACATATAGTGGCTTACATTGTTCTGCTCCCCTCTATTTTATCCTTATAACAACTCTGTGAGATTCATTAGGCTGAGATTGTGAGTGGTCAAACGTCATCCAGCAAGCTGCCATGGCAAAGTGAGGATTTGAATTTTGTTCTCCCATATCCTGCTCTGACACTGTAATTGCTTCCCCACACTACACCCCTGGTCCCAATCTGAATCAGTCTTTTGTGAATCCGGGAGTTGAGGGTCTGGGGAACAGGGATATGAGAGGCCATTGATGATGATATGACACCCCTTTCAAATTTTCTGCAGAAATGACATCACACCATTGGCCTAATGACAATGCTTTTTGTTTATTTTTCTCCTGTTGCTGAAGTAGGAGCCAGGGGTGGAGAATCCTCCACTCTTGGTGGGAAGATGGCTGCCCTGTCAGAACTCCTATCTGATCAACAGGATATAGGACCAATTCATAAACAATGTATCAGACTCAGGCAATAAGAAGGTGTTCAGATAAGCTGAGAGCAGAAGAAAATGACATATAAAACCTACCACAATCAGACTGAAGAGGCCAGCTCCAAACTGTCAAAAATATGGGCAAAGTTGTTGAAAAACATCAACAAAATCCCAGGAAAATAAGGACATTATCCCCAGCTGCATGAAGATAAACGAGTGTCAGGCTGTGGACAGGGCATTCAGTTATCTTTGTGTTGTGTGCAAAAGACCCATATAGGTCCAAAGAAGTGCGAGTTCAAATAAAAAAAGTTGCCCAACAAAGGACTGCACAAAAATAAAGAACATGGCAAACAACCCAGCTATGGTGCAGTACCAGTTGGATGCATGTTGGCTTTCAGCCACTCAAACACACACTATTTTTGACCAGCACAGATTCTGCCTTGGTAGTCTTAAAGAGTCACAGCTGGATAAAAGTATTGTAATTGTAGATGTAGTAAAACCATCAAGTTGTGGTTCAAATCGTGCCATCTGACAGGCATTTGTAAGCATGCCCAAATTATGTTCAGACGACTAAGAACTTTAACAAAAATCTTGCTATCATTCTAGCGTTCAATATTGTTCAGATTGATAATGAAAATGCTCTTCATGGGGTTGCAGACCAGTAGATGTATAACTGTGAATATACTTGCTATTTACCTTACTTTTCTATACAGTGTGTTCTTTGGTTTAGATTGCCTTTATTCTGTTTTTAAAGGCTCAAAGGGAGGTCACAGAATAATATAAAAAAACACATCACAACAGATTGTATGATTGTATGAACATGCAGCAAGGAGAAGAGCATTAAGGATGGAAAGATATGACAGGGATGAGATATATTTTGGGGATCCTAGTTAACAGAACATTTTGCATTGCAGGGTTTAAAGAAGATGCTGAGTACTCTCGGGGCTCTGCTTTTGTTCTCTTCTGCTGTCACATCCACCACCTCCCATTTTGTTATTCATTACACAAGTTCTGGTGGAATATGCCAAAATGCTTGCGGGTATCATGGCTATGACTACACCTGGTGTAACCAAAGTGGGGGTAATGGAAAAAAATGGGACTACTGTTCACTGGAAAAAGGATTAGGAGCTTCAGGCCAACCCTGTTCCTCATCCTGTGCACACTGGGGGGCTTCCTACCGCAGCTGCTACTTTGACAATGGTAAGTGGCACTACTGTGGATTGATAGTCCAGCGGGAGCACCTTGAATATTCCCAGGAAAACAACTTGTGTTTAGATAACTGCAGACTAGATGCAACTGTAGGTTATTTCCAGTGTAGCACACCCTATGGTCTTCAGCGCTGTTCTCCGTTCCATGATATAACTCCCACAGGTTTGCCTTGCCACTCTAATTACCGGTGTGCCAAATATGGGTACAGTGTATACCGATGCCATACAGATGATAGTGAAGACAAATGGGATCACTGTGGGCAAAAGCACATGAATGCGTGTGGTGTGTGGATCCACCTTGAGAACAGAACTTCCCTGGTGGAGATGTGCACACTTCCTTATTCCCACAAGAAGAGCAAAATCATTTTCCACAGAGAGAGGCGAAAGGACCTGTTCCCCTTTGTCAAGGAGCATGTCAAAATGGCTGTACATTTAATTGATGCAATCTCTTCCACCACAAGCTTCCATGACTCTATGGATCTGGAACCTGTGCACTTCTACAAGCAAGAAAGCATCTTCTGTAAGGGACTCAATTATACCAACCTGGAATTGTGGGTAAACATTTCTAACTCCACCTCTGTGCCCATTGCTCATGTCATCTTCCCAGACATCCTGAAAACTGTTGAAGTCTTGCGTTTAGCATTTTACACAAGCCTTCACAGCACTTTCTATCAACCGGCTTATACTATTGTTGTTTCTGTTGGTGAACCAATGTTATGTCCCCCTGACCTGTGATTTTCCAAGTTCTTTATGCTCATCAGTTTTGCAGAGTTGTTTTTATACAATGCCATCCCTGCAGTGTTAACTTAGGGACATTCTTACTTCCTTTTTCTTATTGCAGTATTACAGTTGTATAAATCTTGCTGTTCGTTCGCATAGGCCAAATCTGAGATGACTTCTGATAGCAGAGAAATTAGTAACTATTGCCAGTAACCTTATTTGTACTCAGAAAAGAGCATACCATATACATAATAAACTGTTGGGGTTTTTTTGGGGGGGAGGGGTAAGTGGGTCGGGGCTACACTTTGTAATCTGAGAGAATAAAAATATGGCATTTATGAAATTAATAAAACCTACCATTATTGCTTATGGGAAATTATTATTAAAGACCTGTGTCTAATGATATATGTATGACTCAACTGGATCACCTGTTTTAATGACAAGAATTGACATTTCATACTTTTGATGCTTTTCTAAAACTGGTTGATTCCTCATATCATTTCTGGATGTGGCTTTTACAGGTCCAATCAAAAGTGTGTATCTACCTGGAGAATAAGCTACAAGTACCTGGTTTCCTCAGGGAGGTGGGAATAACAGATAAACTATTTAAGGCCTGCAGTACAGATATGCCTACAATTTGTGTGTGAATACAAATGGGCCTAGTAGTTACTTATATAATGAACTGTAGGCTATGTAGACAAGCACATTTATTCCCTTTGCTTCTTGACTTTTTAGTTGGCTTTGATTTTTTTTCTGTCTGAGGCAATCATATTTGTTGTGCTGCAAGAGGAGGCAGGTGAAATCCCATTCCAGATGATTCATATCTTTGTTTTGCATTTCAAAATGTTTTCTTCCTTGCAGCAGAGACATGTCGATCAAGAAGGAAATCTCTCCAGGAGCCAGCTGTTTGCCAGACATCTTCAAGAAGCCTGCCAAATTTTATGCATTTTTAGCGTAGGTGATGCACTGCACAGATTCTGGTCTCTGTTTGGTCGGATGGGCACATCATGATACCGCGCTTTGTGAGTTATTAGACCCTTGCCTTCCACAAGATATCATGTAGTTGTATCTTTGGCTTAAGCTAAAGGTCATAGTTATTAGCCCACTTTTTAAAAACCACAGGTGCTGCAACAAAATCCCAAATTAGCAACTTCCTGGTTTTACTTGATGCTTCGATGAGCTGGTTTCATGACATCTGAATTGGATCTCTCCTTAACCCAAAGGAGTCAGCAAACAGCGTGACACAAATATTTCCAGGAAAAGATACCCAAGTATGAAGTAATACAAATGTGAGTGTACCAAAAAGGGGGTTAACTACAGAACTGAAATACAACAGATATTTAACTATGCTCGTACTATTTCCTTGTGCTCATGGGGGATTAAAGGCAAAAATGTTAAGTACTGAAAGCATTTTTGTCAGCAGTACAAGACTTGGGAAGGGCCAATGGGAGAGGTCTTCCATAAGCAGAGATTTCCCAAGGGACCAAGCTGCTACACTTTGCTGGCTCACATAGTGTTAATTATTTGTTTATCTGGGTGCTTTTAACCCAGTTTTCTCAATTCAGTGTTGACTTGGAGTGGCTTACAATATCAAAATACCAACACCAAAAACTATCATTTTCACACAAAAAAATTAAATGTAAGTGATCAAACGATAAATCTATATGCCACCGACAAGTTCAAGTGGAGGGCAGAGAAGATGCTAACAACTTTGTTGAACTAAAGTGCAAGAGTTCAATCTAGACATCCCAAATGCAGACCCCTGGACCCTGGCAACTACAATGCTCTGGCTTATAGTAAGACAACTATATAGCTACTTGCTGACTATGTTTTCAGCTTTCCATGCTTGCCTCAGCTCTTGGCAAAAGGCAGCTGGAAAAAACCTGTAGTCTGTGTCTCTTTGCCAGAGATCACATGTGGCAGCCAACACATTGTCACATTTTACAGTGTCCAAAGGCTGCCTGGCTTACAGCCCAAGGTTGTTTCTTCTGGCTTGGACATTTCTGACGGTGGAACTAACGGTCAGCTGTATTAATTGCACTCTGCCATTACCACACGTGCTGCGTTTGAATCCACTGTAGGGCATTTTTACTATTCATAGCATTCAAGTCAATCCCTTTCAGCAAGAGTGACAATTAGAAATGCAAGGCTTTCAGACAGAGCCACAAACTACTGATGTCTGTTTTAAAAGAGGTGTAATGCTATGGTATGCCAATGTCTGCTGTAACCAAAAGGGCTCATTTACCACCAGTGGCAAGACAATTGGGTGATATGCACACCCAATTGCTATTTTTACTTTGATGCTGCCACTTTTTTTCTTTTTAAGGGATTGCACTAAGCAAGACACAGTTCCTAACTCTCCCTGCCCCCCATACTCAGTGAATACAAAGTTAGCTGGGTCTCTAGAGGGGGCTGTATCCCTAATGTGAGTTGAAGATGCTGCAGGCCGGAGGTAGTAGGAATACAACATCAAAAAGCTCTGAAGATAACAGTTGAGACAGCAGTTGAGGTCAGACCCATATTTGAATCCTCAGCCTGCCACTGAAGCTTACTGGGTAACCTTGGGTTAGTCACACACTTTCAGCCTAACTTTCCTCATAGGTTGTCATGAGGACAAAATGGAGGAGAAACAAATGATGAAAGCCATTTTGGATCCCCATTGGAGAGAAAGACGTGTATACATAGAGACCCTTTCCACACGGGCCATTTAACCTGGGGCAGGGCCGTGATTTACAGAATTTTGTGCAGGAACTTTGCATGGCTCCTGCCCCTAATTTGGGCCTGCCCTGGGCTAAATGGCTAAAACCAGGATATTTGAGGATTGCCTTATTTGTAATTCTTTTACAATATCCCAGGTTGCAGCCGCTCCTGTACGAAGGGCCCTGGGTGGGAGGCGCCACTTTTGGGCGCACTTTAAAAAACCTCACCTTCTCTTCTGAGCAGCACTGCAGGAGAGGATGACCAGCCCTCCAGCCCCTTGAGGCATTGCCATGGCCGTGGGGGCCTGTCCCCTCATCCCTGCAGAGCTGTCCAGGGGAGAGAAGATGGGTAAAAAAAAGAGAGGCCCTGGGGCTGCACCGGGATCATATAGCCCAGTTTGCATCTATGTCCCTGGCATGTGCGGAAAGGGCCAGACTGAATATACAGACACATGTGAATTCTTCCAGTATGGGTCAGAAAGTTGAAGAGGGGCATTTTAAAATTAACATACCTTCTGGCTGATCTGAGCTCCACATTACAAAAATGGAAACAAAATATCTGTATCATCAAGTATGCAATGCCCTTGAAGTCCTCTGGTGAACTATAGCCATTAAGGCAGAATGTGACACATGACATAGCCAAGGGTGGGTGAGAAAGAGAAGCCTTTCTGTAAGCAGAGAAATGGGATGCCAACTAAAAATCCTCCCCAGATGACAAACCACTTCTGCATACCATACTGCGTATGATCTGGCTGCACAAAACTAGCAAATTCTGAACACGGAATACTTATTATCATGCTAGGACCTATTCAGATGTAAGCCTGCCTCTCTCCCAGAAATACAATACTTCTGATGCTTACAAAGAAATATTGGCCCATGTCTTTTGGGCCTGAAGATAACTTCCTTGTGTGAAGATGTGAGTGGAAACTGTGCCAAGAAGCAGTCTGACCTGCCGTAGTTCTTGTGGTAGCCCTCACATTGAGAATGTAAAGAGTTAATGTCACATCTAGTGGTTTCCCCACAGAGGATCAGCACAGAATTAAAGTGGACCATCTGCAGCAGTATATAAACCTATAAATAAATAGAGCAGTTAGCTAGAAAAATGTTTAAGCTGATAAAAAGTAAAGGCTGCGCTATTTTAAGCTCTTTTATCTAGTTAGCTGCTAAAAGCATTTTATGGCTAGGTCAGAACAGCTCACTACTAGACATGGCACTCATTAGCAATGGCTAGTCTGAGAATTAAGGCTGAGGAACAGGAGACGAGCCAAGAAGCATCTGAAGCATCTGTGGCTAGGAGAGGCCCAGTGAAGGAGTGCAAATGATGGCCTAGCCTTTAACACATTCATGTTTGTCTGTGCTGTTTTTAGACTTGCCCAACCCTGTTCTAAACAAGATGATAAATACTATACTAAAGGGATTAGTGTTCTGGAAGAAGTCTGTGAGATGAAGAAACAATACAGTTGAGGGATTTGTCCTTTTCAAGTATACCAGTTCATGAATTACATCCTGTTCATTGAATTACAAAAACAGGTGGGAAAAAGACGGGTAACATCAAGTATGCTGCACTACCAAAAAACTTAATTTGCCCTGAAACCAGTTCAAAACATAGTTAACAGCCACTGCAGAAAAGTTTTTGTTTTGTTTAATGCTAATCTGGGGTATTTTGGGCAGGGTGGGAAGCTCAATTTGAGAAGAATGTGAAGGTTATCATGTGGTCATCCCACCCCACACCTGTGAGAAAGAATTTGCTTTGTTTTCCCACTTGGGTGAAAAAAAAATTGCTTTGTTTTCTGGCATATTAGAGTGTCTGGACTATCAGTGCTGCCTTGTATACCATATTGACAAGTAAGTCTTTATTAACATTAGGAAAAAAGAAAGAAAAGGGCTACATATAAGAAATCAAAAATAATAATGAGTCAAAATACAATGTATTGTCGAAGGCATTCACGGCTGGAATCAACTGGTTGTGGTGGGTTTTCCGGGCTGTGTGGCCGTGGTCTGGTGGATCTTGTCCCTAACGTTTTGCCTGCATCTGTGGCTGGCATCTTCAGAGGTGTATCATAGGAACAAGATCCACCAGACCACGGCCACACAGCTCGGAAAACCCACCACAACCAGTCAAAATACAGTTTGCATCTCTAAACAATTCACTGAGCCTCTATAATATCTAATAATAAATTTGGAACTAGTGCACAATGTGCAGGATCCTGATTATTTAAAAAGAAAAGTATCTTGTGGTAGTCAGACAGGCCCAAGCACTTAACAAATAAAGAGTTTTTAAATTTCACCCTCAGTTGAGTATGTTTCTGGCAGTGCAAGAGAATATGTTCCAGGGTTTCCACATAACCCAAACCACAGGAACTTGGGCCCTTTCCGCAACGCAACGGTGTGGGGGTGCGTCGGCATAAACAATGCCGACATACCCCCCAGGACTGTTTGCATGGATAGTCCTGGGAGGGCAGCAGGAGGCAGCGCAGCCTTCACACAGGCTGCGCTGCCGCTGAATGCCTACCTTGTCTCCTGGTTTCCGGCTGGTTGCAGAGGCCCGGGGACATGCCCCTGCAGCCTGGAGCGATGGCTCTGGAGTCACAGGCCAGGGGTGTGTGTCCCCTGGCTTCTGCGATGAACCAGAAGCCAGGAGATGAGGTTGGCATCGAGAAGCGGTGTGGAAATGGTGGAAAGAGCTGGCTGCTTCAAAAAAACACTACGCTAAGAGGGCGAGGTTGGAAGCTTTTTATCTTCGCCCAGCCACTTTCGGCGGAGTTCTTCGCGAGGCCGGCACTGCTGCAATGCAGCAGTGGTGGCTGTGTGAACCCCTCCCCAGGGACGCTGTTTTTAGCGTCCCTGGGGTGCTCTTTCCCGCCTGTGCAGAAAGGGCCAAAATCTATCTTTCACCGTCTGATCATACCTGCCATACAGGAGAGCAGAAGAGATTACATTGAACCTAGCCAGAGTAAGTATACCATATTGTTCACATGCATGATGCATCTTGAGCATCAAGTTAGGAAAAATGAAGAACCTAGTATTCAACAGGCTAGTAAGATGAATTCAAGGGATATTCTATGAGCCTTTTCTCTGTCAGGTTGTTCATGCCAGTGGTACTAGCTCCTATTATTTGCCTGTCTCCTCTTCATCTAAATAGTAGGAAACCAAAGGTTGTTTGCAAAGGGTAATGTGCCCTTAAACAATGTGATATTGATGTTGTCAAGTGAGCCTGGAATGTGGCCATAAATTTAGTGGTGCCTTCAGCCAGTACTAACCTGGTTGAACTGATGGAAGAATAGTCCTGAAAACTATCCATAAACAAAAAATTTAGGATCAACAGGAGCCTGATGATGTAAGATCCAAAGCAAGATGAAATAAAGCAGACGTTCACTCAGTTGCACATTTCTGTTGCAATGTTTGCATGTATAGCTGTTAGATTTCCCCACCCAGCTGCATCTCCAGCAAACAGCCTCCCTTTTGTTAGTGACTCAGATGTTAATCCTGTTAATGAATCCCATTTACTTCTTGCAGGTTATCTATGGCATGACCACTGATTGCCCTGGGGCTTCTGCCTAATGTAATCAGAGGAGATTAACTAATAGTTTTAGTGACCCACACAGGCCTTTCTTTAATCATGGCTGGTCAGAAATGAGACGAGTCATGGTTCATTTGAACTGAGAGAAAATGAACTGTTAAGGAGTGTTTGAGATCTTAAAATCTGCCCAGCAACATATGGAAGCCAACAATAACTGGAGTAACCATTCAATTCTAAAAAGCTTCTGTGGTCATTAAAGGATGTATAATAGAGAGGACAAACTTTATAGTTCTGGGAGGTACTTGATTTTTTAAAGAGCCTTGGGAGTGGCTAGTAACCAGATGACAGCTTGGTGGGTAAAACCAATCACAAAAAGTCAGCCTGTATAACAATTACATGGCCTTTTATGCATATACTGCTTACTGTGTGCTTGAGAAGCAGTCAGTTTGCAATATTTCCTTCATGCCATTTTTATGATTTTAAGCACTGTCCTTTTCCCCTACAGTTTTTGTTTAATCTGCTGCAGGGTTTGTATTTTTCATATCTGCAAAAGTTGTGGGTTTTGCTTGCTTGGGTGCGGGGGTGTGACATGGGTGCAGGGCGTGACCTGTGATGTGGCAAAAGGGGGTGTTACTTTTTAAAATGTTGGTGCAAAAGGTCTATCACAGCTGTGCCAGTGTTACCCCTCCATTGCCTTCCAGCATCTACTTTACATGATCCCCTTCTCTTCTTCAATCTGTTATTTTGCCTGCCTTCTTCATTGTGTCCTCTCCCGCACTTGTTTTTTCTTTTTCCCCAAGCAGTTGACCAGCAATAGATTGCTGATCCAATCTTCCCGCTGTGAGACTCACTTGCAAATAATTCCCCGCCCCTTTTTAGCCAGATCACAGAAAAGGCTTGACAAATTTCAGAGTCCAGTCTTGTCAATTTCACTTTGGTTCATATAGACTTTTGCTGCAATTTTTTTTAAAAAAAGACATTACTGGGGAAATGTCCCAAAATTTTCAAGTATTGGAAAGTGGAGGTGGCATAGGAATGGGAATGAAGGGGGCGGGGAGAAAGGTATAAGCGGGATGAACAATTATGGTGTGGGTGGGTGGGGAAGATGGAAAGGGTGGAGACAAGGAATTTGAGGCAAATATTTATACATTGGGGTCGCCTTATGTTTGGAGAGCCTTCACAAAAAGCAGGGAATTGCAGAAGTGAAAGTGCAGTGGTGAAGAGGTGGAAACACATGTATTGGAGCAGCAGTGGCGTAGGAGGTTAAGAGCTCATGTATCTAATCTGGAGGAATCGGGTTTGATTCCCAGCTCTGCCGCCTGAGCTGTGGAGGCTTATCTGGGGAATTCAGATTAGCCTGTGCACTCCCACATGCCAGCTGGGTGACCTTGGGCTAGTTGGGCTGGGTGACCTTGGGCTGGGTGACCTTGGGCTTCTCGGAGCTCTCTCAGCCCCACCTACCTCACAGGGTGTTTGTTGTGAGGGGGGAAGGGCAAGGAGATTGTAAGCCCCTTTGAGTCTCCTGCAGGAGAGAAAGGGGGGATATAAATCCAAACTCTTCTTCTTATTCCCCCATCCCTAAGCCCAGTGGGCGTGTACGTTGAAAGTGAAGAGAAAATACACGCATAAATGGCTAGTGTTTCAGAGTAGGTCTTTAGTACTTGGATGGGAAATCCATTCTCTGTCGATGATTTCTCAAAACAATGGCCCTTCAAGCTGGCAGATTTATTTTTGAAGCAGTAAAGCCTTTATTGCCCTTTATGATGAGCCCTTGATATTAAAGAATACACATATGAATTTATGCTAAAGTTTTATGATATTTTCTATGGGTTACATTCACATATACCCAACAGAATTTCACTCATGTTTACTTTTGCTTGGACCTAGAATATGGGTTTCTTACCTACGCATGATGGTGAGTGACAGCAGGTTTTCTCTGCTGCCACACAACAACAAGCCTCCATACCACCTAACTTCCACACAGGACTTCATGTCCGAATTAAGTGCTGTAAGTTACAATTTTGTTGACAGAACAAAATATGAGATCAGTAGGACCCAAGAGACCACATGGAGTATGCACATGTCTGCTTCATTCAGACGTTTGGAGGCATTTTGGTTACAACAAATAGATGAGCAGGCATGTAATCACATTCAACCTTATATCGGGAAGTGGTCAGTTCCAACATCTTCCATTCCAGCCAGCCAGGACTGGGGGCTGCATGTGTGAACTGAATCAATTACAAATCATTGGCCAATTATGCACAGGTGTTTGCTGCATGATGGAGGTGAACGTCTACCTCAGCCAGATTGCTTGTATTTATTAATTTTATTTATTATATTTATATACCGCCCTCCCCAAAGGCTCAGGGCGGTATGGATGTATTTCCTCTAGCCCCGCTTTCACTTTCCACTCTCTTCATAGCAAGCAAATTCATTAATAGCACTATTTTAATTTTGCTTTGCTGCCAGAGCAGGACAGATTTGCTAGTGGGCACAGCTTTGCCCTGGACCTCTTCCCTCTGCCCGCCTAGTCTTCCCCTCCCACTCCTTTGTGCTGCTTTGCAAGCTTCCTGTTGGCCTCCTCCCAGTTGCCAACTACTTCCTGCTTTTTGCCCTGTTGTATCATTTCTATTTCCTGTGGCCTCCCTGCTCTTGCATAACTTTAGATCTTCAGATTTTTAAAAATAATTAAATAATCAAATTGACAGATCAATAAATGGATACTACTACTAAAAATGTAACAATAATAAGACTAGTCAATCAGTCCAAACTCCTGAGTTGCCCCTGCATTTGATCAACAAACTGGGACATTTCCAGCCTTGTAGCGTTATACAGAAGCAATCAGTAATTCCAGACCACGCTGGGAAAAGCCTGATGGTCTTGATGCTTGGGTTTACAGCACATTGAGAGATAGAGGATCGTGAACTTTGGGAGCTTAGTAAACAGCAGTTCACATTGTCCTTTTGCGGTTTTGCAATTTGCACACCAGCATTACTGCCCGCCCCTCCATTTCCCACCATAAAAGACAGTGTTCAAGCAGAATGTACAAATGCCATATTCAAGACTTTTCTTTACTAGTTCGCCGTTTATGTTGATATATTAATGTACTGATAGATTGACAGGTTGATAGATTGATCTATTGATGTTGATCTATTGATCTATTGATCTATCAATTTATAAGTTTAAAGATAAAAATTAAAGATTATAGTTAGAATTACAGCATGCATGCACAATATAGAACCCATAAAACATTGCTCGCCCCCTGCAAGACATAAGCAAAAAGCCAACTGATGCCTGCCCTGCTGTACACAGGGCAGTGGGTAATAATGCCAAACATGCCCTGAAACAAAAAACGCCTGGCAAATTCTCTTTAAAGTTGTGGGAACCTTGCCATGAGTAATTGGCCATTGTGTTTGAGGTTATGGAGTATATGATGGGTCTAACTATAACTGTGACAGTTCATTCACACAGGTCAGTCATTGCTGGGTGTACCAATCATTAAGTTTTGGGTAAACTTGTAAAAGCCAGTCTTTTGATCTCTGTGCCTTGAGCTCGGCTTGGTCACTCTGAATTGTAGCCTTCATTTTTAAATCTTCAGGGTAGTAATTTTGGGTTTATGTCAACTTGACTGTGAATGACCAAGGCTACGTCTGAGTCTCCTTCCAAATAACCAAGACCTCAATGAAAACGTTCATGAGACTTTATATAAATAATATTAAATATACATCTACTCTTATCTACAGCAATGTCATATGGGATGAAATGACCCTATCAAAGTGAGAAGCGTCATTTTTTGAACATAACGAAACACAACAATTATTTTCTGATTATAAGTCAACTTGCCGAAAAACAATGAACACACGAGGTTGGGTAAAGCACAAACTTCTGCTGGTGGAAAATGTTTTTTGCTGTGTATCCTGCAGCAGCCCTATATACCCTCTAAAATGCTGCTGCAGGGAAAGAGAGAACCATCAGGAACAGGGTCTGGAGGAACAATCTGGATGCCACAGATGTCAGCTTTTGTGCCCATGGAAATACTGTGTGGAACCAAACCCAATATTTCTACAAGCATGACATAAATGTTTCCATAGATTAAGCTTTGCACTTAAGAAGTTGCTATAGTTTTTATCCCATTTCCACCAAGGTTCCTCCGACTAATTTTGCAGCAGTCAGCTTTTCCTTATGGGACTGGCTGATACCTTGAAGGCAAGAGAGAGACAGTTGTTAATGGCAGAAGAATCAATGGGGGGCTGAATGCAATTATATGAAATGGTGGGAGATTTTGAAGTTCCATGCTGTCATCTTTTTGTACTGGTGACATTACATGCTGTCTTAGCTGCCAATCTGCTCACTCGGGGCGGGGGAAGAGACCTTTAGCAGAAGGGGATGGAAGAATGCGCAGACCTGTAACAAGGCAGAAAAGGGTTTCTCATATATTTAGACTATAATTATTAGCTAAATTCTTTCATCTATATACTTTGGGAGCACATAGACAATTACATGTTGCACAGAAATGTATAAATATAAGGTTAAAAAGTTATGCCAGGATCTCCACAGGGTTGCAGTTCAAGGCTGGGCTTGGCCGGGTCCAGCTTTAAACTGCAGGCTTCAAAGGTGGAGCGGTGAACCTTAAAGCTAGACATGGCTGAAGCCAGTCTTGAACAGTGCCTTTCACATCACAACTCTATGTGGAATTAAGAGGTTGGGGGTGTGCAGCTCAACATTTGCCCAGGTGACATCTTTGGAAGATATCCCCCTGACCATATAACACCCAATCATCAGAGTGTGCTTTTCAAACTGAGAATGTATCTTATTGATGAAGTGACTGCTGCCCTCAGACCATCTCCTGTCTGCCTTAGGTGCTTGTGGCTATTTCTAGTCCTTCTCATCATTGGTTGCCAATTCTGGCACTTGGCCTCTGCTTCTTGGACAGCAGAAGTTGCCTCAGCCCTGCCAAATTGCTAGTCAATTCTCCTTTGACGTGGCAAATAACACCATATTTCATCCTAAGGGTTTATTTATTCATGTAGAGGCTCACAGAACTGGGCAATAATACATTTTTCCCCTTTGTGAAGCAGATTTCTTTTTCTTTTCCGGAGTGGGGTTGGGGGAGGAATCTGGTTTGATGTCTTGTTGGAAATGGGGCTGTCTGGAGATTTCTCATTTTGCCTAGTGCCGTCTATGACTCACTGTGTCTGATCAGCTTTTCATGTTGCTGCCCCAGGATAATTTGAACAATGAAGCTCCACTTTCCAAAAGGCTTTTCAGGTACAGAAAGATGATTTTAAGTGGATGCGACTCTGGGACCAGAATGAGAGATTTGCTATGCTTCAAAACGAGCTTAAAGTGGCACTGTAACAAATATGTTTTCTTCTGGCAATGGAAACTGAGAGATGGGGGAAAAAATAACAGGGATGTTGAAGGCAATACCTGCGTTGAGCCTTATGCTTTAGAAAAGCACACTTCCATGCATGGCCATTTGCTTTCAGTGCAGAACTCGCAGGTCATCATAATTCAAACTCACTGAAAGAGATGACCGGCTTTCCTTGCAATTTGAACTCACCACTCAATGCCTTTTATGGAAAAGAGCTCTCTGTGCCAAAGCTCTTCCAGTGCTTTTCTTTTCATCGCCTTCTTGCAGATATAAAGCAGTATTTTGCAAAAAGGCCTTCCAAGGCTTGGCTTCACTGGCTTATCTCTCCTTTACCCTGGGGCTGGAAGAAAGGGGAAAGGTGCAAGAGGGCAATCTAGCAGCTTGTGTTGTATCCCACCTGATTTCTGGAGTTGTTCCATGTTACTTGCACAACAGTTTTTGAAGGTGGGTTAAGCAGAGTCATCCTGTGACCTGACAACAGAGTGCCAGTTGGTGACTGGCACCCAGCAGGAGAAAGTAGGAGGTGAGGACATTGGTGGTGGTGGTGGGGTGTCACTGTTGCCCTAATTTGTCAATCATTCACTTAAAAATGCTGCAGTGGGTGTGGCAAGAAAAATATTGGGAAGACTACTGTGTAGATCAGTGCCTTGGCACCTATGGATGCCACATTGGGAACCCTACAGTTGTACACACATAGGCCCATTATGCATGAAACACCTTAAGACTCTTAGTTGTGCAGAAAGGCTGTAATGTGGTCTCTTAATGTTTCTCTGTTAAGATGCGAGGAGCCATTCTCTTCCTGTCTTGCAGCTTGCTTGCTGAAGTCTCAACTGGCCCAGTGGCATAGCGCCAAGGGAGCGGGGGCAGGGAGGGGGAAATTGCGTGATGCACCAGGCGCACACCAGTGCAGGGGCATGGCAGGGGTGTTCTGGAGTGGGGTGGAGTGGGCAGAGGTGTGGCAGGGGCGCAGGGGGCATGTGTGCCCTGGCCGCAGTTCCCCCTTGCTCCGGCCCTGAACTGGCCTTTGCTTTTCTTAAACACCTTTAAATTACAGTTATATTTATATACCTGTGATTGCAGTTATATTGATATTCTAGCCCATCCCAAAATTATTCCACCCGCCATTGAAAGATGCAAAGTAATTCCCTGGACCACACAATGATGAAGAAGGAGACTTTATGCTAGATCCCCCTCCCTTCCCCTCCACACACACACTCTCTCTTCCTGCTGCTACTGCTGTAGGAGAGAGGGTTGTTTTAAATTCCTGAGTAGGACAGTTGTAACGAACTTGCCCCACCCTGAAGGGCTGGCGTACAGCAGGCCAAAGGGAGAAGGCCTTAGCAACAGCCAGAAAAAGAGAAAAGGCTCCACAAGTATAGAACCGACCTGATTGGTTGAGAAGGGTCCAATGACGGTTCAGAGCTAGGGGGAGGCGGTATGCTTACAACACGGAGAGTGGAGTTCCAGTGCTGTTCGGAGTCTGTCAGAGAGCAAGAGCAGGGGATTGGGCAGTCATCAGCTCCTGACAAGAGAAGGATTACGACTCAAAGCGCAGGAAGGCAGAGGGAGTGTGTGGAAGGCCCTGAGTCTTGGTGGAGTGTGAACCGCCGCTCAGGTGCCTGGCAGCTAGCCTGCCCAGACATAGTCTGTTCATCCCCTGATATTCCTAAGCCCAGTCATCCGAAGTCCAGTACGAAACGGGGCATTTTAGGCCTGAGTAGGGGACTGAGAGGGTAGGTGGCGAGTGTGTGCCAGTCCTATACCAGCAGACTTAGACTTGGGGAGTATATGAGAGCGAGAAAGGGGTGTGTGGAACAGAGGCTTACATCTAGGGTCTGTGAAGTAACATCTTCTGAGTGGAAGAGTGCCTGAAACCGTTCAGTTTAAAAACAATATTTCTCTGTAACCGTTAAGCTAGAACAAACTCTCTCTCTAAAACCAACAAGCGTTAAACCTCTCCAGTTTACCTGAGAAGCCTTTGTGAAAGCCAGCAAATAAACGTTTCAGTTTTGTTCACCTTTTAAAACCTTTCCAGTCATTAGTATTTTTGTCTGTGTGTCTGTGTTCCCCAGTCAGGGTGGTGTCCCCTTTACGTTACATTGGTGGCAGCACAGTAGAATAATAAGCCCCTTTTTTCGTTACAACAGTCCATAACTTTGTTTAAAAAACAGGTCTGGTAGAACAATTTGGTGGCGGGGAATGTAGGGGTACCCTTTTTGGAGTTTGCCAAATTTTGTTCAAGTCCTTTGTGAAGTTGTGTGAGTACACTCACTGAGGAACAAAGAAAAAAAATGAAAGAGAGAAATTTGAATACTCTTGCAAAATAAACATTAGGAATATATTTAGAACTTCTGATATGCTTGTACAATGCTTGTGCATTATTTTTCGCAATAAACCTATCACTGGGAAAGGATGTTTTTATGAATGGCATTATTGTCCATGGTTTATTCTATCAGGGTCTTCTCAAGGCAGAATATCTGATTCCTTATGAACAATTTCTAAGTATACGACACTGGTAAATTACCATTTTTACAGGGTTAACAAACACAAAATGGCTTGGTTATTTTTTTTTAATGGAGAAAAAAATGAGCTTAAAATAGGTAGTTCTTGACATCTGTTTGCTTCACTGCTGATAGTAGTGTTGCTTGACATTTTTTGCTAAAAAATCTATTTTAAAGAGAAGACAACCTGACATTTTAGCTAAGCTGAATTTATTAAATGCAGAAAATCTTGGTTGTCATGTCAATTTTCTAAGCAGCTTCAACTTATTTCTACCTGTCCTGGTATGACATACATTTATACTGCTCTCGTTCCTTGCTTTACATGCATATTTCACATTTGTAAACCTGCCATTCTTCAATGGAAAGAACAATTAGGTCTGATTTGAAACCTCAATTTTTTAACATTTGAATGTATATGTTGGGTACAAACCTTAATTCTGAGTATTTATTCAAAACCAAAGCTATGGATTTTTTTCTTTTGAGAATAGGGTTTAAACAACAACCCAGAAGTGCCTGTTTATTTCATATTACCATGATTTTTCTAAGTTATTTTATTTTACTTCAGCTTAATTACCATTCTGGATGATATCAGCACTCCTGGATCTGTACTGGCTCTTCACAAGGATGTTTGGGTAATGGTAAAATGGAGGAAGGAGAATAATGTTGGAAGCCACCTTAGGCCTCCTTTGCAGAGATAAGGGGTGTGTGTGTAAATAGCAAACTGCCCTGGCTTGGATAGCCAGGCTAGCCCAATCTCATCAGGTCTCAGAAGCTATACAGAGTGGGCCCTGGTTACTATTTGGATGGGAGACCACCAAGGAAGCCCAGAGTCACTCTGCCTGAAGTGACAAGCAATGGCCAGGGGTGGAGCGAGGGGGAACTGAGCCCAGGGTAGGTGCACGCTCTGCACCCCTGCCCTGCCCCACCCCCAGAATGCTCCTGGAACACCCCAGCCACGCTCCCACACCTGGGGGGGGGGATAACATGACCCTGAATATATGCTGAGCAAGTTAACAACAGAACATTATATGATCAAGAGCTGTTCTTACATTTTCTGTCTCTTCTTTGCATTTTTCATTGTTACCATGGCGCTCATGGTGCAAATGGTCATTGGGGGGCAGCAAGAGTTCCTCAGATGTGCCCCTTTGAATTTAGACAATATTGATTCTACTTTATTAATTAATTGCTTGCTTTTGATTCCATCTCTCATCTATGGATTAACTTGAAATGTTTACATTTCCCTAAAAGATTGCTGTTTCTCATTAAAATATTGTACTCTGTTTCCTCAGTGAAGGTTAGATGTGCCTTTTTTGAACATTATTCAAACCTCATCTTTGTGCCAGAAGATGTTTGACAGGGTTGTGTCTTTGCACTGGAGGGTTTTAAATTTATACCTGCACAATTTGCCTTATAGATTAACCGATAGTGAACTTCATCCTCCTAGACTGAACTTCCACCCTTGTTTCTGTTCTGCTTTATGCAGATGATGCTATAGACTGTACTGATGAAAACTGTCTCCTCTCAATGAGCCTATAAACATTTACATACATTAGACAGGTACCACTATCATTTTGCAACTGTAAGTGATTGCTTGGTTAGCTTTGTTTGAGCCCAGCATAGTCAAGCCTTCTTTGGACCTCTTTCTAATCAAGACGGCTCACAGATAAGATGGCAGACTTGCTCTCAGAAGGTGATGCAGCAGGCAGACAATGAAGAGCATTAATCAAGGAAAGAGGTCTCATTGCAAGAGTAATAGTTGCATCCAGTGGGAAAATTGAAAGAGATCTTAACTCTGGGAAGATAAAGTTAGAAAATGTGCCAAATTAACAAATCTTAAATAGATGGTCAAAACAAGAGTTTGATGAGAAATGGGAACTGTATTTCTTATTTGAGGCTGAATCGATTATACAAGAATAATAACAATAGTAAGGATATTAATTTGTTATTGATCAAGATATAAGTAACGGCTTTCTAGATAATTATTGCAGTTTTGAAATGAAAGGTTAGAAGGTAACGAACTTTAAAACTATGTAATGTTCTGAATGATATCAGTGTTGTAATTTTAATATCCAATGTGTTAGAGCTAATATATATGTAATTTATGGGTAGCTGCATTTTCTTTTTTCTATATTTTCTGTTCTTGAATTATATCTGAGAAAATTAATAAAATATTATTAAAAAATAGGAAAGACTTCTCATTTCTCATTGGCTGGCTTTCTAGATTATGGAGCTATGGGTTTGTGCCTGTAGGTATAAGGGCCTTAGGAAAGGTGCCTTTTCCCGAGTCAGACCATTGATCTGTGTAGTAGTCCAATAGCTCATACTTTGACTGGCACTTTCAGGTGGGTAGCTGTGTTGGTGTGCAGTAAAAAGATAGTCAGTTTCTGTCAATTTAAAAAATTGTTTGCAGCTTGGCCAAAACTTGGCTGCCTGCCTAGTCACCTGTGGCCGAGGCTTGGCAGGTCATTTGCTGTTTTTTTGAGAACAGAGAGAGAGATGTTATTTTCTGGGCTGTTTCTTTTGAAAGGGCCTCTCCTGCGTACAACTGACAAACAACACTTGCTGAAGAACAGCTACTAAAGAACTGCTGATGATACACATTAACTTGTTTTGGGTCTTTGAGCAGCAGCCCTCCATGCATTCACTGACAAACTTGCCAAAGTTCTGAGCACACAAATGAGTCACTGGAAACTGTTTGATTTATTTTTCCCACACAGGAAGGGCATTGGGGCAGCCAGTTCTTTGAAGGAGAAACCTGAGCTTCCTCTTTTGTTTCCCACTTAATTTAACAGTAGTTTTTAGACACTTTCATCCTCACTAAAGAGAGAAGCAGCAAGGCCAAAGATTGTCTGATTTGTTAATTCAGCACATCATTATATGCCTGAATACAGTCAAGTTTATATATATGAGACAAAGGGTGAGCCAGAACAGTCTTCCCATCCCTTTATGCTAAGTTCAGCTTTTAAACACATGTGAAGTTGCCTTCTATGGGGTCAGACCACTGACCTATCTCAGATTCCGCATGGGCCAAAAACAGCGCTGTGAAAATGGTGTAAAATGATTTAAAACAGTGTAAAAGGGTTTACACCATTTTCATACCATTTTCACACTGCTGTTTTTGGCCCATGTGAAATCCGCCTAAGTCTACTCTGTCACTGGATACTTTGGCTGTGGCTGTCAGAGTGCAAGCAGAGTTCTTTCATGTTACCTGGTTCTTTTTTTAGACTAGTGATGCGAGGGATTGAATCTGGGACTTCTGCTTGCAAAGCAGAGGCTCTCCCACTGAGCCACAGCTCCTCCTCACTGGAGACACTGGCTTGGCTTAACCGCCTCCTTTATCTGGAGCTGCCAGCTCTTCAGCTCTTCAGCTCTTCATTGCATAGCGCATTTGCCTGATTTCAAATTGTTTCCAGAGCCAGTTTTTGCTCCCTTAGGGGAATGCATATACAACCTGGATGTTTTCCCTAACAGGATAACGAGGACATCTGAGGCTGGAAAAAGAGTACAGGAGGAAATGGTTAACCCTCCCTTCTCACCATGGCCTGAGTCTTAGGCTCATTCCGCACATGCAGAATAATGCACTTTCAAACTGCTTTCAGTTCTCTTTGAAGCTGTGCGGAATAGCAAAATCCACTTGCAAACAGTTGTGAAAGTGGTTTGAAAATGCATTCTTTTGCGTGTGCGGAAGGGGCCTTAGCTTGACTCCTGTGTCTTCCATTTACCAGTGGTTAGAGCGGTGTTGCCAGTGTAAGAGAATGGTTGGAGTGCTGGATTATACTGTTTTCACACCACTGTTTTTGGCCCATGTGGAATCAGCCAGAGACAATTTAGTGCTCATGATAAAATGGCAGCCAGGGGTGCAGGTGGTGCAGTTGTGAGTGCTATTCTCAAACAAATTGTGCTAAACTCAGTTTGGGAAAGAGCACAAAAAAGTAAGGGTAAATGTTGAACATGGACAATTAGGGGATGACATTATATGGATGCTCCAAAATGTTCTATCACTGAGTCATAACTCTGCTCTTGGCACTGTCAGACTCCTGGGAGCCAACTAGCTTTTTATTTCGGTTTCCAAGTTCTGTCCACTGGGCTGCTTTGATTGTGAGTTTGGCTTGTTGCTTTTTAGCTTACCCTGGTCTGGACCCCAAGCCAGAGCAAAACCTCCACATAGAAATGTGGAAAAGACTGATAAAGATGGACCAGTGCTCTGAGTCATTGTAATGCAACTTCATATGCTCTTGTTTCTACTAAGCTTTGTAAACAAGACTAAAATCATATCCATCGGGCAATTGCTGAACTCAAACTGAACTCTCAAAGCTTTGCCTGGTATGGTCAGATTATGACTAGAACATCCAGGATCTCATGCTGTCCACTGGTCTCTACCTCTCAGGCCTGACAAACTGAGTTCCAATCTCACTTATCATAAACAGCCTTTGTCCTTGCAATTATTACCCTTGCAATTTTGTTCCCTGAACCTCATATGTTTAATTTGCTTGCTGCTGCTTCTTGTCCATTTGCTCTTGACCGTGTGAAGTTTCTCACCTTGACACATATCACTGTGTCACGCGATGTCAGTATTGTCTGCTCTTAGTGACAGAGAATGGTGTCTTCTAATTTTGTTAGGTCTCGGACCTTTAGCCAATAAACAGACTCTGGATTCTTGATCAGTAGTGTTTAATTGAAAGACAACAAAGCACCCAGCTCGAGATAGCCAGTTCTGCCAGACCTGGCTTTCCTGGATCCCTTTATCCCCAACCAGTCCCCTCTCCCGTTTTCCCAGAGAAAGTGTGACGAGAATTGTTTGGAAGCTTAGGTGCCCCAAGGTCACGATAGGGATAGATACAGTCACCTGGCTCCTATCCTGTTTCTCTGGGGAGTGATTCACCAGGGTCACTAGCCTAACAATCCATGTTAAAGCCATAAAGATCAGAAGAGAATGGAAGAGAGAGAAAGGCCCTTGACATATCAATCAGGTTACACATACCTTGCAACAATTACATTGAAGCGAAAGTACACCTCTGTTGCTCAGATACTATCTTGACCAATATAAAATGCTGCAAGGCAGTCAGCAGGAGTTCCCCTCAATCACCAGGCGCAGTTCCTGACAGATTTCCTCTATCTGAAATTCTTGTAAATGGAGATGCTAGAGATTTAACATGGAACCCTTGGCATATACAAAGCAGATGTTCTACCACAGAGCCATAACTCCTCTCTTGGCACTGTCTCAAACTCCAGGGAGCCAACTTTTTATTTCCGTTTCTTGATTCTGTCCACTAGGCTGCTTTGATTGTGAGTTTGGCTTGTTGCTGTTTAGCTTTCAGATCATGATGCTTTTTGGATTGATGCCCCGCTTGGGATGGAAATGAGATGTTCTTGCCACAGAATGTCACCGTTGGCCCAGCTGGTGTCAGCTAGCTTGTATTGGTTTATGTGGGACAAATATGAATGGGAACTATGCCAACAAGAGTTCTTACGAGTGTGCCAGCTTGGCAATGAAACTTCAGACAAAATTGTTACAGTCAAAATGACATGTGCAGCCCTAGAAAATGATTTCTCGAGATACATCAGCATGTTTGGCTCATACATCGAAGGGAGGGACATTCAGTATTAGCGCTTATAAATGAGCTTCATTTTTATTTCAACATCCAAAAATAGGTGGCATTGAAAGACCAAAACATTGGTTTCATGTGGCCTCTCTTTGCTTTCTCTCAGAGTGGAACAGTAGTAAGAATGTGAAGTCCCTTCCACTCATGCAGAATAATACACTTTCAATCCACTTTCAATGCACTTTGCAGCTGGCTTTTACTGTACAGAATAGCAAAATCCACTTGCAAACAATTGTGAAAATAGATTGAAAGTGCATTATTCTGCATGTGCGGAAGGGGTCTCAGACAAGGATCTGGGAGGCTCGTGATTGAATCTCCACTCTGCTGTGGAAGCTTGCTAGGTAACCTTGGGCCAGTCACATTAGCCTAACCTACCTCATAGGGTGGTTTTGAGGTTAGAACACTGGAGGAGGGAAGAACACTGTGGGTCCTCACTGGGGAGAAAAATAAGGTATAAAGATTTAAATAAAATTTAAAAGAATTAAATATTGTTAGGACAAGTGAATTTCAGGTAAGAGTAGGTGATGTGCATTCATGTTTTTTCTGTCCACTGTAAAAATAGAATATCTTTACTTACCTATACAATTTTTAAAATTTGTTAATTTTATTAAATGTAATATCCCATTCTTTCCAACCCAACGGCCAGTCTCACAGTGGCTAACAAAATCAAAACATCATCATCAACAATTAATCAGGTAGATCCCTTGGAAATGCCTATGAGAAGGCAGAGGGGACAGACCTAGAATAAGTGGAAACCTGGAAGCTTGGAAAACATTGGGGTTTCTACACTCTCACTAACTGCAGGGTTTTTGGGATCTGTAGCACTGTAACACAGAACATGTTAGTACAGAGATCTCTGCCCCGATGAAAATGTTCCCCCGCTGCAGGGCAGAGAAGCAATGTATAATCAGTGACTCAGAACCAATAAGGAATGCAGACTCAGTTTCTTCAGGCACAATAATCCAGTCAGCCAGGATATGCAAACAAATGGAGGCATGTAGACTGAGGGGCAATGCATGAACAGTAAAGGTCAAAGCAAACCCACAAGGAAAGGCTTGATATGGACTGAGCATGCTCCAGGAGGCAATGGCATAGCTAGGGAAGGACATGGGGTGGGGGATGGAGCTCTTAACACCACTTCCTGAGGCTGCATTACAGCGTCAGAACTGTGCCCTGGTCCCGAACTCCCTGGACACAGTTAAACATCAGTGAGCAGGACTCGCCTTGCCCCCAATCTCCCTGTGGAGATCAGGAGCAGGGTGGGCCCATTTGATCCTGGCTTCAACCTTCAGCTTTGTAGGGGAGGAGCCAACAGTATATGGCTAGAGCTGGTCAGCCCTCAGTGCTCAATTTGATCCTGGCCTCGCTGAGACCAGGATCAAATGGGCCCTAGATGCTCCTGATCTCCATGTGGAGATTGGAGGTGAAGCAAGCCCCACTACACTCCTGCCCTGAATTCCACAGGGTGCTGGGGCACAGGTGTGGGGGGGGGACATGGTGCCCAGGGTGAGCCCCAGAAACTGTTTTATGAAGCTACGCCCTTGCCAGGAGGCATGGACTGTTGAAGGCAGCTGAGAATTAACTAAAAGGCAAAAAACACAGTGAGAATGGGAAATTAATGTACTGAAGCCCTACAAATTTATGGGATCCTGGAATGGAAGATCTACATTTATATTTGGGATATTTTAAAATTGTTTATCTTAAATCTGCAATACAGCTTGAGTGATGTGCTGGTGTGTGTGCTCAGGTTACCATTATTTTTGCTGTATCTTTTAAATGGTTTATCCAGTTACCATGATTATTTGCAAGTTCCCAGCCTGTATATCCTGATTCCAAGCTTGATCACCTGAAGTGCAGGCAAGAATGAAAATGTAAGAGGCCTTTCAAGACAATGATGAGTCTGTAGCTAAGATAGACAATGCAGAAAAAGCATGATAGACCAGGGATGTCAAGTGTGTGGCCTGGGGGACAGATCCATCCCTTTCAGGGGGTTTATCAGGTTTATGAGCTGGTCTGGAGTTAGGAGAGCAAGGGGAGTTTGCCTCAGCTGGATTGCAGGCCTGATAAACCTTCTCAAAGCATCCACCTCACTCACCGTGTGTTCACCAGTCCTGGCATCCCTTCCCCCCCATGTTCAGAGCAGTTCTGGGGTGCACAAAGGCCATGACACACACACACACACCGACCTCATGCCCTGTCCAACCAAGTCACATTTATACCATATCTGGCCCCTGTAACAAATGAGTTTGACACCCCTGATATAGACCAACTTCCTTCCTTATTCCATGGTACTGAATAAAGCTAGGCTGACCAGCCGTCCCGCTTTTGGCGGGACCGTCACATCTTTGGACAATTTGTCCCGCATCCCGCAGGTTCTACAAATTGTCCCGATTTTGGGGAGGCTGCTGCACTGCCTTGGGGGCGCAAGGCAGTGCGGCAGCCTCCCGTGTGCCCGGCCGCAGGAGCGCATGGCCTCCTGAGGCTTGCCGTTTGCCGCTCTGTCACAGGGCGGCAAACGGCAAGCCCCAGAAGCCTGTTCGCTCCTGCGGCTGTGACAGGGCGGCAAACGGCGAGCCCCTGAAGCCCGTGCGCACCTGCAGCCATGCGCGCGCGCGGCCGCCTCCCCGTCCCAGATCACAAAGGTGACCATCTGGTCACCTTAAATAAAGCACATACTTCCCCTCTTCTCCCCACAATACCATGAATTATTGTTCTTCCCTACTTGTCTCTCCTTAAAAGCGTGTTGTGACTGTATCAAGAAATCTGTATCAAGAAATCTGCTTGGCTGAATTGAAATATACTGCAGCCTCCCAGCCACTCCAGTGAAGTTCAATTTTTATGCTTTAATTCAATGGGAGCTAATTGGGGGTGGTTTAAGATTGCATCTTTGTTTGTAGGCAGCCGTAAGCATTCAATGGGCGGCACTCTGAATCATTTGAAATGTATGCGAATTCTGGTACGGATGTCAATAGTACCATATGTGCAATCTTTCTGCATTTAGTAAAAAGATTGGCTTTTTCAGTTCCACTGGTGATTTAAAATGTCACAAAGATGAGAAATTAGTCCCAGGTGTGACCAATTTCAAAGACAAATCCTCCCCTAAATCTATTTCTTACTTTTCATCTTCCTGTTAGGATGTGTTCATATTTTTTCGTAACAGTATCCACTCCAACAATAGCATCTGAACAAGGATGTATGAAACCTTTTAAAAAATCTATAGTGCTGAGAGAAAAATGAATTGTTCCTTGTTGTTTGAACTATTATTAGCTAAGAAAGAGAAACAGCCTCATCTAAATTACTTTGTACCCCCAGGTTCAATGAAAATCTTTACCTAGATCATTTGTAAATGAAATCTTTACCTAAGGTCCAATGAAAAGTGCACCTATCATTTATTAATCCATTTCTACACATCTGGAACCCAACTGAATTGTAAAACAACACAAAATGAAAACCCAACTTTTATGCTTTAGTTTTCCACACACCTCACCAGACATCTCCTAATAATAACATTCTAGCTCTTTACTGTCAGAGGCATTTCCTTTTCAGAAATATGGAAGACCATCTAGTACTACACTAAAAAAAAAATCTATCAGTGTATGCCAGCTGTATCACGTAGCCAAATTTCTCCAAATTTTCTCCAAATTTAGATGGAGAAAACCATGTCAGTGCTGCACACTGGCATAAGACATTTTGAAGGCCATTGCTTTCACATCCTGCATGTGAGATCCCAAAGGCACCTGGTGGGCCATTGCGAGTAGCAGACAGCTGGACTAGATGGACTCTGGTTTGATCCAGCTGGCTTGTTCTTAGGTTCTTATGAAGTTTAGGCAGTCAAGCTATCACCCATCTCTCCTATAAGACTGTAGTATCTTGGGGAAGGTGGCAGCAGAATGAGCACAAAGTTACAGCTCAGCAAATCTCTGTCTTTTTCTTTGCATTGTTTAGAGTCAGGTACAACATGATTTTTACCCCTTCAATACTTAATCTCTCTCTACTCCAACATAATTTAACTTCACTGCTTGCAGGATTTTAAAATCAGGACTCTTCAGTCTTGCTGACTGTTCATTCTGTTCTAGCCAATTGGATAGAGAATTCATGCTTGGAAAGATTTGACGGGCTTCACGCCATTGTGCCTCAACTTTTTCCTTTTCTCTTTATATAGAGAATTTACACCTGAAAGACTTATGACAGATTTCATCTCAACCCCTAGTGCTGTTTGGAGGGGCATGACAAATGGGGCACCACCCCCTTTTGCCCCTCTGTGGTTACAAGCCTGTTAGCTGATAAATGTTGTTATAGACTTCCCCCCTATATAATATATTACTGTATTTATCATTACATTGTTAGAATAATGGATTGAAGAGATTAATGACCAAGCTGTAACTCAGCAGTAGGATACCGATAATATCATAAACTTCCAAGGAAATCTTCACCAGGTTGAGATACCATTAGATTATCCTGTGATTGAATTACGACTTCAGCAATCAATCATTCCTTTCCCTTCTCTGACTCCCAGCTATTTTTTTTAACAATATAAGGGCAAACACAGTGATTTCCTTTATCTTGGGTGAGGGGATCCCTGCATCATATTGGAGACCTTTTTCTAAAAACCTTTTTCTAAAACACAACTACATTAAAAACAAATGCTCTGCAGATATATATTACATAGCGATGGCTCTAATGGTAAAACATTACTTTGTTATCTTTTAAGGTGCAGACAGTTTTCTTTTTTTGTAAAGTTCAATTGGTTGGGAGCTTCTCCTATACCATAACGAAAGCCCAACGTTCCAGTCTAATCTGTTCATTTTTCTCATCTAAGCAGTACCAATGGCAAGAGATCTTTATGAAATCGCTATCTATTCTACACTTTCAACTCTTTTACGGATCTTCTGTCCACACATTCATGTTAATAAAATTTAAGAGAACCAAAAGATACAATAATCTGAATGGGGCTTGTCTTCCATCACTTTATAAATGGCAATACTTGAAATATACATGACCAGGAACAATGTGAAAATGAACATTAAGAAAATGCAGGGTGGGATATAGATGGGGTTCCTTTGAGGCAACAATGCATTCAGTTATCAAATAATTACTTATCTGCCATTAGCCTTACATGGCAGCAGCACATGAAGCATGGTCTCCAAAAATGAATAGAGTGGACAGATACATTCTTATGGGACAAGGAAGTCCTTAAGATATGCTGGCTGCAAGCTTTAAAAGTCAATACTAGCAACCTTGATGTGTGCCCAAAAGCAAATTGGGAGCCAGTGCATATCGTCTCCCCCCAAAGCCATAGTGGTGCACATTCTGGTAACATGTAGATTAGATGACTGCAGGGTGTTCTACATGGGGCTATCCTTGAAGACAGTCTGGACCACTTAGTTCAGAATGTTTTTGTAATTGCTGTTTCTTTGATTTACCTCTTCAAACAAATGCGTGGCTGTGGGAGGGAGAGAGGAAATGAGAAGACAGTGGCAAGGAAAAATGACAAAGGTCCTTTCTGCACAGCAAATGTAAAGTGGGTTTCAGCCAGAGTTAAGCAACCTGCATTGCCATTGGGCCGTTCACATGCCTCCATGCAGGCAGTGAATGGAGCCCACGGAAGCAATGCAGAGGCAACGCATGAAGGTGCATTTTTCTCCTCCCTCCACTGCATAGCTACAAAGCCAGTCAGGCATGGTGCACCACAGCCATGCTGCCGTCCCTGTGCCCTTCCATAGCTACGCAGCAGAGAGGTAGGGACTGAAAAAAAGGGGAAACTCGGCAAAGGAGAAACTCACTTCCCAGTACAGCTGTTTGCTCGGACATCACTGCAATCCACGTTAAAACGAAAGAATCACTGAAAAATCTGGGTGGGGGGGAATGCAGAGCGGACTCATATTAGGATGGGGATCTGTGTGAAGTTCCCCCCCAACACAGGTTTTATACTGTGGTTAGCCCACGTTTATTGTTCTGTGTGGAAAGGGACAAAGGGAAGGTAAAGGAAGAGCACTAGCACTAGCTACTCAAGCCGCACAACAGAGTTTCAAACCCAGAATTATATTTGGCCAGAGTGGGTTGGATTTCAGTCTTGTGAAAAAGTTATGATTTAGGTACCTAAGCAACTTCCCTTGGAAGTAAGTCCTAGTTTAGCCAAATCAAATCAGCACCTGGATGATCATCTGCAAGCTCTACTATGGTTTCATGAACTAACTGTATTTAAAAACAAATTACAGTTTTGCATTATGTCTGAACTGAGCCATTGTATCACCTTCCTCACCTTCTGCCTTTTAGCTTATATTTCTAAAATGTCAAATGTATCTTTGCAAAGCCAAGCTAATACTTAATCTGTGTTTTCATTAACATCATACATTCTTATTTGGCATTTGCAAGCAACCCCAATGACAATATTATAAAGAATCATTGTATTGAAGACCCAAATGGGAAAGGTCAAGACCTCATAGTATCAGACTATAGAACAAGTAATTGCTGCACAAATTGGGACAGATTGAGTGAGCTGAACTTTCAACTGCCCCATTAATCTGGGTAAGTGTTAGTCATCAAACTAATTAAATGTAATTGCAGGGCTTTTTTCTTTGAGCCTTGAACCTTTTAACTATTATTTCTCCTCTAACCTTTATTTAAAGGTTCCTGGCTCTTAATTGAAATGTGGGGGAAAGAAGCCTAAAAAAGAAAGAATTCTTTTTTGTCATAGTGATGAAGGACAAGTGCAAATAATTGGCAGCCTCACAGTCACAGAGTCAAAAATGAGAATTATTAGGGCAAAACTTTGGGGAAATCAAGGCTGTCCATTTTATCTCTCAAGAACAACACTTGGTGGTTAACTCCCGTGATGCTGGTTGACCTTATAAAAATAATCAGGCAGTTAATGTCTCCTCTTTGTGAATCTTGCAGGCTCTGGACCAATTATTGTCAGTGCTGTCTGAGATATCACAGTTTTGCTGAGAAAAGCCAGGTCCATGTAGAGTAAAACAGTGTTGCTTCCACAAATCGGTTCTTGGCAAACATGTACAGCTTTGAAAGGAAGACTGAATAGCATATGGCATGTTGTTTCTGAAAGGCTTCTAGACTTCTGTATAGATCATGGAAAGCAGCAGGAGAATTGTTCAAGGAAGTCCATGCAGCTGCGTTCGTCACCACCCATGTTCGTCATGGACATATTTAAAGTTAAAATATTTTGGAGTACATTCTGGTCATTTGACTGCTATCATTGGAAAGTTCAAAAATCACCAAAGGAATGTTCAATTTAATCTTTTTCTCTTCAGGCTAGAAACCCATTTTCATAGTGTGGCAAGATTGTAGCTGCTCCCACACTCACTGCTAATTCTTTTGGTCTGTGGTCCAGTCTAATTATAACATTTACACAGGGTAACTTTTCCCTGCCATTCACCTTCACGAATGAAGTATGCTCATTATAAATGTATTGTTGTTACTGGCTCCAGTACAGTTAACATTAGTCATGCTAAAGGTCTGTTAAAAGCAATGTGTGGCAAATTAGTTGCAACAAAAGCAAACCCTATGGCTAGGGGTTAAAGTCAAATCAGGGACTTGAATTATTCTGCATACAGAAAGAGCTGTTCCAGAGGTGGACAGTGGATTGCTGTGGCCCTTCCTGTGGTGCATGTTCTGGTAACATCCAGATTAGATTACTTCAATACACTCTACTTGGGGCTGCCCCGAAGACTGTCTGGAAGCTATGGTTGGTGCAGAATGCTGTAATGTGTTGACTCGAGTGGGTTGTGGGAACCATACTATTCCAGTTTTCTTCCATCTAACTGGCTTCCAATTAGCTACTGGGCCCAATTCAAAATGCTGGTATTGACTTTTAAAGCTCTGTACAGCTGAGAACAGCATACCATAGGGCAGGGGTCTCTGGTCTTTTTGAGCCCATGATCATCTTTGAAATTCTTACATGGTATGGTGGGTGCACCTGCAAAACAGGTGCCGCAAAATGGCTGCTGCAGGAGGCAGAACCAGCAACAAAATAATTGCCATAGCTTAGTTTGATCAAACAGTGAGGATTCTTGTACTGTGGAGCACTATTGCCAAAGCAAGGTTTTTAAAAAATCTACACAGCCAATCAGATCTGTAATGGTCAATCAGAAGCCTTCCTGGGCAAAAGCCTGACCTGGCCTCACACACTTCCTAAAAACATTTGGTGAATGTCAGAAAAGGTGTCAGCAGGTGCCATAGCACCCACAGACACCACACTGGCAACCCTTGGACAGCATCTTCTCCCGTTCAAACCTACCCACTCACTCTGGCCATCCTTAGAGACCTTACTTCGATTAATGCCACCCTCTGAAGCTAGACAGGTGGCAACCGAAAAAGGGACCAAAACGTTTAAGTCCTCCTTGCTAGGGAGATTAATCTATCTCCCTCTATTGGTGTCTTTTGCCAATGGGTGAGTACTTTTTTTGTTTTGTTTGGTATTCCCCCAATTTGCCCTTCTACTACTGTTGAATTTTATTGTTTAAATTTGATTGTTATTCTAATTGAATTTTATAAGTTTAATTTAAATGCTTCATTGTTAAAATATTAAGATGTTTTTATGTTCGCTGCCTTGTGGCCCCTGATTGGGTGGAAAGGTGGCATGAAAATGTATTAAATAAACGGCTTTAATATTTTCCTTTTTCTAAGACTCTTCTTCAAAGGAGCTCAGGGTGGTACTGCCCCCTGCCCATTTATTCTTGCAACAGTCATGCAAGGCAAGACAGGCTGAGAGACAACCCAGTCAGTTTTGGGTCTAAGCTGTTATTTTAACCCTGTCTGCCCAGCCTCTGTCACTACCCTGCTTGTCCTTTATAAATGCGCTGCAGCATCGACAGCTGTGTGATCTTCTCCCCCACAACGGCATTTTTACTGCCCCCACGCCAGTCTAAATGGCCTGTGTGGAATGGGCCTTAGGGAGGGTGTATTTACTCTGAGTGGTTTGCCTAGGGCAGGGCTAGGGAACCTTTAACACTCAAAGAGCCATTTGGACCCGTTTTTCACGGGAAAAGAAAACACTTGGAGCCGCAAATAATTTTTGACATTTAAAATAAAGATAACACTATATATATAGGGGTTTTTAAACCTTTTACTCCGCTCATTCTGAGAAGCGCATGGATGCGCCCGCTCTGCTGTCTGCAGGGCGGGCAAGGATGAAGCCATTGGCTCGGCCACGCCGGCCGCCGGGAAAGCGCCCGCCCCGCTCCAACGAGGCGGGCGAGAGGGGAAGCCCGCAGCGTGGCCCAGCTGACCATGGACAGTTTGGGTGGGCAAGGATGGGGCCGGCAGCTCGGCTCGTGGAGCCACAGTGCAAGGGCAGAAGAGCCGCATGCGGCTCTCGAGCCGCAGGTTCCCTACCCCTGGCCTAGGGCTACCTTGTGAATTCATTAGCCAAAATTTGAACTAGAGACTTTCTGATTTGTAACATAGTGTATTAGACACTGTGGCCCCTTCCGCACAGCAAATAAAAAGCGCTGTGCAAATGGTGTAAATGACACATGGCTGGCCCTCCTGTCAACAGCAAGCGTATTGGCAGGGCCAAGAGACTTCACATAGCAGCACGGCAGTTCTTTTTTTTGGGGGGGGGCACTCATTTCTGCGTAGTTATGCAGGAATGCACACATGTACTTTCACAGCACATCGACATCCCATGAGACCCTGATACGACCCTGTGTGCTTGTGTAAGTACACAGACGTGAACCAGAAATTAAAAAAAACCACAAGCGCAGCTGGAGCAGAAGCACCTCCTGCCTGGCCATTTGCTCAGCCCCGGTTGCAGACCACCATTTTTGGAAAGAATTGCAGTTTAGTGATTCACCAATACACCGTTTGGGGGAGGGGGGGAAATAGAGTGTTGCAGCTTCATTGCAGCAATGGTGGCTGTGTGAAGTTCTCTCCCAAAACTGTGTTTTTACCGTCCTTAAATCACTGTTTTTGGCCCATGCAGAAGGGGCCTATGCCTGATCATCACCATATGCTGCACTGATTCTGTATTAACAACACAAATGCCACACACATTTTCATTTGGTATTGAAGTACTTATGTATTTGTATGATCTATTTGCCTGCATGCACCCAAAAATTATCTGTGATCTTAACATATTTAATTGAAAGGTGTCTCAACAACTGAAAACTATCCCAGAGAGTGTAGTTTGACAATAGCATTTTGACTATAGCCATTTAGCTTTGCCCAATTATGCCAATGGTTTGAGATACACCAGTTAAAATGCAACCAATTCTGTTCTGAAAAGGAATCCACAAAGATTAGAAGCTACCTCGTCATAAACAGTTTATTGACAGATTTAAAGACTGGGAGGGAAAAAGATGTTAATCCTCCAGTAATGAGTTTTTTGGCTGACTGAGACAAGCTCAGCTCAGGGCTCTAACTGGTTACTGATTTAGGCTGATAGCCAGAAACACATAAAAAGGAGCCTAAGGAAGTACAATATGAAGAAGGAAAAACAATTCATGAAAAAAGTTTGTTGAGAGGTAGAAATTACCTCCAGAAGTACACTGATACCTTCCATACTGCAAAATGATCACTGGTACAAATTTCCACAATTAAGAAGTTAGTGGTGGGGATAGTCTGTTTGCTCACTTTATATCATCTCAAAGCAATTCTCTTCCAAACTTCTCACATTGTAGAAGCTGATGTAGACAAGACTGTCATTGGCAGCACAGATATGATCTGGTAAGCTGGTAAAATTGGTGGGGCAAAGGAAAGAAGGGTTTGGGGATTTACAGGGTGATTTTTAAACTTGAAATTACCAAATGTCAGTAATTGGCCTGGATACATTGCAGGGTATCTTGGGTACACTGCGATAAAAACAGTTAGAAACTGTCAGACACCACTATAATCAGAATCAGTACTCTGTTACTTTCATTAACTAGCGAATCTATTCCTGCTATGTGAAAATGGTGGCTATCCATCATATGACTCTGATAATGAAATGCAATGGAATTAAAACTGGTGATCTTTCAGTAAGAAACAATTAATAAAACAATTAATAAAACAGTTTAAAATATACAAGAGAAAAATAAGTTTGATAGAACTCTGAAGCAAACAGCCTCAACATCTATTGTACCATGTTTGTGTGCTGTTTGATGGAGTTCATTGTTGATGGAGTTCAACTGAACCTTGATGACTCAAGTTACAAGGCTTGGGATCACACTGGATCCAGCTTTATTACTGGAGAAGCAAGTTAATACAACTGCAAAAAAGGCTTTCTGCCTACTGAGCCTAGTCTACAAGGTGGTTCCTTACTTTAATATGACTGACCTGGCCTCCTGAATGCATGCTACAGTAACGTTGAGACTAGACTGCTGTAATGCCCTGTATCATGTTGGTCTCCCAACAAAATCAACTTGGAAACTTCCAAGTGGTCCAGAATACTGTGGCTCAGCTATAAACAGGAGCTATATGGCGCAGCCATATTACTGCAGATGCTCCATTGGCTGTCAATCTGTTACTGAGCTCAGCTGGCTATCATATACAAAGCCCTTTATGGCCTTGAATCTTGAGAAAAACATTAAAAATTATTATTAAAACAAGAATGTCCCATTTTAATGGTTGTATTGACTCACTATTTGTAATCCACCTTGAGTTCTTGTAAGAAAAGTTGACTATAAGAAAGGTGGACTTCACCATGTGAAGTGCAAATGTAAATGTAAATAATGTAAATAAAATAAAATAAAAGTTTTGTAGCTACTTTTTTTCTCCAGGGCTCCTTCTGCACATGCAGAATAATGCACTTTCAAACTGCTTTCAGTGCTCTTTGAAGCTGTGCGGAATGGCAAAATCCACTTGCAAACAGTTGTGAAAGTGGTTTGAAAACGCATTATTTTGCAAGTGCGGAAAGGGCCCAAGTTTGGTGTGGCTTTTTTCCTAAATAGTAATCTCAGGAAGTGAAGGATATTATAGGTATTGAGACAGTATGATGTCATCATGCAGTCAATCCAATTTGGTGATGATGTCACAAACCCAAATCAGAATAAGGGCAGGAAAAGATGGCTGACGATGCCAAGTAGCCTAAAAAATTGTAGGATGATGCCACAAAACCCAACAGCCAAGGCCAGTGCTTCTTGCCTTGAATCTGATGGTGAACATTTTGCCCCATTTGCAGTTTCCAAAACAAAATGGTCTGCATGTATGAAAAATAGGGCAGTCCTGTTTCAAACACAGCAGAATTCAGTGGCTATCACCCTGCACAAGGTAGATGTGTAAAATGAGTGAGAAGGAGCCAATCCATGTACAAGTTGGTGGCTTCCACCCCACACAATATGGGTAAGTGTTAGTCATGTGGGAAATGTGATAACCCTACTCCTTCCCTCCCCCTTCCATTAAGGAATGGGGTCTGAACCTTTCCTCCTCCTATCTGTCTGAGAACTGTGGGCAGGCAGGGGTGTGGGCCCCTTTCCAGGGCCACTTTTGCCTCCCAGTTCCCCCATTCTCTTTTATAGCCTGTGGCTTTTGTCCATGCAAATTCTCAGCATAGCCTTCTGGGTGTTTGAACAGGACTGTATTCTTCCTTTTTTACCTCTGGAAAAGCTGGTTTGATCTGACCCCACAGATGAGCATGCTTTTCACAAGAATAGACTGGTTGTCATTAGATTGACCTGGGTGATGAACTTCTCCAATTAAATTCTTCCTACCATAGGGGAATCAAAAAGCAGCAGGCAAATTTAATAAATGGTATTTCTGGCTGAAAGTTAAAGCATTGAACCAACAGTGCAGAAAACTCCTTTGCTGACAAGCTCAACATGAACGAAGTGTTTCTGCCAAGACTTTAGATACTTCAGTATGCTTGGTAAATAGAAACAAACTTGGCTATATTGATCTGCTGTCTGGAACTCTTTCTGTTGCTATCGAAAGACTCAGCAGCAGCACAGAAACCCCCAGTGTCTCTCTTTAGTAGTTTTTCTAGATCAGTGATAGTGAACCTTTTCGGGACCAAGTGCCCAAATTGCAACCCAACACTCACTTATTTATCGCAAAGTGCCAACAAGGCAATTTAACCTGAATACTGACATTTTTGTTTAGAAAAAACGGTTGGCTCCGAGGCATGCATTACTTGGGAGGTAGTCGGTGGCATGGTAGTCGGTGGCTTTGCTTTGAAGCAACCATGCAACTCTTCCAATGGGTGAATCACCACCCTAGAAGGTCAGAAGCAAGCCCCATTGCCAGTAAACGAGCTTACTCCCAGGTAAAGGATCACGCTTTAGTTCTTTGCATGAAAATCAGTGGGGTTTAACAGCACTTAACAGGGTTACCTACACTGCTTCCCCAAAACTAGGTCTTAGGTTTAATGCTAATAATCGAGCCCAGCAGCCCAGGCCAGCCTAGATGTGTGTGTGTGTGTGTGTGTGTGTGTGTGTGTGTGTGTGGGAACTGTATTTGCGTGTGCCCACAGAGAGGGCTCTGAGTGCCACCTCTGGCACCCATGCCATAGGTTCGCCACCACTGTTCTAGATGTACTACATTTACAGGAGCTAGGAAATGATCCATGTGCTACAACCCATTCATCTCTCTACCAGCACCATGTTAATATCTTATGAAATAAATATAATTGCATTTCATTGCTTTCATATAGTGGTATTAGTGAAAATAAAATTGTCCAGAGAAGATTCAGGTTATGTGTTCTTTGGGTAGCACTAGGGTAGATCAGTTTGTCCCAGACACAAGGGAGAGGAAGTTAAGCCATTATGGGTCTGATCAGCGTCTGGATGGGCAATCTCTCAGGAGCTTAATGCATACTACCTTGAGTTTAATGACAGAGGAAAGTGGGAAGAGTAATATAATAGCAATAGGGGCATTTGTAAGTCTTTAACTAATATTTTAATCTTTTTCTCTGTGAGCCTCTTTTAATCTTGTACTTGGAGGTTTTTGGTTCTTGAAATAGAATTTATTTTGGTTGAAGTAGCATGCCTCTCCTTTGAAATGTGGCGTGCATGTTAATCATGGCTGTTGAGGCAGATGTGTTGCTCAAATTTTCCAGAAAAATTGCAAGTGTGTATATACTGCTGTAGTGTGCCAAGTATGAAAAGTATGCTTGATATGATCTATTCTTAGGTCTGGATTTTCAGGATTGCCTGCCCACACAGTGCTACCAAAATATACATGGCTTTAAAATATTATATGTGACCACATTTCTGTTAATTTATGGCATAGCTCCAAATACCAATCAGAATGCTCTCTTATCTGATTAATATTTCTCTGTATTTATAGATTTAATTCTATCACTCCCTTTCTGATAATAAAGTGGCTAACTGCTCTTATGATCATACAAAAGAGCAAAACATGGCCACCCACAGATAAAGTAAAAGTTCAAAAGTACTCAGGAGGTTCCTGAGGTATGCAGAACATTATGACTTGGTAAACTAACCAAATGACCCCTTGCTGGCCTTTAGGTAGTCAATATTGATAGTAGTCGAGAGTTTCAGTTAAAAGGAAAGGGGAGGGGTATTATCCTGCCCAAACCTTTTCAAGGGTTGTAGAGCAGTGGGTGCTGGGGCAGCATCAGCAGCTACTAATTAAACTCCAAAGCCTGGCTGCAAATAGTATTTCTGTGGAGATTTTTTTTTGTAGGAACGAAACTTCCCTTCCCTTCCCTACTGCCTCTTGCTTTCTTCCCCTCTTTTTACTTTGTCTCTGAGGGAAACATAATCCCATTCACTGTGGCCCTCTATCTGCCACTACTTCTCTTCTTCCAGACACTACAGCTTTTCCTTTCCCCCTTCTCCCTCCACTCCTCCTTCTACCTACACCTTTCCTCTTGTTGTCAGGTGCCTTTTTGGGTTGCTCTGAAAACTCCAATTGTCCCCTGAACTGTCCCTCCAGTGCCATCTGAACATATATAGCTTTTTTTTTTTACTGTTTTGTGCTTTTCTTAGGCCCTTTCCACACGGGCCATTTATGGCGCCCTGGGGATGGCAAAAACGCCGTCCCCAGGGAGCCGTTCGCACAGGCGGCGCTGCTAAAACGCAGCAGCGCCGACCTGGCTCTCCTCCACCACCCCCAGGGTGGCGTCAGGCTGCCTCAAAAAACCTCCCTCCTGGAGGGAGGTTTTTGGAAAACAGCGCATTCCCAGCGGCACAGCACAAAACGGGTAAATTCACCGGAACACGCTTGTTCTTCCCTATCATTCTTCCCACTGTTCGCTGCCTCTCGCCTCTCTATTATGGACTGCTAAGCCCCTCCCTCGCTGTCCTCCGACCCCTGGAGGTTGGAGGGCAGCATGGGCGGGTCTTAGGAATCCGGCAGGGCGACGAAGGCGACGAGGTGAGTGGGGGGGAAGGGGAAGAGGCGGATCCGTGCGGAGCCACCTCTCCTGCGCCGGCCTCACCGGGGGCCGCTCACACGCTCCTGTGCGAATGGCCCCCACCCCTCCACCGGCAGAATTCCTGCCGGTGCAGGGGCACCCTTTCCACAGTGCGGAAAGGGCCTTAGTTCCAAATCATTATTTTTTAAAGTTTCAGATACTTCTGCAACTCTAGACACATCTCCTCTACCTCTACGTGGCCCCATTGAGTGGATTTTTGATCCGTGCTCTGGGACCAAGTTGGCTTTAGATATTCCATTCACTCATTCAAAATATTTTACCCACCTTTCCTACTATATTGAACTGTAGATAACCTATCTGTCTTACATTCTAACTGTTCAACAATATACTGACATCTGCAGTACAATCCAATGCAGACTAATTCCAATCTAAGCCCACTTACTTCGTTAATAAAAACAGACACAATCAGAAATGACATAAGAAATTGCAGAAGTCAAGAGGTTGAGGTGCTGGTGATACACTAATGATGGTATGTGCTTCACACAGCAATTCATGCCATAGTGAAGGGTGGATCTAAAAGTACCTCAACTGTTTCCATTTGTTTGAGGTTTTGGATCCAAAAGTAACCATCTCCTTGAGCAGATATTCTTTTTGTATGAAGCTTCTGTAAGACAGAAGGTTTTCAGGCTTTTCCTGTTCCTGTCCCCTCAACACTTACCATAAATGATGGCTACCTTAAATTGAAAACCAAAATACGTCAGAAGAAATGTGATATCCCCTCCCCCAGCAGTCTCCATACTCTCTTCTTTTCATGCTGCCTTCTCCCATTCCCACCTACCAGCCAGCCTACCTTTATCTGTTCCCTGTGTTCAGCTTTCTTTTCTTCCCTCCCTCTGACAGCCTCTACCCATAAAAAATGTGGCCCAGTTACCCAGTGGATGTTGTTGTTTTGCTGAGTTCAGTGGTGGCTTCCATCATTGAGCCATGCCAAGTTGCATGGTGCCTACCACCACCAGACCAGTCACAGTCCCTTCCTCAAAGGTTCTCTGGGGAGCACATGTGATTAACTAAACTCCCATTTTATCCTCACAGTCACCCTGCATGAGGAAAGGCAAACTATTCATGCTTGTCACAGTGAAATTGAAGTCAGTTGTAATGTTAAAATGCAGCTATAGTGGTAACACAGTAAAGAAGCTTCTACTCCATACACAGTCGTAAGCAGAAGGTAACTCCTCAATGTTCACTGAAGTCAATAGGTTTAGTAGGGTGTAACTCTGTTGAGGATAGAACCATAATAAGTACAGACAAAGGGGTGTGGGCTATGAAACCTTGAGGGCACAGCTTCTTCTGCATGTGCACACATGAACTGTAGCATCTAGAACATTTTTTCCATAGTGACAGATTTGGAACATATGAAATTGGTAGAGCTGGCCATGCAAAGCAGTGTTCAGCTCTGCCCTTTCTTTAGGGTAGAGAGGAGGTTGAAATGTGGCACTGGAAGAAATGTTAAGATTTCTTTCTTGTGGTTGTAGTGTCAAGGCAGGAGATGAAACGGAAATAACAAAGCCTGAAGTCGGAAAGAAATGTGTTGGATAAAAGTAACCAATGATCACAGTATCTTTTATATACAAGACAGCTCATGTGCTGTAGTGTTTAGAATCTCCACTCTGCCATGGAAACTTCTTGGTCAATATTGGTCTACTCCAGGGGTCTGCAACCTGCGGCTCTCCAGATGTTCATGGACTGCAAATCCCATCAGCCCCTGCCAGCATGTCATGCTGGCAGGGACTGATGGGATTTGCAGTCCATGAACATCTGGAGAGCCGCAGGTTGCAGACCCCTGGTCTACTCACATATTCTTAATCTAAGGTATGTCACAGGGTTGAGGTGAGGATAAATTTAGGGGTGTTGTGAGAATAAAATTAGGGGTGTAAGTTTGGCAAAGTTAAACCAAACCTCCCTCCCCCAAATACTATATAATGGATGTTGGAGATGGCACAGACCAACAATGCTAGCTGCCTCCAAAGTCCAAGTGGACCTAGGAGGTGACAGATCAGAGCTGAACATCAGTCTCAGCGTCAACTTCGGAGGTGGTACAGAACTCAATGCTGGACTTGACTGAGCTGAGCTGAGCCCAGCATTCAGCTCTGCCCCACCACCTTTTGAGGCCATGTGGTCTTCTGAGGCAGTAGCACAGATGTGAACACTTGCTGGGCCCAGCCGAGCCGAGTTCAGTGTTCAGCTCTGCCCTTTGCCTCCAAAGTCCACATGGGCCTTGAAAATGGAAGATGATGCAGAGCTTAACGCTGGGCTTGAGCCCAGTGTTAAGCTCTGCACTGCATGCCGCCTCTGAGACCTACTTGGACTTTGGAATTTTTTTTTATCAGGTTTAATAGAAAAATTTCAAAAGATCTGGGAAAAAACCTGGAAAACCCCCCTACTGGTTTGGCTTTTCCCCTATTTTTCAAAACATTCCGGGTCTTTTAAACACAAAACTGAAAAAAATGGTGCACACAGCCCTAGATAAAATGGAAGAGAGAAGAATGATATACATCATTTGGGTCCCCCTTGAGAAGAAAGGTGAGTTATAAATGAAGTATGTAACCATAACATAAAAGATCACATTGTGTATTTTGTCACTTGTCACTTTATTTCTCCCCCTTTAATAACAAAACAAAATGACTTAAGTGGCACCAAATACTTTGCATCAGAACAAAGAAGTGTTTGAGCTAGTATGAAGTTAAAGTATATTTTAAAGACCTATATGGCATACATTTTATTTACCTGGCATCTCCTAGAATCATCATTGGCAGAAGTGAGTGCTCCTTTTGTGCTGACTCAAAGAACTTCACTGTCATTCATTTTCTGAATTTCCTTTGTCAGCTGTGACTCCCACCATTATTTTGTACATTAACCTTCCACTTAGTGTGAAGAGGTACGAATACTTAAACCACCTTGTTGGATTTTGAGTGCTCTTGGGTTTTTTTACACACCAGAAATCTTTTCAATTACATTCGGTTTGTGAGTTAACTGAATGCTTACTCATCAGGCCCTTCAGAAACCTTAATTATTGCAGGTTTTGATAGCAAAAGTGTTTCTGAGATTGATGCCCATGCATTTCATCTGCCGTCAGTAGAATTTAAAACAGAAGGGTTTGGGAGTAATCTGGAAGACCTGTGCCCCACTAGCTGCAATTCTTGGAATGACATTGCTCATCTGCTCCCAGTGACGTGCTTTAATGCTAAACTGGAAATTCAGGAAATAATTCATGCATCAAATGTTTATAATGTGACATAGAATCTGACATGCACAAATATTTCATTCCATCTGTGAATACCACTGGTTGCATTCTTTCTGTGAATACCACTAGAGAAGGCTGGATCCTGGGTCCAGCCTTTGTAGATTCTCCACAGTGTCTAATTTGGATTGTGGCTGTGACAATGGCCGTCTCCCCATTGACAATGTAAAACGTGATACTCAGAGCAAAAAATACAGTTGAAAGAAGGACTCCCCACCGCATACGTTCCGAACACGTATTCATCCAGGGTTTGATGTGCGCTCTCCCCTAATTGCGTGCTTTTCCAGAACCTGCTTGTAAGTGCATCTTTTTTGAAAACATGCCTGGAAGCCGGATCCGAAAGGAGGTTCGGGGTTTGAAACTGCACTTGTTTTTTCGGCCACAGGGAGTGACGTGGAACCTCCTGTCCAATCAGCGCAGTGACGTGCTGATGTCACCATGAGGCATCACAACAATTTTTTTTAAAAGAAAGTCAATGCCCCAACGCGACACAACAGCCAATCAGAACATTGCTGCCGAGCAGAACACATGTGCGAGGGGAGGGTAGCATTGTTTGAATGCGTGATAGACGTGCATGTCAACACTGGACGCATGCTACTGAGGGGAGGGAGAAACATTGATGAAACCTGGATAAAAAGGTTCTGATTCTTTTAAATCTGTATTTAATTTTCAGTTGGGATTCACCCATAGTTTCCCCTTTCCAGTCATTGTTCTGATCTGCCTCAGTTCTAGGGGGTATACTCTTAGACTGGCAGGAGAACATATCCAATTCCTGTGCAATAAGATGGAGGGATAGTTTGGTCCCAGCATGGATGTTGTACCAGTTTCTGGCTTTAGACATTCTAAGCATATGTGATTGCTCCCCCATCCCATCCCATCCCATCCCATCCCATCCCATCCCATCCCATCCCATCCCATCCCATCCCATCCCATCCCATCCCATCCCATCCCATCCCATCCCATCCCATCCCATCCCATCCCATCCCATCCCATCCCATCCCATCCCATCCCATCCCATCCCATCCCATCCCATCCCATCCCATCCCATCCCATCCCATCCCATCCCATCCCATCCCAACCCTAGATCATGCAAACATCCTGCCATTTGACAACAGTCACTCAGGTAAAGTGATGAGCTTTCATTCCATGAAGTAATCTGAAGATTTAAATAGACTGTGTGGTCATTTCCATTTCTTGGGCTCATTCTTTCCTGCTGCATTTGGGCTGAGCTTCATTTGCTGACCTCTGAGTGTCTGAACTATCACTTCAGAAGAAGCAGGTCAAGGTTGTTGGTGGACAGATCAGCATTTAGGTTTTGTTCACATAATATTTTCTTTGATCCTTCTGTTGCTGCTGTGAACATAAAGGAGTTCATAGTAGTTTCCCTGTACTTTCCTTGCCTTGGTCCCCCATGGCTGGCCCCATTCCGCCCAATAAGTAATTAATGGTGAGATGTCATTTATTGATTCTAACTTAGGGTGATATAACAATTGCCAAATGGAACCAAGACATTCTCTCTTTACTTGCTTTTTTCTATTCCTTTCTCACATTAATGATTTTTGGCTTTAGTTGGGTTTGTTTAATTGCATGTTGGAATCGTAGAGCAACTATACCTGGGGGTGGGGTGGCTTTTAACTTCACTGCCACTATGACTCATAACATTTAGCTGTCCCAGCTTGAGTATGCGAAGAAAAGACCAACTGCAATCACTAACAAACCATTACACAGTTTTATTGAACTGATCATGGAGGGATGTTTCTCTTGCAAAATTAATATGGTTGGCAACAGATGTGTACTTTATAACAGCTCAGCTGGAACATATACATTATGCAAATCCTCCAGGATATTTTTTTCCCAATTGAGGCACCCAAATCTACACCACTTCTTAGAATTGCTTTCAACATTGCTAGAACAACAGCATAGTTATTAGTAATCTGGACTAGTGGAACACGGGACTCACTTAGATCTGCAGTGGCAGATCAACTTCCAATTTAATAAGCTTCACTCTGTTGCAAAATGTTACAGGATAATCACCATGTTTTGTGGTGGCTTATAGAAGCAAAACTGATTGCTTAAGGACCTTTCAAACAAGCATGCGCTGGCATTTTGAAGCTCTCACTTGTTTACAGTATGGATGGCATTACTAATAAAATACATGTTAAATAAGAGATTAGTTTCATTTGTGTGTGCAGTGTGTTCTAATTCTGTTAAATCTAACTCATTCTACATAGCAGGCCTTGACTGAGCTCAACAGAGAAGCGTTTATCTTAGAAGCCTGTGTAAGAAAAGGCAACGGGTTGTTATTGCATGCTTCCCTTACTTGGTGTTTGGGGCTTTACGATGGAAACCATCACATTTTCTTTTATGTATTCATCATGTTGTTCATCATGTTGTTATTTCATCATGTTGTAATTTACGTCATCATGTTGTTATTTACTGGCCCTCCTGACATGCACTTACTCCACAGAATATATTGTATCCCAAATAGATCTGGCAGGGGAAAAAAAGACTAAGCTGCATCTCTGACACATAAATGGGGAAACCAATAATAAAATATGAACAAACAAAGTGGAATGTTGTGCCAAAATTTAGTAACATTCATGGACCCTCTGAGGCATTCGGACACAGTCCATTAATAAAGTCAATGTACCTGCCCGACTGATTTGCTTGTAGAAATGTGATGGAGGTCACAAAAATGGCTCCAGTTAAAGGGACCAGGAAGTAGGTGATGTGAAAAACCTCTGCCTGAGATCCCAGAATGCTGCTGCCAGGCTGAGTGGATAATACTGAGCATGGAGGACCAATGGTCTGATTCAGTATAACCTAGCTTCATGACTTCAAATGGTCTAGGTATTTTTCCCAGTTAAATATGCAAGTGTCGATACATCCAGTTTATGACAGACAGCCAGTGCAGCCAGTTTATCAGATTAGATTGAGGAGATCTAGCTTTAAGTTCCCACTCAGCCATGAAGCTCATTGTTGACCTTGGGTCAGACATACATGCTTAGTGTAGCCTATCTCTAAGGGTTTTTGGAGCATGGGAAACCACCAATGTCATCCCGAGTTACTGGAAGGAGAGTGTGATGTATAAGGTTAATTATTTGTGACCTATAGCAGGTACATTAGGCGTGTCATCTGAATTCCTGATTACTTGCCTCTGGTTGTAAAAGTCTTGTCGAGGTAATAAAATGATCAAGGATCACTTTCTATCTGTTAAAGCAGACACTCAGAATTTCCCCCTCATTTATTTAGCGAATCTGTTATGCAGTCCCAGAAATCTGTTGGCAGGGGCTTGATCTGGTGTTTGATCTGGGCACTCAGAAGTATTATGCTTTCTCATGCTCCTTCTGACTTTTCAGTTAATGAATGAACCCATGTTAAACCATCAGCTATAGTGATGTGGAGATAAGGAATAGCTGAGCCTGTTGGGAATAGTAAGGCTGGGATTCAACTGAGCATCACCATAGGCAGAAGGATTTCTGCCCATGGAGTTTGCTTTTTCTCACCTCCCCTTTTTGCTTCTGTTCAAAATGCACCCTGAAATATGGCTGTCTGAAGACAGGGGACACCCAGGAGCAACATTTAGAGAGCCTGCAATGAGACAAGGGAGGCAAGAAAACTGTGCCCTAAAGTAGAAATCCTATCCTTCAGTCTATGGCAGGGGTCGGCAACCTTTACTACCCAAAGAGCCACTGGGACCAATTTTCCATGGCCCCGAAGATCTACCAAGCCAGAGAGGTGGTTGGTTTGGCCCCTCCACTCACCTTTCCTTCCAGCGCTGGGAGGCAGAGGCGCCGGGCAGGGAAACCCCCTCTGCCCGATGGAGCAGACAGCCGCCTGCTCCGTGGGGCAGAGTGGGGATGGTGGCTGCGGGGATGGCAGAGGAGGGATGGTGGCTGCTCTGGAGGGTGCTCTGCCCACGCTACCCTCTGACCTCCAGGCCACGCGGAGCCACAGTATAAGGCTGAAAGAGCCGCATGCGGCTCCGGAGCCAGGGGTTGCAGACCCCTGGTCTATGAAAACACTCTGTTGGATCCAAGTCGAAGACTGCCCCTGGAAAGCTGGCAATATCTATCCAAGGGGAAAGCCCTCATTAATCTGAGACTTTACACACTGTGGTGGAAAGTATCATCAAGTCACAGCTGACTTATGGCAACCCTGTAGGGTTTTCAAGGCAAGAGACCTTCAGAGGTGGGTTGAGATAGTTGCCTGCCTCCATGTGGGTTGAGATAGTTATGAGAACTGTGACTGGCCCAAAGTCACCCAGCAGGCTTCATGTGGGGGAGTGGGAATCAAACCTGGCTCTCCAAGTTAGAGTCTGCTGGACTTAATCACTACACTGCCTTGGCTCCTGCTTTACACACTATCTGGGATTTAACACAGGAGAAAAAAAGAGAAACGAGATGGAGAAAGGTACAAAAGATAACTGGACTTCATTAATAGACAGGGGTGGTCCTACCTTTGTATATTTTGGGTAATCTGAAAAAAAAACCACCTCTTATTTTCAGAGAAATGCTATGCAATTTGATTACCTAAGAAAGCATTTGGATGTCCAGTTTAATGGTATGCTTTGCATCTATGTTATAATTTGAAACTAATTTTGGAAGTTATAAAACTTACTAGAAAGGAGAAGGAACAGATTTTAAATGTGGGGAATGACATGGCTGCTTTCACTCAGAGCACTGGTTTCTCCTTAATGAGAACTTTGGAAGCAATACCCAATTAGGAAACAAACAGCAGTCACCACAAAAAGATGTTGTGATTCTTTGTTGTATGGTTCATAGACACAAGAAAGAGGGAAGAAGGTCAGAGTTTTGCAGTTTTCCATATTTTGCACAGGAACAATCCTCTAAGTCTAGGGAACATAATAATTGGACCTTTCTAAATACAAATTGCTGCCAAATATGTGGTCCACGCTAGAGAGTCATGTTTGTCCAGACAGTGGGGTGGTCACTACCACATTCAATAAAGGAACATTTTGGCATGCTCAAATGACTGTGCACAGATACAGATTTCCATCACTGAAAACCAGTGGGCTGGCAACTGCAAATAAGATCCTCCACGTGCACATCCAAAGAAACACTATTCAGAGCAGATAAATAAGTTGCATGATAGAGCTGTAGCATAGACAGGCCCTCTAGCTCCGCCTTTTCCAAACCACTCGACACAACTATCTTTTCTTGCATCAAATGAAAGCTGATTTACACCTAGAGTAAACACAAAAAAACATGCTTCTTGTATTGATTCATTTGCTTTTGTAATGGTGTTAATGGTGCCGTGTTCATAGCAAACTGATTTTAAGTTTTCCTTCACTATAAGCAGAACATACAATTTTGCCACAATTGTTCAACTCATAGAAGTTGGGATGCCACTTTCATAGGATCAGAGTTGCTTTGGGATAGTTTGCTCAAAAAAGAAAAAAGGAAAAAGGAAAAGAAAGAAAAAAGGAAAAAGGAAAAGAAAGGAAAAAGGAAAAAGGAAAAGAAAGGAAAAAGGAAAAGAAAGGAAAAAGGAAAAAGGAAAAGAAAGGAAAAAGGAAAAAGGAAAAGAAAGAAAAACGAAAGAAACAAAACAAACATTTTAAACATACACTCCCTTTGAATACATGCTGCTGTCAAATGACAGTCTCTGGAACCAGCAGAGAGGAGTAGCAGCAGAAGAGACTTGGCCAGAAGAGACTTGGCGCGCAATTTTAATTTAATTTTTTTTGTTTTTTAAATTAATAAGGACATATTTGACAGATAGTACGTGCAGATAGCTCCAGGGGGGCAGTGACTAAAAGCTTAATATTTACATATCTAAACAAATCAGATATGAAGGCAGAAAGCCAGCAGGGGGCTGGGGGCTTTCCAGTGTTTTGCACTGAGTGTCACATGTATGACTATCTGCCACTAGGACAGAAGTCATGGGTGTGCCCTCGCTGCAATGAGCTCCTGGCACTCAAGGAACGTGTGCGTTCTCTTGAAGCCAAGGTGGCAGACCTGGAGAAGCTGAAAGAGGCAGAGAGGGTGACAGACGAGGCTTTCAGGGACCTAACAGCCGGGTCCCACTCCCAAGGTGACATCTCTTCAGATGTCATGGAGAATGAAGGCCTTGGGGATGGAGGGTGCCAGTCTGAGGTGGTGGAAGATGCGCCCTTAGATGGGATCCCTTCCTTAACTGGTGATCAGCTATCCTCTCGCACTGAGGATACCCCTCGGGGAGGTGGGGGGCTCCTTGTAGTGGGTGATTCGATCATTAGAAATATAGAGAGTTGGGTTTGTGAGAGGCGTGATGACCGCATGGTGACTTGCCTGCCTGGTGCGAAGGTTGCGGATGTCACGCTTTGTCTAGATAGGCTTTTAGACAGTGCTGGGGTGGAGTCAGCAGTTGTGGTCCACATTGGCACCAACGACATTGGGAAATGTAGCCGGGAGGTTCTGGAAGCTAAATTTAGGCTGCTAGGAAACAGGTTGAAGTCCAGGACCTCCAAGGTGGCATTCTCAGAAATGCTACCCGTTCCACGCCGCAGAGGCGAACCAGGCAAGCGGAGATACAGGGTCTCAATGCGTGGATGAGAAGGTGGTGTAAGGCAGAGGGTTTCAGATTTGTCAGGAACTGGGGAACCTTTTGGGACAAGGTAGGCCTGTACAAACGGGACGGGCTTCATCTTAACCAAAGAGGAACCAGGCACTGGAGCTCAACATTAAAAAGGTGGCAGAACAGCTTTTAAACTGATCACTGGGGAAAGCCGACAGGAGCTGAGGTGACTTCGGTTCGAATACAGTAGCTGTGGGGATGCAGACAGAGAGGGGGTTTTTCTAAATCAACCACATACAAGCGAGGAACATAGCAATGTGCATGTGACAAGGGATAGTGTCTACAAAAGACTTGAGGGTAAAGCACATCAATCCCAGGTTAAGGACAGAGACAGGGTATACAGGTGTCTCTATGCTAATAGTACAAGCATTCACCCTAAAATGGGGGAACTAGAGTACAGAGTTTTGAAGGAGGACTTTGATATAGTGGGCATTACAGAGACATGGTGGAATGAGGAGAACCAGTGGGATGCTGTTATACCAGGCTACAGGCTCTATAGGAAGGATAGGATAGGGCGCATTGGGGGTGGAGTTGCCCTTTACATCAAAGAGAGCATAGTATCACATAAAATAGACAATGCAAGGGGAGCTGGTTCCCCTACAGAATCACTGTGGATATCAATACCAGGTGTGAAGGACAGTTTAATATTAGGAATATATTATCGTCCCCCTGACCAAAGTGAACAAGAGGATTCTGAGATGGAAAAAGAAATTAGAGAGGCCAACAAAAACAAAAATGTAGTGGTAATGGGTGATTTTTAACTATCCCCCATATAAACTGGAAAATGCATGTTCAGGTCATAGTAAGGAGAGAGCATTCCTGGATATGCTAAATGACTGTGGCTTAGAGCAGATGGTTGTGGAACCAACCAGGGGGAGGTGATCCTAGATCTAATTCTATGTGGGACCCAGGACCTGGTGCAGGAAGTCAGTGTTGTTGAGCCGATAGGGAACAGCGACCACAATGCTGTCAGATTCAGTATCTCAGCATGCGAACAAGTGGCAACTACTAATGTAGTTACATTCGCCTTCAGAAAGGGAAATTTCTCAAAGATGAGGGGGATAGTGCGCAGGAAGCTGAAAGGGAAAATCAAAAGAGTCAAAACTATCCAGGATGCTTGGAGGTTATTTAAAAACACAGTAATAAAAGCTCAGCTGGAATGTGTTCCACAGGTTAGAAAAGGCAGCACCCAGTCCAAAAGAAAGCCACCATGGTTAACAAGAGAGGTTGAGGAAATTATCAGAAAAGAAAATGTCTTTTAGAAAATGGAAGTCCAGTTTGGCTGATGAAGAATATGAGAGGGAACACAAATGGTGGCAAAAGAGAAGCAAGTTAGCTGTAAGGGAGGCAAAAAAGGATTATGAGGAACGCATGGCTGCGAACATCAAGACCAGCAACAAACAGTTCTTCAAGTACATCAAAAGCAGGAAGCCAGCAAGGGAAGCGGTAGGCCCGTTAGATGACAAAGGAACAAAGGGTGTGCTAAAAGATGGCAGGGAGATTTCTGAGAAGCTGAATGAATTCTTTGCATCTGTCTTCACCCAAGAGGAGGTGAGGAACATTCCTGCACCTGAACCAAGCTTCTTAGGAGGCGAATCCGAGGAACTAGCGAAGATAGTGGTAGACAAGGAAGAAGTTCTGGCAGCCATTGATAAACTAAATGTTACCAAATCCCCTGGCCCAGATTGCATTCACCCAAGAGTTCTTAAAGAGCTCAAGCATGAAATTGCTGATCTTCTCACTTTAATATGCAACTTATCCCTGGAATCAGGCTCCATCCCTGAAGACTGGAAGATGGCCAATGTCACACCAATCTTTAAGAAAGGATCTAGGGGGGACCCGGGAATTACAGGCCAGTCAGTTTGACATCTGTTCCTGGTAAATTAGTAGAATCTATCATTAAAGATAACATTATAAAACATGTAGAAAAGCAAGACCTGCTGAGAAAGAGTCAGCATGGCTTTTGCAGAGGCAAATCCTGTCTTACAAACTTACTAGAGTTCTTTGAGGGTGTAAACAGGCATGTGGACAGGGGTGAACCCGGTGGACATTGTCTACTTGGATTTCCAAAGGCTTTTGACAAAGTTCCGCAACAGAGACTGTTGAGAAAACTCAGCAATGAAGGAAAAAGACAGGAAGCCACCCTACGGATTAAAACTGGTTGAGAAACAGGAAACAAAGAGTGGGTGTAAATGGGAAGTTCTCACAATGGAGAGATGTCGGGAGTGGTGTCCCCCAAGGATCCGCTTTGGGACCAGTGCTCTTTAACCTATTCATAAATGACCTGGAAGTAGCGGTGGGTAGCGTGGTGGCCAAGTTTGCAGATGATACCAAATTATGTAGGGTGGTGAGAACCACAAAGGATTGCGAAGAGCTCCAAGCGGACCTTGATAAATTAGGTGAGTGGGCTCAGAAATGGCAAATGCAGTTCAATGTAGCAAAATGTAAAGTGATGCACACAGGGGCAAAAAATCCAAACTTCACATACACGCTACAGGGGTCAGTGCTATCAGTCACAGACCAGGAAAGGGATTTAGGCGTCTTAGTTGATAGTTCCATGGGAATGTCAACTCAATGCATGGCAGCTGTGAAAAAGGCAAACTCTATGCTGGGGATCATTAGGAAAGGAATTGATAATAAAACTGCAAAGATTGTCATGCCCTTATATAAAGCAGTAGTGCGACCGCACTTGGAGTACTGTGTCCAGTTCTGGTCGCCGCATCTCAAAAAGGATATTGAGGAGATAGAAAAAGTGCAGAGAAGGGCAACAAGGATGATTGAGGGACTGGAGCACCTTCCCTATGAGGAGAGGCTGCAGCGTTTGGGACTCTTTAGTTTGGAGAGGAGGCGGCTAAGGGGGGATATGATTGAAGTCTATAAAATTATGAATGGGGTAGAAAATGTTGAAAGAGAGAAATTTTTCTCTCTTTCTCACAATACTAGAACCAGGGGGCATTCATTGAAAATGCTGGGGGGAAGAATTAGGACTAATAAAAGGAAACACTTCTTCACGCAACGTGTGATTGGTGTTTGGAATATGCTGCCACAGGAGGTGGTGATGGCCACTAACCTGGATAGCTTTAAAAGGGGCTTGGACAGATTTATGGAGGAGAAGTCGATTTATGGCTACCAATCTTGATCCTCTTTGATCTGAGATTGCAAATGCCTTAACAGACCAGGTGATCGGGAGGAACAGCCGCAGAAGGCCATTGCGTTCACATCCTACATGTGAGCTCCCAAAGGCACCTGGTGGGCCATTGCGAGTAGCAGAGAGCTGGACTAGATGGACTTTGGTCTGATCCAGCTGGCTTGTTCTTATGTTCTTATGTTCTTATGTTCTTAATTTTTGGAATTCTGAAGTTTTGCTTCAAGCACTTGTTCCTAGATGTAAATACAAAAAAAAAAATCTGTCAGGAGCACAAGAGACACACAAAAAGATTGCAAAATGAATACTCTTGGTATGTGAAAGTTAAACATGCCCATTTTATAGTGACTTAGGTGGAGCCAGGAGCCATCTGTTTTACAGCTATGCTGAATGCCATAATTAAAAGTTACCTAAGAACAGGCTCTAGTATACAAGTGAGGGAGAGAAAACAGCATGCCTGTGCCACAAACTTACACATCCGTAGGTATTTAATTTCTACTTCTATTGACCTTGCAAGGTTCTAAAAACCAAATACTTGTCTCATTGCCTTCAGCTATTTTTATTTTATTATTGCACCCAAAGTACAGTACAAGCAAATAGACAGAGAGTCTAGTAGAGAGGTGCTACAGCTCAGTGGCAGAGCAGAAGGCCTCATGTTCAATCTCTGACATCTCTGGTAAAAAGGATCGCAAGTGTAGCAGGTGTTGGGCAAGAACTTTTACTAAGTTCTTGGGGGGCCATCGTCAGTCATAGCCATTTGTGCTAGATTTGGATACATTGAGTGGGTAAGATTGGCTCTGAATGTGAGAGATGGGGGAAGAGCACCATTTTTTTTTCAATGGAGGGTACAGCTCTATGCATTGTGTACACTTTAGGAGTATGCATTGGCAGTTCTCTGCTAGCATCAAATTGGTAGATTGGGGCAATTTACTCCAGCCCTTCCCACAAAGGTACAAAGAATTTATTTCAAATGCTCAGTCTGTCATTTGTGCTGGAACCCTTTTCAGAAAGCAATTACTTTATTCTAATGTGCCATATAGGAAGAATGACTGACTGATCTGATTGAATGATTTTGAAAAGAGCACATAACTAATAATACTGGCACTAGGATGAAGACAAGTTTTTGACAGATTTTCTTTCTTGTTTCAACTGGATAACAATACCTAATTATTCATCCAGTGATCTATTTCCAATCTAGATTTTGGGTTTACTTCTTAAATCAGCGATGATTGCAAGAATTTTTAAAAACTACAACTCTACTAAATGCTTACTGAACCAGTGTCCAGGTTGGCTTTCACCTAAAAAATGCTAGAAGAGCAAATTCTGAAAGTAGTTTTAACTCTATATTACCCACAGGTTTGGGCTGAATATTTTTTTCTCTGAAAATGGTGGTGGTGGTGAGGAATAATAATGTACTCTTGTATTTGGTCAATAGAAAATGGAACAGCACAAGCAGGGGGATCTGCAAGAGTTTGAGGGAGTCATCTTATTTCCCTCATATCCTTCCCCCCCACAATGTCCTCTTTCCCTTCCCTGACAGCCCCTGTAGTTTCTTCCCCTTTCCTGTTTCCTTCTCTTCTTTAGATGCACCAGCCAAGTCTACTTTTACCCCTATCTTCAGCTTTCCTTCCTTCCCTCTGTCAACCTCTATGCAGAAAAGTCTGGTCAAATTTGGCAGTGGTGCTCGACTGGGTCCACTTGTGCTGCAGCCAGCTGTAATGCCAGGCCAGGGTCAAATGCATGGTGGTTGTGGGGCAGGGCCCGGTTGTGTGGTGGCTACTGAACTGTGTACAGTTGTAAGATGGCCAGTAGGCTGGACTCAGCTGGCTAGTGGCTGATGGGTCAGGAGCAGTTGAACAGTGGCTGCTGGGCTGGACCCAATTACATGATGGCCCTGGGTAGGGTTGCCAGGCTAAGCTTGACAACCAGCAGCAGAATTGGGAGGTGGAGACATGGGAAGCATGTGACATCACACTGACATTGATATGTCATTTCCAGGCACAATTATAAAATTTCCGGTAGGGTTGCCAAGTTTCCCCTGGACACCAACAGGGATGGGGGGAGAGGAGGGTTGCCAGTTTCAGGTCGGGAAACTCCTGGAGGTTTGGGGGTAAAGCCTGGAGAAGGCTGGGACTACAGTGGGGTACAGTGCAATGCAATCCACCTCCAAAGCATCCATTTTCTCCAAAGGAACTGTAATCTGGAGATGAGCTGTAATTCCAGGGGATCCCCAAGTCCCACCTGGAGATTCCTAGATAGTGATTCCTAGAGATACCCGTTGTAACTTTCAGGTTGAATCTGGAAGTAACATACTGGAACTGAGGATGCTGGTATTTTTTAAATTTTTGCTCTCGTTTCTGTGTGGAGTGGTGGCAGGCAACAGTGTTACTCAGTAGGGTGAAAGCTGATAACCCTACTGCTGGGCAAGGCCAGACCAGGTCTAGTTGCATGCTACAGCTGTTTTGGCCTTCAAATCTACCCCTGTTGCTTTCATTGTTTGTTTTACAGGAGCCACCAAGGACATCTGCATAGTTACACACTCATGTTCCTTTTAGCCCCAGGAAAGCTTGCAAAAGGCATCTATTATTGTGCAATTCTAAAATAATCCTCACCTCAAACATATTATAGACGGTCTTTGGTTGTGTACTTGCAGAAATTGAAGAAGAAAAGACAAAATAGCAGGGTGCCACGATGCCTTCTATCCCTACAGGGTATTCAGAATGGCAGTTCAATAGTGCAATAAGTGAGTGGAAATAGTGATGTCAATTGAGGACTGATACAGCTGTGGTTTTCTGGCTGGCCGGGAATGTTTGCAGTGGAAAACACCTGGGTCAGCTGTGGAAGGGAAGAGACAAAACAGTGATCATCCTGTAGATAAACAGGCAAATGATGGATAAACAGGTTTCCTGGTCTATACACTTGGCAAAAAGAGGTTTTGATTTTGAGAAAGCATTTTTAAAGCATCCATAATTCTTGCTGCAACATGGGATGCATGCAAAAAGTATTTCTTATGGGCATTGATCAGGACAATAGCTTGAAAGTCAACCTATGCATACGTGTTCCACCAGTCAAAAGCACTGCAGCAGTATGAACAGTGCCTGATTTTTTGGAAATATTATCAACTTTGCCATAACTCAATAGTGCATTTCCCTTACAGTTTTTCTTCCAGTTTTATTGAGAAACATTTGTTCTCCCATTTCAGATATGGGCACAAAGAGCTTCCATGGTGAGCTGAATTTTATAGCATGTAACTGAATCACAGAAGTATGACTTAGAGCAAGACTCCCCTCATAGCCACCAACACCCTCAGAACTGAGAGGCTTCAATCTTCTGAATTAACAATGCTGAACTGTTTAGAGGAGGTTATTGATCAGTGTATACTGTGCCCTCACAACCGAGGCTTCAGATTCAATTAGAGATATTGCTGAAGTCTGTAATTACACGGTTAGAATAATATGGATAAATCCAGTTTATTCAACTTGTCTGTCTTTCAAGTACAGCAACATTTTCTCAAGAAAGATTTCCTCCAGCTCCTCTAAAATGAGATTATGCATGCATATGGCCAGAATCTAAGATGATCCAGCTGTGTGGGAGGTGCATGCACAGAAATCTTAATATTAGAACCCTATTTTTGTTGACACTCTCATTGGCTTCTGGGAAACGATGTTAATTTTAAAGGGAGCAGTTGCATTAAATCACTTGCCTAGCAGGCTTATCTTATCTTATCTTTTCTTTTTTAAATCTGAACCTCTTAGAGCCTAATCAGTTATTACATTTTTGGGTGAGTGGGGCCCAAGTTCCCCACACCCAACGCACATTCTCTGCAGTCAGACAGCAGCTTTAGGGAATGTCGTTTTAAATATCGGAGAGAATCCTTTTTGACTTGGAACTCTGGTGTGGAGAGAGGGGTTCCTCCCTACACCATTTTGAGCCCCCAGCAAGGAGTTGTTTAAATAACTTTGGAGTGGCATGTGCTCAGAATATGCCACATGCCACTCCAAAGCTATGTAAATTACTCCCTGCTGGGGCAGTTTTGGTCTGGAAAATTGTGTGTGTGTGTGTGTGTGTGTGTGTGAGAGAGAGAGAGAGAGAGAGAGAGAGAGAGAAGCAGCTCTCAGTTTTAATTTCAACAAAACAGTTCATAAAGTGCAACAGTTTGTTGGATTTACTTAGGCTAGACCTAATACGGAAATTCAGTAAAATATAATAAATAGACACACACATTATGATATCAGTCTTTTGAACCCATTAATTAACAGTCATTTAAGGACTTTCACAATGTTTTAGCACCCATGAGATTAATTTTGCCACTGTTTTCTGTAATCCTCTTGTTAGACGCTGAGGTTTATCAGAAGATAATCCATAGAATGGGCAGGAATGGTGACCATAAGTAGAGCTAACCTATTTGCTCTTTGCTCAGCATACATCTTGCAGAAAACAAAAATGTGCAATGAATTCAACAACTGAACTCCACAAGGATGTAACCTCTGGTCATCTGGAGGGAGGTAAGAACCCTCCTTCACCCATTCTGTAGTTCCAAGCTGAAAAGGGCTCCCACTGATCGTTAAAATGTAGCTTCTGTGTGACTGCAGGGAACATAGGTTGGGCAGAGGAACCCCAACACAACTTGGCAAAAGTCATACCTGTTCAGTCTGTCCCTTACTGTCAATGAAACTCTCATTGTGTGCTGTGAATCAAGTGAACAAATGATCTGGCCAAGCTATCCTTTGTTTGCTGAGTGTCATCTCTCTACTTAGGTCACTTAAATTTTTAAATAAACATTCTGCTATCCCCTATTCAGACCTAAAAACCAGATATAGTTTCCATGTCAATTTTCTTTAAATTTTCAGGCAACTCTCAGCCATGAAACTCCCAAATCTCATGGGATCTCATGTGACAAGATTCACAGGGAAAGAGAAAGAGAGAGCACCGTCAGTATACATGGATCAGCACTGCATGCTGGGAGAGAAGTCTTCGAAGCACTGAGTAACAGACTCAACTTTTAATCTGCACCGAGCCAACTCTAGATCAGTGTGGAGAAGAAGAGACTTCATATACAACCAGAGGCATAGCAAGGGGGGAAAGCCCGGTGCACCCTCCACCCCTGTCCTGCCCCAGAATGCCCCCGCTATGCACCTGAAATGCCCTCGCCACACCCCCAGATCACCCTCACCAAACCCCCATGGGGCACACGCCCAGTGTGTTGCACCCCGCCGTCCCCTTGGAGCTACCCCTCTGTCTGCAACTAAATTCAATCCCTGCTGCTTTTGGTAAATGCATCTTAGAATAAATCAGTAGACATGAACTCAAAGCTGAAACCCCTCAAGACCTTTTGATACTAAAGAAGCACTGATTTACTACCCTACAATATCTTAGCTCTAAAATAGGTATTGCTATATCAATATTTTGTCTTTAAAACACCTGATCCAAGTCACAGAGAGAATGAAAAAAAATTAAGGACAAATCATTCATAGATATTTTACAGATGCTATTAGCTGTCCACAACAGACTATTGATTTTTTTACCAGGCATGATTTTTTTTCCTCAGAATTCATTAACTGCTTTTAAATTTGAGTCATACTTGGAAACAGATTCCCAACTATTTTCCAATAGTCTGTTTTGCATGTATTGCTAACCTGATTAATTTGATTTTATTTGTGCACCCAAGACATAAGTTACTGGATTATTTAGAAATATCAAATTGATTTTTTAATATTTTAAATCTATAATATAGAGGAAATATTTCAAGAAAAAGACTGTTGCACTGACACAGAGATGCTCATATGTAGAAATGGATTATGCATAAGAGTTGTTTGCAGGCATTACATTTAGATCAGGGGAGGGGCAGTATGTGCTCCTCATATGACTAAACTGTCCCTTTTCATATTCAAATTTAATAAATCTGAATTTTAAAAGAAAATCTGAAAAAGTCAAAGCTCCCACACCACTATGGCTTTGGGCTTTCTTTGAATATCCAAAATGTTTCAGGTCTATTAAACCCTGTGGCAAATTTTTGCAGGGCTCTGGGTCTTGGGGGTATTTTGAAGCAGAGCCATCAGATTTGCAGCATTGCCATAAACCCTCCATTGGGTTTTGTGGAATAGTGCCGGCATTCCATGGGCAAAGGCTGGGAGGAAGCTGACTGATGTTTGCTCCACAACTCACCCCCTCTCTTCTGGACATGCTGGTGCAGCTCTTTTGCACTGGCATGCCTAGGTGAGGACAGTGGCTCCCAGGTCGGGTGCCATGGAGCCTGACCACTAGGTAAGTAACTCTCCCACTGACACGTTTGCCTCTTGTGCCAGCAGGGTGGCCACCCATGCCAATGCAGGGCCATGCTGACTCCAGAGGGGGATTCACCTCACATCTATCCGTGAGTTCATGGACCGTCTTTGTTCTAGAATGTTCCACTTGGGTCTTAGTGCATCAGGATCCAAATGAAGTATTCTAGAACAAAGATGGTCCAGGAAATGGTAGATGGACTCTCAAATCTTGTGTCATCTTTATCCTGAAAACATTATAGATTGGGCTGTCTGAATCTTTTTATTGGACAAAATTAGCAAACACACACATATCCTTTCTCAGAGTTGCCTTTGGCTCCTATATATATTCTCTCTCTCTATTAGGGTCATTGAAATATTTATATACATTTTAACAATCTTAAATCACTTCTCAGTATAAGAATACCACTGAGAACACTCAGGTCTATTTTTGCCGTATTGCTTGAAAAGGGTTGCTTTCCTTTCTTGTGCCTGTTCTATCAGTCATTTCTGAAAATCTGTATTACATCTATATTTTCCTTTCACTTCCCCCTTCTCTGCTTGATGCCTCTCTTAACAACTTCTGCCCACACCTCCTTGGGGAGTCTTGGTTCAGAATTGGAGAACTGTGGGCGTAGTCTACTCCCTTGACAGGAAAAAGGCACATTAAAACATTTTGATTCCAAATTACATTTGTCTTATAAGCTGTCCTGCTGGGTAGTCCCTTTTTACAGAACTTGTATGTGCTTGTATAGATTAAGGACATATTTCTGTTCTCAGCAGCATAGTGGTAGGGTACCATACAAGAATACTACATGGACATTTTATTGAGAAAATTATACCTACTCTTTTTATAATTCAAGACAGTGTGCTATCAATTATATGCATACAATATAAAACAAAAACTTTCATAAAAGGAAGCAAACATAGGGCAAATATTGCAAGAAAAGGAGAAGAAGTTTGGATTTACACTCTACCATTCTCTCATGAAAGGAGACTAAAGGCCGCTTACAAAGTCCTTTCCCTTTCTCTTCCTACAACATACTCCTTGTGAGGTAGGAGGGACTGAAAGATTTCTGAAGAACTGTGACTAGTCTGAGGTTTCCTGGCAGTCATCATGTGGAGGAGTGGGGAATCATACCCAGTTCTCCAGATTAGAACCTGCTCTTAACCACTTAACCACTATACCACGGTGGCACAAGAACATAAAAGAGCCCCACTGGATCACACTAGTGACCCATCTATATAGGTATCCTGTTTTAAACAGTGGTCAACCAGTTACCCTGGAAGGCTAACAAAGGACTTACAGACCAAAGTCTTCCTCTGATGGTGCCTCCTACCACTGGTATTCTGAGGTTTACCTCTGACCATGGATATTCCCTTCAGTTACTGCTAGTAGCTGCTGATGGATTTATTCTCTGTCAATGTATCTAAACTTCTTTTAATGCAACCCGTGATCATAGCCATTGCTACATCTACCAGCTGCAATTCCTCAGTTTAATTATTGATTGAGTAAAGAAGCATGTTCTTTTGTCAGATGCCAATACATTCAAAGGCCCTGTGAACCAACACTGTAACACAATTAGGGTTGCTACCTCTGGGTGGAAGTTGGAGATCTCCTGCTTTTACAACTGATCTCCAGGTGACAGAGATCAGTTCACCAGGACAAAACCAGGATTTCCCCAGTTCACCAGGGAAAGATGATCCCCAGGATCCTGGAGGATCCTCAGGTTTCATCTGGAGGTTGGCACCTTAGAGGGCACCCCGTTTAGAAATTTCCAGGAGATGCTGTAAAGTTGTTTTATTTGCTAGGGCTTTTAGTGTGGTTTAAATAGTTGATATCTGTGGTTGGGGGAGGGGTTAATGGGATTTTTTTACATTAGAGTTTTAGTTTGCAATTGTAAGCTGTCTAAAGCAAAAAAAAAGGCGACTATAAACATTTAAATGAATGAATAAATAAGAACACTCTGACATGCCCTGAAGAATGCTAGCAATGAAGGCAGTCTGTTCCAAATAACAGGAAATGGAATCAAGAAGGTATGTGCCCTTGTCATGCAAACTTGGTAAATGCACTACCTTGCAGGATTTGTTGGACACATCTCAACCAGTTTGTGAGCACATCTTGGCAGAGACCAGGCCCAGTTCCAGGTTTGCTTGGGCCCTGGGCAATACAATATAACCAGATCTACTTTCTCTTTTGGTATTACTCCTTTCTCTCTTAAAATTCTCCTTCCTTTTTCATCTACAATCAATCCCTTTTCCAGTTCAATCTGCTTAGTCTGGTGAACAGAAATCTGCCAAATTCGGCTTTCTCTGTTAGTTTTATCTCTCTGTATATGTTTCCCATAACTTTAGTTGGTGTGGTAGTCAATACAATTGGCATTATTGGTTTAAAAGCAATAACAATATTGTTCTGGAAGAACTCTGACTTGTGAAAAAGTTTTCCCACTCTCATCATTGAAAGTACACAGGCGAATCCACTTCCATCCAAAATGCTTAAACAACTGAAAAATCCCATCATACTGAAGACATTCATTTGGAATCATCAAGTAGAAAGTAGGGAACACTAGATAAAGGGACCCATAAATTAGCTAATAGAAGAAAATAAAACATATTTTTAATACTGAGGAACCCATCACTTATACCCCAATCCAGATTGGGCTGCCCCACCCCCTCCAAAAAGTTTTTTTAAAAAAAGAATCTATCCTTTTTTTGTTTGAGTGAGCTGTCTGAAGTTATGGCAACACAAATATGTGCATATTGCAGCTTCTTTAGTTGTATAGCTGCAGCTTTGCAGACAGTCCCCTCAAAACAAAAAAAGGAAAAAGCGACACATGCACTGGATTGCTAGGCTTAACAAACTTTATTCCACTTTTTACAGTGAAATTGCAAACAGATGAGCTCCAAGCAGAGGGAACCTCTGTGGGGAATCTCCACGGAGAATCTGCTGCAGCGCACAAAATGGCAGGCGCTATTGTGAAACTGACAGGAGCTCCAGTTTCTGAAACTGACAGGAAACTGGAAGAGCTCCAGGCAAGGGAAAAGAGACGTTTTAGCAGGCAACACACTTGTGTTCTCCCATGCTGCAGGAACACAAAATCCCAAAATGATTTTTAATAACATCTTAAAGACATATTTATGCTGTGCAGAATCCACCACTGAACCACTGAATCTTTGTACTTTTTGGAGTGCTTTTCCTGTAATCCTTAGTAATGTGAACTCATTTGATGTTAATAAAAGCAACTTACTTGGTGGATCAGTAAAATTAATGCGTGGATATTCTGTCATGTCTTGTTTTAAGATTTATTCTGCTATTTTAAGGAGACCTCTCCATTCATAATTTCTTCAGACATGCATTTTAAATTTTACATTAAAGTTCAATATTAATGTAAGGAAGAGAACTGGCTGTATATGTTTGGAATGTATTAAACTGTTTTGCTATTGTTTTGTGAGATTACAGATATTTCTGCCTACAATTTACTGATATGATAAATCAGTGGGTGTGGCAATTTTAAATGACTCATAGTATCATTATTGGGAAGAATTTCACCTTCAGGTTGACAACTTTATGGAAGTGTACTCCAGCTTTCATCAGCACTTCATGGGATTTCTGCTATCTTCAACCATGTAGCTCCTTCCAAGTATTAGAGAAGGCTTTACATTTCATAATATTAAACCAAAATCAAAGTGGACGTCTGTTTCTCTTTACAGTGTAGGAGAGAGATCTGTAAATAGTATTTAGAAAGCTATCATAAATAGCAGGTGCTTCTAATATGCCTAACTCAGTATTAACGATGTGTGTGAAATCTAAATTGAGACTGTTTAATCCTTCTCACAAGCTGGTGCACAGAACCCATCTGTGAAGATCTGTTCCTTAAATGACAGCTTTTTAAAGGCAGTAACATTCTGGGCAGGGGAACTGTTTTCTACTGCAAGACAGTAGCAGAGTTTCTAAGTGCTCATCTAGGTGATAGGAAGAAGTTCTTGATTATTATCTTATTAGGCGCTCCCGTGTAGCAATCCCCAGCAGCTGCTTGGATGACTGGGCTATTGTGCTTGGAGAGGACATGCTTAACCTTTCCTCCTATACCGTTTCCCAGTGGCAAATCCTCCATTCATAAACTGCAATTATATACCTGGAGTGGATGGGAATGATGGGTACAGAATTGTACTTCTAAGTCCCCTTCTCCTACCTGGCAGGGGCCCCTTCCACACTTGCAGAATAATGCACTTTCAATCCACTTTCACAATTGTTGCAAGTGGATTTTGCTTTTCCGCACAGTAAAATCCAGCTGCAAAGTGCATTGAAAGTGGATTGAAAGTGCATTATTCTGCATGTGTGGAAGGGGCCAGAGTTAATTCAAACCTGGTGTATTTGGTGGTGGGGGCAGGGAGAGGACACTGATTAACATTAAAGAAATGTGATGAGAAGAAAGGATCAAGCCACTTTACCTTAGTTTTACTTTTTGTGCCTTCAAAGCAGTTATAAGAAGATTTTCATAAATAAAAAGTACTATTACAGCACATCCTTAATCACAGATCTCCCACACATACCTAATTTCACCCAGATTGTAACTCAGGGTGGAAAATGAATGAGTGCATATGTACTTCAGCATCCTTTTAAAGACCACACTCACAATATTTAGCAAGCTGGTAGCATCATCACAAAACTGTGAGTAAAAGGGCAACCTAGTCCCATATGAGCCTACGGGACCACTCCAGCCATTTTATGAGGCCCTGCTTCAGCTAACCCTACCATCTGAGGATAGATGGGTGGCAACCTGAGAAATGGCGTTCTTGGTCATGGCACTGAAACTTTTGCAACACACTCCTCATGACGATTAATCTGTCTCCCTCTATCACCTTACTCCAGTGGGTAAAGACTATTTTTTGCTTAGTTTGGCATTCCTCACTGACTCATATTAGGCCTCCTCCATATTTGTATATTTTCATATGTTTCTAGATTTCATTTAATTGTTTCAAATATTTTATATCTATATTTGTATTTTAAATGTTTTAAAAGTTTATGAAGTTTTCAGTAGTCAGTGCCTTGAGGGTCATCAATTGGGTGGAAAGGTGCTTTGAAATATTTTAAATAAAATACAATTCAATTAAATAGGAGCCATTACCTTGGAAGATACTTTGGACACTTCAGCTAATGCAGGATACTGCTGCTTATCTGCCCACCAAATAGGTAAATTTGAGCTTATTGCACCCATTTTGAAGTAATTGTGCTGGCTACCAATTTGTTTCAGTTCCAGGTTGCTGGATATTTTGATGCTGTTCATGACCCAGGGCAGATAGATCACCCATTCACACTCTTTAGACAATATTTTTTTTTAATCCCTGCTCATTGGGTAGGGTCATGAGAGATTAGCCATTTTCTGTAGTTTCCCCTCAGTTGTGAAATGACATCCTTGAAGATGTATACCAAATCCTAAACCATTTAAAGTTCAAAAAGTCTTAAGTCCCAACTATTTAAGCTGACCTTTATTTCTATGGTTTCTTCTTCCATTTTGTGTGGGTGAAGTGCTATCAGGTCACATCCAAATCATAGTGACCCCTAGTGGGGTTTTCAAGGCAAGTGATTAAGCAGATGTGGTTTGCCATTGTCACCCTTCATAGAGTCTTTCTTGGAGGTCTCCTTTCCAAGCACTGATCCAGCTTAGCTTCCAAGATCTGATGAGATATATTATACAATTCCACATCCCCTCTCTTCTATTTTACTTCGGCAGTATCAACCCTACTAGGTACATTAGGCTGAGAGAATGACTGCCCTGGTTCACTGAGTGAGCATCCATGGCAGGATGGAGATTTGAATAATAATCATAGAGTTTAGTTAAAACAGAATGGCATTCCAGATGTTTGGACTAGTGCACTCATGCTGAAAGTTTTCCTTATCAGCTTCTAGTATATACTATGGGAGTGGTATGGTGCTGCAACTCACACCTTCCCTTCCATCTTCCCAGTAGGATTATGTGATATCATTGTACAAGTGCTTCCTCACCCTCCACTCCCCACTCCACTTCATTAACTGCTGCTTATGGGGCAGTGGGGACTTTGCTGACACAATGATGTCATATCACACCCTTTCTGCTACATGCTACCAAAAGGAAAAGGTCAGCAGCAGCCACAGACTTCCCAGACTGTGCAGCCTGAGTCTCATATGGTGAAGATAATTACCCTCCAATTTATTTTTCCCATCCAGATTGTTTCAATAGGGGTAGAACAGGCAAATAGTATAAAGTGGCGTCTCATTCATAGAAACAGATTTAGTTAATGTAAGCTCTTATGAACCATGTATGAATTAGCATTGGCTGAATCTTAATGATTCTGCATTAAAAATGTGATGAAGTGTCATTTTCCAGTGTGTGGGAAGAAAAAAGGAAATGTCAGAAATGAATAGAAACTGATGACCTAATGAGCTAATTTCAAACCTCAGGGTATCTGATTATACAAGGGTAGCAGATTTACCTCAGAAAATAGGGAAATGTTGCAAATATGTCTGCTCAGCTGAAGAGGGTGGTGGAGGAGGGCGAAGGCAGACTTGCTTCTGCTGTATCCTTTGTATACAGAAGAGCATTTTGCTAATTCAGGCTGCTCATTAAAAAGCATTGCCCTACTTTTTCTATAACCCTCAGTTCCAAAATCTCTGGATCTGACAGCACTTTTACATAAAACCACAGGGAATGCATCCCACAGAAGGAAGGAAGAGCATGTTAAGTCTTGGAGACCAAGCGTCTGTGTGTAAAGTGCTGTCAAGTCACAGCTGACTTATGGCAATCGCTTAAGGTTTTCAAGGTAAGTGATTAAGCACAGGCCCCTTCCGCACACGCAAAATAATGCATTTTCAAACCACTTTCACAACTGTTTGCAAGGGGATTTTGCCATTCCGCACAGCTTCAAAGAGAACTGAAAGCAGTTTGAAAGTGCACTATTCTGCATGTGTGGAATGAGCCTAAGAAACAATCCGAGGGATTCTAGAGAAAGAATCCCTCACAAGCATGTGACGCTAGTAGCTGCAGGAAAAAAAAGTTGTTTGAATTCATTTTTGCAAACCTCACGGAGGCGGAAGCGGCTGGGTCGGCGTACTCGATGCCAACCCAACGACGCTGGGACCGTTCGCATGAACGGTCCCAGAAAGAGCCGAGACAATGGCGCCACAGAGCGCCGTCGCCCGGCCGATCCGGCATGTCCCTGGGCCTCCGGCACGTCGCCGAGGCCTGAGGACACGCCCCCCCGGGCCTGCGCGCCTGCTCCTGTGTCGCAGGGCAGGGGGGCATGTCCCCAGGCCTCGATGGTGCGCCAGAGGCCCGGGGACAAGGTAAGTGCAGGGAGGGAGTGTGTGTGGGGGGGCAGGCGCCTTGAAGCCACTGCCGTTCGCAAGGCAGCGGCTTCGAGCCGGTGTCTTTGCAAAAGTGCGCTTCCCAGCGCACTCGGGAAATGCCAGCTCCGCGCCGGTCGGGCGGCGCGAGGGCGGCGCGGCTGCAATGCAGCTGCGCCCCCTGTGCGAACGGCGGCCTGGGGACGGCGTTTTTGCCGTCCCCAGGCCGCCATATTCTGCCCGTGCGGAAGGGGCCCCTGTTTTAATATTCAGATGAACTAATTATCATAATAGAAGATTTTTCCATATTGGGCTTGTAGCTGAAATGATAATGCTATGAAGTTGTGTATTAGAATATTTTATACCACTTTCCAACACAATGACATTTCTTATATTGCTTCTTCCCTATTATAAAGTTATGTCTGCTGGGTGACAGTATGGGGCCTAGAATGCAGTTGGAAAGCACAGGATACAACAGACTTATTGAAACTAAGCAAGTCAGGGTTTGGGTTAGACCTCTTGATAACCCTACAACCACCATCTTGGACTCTGGGATGGAAGGAAGGAACACATTAAATGCATAGTTGCACAAAAATGAAAAGTTTTGAAGTGAGACATTATGACAGACCAATATGGCCACAGGAATATCATGCTGACTCCTTAATAAACTATTTTCTATTTTTCATTCCATCAGTCTTTTTACTATGGTACTTTTACATCAGTCTTTAATATCTTCACCTTCCTGCCAGAGTTCTTGAGTCATCCAGATCTGATTTTCTGTCTCTCGTAAAAGTCTTTGAAGCTGAATTGCAGTGGAGCTGTGTGAAGTGAATCCAAACCTTTTACTATCCTTCCCTATTTCAGTGCCAAAAAATTTATCTGTAAGAAAAATAAAATACTATTGAAGCTATATGAAACATTCTCAATGTGATTCTGAATCACTCTCTCTGTATTATTCATTTTTAAGTCTGGTGTTACGTTAGGAAGCAGAAGGATCTGATTAAAGACCATTTCAAGCACTTAGAGGAAATGTCCATAAATGAAGGTTTTGTGCTTCTTTTAACAGGTGTAGCCACATCCTTGCTCTCTTTCCTCACTATTCAACAGAACCTGACATAACCTATACTGGCTCATTTTACCTCATTTCCTCCAAGAATGCGCTCTCATTTTTATAGATACAGATAATTTTAAGTATTGAAATTTATTCCTATGACCATATCACACTAACACATAACATTCAAAAGAATAGAGAAGATTTTGCTACAGTGCAGGGAAACCTTGCTTATGAAAAAAAATCACCATGTCAATTGCCACTATTTCCTAATTTCCAAGGAAGAAATGATACAATAAAACCCTTCTGTGCAACCACTAATATGGTATTCCCTTTGAAGAAAATCTGTGCAGGTTGCTAAAGGACAGAATAAATCCTGCTTGCTTAAAACTTCTAGAAAAATTTGCTTTGCAAGTATTTTTCTACTGTGCTGCTGTTCTCTGATTCTTTGGCCATGAAATGAGTCTGAATGGCTGAAGGATAGAAATTGGCCTTGTTGAATCAGAGAGGTATTTAGAGGGCCCTTTGATCATATCCAGCTGTGTGAATTTGTGAAATCTAGTCCTTATCCTCTGAAATTAGGTTTTTAATGTATTGTGGTGGAATGGGCCTGATCTGATTTGCAGGCCCAATTCCACTCCTACCATCTCCCAGGGTTCCCAACTGTTTTTGCACAGTCAAAATATCTTCGGTCCCACCTGACTGTTGTAGGAATTGCTCACTGGGAGGGCCAGCCACTCCCCTTCTCCCCAGTTTCCCTTCCAAATTCTGAGGCCTTGCCTGAGTGTCTCCTGTTTCCCCACTCCTGGGCATCAAAGGGACAATTTATTGCTTCGTATGCCCCTGGAGGGACAACCACTTGCCAACTGCCAACCTTCCCTCTTTTGGCACCCCATTTTAAAAATAGTGTATACAAGATAGTGGCAGTCTATATGGTACAGAGAACCACTACCAACATCCAAAGTTTAAAAGTATTTATTAAAAAGAAAATGTTTACAAGCATACTTTTAGCACAGCACCACATTAAGCAGGGGACCCGAAAGAAATTAGAGAAATGCAATTCCTCATTCCTTCTTTCTATATCTGCCCTATCAGATATTAGAATATAAGACAGATCTCTGAGCTCAACATGTTATAGGTCTCTATGGAGTTTACATTACCTGGAAGTCTTCTCAGTTACCTGGGGCATCATATAGTCAAAATGGCTGCCTTCTCTAGATCTTAGATGAGAGTTCAGTTTCCTCTAAGAGCCCCAGCCAAAAGAAGAGCCTTTGCTCCCAGGAGTTTTATGGATTCCCTTTCTCCACCCACTGACTAGTTCTGCCTGGATTAAAGTACCTTTTACTGAAGGCTCCAGGAGTTTTCTTCCTGAAGTCCATTCTAGCATTTCAGAACCTCCAGATCTCTGATTCCTGCTTGGAGAAGGCGGGAGTGGGACAGCTTGACCCATTTCCTTGGCAGCTTCCGCACGGCCAAAAAACAGCACCCTGGGGACAGAAAAAACACCGTCCCTGGGGTGCTATTTGCACAGAAGGCACTGTCCTCGCCCCCCCCCCCCAGTGGCATGAAGACACCGCTTTCAAACCTTGCTCGGGGGCGGGGGGGGGGCACGAAGTTTTTGGAATACGCTGACTTCCACTTGTTGCCGAGCGAACGGCAGGGGGTGGAAGCCAGCATATTCCCTGTGGCATTTCCAAATGGCTTCTTACCTTGCCCGGTCTGCTATTGCTCTGAGGAGGCCAAGAGACATGCCTCCTGGTCTCCGTCGCTGCAGCCGTCGCCATGGGGGCATGACCCCTGGCCTCCTCAGAGTGATGGCAGCCTGGACAAAGTAAGAAGCCATTTGGTGGGTTGTGCGGCTGTGCAAAGCCTGCTCCGCCAGCTGTGCAGCCCGTGGGCCGTTTGTGTGAATGGCCCCAGGGCTTGCATTGGCATGAATCGTGCCGATGCAGCCGCACAAATTTGGCTGTGCGGAAACCGCCCTTGTCTCTTGCTACCTCTATTAGAATTTCTAAAAAGGAAGTGGAAGGGAAGCTGGAAAGCAATTGAACTGATTTTCTTCTTCCTCCTGTCCAAAGGAAAGAAATGGTTAAAGCATTCCATTCAAACCTTAAGAAGAAAAAGCCACCTCTTCACAAACATACTTTCTATGAAATAAAGCAGTAACCCAGGCTGATAGGCAAGGTAAAATGGTGTTACAATAGAACTCATTGTCACAAGCTGATTTCTTGGATTGTTTCTGAGTCAGCCATAATCAATTATTTGGTCTGAAAGATTCTGTTCTATGTTCTCTGCTGTAAGGAGACTAACAGCTGGAGAGAAAGGTTCTTCTTTCCATGGGAGAAAAGGCCCACTGTTAACAGAAGGGAACCTTTCAATCCAGGCCAAGTGCTGTTCTTATCTTCATCTCATTTCCAGTATTGTCTAAATTTGAACAAGGTATAGGATGAATGCAAGTCTGTATCTTACACTTGCCATGGGGATTGTCATTCCTTTTGTAAAAAATATGTTACTGAAAAACTCCTCATGGGAATTTTCATCACTGAGAGGAGTGTTAAATCTGTATCCACAAAAAGGATATTCTGTGTGGTACAACGTTTTATGCAATCATATCCTCTGATCCCTGAACAAAATCTCTGTGAAGACTCATTTTAGGAAAGTTCCTCCCAAAACTCTCTTAAAGAAGGGATTTACTATATCCATCTCATTCATGATTAAGGGAGGCAAGTGCAGGAATAATGATACACAACATGATTTATCTCTTTGTTCCAAAAAGCAGTAGAAATGGTTTGCAAAGCAGGATGAGGTTCATAGCCTAAATTGTAAGTTTAAACAGTGCTTAATTCCAATCAAAATCTCTCACACTGTTTAAACTTAAAATTCTTCAACATAGACCCAAGCGTCAAGCTGAGGCACTAAATAAGTCACACAAGAAGCTGATGCTTTACCTCGACTATGCTTCGTGCTATCCTTTGTTTTCTTAGCTTCAGAAAGCATGCTAGGAAACAAACACTTAGCTCTTCTTGGAATGTACAAAATCTTCAAGGGCGTAAATAGGGGACAGCCATTAAAACGAGAAATCCAGGCAAATGTGTACATGCAAGGTTTCCAAGGCAACATGCTGCTGAGAATTAGTATCCTGTTAGGCACTGTCTACAGTGTAAACTCTCTGACCTTCCCTCTAATCACAGCACTTGTAATGGGAATATGTATTAAATGTCTCAAATGGCCAAGACTAATTTGAACAACTGTGAAAATACTACTAATTGCAAAAATGGCTTTGGTGGTTTAGATAGGAATATCGAAAGTCTACTAGCATTGGTAGAGGGCCCACAGTAGAGCTGGGCATTACAGCCAAGCAGGGAATATTCCATGAGTCAAAGGGCTCCAATGGTATTAATGAGGTTATTAATATATTTTGGATACCATTTGGATCAAGATAGTTTAATCGGAACATGTTATCTTCTAGTATGATAAATGATGTCCCAGTTCATGAGGTGTGAAACCTCTTCCCTTCTCTGGTGATGTCTAGATGGATGTTATGATGTTATATATATCCCAGGACAGGATCCAGTAATGCCCTTCTGCTGAGCTATACTCAATGACTCCCTTCTAATGACCAAGATTTCTGTCAACGTAAAAATACTTATCTTTCATAGGAGCCTTTTTCAATTGATGGAAGACTTAGCGGTGGAGATAGTCACTGGATCCAATTTGGTAGAAGAATGTAAATAGATATCTCTTCCTCTCTCTCTCTCTGGGTTTTTGCACACATGTGGTTTCCTTCGCAGTGAGCATGTATTTCCTTTGGGTTTGATTCTCGGTTACACACATTTTCTCCTCTTCAGCAGTCACCCTGCCCTCAGATCAGAGAAACTCCGTAGTTTCCGCAACCAATTTAAGTGTGACTTTTTCTCTCTCTTCATAGAGGTGACCATATGCATTAGACTTTCTTTGGGTTTTCTTGCTCCTCTCTGCCTTCCTCCACCCACACCACAGCAGTTCCTCCCACTCCTTGGGTCACAATTTAAAATAATCAGGACGGCTTTCTTTTTTAATTTTAATGTTGAAGGTCTATCTCTGGAGCAATAGACCCTTGAAATTGAAATGAAATTGACATGGTCTAGCGCAGGGGTAGGGAACCTGCGGCTCGAGAGCCACATGCGGCTCTTCTGCCCTTGCACTGTGGCTCCACGAGCCGAGCCGCCGGCCCCATCCTTGCCCGCCCTGCAGGCAGCAGGGCGGGTGCACCAACTGCCCACGGTCGGCTGGGCCATGCTGCGGGCTTCCCCTCTCGCCTGCCCCGTTGGAGCGGGGCGGGCGCTTTCCCAGCGGCTGGCAAGGCCGAGCCACCAGCTTCATCCTTGCCCGCCCTATAGGCAGCAGGGCGGAAGCATCCATGCGCTTCTCAGAATGAGCGGAGTAAAAGGTAAAAAACCCCAATATATATAGTATTATCTTTATTTTAAATGTCAAAAATTATTTGCGGCTCCAAGTGTTTTCTTTTCCCATGGGTCCAAATGGCTCTTTGAGTGTTAAAGGTTCCCTACCCCTGGTCTAGTGCTATACAAAGGACAGTTCACAAAGACAAAAGGCAGAGGGCAACTTCCCCAAATGGAGGTTGCATGGTTAAGAACAAGAAAGCAGCAAGGGGGCAAAATGTTGGATCAGCTCAGCTAGGGATTTTTGCAGGAGGAGAATCTCTCTCTCTCTCTCTCTCTCTCTCTCTCACACACACACACACACACACACACACACACACACACACACACACACACACACACACACACACACACACACACACAGTGAAGGAAACAGATGAGGTGCAAGTAGTGCATATATAAATTGCCCCTCTCTTTCTCAAGTCTTGCATACTTAACCTGCTATTGCTAAACATGAGAAAGGCAAACTGGTACTGAAACACTATTCTGTCTTCTGGAAATGGTGTCCATCCTTTCCCTCTTGGTACTGAGATACCACCAGAAATTGTCTATATTGTCTTTATAGCTTTACATATTTTCAAAACAATACCAAAACATTTTGATTCCCAGAATCTTGAAGTCTGCACCCTTTATCAGTTTCTATGCACATAGGGCATGATCATAGCTCTCTGGACAACACATAAACCATGACTGTATGTCTTTATGAATGGCAAAATTCATACTTTGAGTTTATCTCTCCATAACAGGGTAATTACATATTTGTAGCAAGAAGTGGCAGAGCTATCCCACAAACACCAATTATCTAATGTTCTGTCTCAAGGATATTAGACAGAAAGGTAGGAAGTGAGCCATCTGCAAAGGCTGATAGTTGACTGACCACGAACACCTAAACAGAGTCATAACCTAAGTCAATCAAAGTCAGTGGAATTAAAAGTCTCTAACAGTGTTTAGGTTTGCACTGTAAATTAAGGTATGAGAACATGACTTTCAAAGAACTGGTAGAATCTGACATCCAGCAAGATGAGTTTCTAGGCTGTATTTTTTTTATTTACATAACTTATAATCTGCCTTTCTATCTGAGACTCAAGTTGAATTGCCAGTCAAGTACAAACAACAGAAAAATTTAATGAAGAGTGGGTTTGCACTACATATATTGGAAAACAGATATGTAACACAAAGCTGAAACAAACCTGAAATGAAGCATAAGCATTTAAACATGACAGACTAAATGGTACAGAAACCACATAGCTGGAGCATACTTTCAATAAGAGGAAAGCAATACAGTAGTATAGGCTGCAATGGCAATTCCTCTACCAATGCAACTTTCAGAACCACTATATTACTGTAGCTCTACTACCTCCTCTTGAATATTGCTGTTCTGCATGGTTTTGGAAAGTTAGGTGAATGGGACCCTTCCTCATCTCATCAAACAGGCCATTCTATAAGGTGAGAGCCACAACAGAGAATATACAAGTATGGGCAGTTATTGTTTTTGCCCATTTGCAGGATGTCACTTGTAGAAGGCCCTGCTCAGATAAGCAAAGCTGTTGGGGCAGAGCAAAGGGAGAGAAGTAGTCCTGTAAATATGAGGAAACAAGGCCATGAGGCATTTTCCATGAGGGCGTGGCAGTTTAATTGAGCCTGGTATTTAATGGGCAGCCAATGGAGTGACTGCAGAGTAGAGTAATATGCATGTTCTGCCCAGTGGTGGGATCCAAAAATTTTAATAACAGGTTCCGATGATCGTGGGATTCAAACAGTGGCGCCGACGCACACACGCACCTCCAGTCCCTATTGGGCAGGGAGGTTGCTTTAGTAACCCCTTCCCGGCATTCAGAAAAAATTAATAACCACTTCTAGAGAAGTGGTGAGAACTGGTTGGATCCCACCTCTGGTTCTGCCCAGCTGTGACATTCTGAACTAACTGGAGTCTTCAAATTGACTTTGAGGGGAGACCTATGTAGTGTGCATTATAGTAGCCTAGTCTTGATGCTACTATTGTGTGTATCCAGGTTGCCAGATGGGGTGAGTCAAGGTAGAAGACCATCTTATAGGCCAAACTGAGTTGGATGAAAGCGGTTTGTTTGCAGTTGTGTTAACTTGCTTCTGTAGCAGCTGGGAACAATATAATCCCATGGCCCTTAACTGAGTCAGCAACTAGATCTCAAATAAAGCCAGGTCATTGCCAGTATACTACTATACTATGCAGTATACTGTACTAAACATTTCAATCACTTACATTTTAAGGCTGATCTGTGTTTGAACAGCTTTTGGATTAGCTCTACAGAATTGCTTGTAGAAAAAAGTGTTATTGGGGAAAAAAGAAAACTTTATTTCTTCAAGAAGGCTTCTAAAGCAACACAATACATGTAGGACAAACAGAACAAGCCAAACAGAACAAGCCCTTTAATAACAGGTAACTGAACATAATGGATGCTCAGCTGGATCTCAAATGCTTTGGGGCAATAAATTAGACATGTGGATAAGAACCCACTGTGAATTTAATAAGAAATTATGGTCAGTCAGAACTTGGCAGATTTTTTTTATTATTTCCTTTTAAGGAAAGGCTTCTCTCTCTTTTGCAATTTCTTCTCCTAGGCTTGGAACACCAGAAGAACAGACTTTCACACTAAATTTTGGCAGCTTCTGCTTTTGGGACCCATCTGTTCTGTTTTTCATCTTAAGAAAAAGAAAAGGGTTAGCCCCTGTGGGTTTTAGTTTCTTTCTTTGGCATGGACTCAGAGATTGCCAGTGGGAAGGCCATGGTTCACATTATATCCAAGCAATTTCACCCATCAATCTAACATGCAGTTTCTCCAAACGGAATTCAAAATCGGTCAGAGTAGCTGCCTCTACCAGTTATGTCTGTTCTCGCAATACATGAAGGGATTGATGGGTAATGGGTGGATGACATTCATGGACTGTGAATGGATGATTGTTTAAGACGCTCCATTTCTGTTATTACATAAGCCCCCCATAAATGGAACAGCAATAAACGAGGCTGCCTTTGAATTGATACCAAATGTGTCAGCAAGATTCCTGTCTGGAGACAGTTATGTGGAAGGTATAACTCCAGGGCTGCGTCAACTGCACCTATTTTCTTCAGGGTTGAATTCTAAGTGCTTATTATCACCTTTAAAGTCCTTCACAGCCATGAACACTCATATTTATCAATCCACATCTCCTGAAATGCTCCCATGGGCCTGTTATACTGCACAGTCAGCTTCTTCTTGTGGTGCCTTTGGCAACAGCTAGTTCATGGACTTTCTTGAAGGTAGGTCCATTCCTCTGGATGTGGAGGGCACCTTCATTGGCTGTATTTAGGGAGGCCTACAAGACAGTTTTGATTTTGGAAGACATTTGGTGAAGGGTAAACTGCTTGGGCAGACTAGGCTGTCATTTTTCTCTGGCTATTTATTATCCTGGGTAGTTCTTTTAATCTCATTGTGTGTTTTTGTGTTTAATTTTGTGTGGGTGCTTAATTTTTGTTTTTATCTTGCATGTTTGTTCTTATCTTGTAATTAACCTGGTTTTTGTTCTGGAAACTTGTTGCTACATTGTTACTCAATTTAAGTCTAAGGAGAGAAGGCGGGATTTGACTCATTTAAAATAAATAAATTTAAATACATTTAAAAGAAACAGCATGAATGTTTGTGTGAATGAGCAGGAAAGCAGCCCATGATCTTCTGCTTCACTGGACTCTTCTACTGGCAAGGACAGTTTTGGAACTGAGGAGGGAAAATCTGAGACATTTTAGGAGATTATCTGCTTTTCACACCACATATAAAGTGGACTTTTCCTGGGATCTTATTGTCAGTAAGTTAATCTTTATTGGCATTAGTCAAGTACAAAACTTTGAAGACACAGAATATATATATATATAAATATAAATGTTAATAAAAGTTTCCAAACCTATGGGCTCAGATTCTCATGGTTATAAGCAGCAGTTTTGCTACCAAGCTGGTCATGTGTGAATCCTGGTCAGACAAAAAGAAGGATTTCCAGCAAGGAGCCTTCTTAGTTTCTGAAGGAGAGAGCTGATATAGAAATCATAGGCATTGTCATAGAGAGCACAGTCAAAGAGAACATGGGAGATAGAATCAGTACAACTGTTGTAGCAAGGCCAAGGTCCTTCTTGATAGGGGATCTTCTGGATTCTTCCTGAGAGAACAGCTGTAGGAAGCACATTAAATCTAGCCAGCATAAAAGCGATTTGTAATTGTGGAGGTGTTAAGTGATAAAAATATGAAGCTATAGACTCCTGCCTTTATATAATTCCAAAATTTAGTAGTAAACTAGATTTCCTGACTGCAGAGATTTGGTATTTTTATATCTAAGAGTCTGCATTTTAATGTCTCAAAAGCAAGTGACCCTGAGAATATTAAAAGGGAATCAAAAGAAATACCGATTGAATTTATCCTCCATTCAATCAAATGTAGCCAACTAATAGAGGAATCCTCAGAATGTATAAGGGTCACATAGCTAATGGGGTCAGATCTAAAATGCAGGCATAACCAGAACTTAACAACTGCTAGCCAAGCTATGGATTCTAGCTGTCTTTGGTTTGTTTCAAGACACAGGACGGTGTAGAGCACACAATTAGGTACTCTTAAAACCCACCAAAAATAGTGCTTGAGTTTTAGTGGCGTAGGAGGTTAAGAGCTCGTGGGTCTAATCTGGAGGAACCGGGTTTGATTCCCTGCTCTGCCGCCTGAGCTGTGGAGGCTTCTCTGGGGAATTCAGATTAGCCTGTACATTCCCATACACGCCAGCTGGGTGACCTTGGGCTAGTCACAGCTTCTCGGAGCTCTCTCAGCCCCACCTACCTCACAGGGTGTTTGTTGTGAGGGGTGGGGGAAGGGCAAGGAGATTGTAAGCCCCTTTGAGTCTCCTACAGGAGAGAAAGGGGGGATATAAATCCAAACTCCTCCTCCTCCTCCTCCTCCTCCTCCTCCTCCTCCTTCTTCTTCTTCTTCTTCTTCTTCTTCTTCTTCTTCTTCTTCTTCTTCTTCTTCTTCTTCTTCTTCTTCTTCTTCTTCTTCTTCTTCTTCTATGATTAAATGAATTAATCCATATAGAAATGCCATAGAATAGTTCAGGAACCACTTTTGCATTAAAAACCCAACTTGTAGCAGGTGCATACTGGTGACCCTTGGTGTAGAAGAGCCTTGAGATTGCCGGCATGTTGCAATTAGCTAATTGAATGGTGTGATTTCGCTGTGTTACCCAACCTGCATTATACTGGGAAAAAATCCCAAATATTTAAACTGTCTAAAGTGATCAATACTATTTCCTTTTATACACCATTTAAGGCTTTTTTGTGTTCTTGAAAAAATTACAGTTTTAGATTTCTTAAAGTTCACTGTTACATTTACAAAATGATACAAATTGGTGAAGAGGGCATTTGAGACCTTTTGGTGTATGAGAAAGGAGAACAACATCTTTGCATATAATAATAAAGGAACAGAACATAAGCCAAATTTGGGAGAATGTCCATCCACCCAATGCAGGGTCTCAGCCAGGTCATGCAAGAATAAATTATATAAGGCACCAAAAGGCAACCTTGCTTAACTCCTTGGTTTGATATAATGTAGTGGGTTAAATTGCCTGAAAATTTACGTTTTGCTTGGCAGCTGGTGAAAAAATATAATTTACGTATAAGAAAGAGTAGATGCTTATCCAGTGGTGTGATTCAAAGAATTTAACAACCGGTTCCGGTGGGGGGATTCAAATAATTTAACAACCGGTTGTTTACGAGCACCATTTTAACAACCGGTGTCCGGTTCTGCCGAAATGGTGCGTACCTGCTGAATCCCACCACAGTGCTTATCCACTCCCAACAGCGAGAGCTTTTCCTAGAGAAGATTCCTTGGAACTGAATCAAAAGATCCCTTAAGATCAAGAAAGGCAACAAATACTTTGGACCTGCATACACTGCTATTATTTTGTTATAAGATGAGTAAGGGTAATGCAGTTGTGCAAGGTCAATTTGTCATGACAAAAGCCAATCTGTTGTGGGCCCTATGGGTTATGTTCAGGCATCCAGGTGGTAAGCTCATCTAAATGCCTGGCTTGTAACTTTCCCACTGATAAAAGGCTAATCTTACTATATAATTGATGACAAATCAGTCTCCAGGCATCTAGGAGGGTTCAGATTTTAGCTCCTCCCAGGGGGCAAGGTCTATATTTCCCAGCAGTCCTTGCTGTAGAAAGCCATATTTCCCTCCTTCCCCACAGTGTGCTTCTCCCTGGTGGTGCCAAGCCTTGGTGGGGAAAAAATACTCCCCTCCTCCCCCCATGGGGTGCTTCTCTCTACCAGGATTAGACCCTGTGGTGAACTTTGGATAAGTTCCTGCCTCAGAACATGGGACAAACATGTCAAACCACATCTGAGCTGGAAGAACTCAGTTGCTGCAGATGGTGAGACCTTACTTCGCTCAATAAACACACAACAACGACAGGCTGGAAAGGAATGGGCCGCAGCCCAGTTTATTAATTATTAACAATAACGTAATCCAAACATGAACTATGTACAATAGAGCTGGGCGGCAAACAGGTCGCACATCAATATCCCAATCTCCATTGGGAAACTGACGGGAAGGGAAGCCCCAGAGATAACACTCCAGCTTCCACCCTTCCCGCCCATGCTGAGGAGACGGGCACCGGCTAAGCCCGAGGTTCGCTTCTGACGCGTCCCGCCCTCCCTTCCTGTGCTTGCTGGGTGTCGGCACCGCTAAGCTCCTCGGCCGCCTATCGGCCCCGGACTCGCGAACCCCACTCCCTGGGGTGTCGGGGCAGCGGCCCGGCCTGCCGGCCTGCCAGCCTGCCTGCTCCCACCCCCCGGCCAGTCTTCCTCACAGGGCAATAAGCCTGGGAGACCCAGCCCGGAAGGCTCAGTTTCCCCAGATGTGCTGGCCACCCGTTCTGCAACCCGCTTTCACAAGCTGCCCCGCCCTTGCAGCGCCTTCAACACCGCCCAAGCCTCCTTCCAAGCTTCTGAAGCATCTTCGTCTAGGACTGCTTACCAAACGGAGGGAGAGTGTACCGACCCGATTGTCGCCACAAGTCCATGCTCCACCGGGAAAAGCGGACGCCATCCGGCTCAAACAGGTGCTTTGTTGTCCCAAAGTGATTTTTGGCGCAGTCCGCCACCGCCTTCCCCCCCCCCCGCCGAGGGGAGAGCACCACCTTGGCGGCCGCCTTGTTGACTCCTTCCTGCAAGCCCTGTCCACAGCCCGGGTAGGATCCACAGCCTCCCCTCCAGTGGACCCGGCTGCAGCATCTCGGACCAAACCAAAGCTCATGCCGGGCAGATGCCTGGCTAGGCTCTGTAAGCGTGGTGGCTCACCGCCCGACGGAGCTTCAAGCGTCCCGACCTGGCCGGAGATCACCTCCTCCTCAGGTGGACAATTAGGAAATCCGGCGTGGCCAATTGGAAGATGTACTCAATGAGCTTGGGCTCCAGCTCATGCCAAAGCATGTGCCCTTGCCCCAGCCAGGTAATCCTTACGTGAGCCCCGAGTCGAACCGGAGATGCCGGCACCCCAGTGGAGAAGAGCAGGCGTGAGTCCCAGAGCTCCGCTGATAAGCAAGGCTGTGCCCCACGCACTCCACACCTGTCCGAGAAAAAAACAGTCTGCGGCGTCCCTGGAGGCACTTTCGTGGAGGGAATCCAACAAGTCCAGGTGGGGGCTTAATGCTGCCCGAAAAGCCCTCGACCGCCACCTTCCCAAGGTGCGGATATCCTCCTGGGCCCTGCCCTCCTGCGCCGCGGTTGTGGCAGCCCCTATTCTGAAGGAGTGCAGGCCGAACTCGGCGGCCAGCAGCCCTGCCCTGGCCAAACATGCCCTGAACACCACCAGCATCTGGAACCTGGTGAAGGGGGAACCATCCTCGTGCACCAGGAGCATGCCACCCCGCCGGGGCCTGTGCTGAAGCCAGGTGGTGAGTGAAGCGAGGGGGCAGGTGGCATCGCCCGGCAGGACTGGCATGGTGACCCAGGCGCCGTGGCCTTCCTGGTCGGTTTTGGAGTGGGCAAGCCACGCGTAAACCATGTCCCCCGACAGGACGAGGTGCTCCCGTTGCAGCGCGGTGCTGGACAGCCGGTCCCTGGTGGGAGTGACTGATTCCCCAGGCCTGAAAGCCCCGTGATGCGCCAGGTGGAAGGCTGCTGAGAAGAGTAAGCGCTCATAGCATGAAGCGCACACCTGCCGCAGCTCCCCGGTGACTGCCCTTAACACCTCCCTGGTAACTGGGCGCCTGAGGTCCCTCTGCCTGGGGCCCACCCGCCGCCAGCCCGCCACCAGCCGGCGAACTATAAATGCCTTGGTCACGTCTGGGAAGCTCGAAATCCTGCAATAGAAGGCGATGCCCGCCAATTGGACCCCCATGGACCGTGGGTGCATCTCCCTCCCATGGAGATGGACCAAATACTCAAGTAGAAGGCCTGTGTCCACCCCGCCATGGACGGGGCGCCCCGTGGACGCTGCGTAGCTCCGGAAGTTCGCCTAATCGGCTCACTGTGCACGACTGCCCTCTCGCGTGGCCGGTGCCAACGAGTTCAAAACACCTGTGATGATGGCTCGCTGCCAAGGTTCCACAGGAACGCCGGCCCGGTCGTCGGGAACAGCTCCGCCCCGGGGGCCAGGCGCCGGAATCGATCCACCTGCTGACGAGATAAGGCATCAGCGATCTCATTCTGCAAACCTGGAACGAAAGCAGCTTTGAAAGAAATGTTTTAGGTGAGGCAGGTGAGGACCAGATTGCGGACCAAGTGCATGACCCGTGCAGATTTGCTCGACTGCCTGTTCACCACATGCACCACAGCCTGGTTGTCACACCAGAATAGCACCCTTTTGTTGAGCCATGGATCATGCCAAATGTGTACCGCCACCAGGATGGGGAACAGTTCTAGAAAAGTGAGGTCCCTGGTGATGCCCTGTGTGTGCCAAGCTGGAGGCCAGAGGCCCTGTGCCCACTGACCCTGAAAGTACACGCCAAAACCGTGAGCCCCGGAGGCATCGGAGTGCACCTGCAGCTCCAGGCCAGGTTCCAGGGATGTCTGCCACAAGGAGATGCCGTTGAAGCCTTGGATGAAGGACAGCCAGACCTGCAGATGTTCATTTATGCCCCAGGAGACCCTGATGTGGTGGTCAGGGGACTTGCAGCCAGACAATGACCTCGCCAGCCGAGAGCAGAAAGCCCTGCCTGGTGCCACCACCCTGCAGGCGAAATTGAGGTGGCCCAGTAAGGACTGTACCAGGCGGACCCTACATTTTCGCAGGGGGAGAACGGACTGGAGCAGGTTGGTTAGGGCAACGAGTTTGTCTCTAGGGAGTGAAGACGTGCCCCGGATCGTGTCCAGGTGTATGCCCAGGTAGCTGAGGGCGGGGGTGGGGCCCTCTGTCTTGTTGGGGGCCAGAGGCACCCCCAGCTCGGCGGCCAGTGTCTGGAAGGCCTGCAGGGCGATCTCGCACTCCCTGGTGCCTTGCCTGCCGATGAACAGGAAGTCATCTAAGTAATGGGTCACCAGCCCGGAGGGGACCCTCTGCCTGAAGGCCCACTCGAGGAAGGTGCTGAAAGCCTCAAAGGCTGCACAGGCAAAGGAGCAACCCATGGGCATGGCCTTGTCCACATACCAACTGCCCCGGAAGTGGATGCCCAGCAGCTCGAAATCCAGCGGGGAGATGGGCAGGAGCCGGAAGGCGGACTGAATGTCACATTTTGCTAGGTAGGCGCCTGGGCCGGCCTGCCTGATGGAACCGATGGCCTCGTCTAACGTGGCATACCGGACCGTGCAGAGCTCAGGGTCTATGAAATCGTTCACTGAGTCGCCCCAGGGGTAGGAGAGGTGTTGAATTAGCCGGAACTCCCCCGGGGTCTTTTTGGGCACAACGCCGATGGGGGAGACCCTGAGGTGAGGGAGGGGCAGGTGGCTGAAAGGGCCAGCAATTTGACCGGCCCTGACTTCTTTGTCAAGTTTATCGGCTCCCACGCCAGGGTAATCGTGAACCGATTTTAAGTTGTTTGCCTGATGAGCCTTCCGAAGGCCACGATAGGGGATCCTGAACCCTGCCGAGAAGCCATCTCCCAGCATGCGCGCCGCGCGCCTGTCAGGATAATGCTGCAGCCAATCCAGCAGCACCCCCACCCGGACCGGTGTGGGGGCCAAGGACTGCAGCTGGGCGGGGGGTTCATTGCTTCTGGGGGGCAGCAGCGCTGCCCTGGCCACCGGCTTCTTTGTGTGAGGGCCCGGCGCCGGGGGACCGGGCCTGCCGAAAGGGGGAGTGGCCGGTTGGCTTGGGGCAGCCCACCCTGCTGTGGTTTCCAGAACAGTTGGAGCAAACGTGCTCGTACTTGCACTTGGGCAGCTGGCAAGCGCCTCTATTGAATTCCCAGCAGAGCCCCTTGGCCCCCGCCCGCCCTGGGTAAACCCTGTTGGGCTTGTCTGGGAAGGAGGGCTCCGTGGCCCCTTTCATGGCAGGCTGAACCACGACCATCCAGGTCTGGTTGTGAATGAGATCCCAGCGAAAACGGCTCTTATGGGAAGCGTTCTTGCGAATGGCCTCGTCATAGGCTATGGCCACGGGTTCACCAGCTAGAGCCCGGGCCCGCAGCACATGCGCCATATGGGCCACCAAGTGCCAGGCCCGCAGGGGGTAGGCGGCCCCGATGAGGGCCAGGTATGCAGTAAAACCCTGCAGCCAGTTGTTGAAACTCCGCTCGGCCACCACTGGTCCTTCCGTTTTTTGTCAGCCTTACCGCCAGACAAACCGTGTTCCCCCTCCCACCGAAGGAACCTGAAAATGTCCACATAGTACCCGTCCAGCGCCCGCTCCCGGAGCTTCCTGGGGAGATGGGACCCGGGAGGGTTGCCATTGTCGTCGGGATCTGAGCCAGTGGATGGCGCCTCCAAACCCCCCAAGCGCCTGCGTTTTGCGAGCCAGGGGGGGAGAGCGGGCACCTTCTCCCCTTGGAACCAGAATTCCCCGCTAGCCTGCATTTCATCATCCTCAGTAGACTCACCCGACGACGAAGAGCTGGGAGACTGTCTGGAGGAACGGGAACGCCGCGATGACCGCTTTGTCTTCTGGCCCTCGCGCTCGGAGGGGCCGACGGACGCGTCCACCGATGTGGACGCGCTCACTGGTGGTGAAAGCTGGAGGTCCTCCGCCGCTCCACTTGCAGCGCCCGCCCGCACCGCGCCAGCAGCCGCCGACGCGGGGGGCTCGGATTCCCCTGCACCACAGGGGGTCCCAGAATCCCCGGCCGTTCCGCCGAGGGCCTGGGAAAGGTTCAGCAGCGTTTCCGCCAGGTTCCGGACCAGGGCGGAGTCAGGGCCCGAACCGCTGGCGGGCCCGGGCTGGGCAGAGACCGGTCCGGTGCCACCAGAGGCCACGGGGAGAGCCTCCCCAGCCGGGGAGGACTGCTCCACCGGGCCCGCCGGCCTGCCCCTGCCAATGGGAGTTAAGCCCAAAGCCGCGGCGGCGGCTGCCCGCGCAGCCGCTCCGATCCGCCCGACCACAGGGCCCTCATCCGATGTCCCTGGGCCGGTCTGGGCCCAGACCCTGTTAAAGAGGGCTCGGGCTCTGCCCGAGGGAGCTGCCCCCCCGTGGGGGGCTCCTTGCTCTTGGCCCGCTTTGGCCCCATCGCGACAGGCGAGACCAGGCCGACGACCAAGAAGAAAAGAGAAGAAAATAGAGAAGGAAGACAAAAGAGGTGAGTAGGAATGGAAGCCAAGAGGAGAAGGAGAAGCAAGCAAGATTGGCCGCGACCAGTCTCCTTCCAGGCCTTACACGAGACTCAAACCAACACCACCACGCCTTGCTGGGTCTCGCCGCCGGGAAGGGCGCGGACTGGGTGAGGCGTACTTATATACCCTGGCTCCTCCCGCCTTTTGCGGCCGGGAGCCAATCATTGCACCCGGTTCTGCAGCATGCCGCCAAGCCATGCATGCCAAGTATTTTGCTCCGTTGCTCACCCCGGCAGCAATGGCTGCCCCCGGTTATTCGGTTGCATCTAATTTAAGGGGAGCTTGTCTCTGTGTGTATGTGTGTGGGGAAAGGAGAGCCACGTGCAAAGTTAGGGGAGCCTTCAGTGTGTGTATGGGGAGAAGGGAGAATCTGAAAAGGAGAGCCTTTTTGCAAAGTTCGGGGTGCCTATCTCTCTCTGTGTATGTGTGTGTGAATCTGTAAGTAAACTTTTAAAAAACTAGATAATTAGGCTAGGTTTTTGTTATCCGTGGTAACTTGCAGGATCAAGCAGAAAGGAAAGGCAGGAGGAGTTGGTCCCCTGGGTGGGTACCATTAACCTACCAACAGTTTTTCTAGATCTACTGTAATTGTTTGTACAATGTGATCTACTGCTAGTGAGCCTGTAATTGGCTGGTAGAGTGGGATCACCTTTCTTAAAAATCAGAACAATAATGGCATTAGTCCAAGCTTTAGGGATATGGCCAATTTTATCTATTACAGCAAAAAGAGTCACCAGTGACAAGGACCACTAACCCTAATCAAGGTGACCTTTAAGATATTCAGGAGGAATACCTTTGGGGCCAGGACTTTCAATTGGTTAATTAACAATATAATTTATTTTGAAAACACAGGAAGCCATTCAGGTATGTCTGATAAAACATGCTTTACGTGATCAGGACAGGGTATTTCTGGGTCAAAAAATAGATTTTAAAAAGTGATCAATTCGGGATTGAACTAGCATACTTGGATTCAAGATTGGCTTATCATTAAAAATTCCAGAAACTAAGTACCAAAACTGTTTGCTATTATTCATTACGGTAACATTGATTAGTAATTCCCAATACCTCTGAAATTGGAACCTTTTTGGGAGGCAATCCAATGATGATATTGACTTTTAAGTGAAAATATTTGGCTGGAAGAATCTGTACATTGCTGTCACAATATTCCCAAGAGATGGTCTGTAAATAAATTTTCCAGGCACAACATTCAGAATTGTACCAAGTTTAAAGACTCCCTTATTTAAGTAGTTCTCATATTTTGGTTTGTTCGAATGAACCATGGGGCCAGTAAGCATTTCCATCTTATTTGCAAGGCAAATTTAAATTGCAATAAGCGCAATCTTGTGTTGTCATAGGATTTCACCCATCCTAATTGCATACTGTCAGGGCACTCTAAACTGCAAGCAGTTTCTGTTACGGAGAGATAGGTATCATGCCTTCCAACTGTACTCAATTAATAGGTACAGTATCTGGTTTCTCAATAGGATTACAGGTTATGGAGCTTGTACCTAACAGTGGAACATACCTGCAGATTGAATTTGTTTAGCTGATTCAGCACTGTCTTTCTCATTAGTGGGATTTTCTGGTGCTTTGCTCTGCGTGCCGGCAACTGGAATTCTCACAAAATGAATGCACAGAAACTATAAAACAAAAGTTTTTTGGTATGCTTGTTTGTGCTGGTTTTTAAAGGTGTTCATCCTGCTGCTCAATTTTGGTCTTTTGAAATGACTCTCAAGTAAAAAAAGCCTTTGAAAATGTAACACAATAAGACCTTTAAAAGCACTCAAGGCCCGTTTACTCGCGGGGCAGCTGCCGCGCATTGGGGCAAGAAATCTTGTCCCGACGCACTTCCTCCCTGATATGCACCAGGAGTGGAAGCACATTGGGGCAAAAAATCTTGTCCTGATGCGCGTCCTTCCTTTGTGTGTCGAGGGAGGAAGCGCATCGGGGCAAGATTTCGTGTCCCGATGTGCTTCCTCTTGCCCTGTATGTCCTTCTCACTTTTCCTATGGAAAGCAAGAGCATTTCTGGCATGACTTTTGCGCCAGAGCAGGGCAAGGGTAGGGGAGAGCCGGCTGAGGGTAATTGGCCATAAAAACCAGCATGCTGCAATAACAGAATGTAAACGCTTTGAAAGCCAGCATTCAAATCGGAGCAAATAAAATAAACACGTAGAAACTAACCAAATGTCCGGATAAACTGAAATACTACAGCCTAATGTCTGAAATGAAAAAAAGACTTAGGTATCAGCTGTACAGCAGTACAGAGACATTCCAAAAGTGGGGTGCCACCACAGAACACTTGCTTAGCTACCCCCCTCCCCAATTTTCTGATGTCTGTGGCATCTGGGACAATGCCTGGATGTAAGCTTTCATTTGAAGATCTCTGCAGTTGCCAATTGTAGCTTGGGAAAATTCCCAACGATTTGGAGGCAGTGCTTTGAGAGGACAGAGTTTATGGCTGTTAATCTCCAGACAGGATTTACAACTGACCTCCAGAATACAGAGTTGGAGAAAATGCCTACTTTAGAGGGTGGACTCTGTGTCATTATGTCCTTCCAAGGTTCCTCTCCTTCCCAAGTTCTACCATTCCCAGGCTGCATCCTCAAATCTCCAGGAATTTTGCAGCCTGGAGTTGGCAACCCTAGCAGAGTTTGGGGAGGAGAGGAAGCTCAGTGGGGATATGGTGCCCTGGAGCTGCCCCATAGCTGCTATTTCATTAGGGATGTCACCCCCCCCCCCATGACAAGAGGCCTCCTGACAATTCCCTTTGATGACCATTAGTGCCTTGGGTACTGGTGGGAGAGGAAAGGCCTTGAGTGCATGGAGTACATGGAGTGGTTTTGCAACATTCTGGAGAATTTCTCTGGGTCACTTTTGGTTCAAACTGGAATTGACAGAGGTATACTGATGCAATGCCGTGATTCTATCCCCTAATTGCTCCCAGGAATTGCAGGCTGAAGCCTGCCAACCATACATTTCCTCTAATGAAACTGATCTCTGCAGTTTGCATATCAGTTGTAATTCCAGGAAAACTTCAGGCATAGGCTTGCCATTTTGCCTGCCCACAGTGAGCAAGGTCTTGCTCTTGGCCATATTCCCCTGCTCTCAATGGTGTGTGTATAGGGGTGTGTGTGTGTGTGGTCTTATTGAGATCCTAGCCCTCCCCAACTCCTAGGCTCCCACACCAAAATCTCCCAAGTATTTCCTAATGCAAAGCTGGCAACACTAGCACTAAAGATCACAGAAACTATGAAGATTTCTAGAGCTTTACCTGGCAGTGACATTACTCTGTGACACTCTAGAAATTTCTCCAGTCTCTGTGGTTTATACCATAGAGATTAGGGAAATTCTGAGGGTATCATGAAGGATGTGATGTCTCATGCCTTGAAACTCCCTGGTTTCTCAGCCACGGTTCCAACAGTCTCACAGCATTTGCTGCTATAGGGATAGCAACCCAATCCAACTATGGGTTGGAAAATTCATGGAGATTTTGGGGGTGGAGCTTGTGGAAGGAGGGGTTTGTAGAATGGTGGGACCTCAGCATGATATGCCATAGATTCCATCTTCCAATGCAGCCATTTTTTCCATGGGAACTTATCCTTGTAGTCTGGAGAGCAGTTGTAATTCCAACCTGGAGGTTGGCAACTCTATCCAGGCTTCACATTGCTGTTGGCAAACCTATTTGCAGGGCATACTTCCAGGCCCCCAAAAACTGATTCTGTCACCCCAGTTGGTAAGAGAGAGAGAGGAGCAAAAGAGCAGCCCAGAGGAAAGTGGTAGCTCAGCTGCTGAGGCAGGAGAGTCAAATGAAGCTCCCAGGAATAAGCTGACCGGTTATCCTGGCTGTATTTTCCTGTGCTTCAGTGAGGTTGCCAGTTTTTGGTTGGGAAATTTCTGGAGATTGTGGAGGTGGAGCCTGAGAAGAGCAGGGTGTGGAGACAGCTGTTACCTCAGGTGGGTCCACCTGCCAAAGCGGCTATTTTCTCCAGAGGAATTAATCCCTGTTGTCTGGAGATCAGTTACATTTCCTGGAGATCGCTAGGCCCTGCCTGGAGGTTGGCAACCCTATGCCCTGCCCCTACCCTGCTCCAGCCAAGTGAACATTGCTGGACTAGCAGGCTGCTAGGGAATGATTTAGAACTTTTCATCCCTGGTGGTTTAACTTCAAATCCCTATTTTGATTTCATTTGTCCTTCATGCAAATCAAACTTGCAAGGTTTTCTTTTTGAGCCATTTTCTGTTTCCTTGTGCTGATTTTTTTCCCCATTAAATGTATGTCTTTCTGAATACTACTTGGGTTATAGATGGTAGATCAATAATAGATCATGAAAGTAACAAACCTATCGGGACCATGAGGAATGATATAGGACAAAATGAGAAGGCTCAAAGTGACAATATGCAAAAACCAAGAAGGAAAAAAGGGCATATTTTAACATCCCAAATACTTTCGTTACGCTTTACTGCAAAGAATAGGCTTAGAGGCTCTCCTGTGAGATCCAAACTGAGATCTCAGTTGCAGAGACATTTGAGATTTGAATTTATATAATTCTCAGTCATTGGGATGCTAGGGGCGCCAGCCTCCTGGTGGGACCTGGGAATCCCCTGAAATTAAAGCTCATCTCCAGACTCCAGAGATGTGTTCCCCTGGAGAAAATGGCTGCCTTGGAGAGTAGACTCTTTGGCATTGTACTCCATTGAGGTCCCTGTCCTCCTCTGGCTTCATCTCCAAATTTTCAGAAGGCTCTTAACCTGGATCTGACAACCCTACCCCTCCATCCCCCACTGGTGGCAAGAGGAGACCTGACAACATATTGGGATGCCCAAACTTAGATGTAGAGTCTTGTGGTTATGAAGCAGCAGGTAATGTAGCAATAAGGGTGTCTGTTTTCATGCCTGACAAGTAAAGAAGCTTCTACCCCAGCTGCTTCTTATTCCTTTCCATGTCAACTGTGTTGATACGATCACTTCTCATATTAACATTACAAAACTATTGTACCTTTCCCCCTTACAAGATTACTTAAGTTCTGCAAGAGGATCTGTCTGACATGTACTTGCATGAAGGGACAGAACATCGCAATAGTCTGTGCAGTACATCAGGTGAAAGCCAGACAGCTCAGTGTTAGTCATTTGCTAGATATGCATAACAGACTCACTTCCCCCCAGCGTATAGTCTTTCAGCTTGTCCTGCCTGTGTACACCCAGCAGCTTCTTATACTGTACATTTTACCACCATCAACACTTTCCTTTGGGGTGGGGGGGGAATGAGTGTTTAACTGAGCGATAGAAATGCCAAAGGCAACTTCACAAGTGAAACTGTGCTTGTGTGTGTAATATGCTATCAACTCACAGCCAAGGTATGGTGTCTCCAGCAAGGGCTTTTCAAGGCAACTGACAAACAGAGGTGGGTTGCAATTGCTTTCCTCTGCAGAGTGTCCTTTAGAGGTACACCTTCCAAGTACCAACTCCAAGTGAGGGGATCAGGCTATACATGCCACCTTCCCTCTTGAAACTGTGCAAAGGATTCATTTTAACAGATCAGATGGAATTCAGGATTTTAAAAAAAACAAAGCAGACTAAAAACTTGCCTCATCCTACTCCTACTAAGAAAGATTATGTGCCTCCTTGGCAGTTTCCCCTTCCCTTACACTTTCCCCAGCCAAGTTATTCAAGTGCCAATAATCAGCCTGGTTTTCTATCACATTCTTCATCTGTTGAACAGGGTGGCAGCTGACATATGGGTGTGATCTCTATTTGTAGCCAGTGCCTTGCAAAAGCAGCTGCTTGCTATTTAAGCATAGGTCCACTGGGGGATTTCCACACAGCTCTGTTCAGTTGACGTGTGCATGCTGCGTGGATCAGCAGAGCTGGAGCCACAACTACCAGCAATGACTGTATTTGCTTCACTTGGGGGCTATGGTTAGAAATGTGCTCCACTGCTCTATGGGCAGGGGCTAAGGCTCATTCCGCATTGGCCAAAAACAGCAGTGTGAAAACAGTGTGAAAACAGTGTAAAAGGGTTTAAAACGGTGTAAAAGGGTTTATACCATTTTCACACCATTTTCACACCACTGTTTTTCGCTCATGCGGAATCAGCCTTAGGCTCTTGAAAACAGCAGGGGGGTTGGGCTTTTGAAAACAGACTCATGTCCCCCCCATACACACACATTTCATGATCAGGCTCCCATGGCATTTGTAAGTGAAGGGAATTTCATCCCTAAAACTAGCGGGGCCTGGCCACACGTTGCTGTGGCAATTGTCCTTCTCATCACAGTCTGCAACCCACACAGATTCTATGCAGGTCCAATGATCCGCAGCATAGCCTTTTGGGGCGGTCAAATGGAATCCCTCTTTCCCTTTTCAATTCACATTGTTATATGGTGGTGTCTTGTTCTTTTAGTATAAGGTAACGCTTTCCATTCCACAACGGAACTGTCCAGAGTGCGAATTCCACTGTTCATGAGGCTGGTTGACACACACAGTCCTGGCTTGGGTAAGGCAGAACTGGGGCAAGGATGCTATCCCAGTCAGGCAGCAGAGGCAGGGTGGTGAGGCGCTCAGATCAAGGCCAGCTCCCTGGGTTCTTAAAGGGCCATGTGCAAAAGAAGCGGAGCCAGTAATGTTGGTTCGCCCCCATCCCATGGATTTTCTTAGAAGAAAAAGGCAAACTCCAGCTCACTTTTAGTAAAAAAGAGCTGTGGCGAATATGGGTGAGGAAGTGGGTAAGTGTGGTTGGATGTGAGGGAGGGCAGAGTGAGGTGTGTGAGGATGAGCTGGATGTGTATGAGAGTATGTGTGTTGTGTGGTAGCAGTGGGTGAGGCACAGAGAGTGAAAGTTACCTGCGTGTGTGTGGGGGGAACCCCACCTGACGTCTCACACAGCAAAGTGTGTATGTGTTTCACTTCCACTTGTATTACTTAACAGTATTACCTATTTACTGTTTTCAATGCTCATCTCTGGCCATCTGCACGAACATTGTAAGCCCTCATACCAAGTCCCCAGGCCACAGACATGCTGCACGAACATTCTAAGGGTGACAGTTAAACACAGCCAGCTTCATGGCCTGGTGCACCAGGAAAAATATGTTTTCCCTGGCTCAGGTATGGACTTTTGGTGATTTGAAGGTCTGATTACCTGCCCGCAACAGGGAGGGACGTCATGTGAAAATTTGGGGACGATCCGTCCAGCCATTTCGGCGTTAGGGCATCAGTTACAAAAACACTATTAGCTTTTAATATATATAGATGATGGAGGCGTCCCAATAGTAGACTCAGTGTCATCATCATGATCAGATGAGCCCACAATTCCTGTTCTCTGAAGTGGAAGATCAATTGAAATTCCAGGAGGTTGCCAACCCTAGCCAAGGGATCCTGTGTTACCCCTATCTATTGGGTGTGTAGTTGAGGAGATATTGTCTACACAAAATTGTGTACATAGTTACAGTGCAACTCCAACCACAATCCATTCAAAGTTATCTCTGTCCTTATTTCTGCTTCTATTGTTGTCTTCAGTATTTGAGGAATTTCACAGCAGAGCACCCTGTTCCTAAGTATAAACAAAATATTTATAAAAATCCTGGTTGTTCATAGATTCCACTGGCATCCATCTTTTGTTCTTGGGTGGGGAGACTCCATCCTTGTTCATCAGTTGTTGCAGATTCCCAAGCAACACCACATGTTGTTCCAACAGCTGAAGCCCTAAGACAAATATATATGGAATCTCGGATATCCATTCTTAGAGACTTGAGTATGCGAGCACATATTTCCACATTCATCAAATAGCTCAGGACCACAACCAATTTTTACCCACCAAGAACTGCAATTGAAATTAAAGCAAGAAACCCATTTTTCATTACAAGGAACAGTCCAACCATGTCCCATCATGTCCCAGCACTTGAACACATGAAGCTGTCTTATATTGAGCCTACTCTGACTGGCAGTGATTCTCTGGGGTGTCAGGCAAAGATCTTTCACATCTCTTACCGGGTGATACTTTTAATTAGCGTTACCTGGGAAACTTTCTGCATGCATTGAACACAGGAGTTCCACCACTAAGTGAGAGCCCCTTTTCACCATTATAGTTATCCAGAGTTGGGTAGATGCTTTCTAAATCCTCCTCACATGTGCCAGAGAAAATTATGTAGATAAAAACTCACAGTTGCAACAACAATTTGAGCTTGTAATATGTCATGTCCCAAACCTGCTCCTCCATGTGTGCTGGACTATAAGAAAGGGCCTGTGAAAGCTGGCTGTTCATTTCAATGCAGACAGGAACTTTGTGTATTTCCCTTGGCATATGCAAACTATTCCTCCCAACAAAAAAGAAGGGGGAACAGGAACTCCCACACTCAGAGAGACACATTGGATAGTCACAGCTGTTCACGAAGCTCTTTCAGTCTAAATGGGACTACATTACTTCTTAATTAAGGATGTAGCCACTGAGGCTGTGCCCAAAGATCTTTACAGAAAATCAACCTAGATCATTCACTGGCACAGGCGGAGGCGTAGCTGGGCCAGAGTGCGCCTGGTGCTCACTCTGGCTTTTTTGCCCCCTCGGTGCAGCCCCTCAGAAGGCAACCCACTCTGTTATACGAGAACAGTTCGTTCCTGTTTTTTTCTCCAGGCTTCAAAGGCCCTGGTGGGAACTACATTTCCCAGGAGACCCTGGGAAATGTAGTTCCCACCAGGGCCTTTGAAGCCTGTTCTCCAGCCTGCTTGGTTTGTAATGTAAGTGTGGGGGGGTGCCGTGGGTGGGGAGTGCTGGGGGGGGGGCGGAGGGAAGGGGGAGGGGTCTGAGGGGAATTTTCCGCCCCCAAGTGACCCAAAACCATGTGCCCGATGTGTGGCGCACCCCCTTTCCCCTGGTAGCTTCACCACTGGGCACAGGGGAAAGTGTTTGCCACAGCCCAGTTCTGCAGCAGTGCTCTTACAAGAGCCATCTTAAGCTTTTGTCCTAGGGTTACCAGCTCCAGGTGGAGAAATACCTGGAGATTTTGGGGTTGGAACCTGATGAGGAAGGTCTGAGGAGCGGATGGACTTCAATAGGGTATGATGCTGTAGAGTCCACCTTGCAAAATGATTATTTTCTCTAGGTGAACAGACCTCTGTCACCTGGTGATCAGTTGTAATAGTGGGAAATCTCCAGTTACCACCTGGAGGTAACCTGATCTTGCCCCAACATGGCTTCTAGCTAGACTTCAACTGAGAGTCAACAGGAATTGATGAGATTGAATACTGGTTTCTCAGTGCTCTGAGGTGGCAATTCCCTTCCTCATTTATTGTCCTAAGTTAGGCTGGCTGTCCGAGGTTTCAGGTTACAGTACAGAGCTGTGTCTGGAGAGAAGCAGGAAGCCAACAACAGCAAGAGCCAACAACAGCAGTTTGTAGTCCAAGAAAGCGAAGTCAAGGGTCCATTCCACAGGTTCGGAGTCAAAGAGGCCCAGTCTGAGGGTCAGAGTCCACATAGACAAGTGATGGCGAACATTTTCGAGACCGAGTGCCCAAATTGCAACCCAAACCCCACTTATTTATCGCAAAGTGCCAACATGGCAATTTAACCTGAGTATTGAGGTTTTAGTTTAGAAAAAACAGTTGACCCCAAGGTGTGCGTTACTCAGGAGTAAGTTTGGTGGTAGTCGTTGGCTTTGCTTTGAAGCAACCATGCAACTCTTCGAACCGGTGAATCATGACCCTAGGAGGGTTTACTCAGAAGCAAGCCCCATTGCCAGCAACCAAGCTTACTCTCAGGTAAAGGATCGTGCTTTAGTTCTTCGCATGAAAATCAGTGGGGCTTAACAGGGTTACCTACACTGCTTCCCCCAAACCAGGTCTTTGGTTTAATGCTAATAATCGAGCCCAGTGGCTCAGGCCAGCCTAGATGTGTGTGGCGTGGGGGGGGGGGGGGGGAGACCCTGTTTGCACGTGCCCACAGAGAGGGCTCTGAGTGCCACCTCTGGCAGCCATGCCATAGGTTCGCCACCACTGACATAGACAGCATGGTAAAAGGATGCAGCAGTCAAGTTGCTTTGTTGCAGTGTGGTCTGCAATCCTCCCTGATATAGGGCCTCCCAAGGGCCTAGCCTTCACCCTATGAAGAATCTGATTCCTGCTGCTGAAGGAGTGTTTTCTCTGAGTCAGAAAAATCATGCTTTGTCTTTTACCCTGTAGCAGATCTCTAAATTGTGATGATGAATGGGCTCAGGTGAGCTACATGCCTGAGGCACCTCAGCAGGGGCAGGGCTGGGTGAATGGCCTGCGTCTGCAGGCACTTCAGGCTCTAAGTCCTGGCTAGTTTGCTGTTCATTCTTCAGGAGCTCTGACTGCTCAGGGCTTAGCCCCTGTTGATTGTAAACCTGGCTTTCCTGGCTCTGCTCTCCCCTGAGGACTCCTCACTCCCCCGGAGTGGCCCACAACATTTATTTTGTTAAGGTTTATGCCAATGCATTCTTTCAAAGGCTGGTCTATTACTGGTGTAAATGATGTAGCTGATCTGCCACATGTATATAAGCACACACCATCACACAGCCCAATTATTCCTCTATTCAGTTACTTTCCACTCAGAAAAACAACAGAACATTCAAGCCCAGAACAGTACATTATAATTAATTATACGATGTGGGCAATAGATCTTCTGGAACTTATTCTTTCACTGTGTCATGATTCTGCTTTTAATTACAATCCTTCTATAAGCTTTGCAAACCATGTAATTATGGAGGGATACATGTGTGCCTGCATCTGCAGAGGGGCATGTAATAAGAATGAATGATCTCTCTTAGTAGGCAAACTGTGTTTTTTTTCCTGCAGCCTAAGACTTCCCAAGGTTTTTAGCTAGCATTGATGTTCGGAGAAAACACTGAGTACAATCTTATCATGTTCTTACATGTCCAGGTATCTTGGCTTGTCACCAGTTTGCTCAGAGAGCAACACAAGCATTTGATTTGAATCTCCCAGATGAGATCTACTGACACCCCTGAGAAATTAGGGTACACTCCTGCTTGAGAGAAATGCCCAGTGAAAAGATAGCAGAGAAGTTCCGAAGGGCAATTACGTGTTCCATATCTCTCATTCTGCAGAGCTGGTGCCTTGGCATGGATATATTTTCATGAAGTAATAGAGTCCTGCAAAAGCACAAGTCATTTGCTGGTTCTTTTGTCACTATTTTTAAAAATTCCAACAAAGTTATATTAACATAAATATCAATAATCAAGCTATTGCACAACATAAATTATTTGACAATTTGGCAATCCTAACTAAATATAGATTATTATATTACAAAATTAAAACCTTAAATATTGTTGTTAATCATACAAGTATCTTCAAAAAAGTTCAGTATGCCACTTAATAATGTTTAATACCATTAGTTTCCTTAATGTACACAAACCAAGGTTCCTATTTCTCCTTGTATGTTTCTTAAGGTATTTTCCTAATCACATGTGCCAGCCGATCCATACTGGAGAATTGCACCCAGATGTGCAGAGGTTCCTTCTGGTGAAATAACCACAGGACACATCTGGGAATTAAATTGGGCCACAGCCCTTTATTGTGGTAGAAGGTGGGCAAGCAAGAGGAGCACATCCATATTGTGGCTGGTCAGCACCCCTGGCTGATCCCAGCACCACACCCCAATCCATATTGGGGAGGATAGGAGGTACTGGGCCACCTGGGCACCCGCCTGCTGTGGCCCCCTTTAGTCATTGGGATTTGGAGTGGTGATATGTTGCCAGGTCCAGGATGGAAAATTCCTGGAAATTCAGGGGTGGAACCTGGGGAAGCTGGAATTTAGTGAAAGGAGGGATCTCAGCACTGCATAGTGCCACAGACTCCACCCAGCCATTTTCTCCAAGGAAACTGATCTCTGTGTTCTGCAGATCAACTTCCAACCCTTAGTGGTGGACATAAACTTCCAGTGTTGTACAACTTGACTTTGGGCAGTCATGTTAGATTGATCTGCCATAGCAGACATTAGTCATACTCACTTTATGAGGTGCTCTGGATCATGGCCATTAATTATAACCCAGAAGTCCAAATAAGTCCAAATAGTTGCCTAGAGTTGCTTGAATTTTAAAAAGAGGGATGATTCTTTTTAAAAAGGGACAATTCTTTTAAAAGGTTGAGAAGAAAAACCAACCTGGCTTTTTCTTCCTCTTTGCTGAGGCTAAAAGCAGCTTGCAGAGATATTTTCGAGCAAGTAAATTGTGTTTGTGGAGGAGGAAGCCACTCTTCCTCAAAGCTACTGTCTTTATTCAGATTTGGGTCTCCAGTGCTGAGAAAAACAGTGGGCTGTAATGTCCTATAGCTTTGGTCCGTGTGACTTTTTTCACCTTCTGCACAAATTGCTTCACAAATGTGAAATCCCGCACCCCTCTGCTTCTAATTATCAAAACATCTCAGTGATAACAGCATTGAATAATGTGTAAATCTGTAGCCTAGATGGGTCATTTGTTTCTCAGCTCAAATATCTAGCACATCTTTGAGAAACCTAAGGACAGATCTGCACCAAATGAACATTCCAGTTCTGATTGCATCTTGACACTTTGCTGATGCATAACTAAATGGCCCACTGTGCGTTGCTGCAGGCTGTTTGTGCCTCTGATCAGTAACAAAATTCACATCACAGATGAACAGCAATCACTGGTGTGGTTGTTTGTCTCCATTCTGCATATAGCTGTAGAGAGGCTTCAGCATTCCTGTCTTTGACCTCTTGGTTCAATGATTAATGAAAGAAGGTGACAAATTACTTTTTACCACGTGAAATGGAAAGGAGCGAAGACAGCATGCTATAGCCTGATGTTATCAGATCTTGGAAGATAAGCAGGGTCATTCCTTGGAAGGGAGACTTCCAAGGAAAGCTCTATGAAGGAAGGTGATTGAAAATCAACTCTGCTTTTTAATTGCCTTGAAAGCCCCTTGCCTTGAAAGCCCCTCGCCTGTGACTTGATGGCTCTTTACACACATACACATGTGCAATGCAAAAGTTGGCTTAGGTTACAATTAGATTTACAAGTACTTGTACCTTCCATTTCCTTTGTACAAAACTAGACAACCCTGATTCCTAGATTCAAAAACTGATAAATTTGCAAGAGTGAGCTAGTGAAGATGTAAAGTCTAACACTGAGACAAGGAATAAGAGAAACAGGTTTCCCACAGAGTCCCCAATATGTCCAGGTTAATGCTTCCAGATTGCTGTACACTTGATTTTAAAAAGCTAGTATCCAGTGGCAGCAAATTACTGGAATAGGGTGTTGTTAAAATCAAAACTATGGAGCTTAGACTGGATGTAGTCATTCTAAAGTCACTTTAGGACTGAGTCTGATTGAATTGGGCATGGTTAGATAACGCTCAGCTGGGCTGTTTAAAAACCAGTCTTCTGATGAAAGCATATTCACTAAACTCTACCCCCTTCCTCATATGCAGAATAATGCACTTTCAATCCACTTTGAATGTACTTTGCAGTTGGATTTTACTGTGTGGAATAGCAAAATCCATTTGCAAACAATTCTGAAAGTAGATTGACAGTGGTTATTGGGCATGTGCGGAAGGGGCCTCTGTTTCACCACACTCTTCTTTATAGTGTTGAGCACTTCCAGCCTGCTTCTGGTGCTGGTATTGAACTGGGCTGAAGGAACTGAGGTGAAGGAACTAAGAATGAAGTGATGGTCATGTGTAAATTCCCTTGACTCCTGCCAATCATGTATGTGCAACTTGAACCAGAAGAAATGTTCCATGGTGAATTCCGCATTACATATTTATAATGAGCTGCAAGTGGTATATATGAACCTGTGCCTCTTTTTTCCATTCCCATGTGTGCCATTTATACGTTCAGGAAGCGATTTGAACCCATGAAAAAATTTGAGTTGTTTTTGTGTCTTTGCACGAAAATGCTTCTCTTTTAATTTCCCCCCCACAACACGTAAGTAGCTGTGAAGGCATATAGAAATGAACATTCACAGCCATGTTGAGGCAGGTCAGTGGTCAGCTGCGGCAGCAGCTTGAGCAGTGGCAAAAGGTGGAGGCTGGTGGGGCACAGCTTGGAGGAGGAGGTGTAGCAGCTGGTATTGGCAGCGAGACTGGATGAGATCCTGGCATTCTGGCTGCTCTCACTCTCCTCTGGACTTTATGCCTTGCAAAGAGCCAGCCAAGGTGACCCAAGCTGAGTGGTGCCCAAGCCCCAAGCTCAAGCCCACTCTACCTTAAATATACGCTTGGGCATACAACGCTGCCCCCCCCCCCCAACTATTAACATTTCCTCCCTTGCCACTTCTATAAGTTGTTGGAAATCAACATTTTAATGCAACTTTATTGCAGATTGTATTTTTGATCATCCAAAGAAATATGTTTATGCATATTCATTAGCAAACATGAATAAAATGTAGCATGCACAGATTATTTTGGATTTTTAAAAAATCCTTTTTGACTTCAAGAGATAATTGGTAGGAGTTGTAGTGTGCAGATAAAAAGTTTCGTTTTGAAACATAAAATCCATCTGTTACTGGGGGGAAAACAATGTGTTGCTACTGGATACTATTTATAATGGGAGTAGCATATTATTTTCTGCCAAACCTTCTGATGGCATAGCTTTTGTCACTTGCCTTTACTAGTAAATCAATTAATATGTTTACAGATGGGCAGAATGTATTGATTAGAGCCTTCATGACCCTGAAATTGCTTTCAAGTTTCACACAAGTCTATTATATCAAATTTTTTGAAGGGAAGTTCTTCTGCAATCCAAGAAAGCATACAGCAACACTTTCAGCTGCAAAGAAAGAACTATGTGCTAAGGCATGCTTGGCTTTATTTTCCATTGTGCTTGCTAGAAAAATGGCTCTACTGGTTAAAGGATGGTAACCAATTACTTGAATGGAACACAATCCCTTTAGATCAATAGTTCATCTGGTACAACATCCTGTGTCTCAGCAGCGGCCATGTATTCCCCCAAGCAATAGCTCAGAAGCCAGAGACTCCTCTACTGTTGCATCTGGGATACAGAGGTAAACTGCCCCTGAAAATGGAGATTTCATTTCAGCATCCAAGCTATATGGAATATAGACTTTGCAGTTATTACAGCAATGGTCAATACATACTTTTCGGTTATTCCTAATTCTACTCCTAGGGTAACTTCTGCCCCTGGGAGTGCTGTCAGAAACTAAACTTCAACTTCAAGCAATTTGATCTTTTCCCTTGGGATTTGAACAAGGGCTGGCAAAGACTTCTTGGCCCATGATGGACACCAGTTATTTCTGTGATTCCTGATCAGCATCTCCCAAAGTATGGTTGAAATACACTTGCTATGCCAACCTTGCAAAAGTTGAGCAGGTCTCCATATAATTAGTAGCTCCATGGAGGAGGCCTTGGGATCCCTAAATATGCTGCCTATACTTCCAGGATGGAAATAAGGTAGAATGTGAATGTAATAAACACATCTCTTTGTGCATGCAGATGTAGCTCTTCCATTAAGAGACAGTTCATTCTGCAACTTGCATACCCCATTCCCCCAGTTAAGCTGCTACTGGGAAATTTGGGGGAGGGGGGAGAGGACAGAGAAAGAAATCATCATCAAAGAACCTACACAGTCTATGTAAAACTCCTGTTAAAATTAGGAAACTTTAGACTGATAGCCAAGAGACCATTCAGTCTGAAACTTAACATCTTTTTTCCGCTTTACAAGTAGCAGTCGAGATATTTAATATGGTTATAACACATGATTGTGAATTAGCACGTTCTGTTTTTGAAAAATGGGTCAAATTGTTCAGGGAAAGCGGCAAGCTGATGTCAGAAGAAACTGTGATACTAATATAAGGTGACTTAGACTCAAGTTGTTATGTATAATATTCAGCAAAAGGAACAATGTGATCAGTCTCCTCTGTGTTAGGAAGACAGCTTTATTTTGCTTTGGCGTTTGGTTTGGCCTGCCATGGCTGTGCTAGTATAACTGGTGAAATTCCCATAACGCAAATTAATTTGCAGCTGCAGCTGCCTGGGCAGAACTCTTTTAAAAAGTTTTTTAAACATTTATGAACAGGAGCTGACTGCTAGATGTGAATTCTGATGGGGGCTTTCTTGCCTGAACTTTAATGAGATGTTAAAGAGGAAACATGAACATCAAAGTGAGACTGGCATTCCTCATAGTGGAAGGAGCCTTTATTTTTTTTTTTACTTGCCTTGCAGTCACTTGAGGCCAGCTGAATTTGATGCAGATGTTCATGTGTCTCCACACTTCACTAACAAAGCAGAGATTGATGGCTCCATCATGGAAGCCACAGTTCTCCTTTTGCAAGACGTGAGCAAAGCTGTGAACAACAGGATGGTTTGGAGGTCACTAACTCATAGGGTTGCCAAAAGTTGAAAGTGACTTGACAGCGCTTAATACACACACAGAGATCAAAGCTCACTAGAAGCTAAAATGACCAAGCTGAGGTTATTGTATGTATAATATTCAGCAAAAGGAACAGTGAGAAGACAAGACTCATTAGAAAAGACAATAATTCTAGGAAAAGTTTCCCTTCAAAAGACTGGTGTCTACAACTTTAGATATTAGCAGTAACTAATGGGATCTGGATTCTCTAGAGTTCTCAGGGAAAGGCACATTGTTATGGGAAAGGGTTTTTTGAAAAGATACTTTACACTACAATGGATGGCATTATTTACAATAACCAACACTTTTGACAAGTTCTCTTGTGACACATCATGACCGAGGTTTACGGAAATGTGTATCCTGTAGACCATACCTTTGTCTACATGACTATATCAGCACTGAGCCACTGTAGGGTAACTAAGTTCCAGGTGGGACTTTTGGAGTTCTTTTAATGCTAGTGCTCCAGCCAACAACAGGGAAAGCCTTGACTTCTGTGCTCGTAGGTTTTCAAGGGCATTTGCTGGCCAATGTGTAAAGCAGGAAACTAGGTGGACTAATGGCCTCATCCAGCCAGGCAGCTCATGTTATGTGTAAATGTATGAGCTGTGTCTGAAGTTTAAGGCCAAAGTGCTCCCAGAAACTAGAGAAGGTTTTACAGTGTAATTGAAAGCATAGTTGCCCTCTTCAATTTCCATTGAAGACAGTGGGTTGAGTCCAGCCAGTTTTTTCACTCAATCTCATCTAATTTTCCTCCTTAGTACAGTTGCCGCCCCATGTGGCTCTTGTACATGCAGGTCACATGATCTCCAGGGTAACGTTTTGGGTAATCAAAGAGGACCCCCTTTCTCTCTTTTCCAGCAACAGAAGAACTGGTTGGATTCACCCCATTGGGCTTTGAAGGGGACAACTGCTTAGGACTGCCCTGCTAGTGCCTTGGGCAGCTTTTTGCCCACTCTCCTAATAACTTCTGGTCTTCCTGCCATTGTTGCCTTTTTTTGTCTTCTTGTATCCATATCTGTCTCCCCCAAGGCTCACTTGTATTGTCCTTTTCATTAGCTGCTTTCAAGCTGTGCCATGGAATGCTAGCAGATATTGCTTAAAATAGCAGGAGCACTTAAAAATACCAGTTTTTTTTTAATGCAATTGAGTTCAGTGCATTTTTACAATGCAACCCTATTGGGAGCACTCAGAGGCTCAACCAACGTGAAATGCTATTCCTCTGCAAGTCTTCTGGAGAGGTTTTCATAATGAAACCAATTCTACTGTACTTTCCCCCCTCTACCAGGGATATCTGGATTGAGTCGCATTTTAGGGGCCATTATATTATCAGCCATCTTGAGTTGCAAAGGAAAGGAAATGTGGAATCTCACAGAAAGAAGTTCATGCTTAAATATAGGCTCTCCCCTAGAAACCTAATAACAAACTTGTCCTTCCCTCACAGAGTCACTGCCCATTTTTGCCTCCTGTTCAGATGTTCATTTTGCAGCTTCGGGTTGGGACATTCCTGGAGATTTGATGGTAGAGCCTGCAAAGGATGAAGTCTGGGAAGGGGAAAGATCTATGCAGGGTATAATATCATAGAATCTACCTTGCAAGTTGCCATATTCTCTAGGGGAACTAATCTCTGTAGTTGAGAGATCTTTTGTAATTTCAGGAGATCTTCAGGCTTTACTTGGAGGCTGGCTTCTCTAGTTCATCTTGGTTTCTCATATTTAAGAAAAAAGTCTATTTAGAAAGCTACAATAAGAAAGTGAAATCCCTGAAGATCTGAGCATATCCATATGTACTGAACCTTTCATATGGGACTCCTTAGTGTGTTGTAGTGTGATGCTCATTTGTCCAAAATGCTGGTAGACAGGCTTAGAATTTATGTAATCGAACATTCATTTTTACTTAGCTCCTTTTTGATATGCCTTTGGGACTACGTGTTTAAAACGTTGCAGCCAAGCAGTTTGGGGTGCTCTGTGCCTACTATAGTTCCAGGCAAGGTCAAATCACAGGGCTGGGAAGATCTCCTGGTACAAATATTTGTGAACAGCCCTAAGGTGGTTGAAATATTGAATTATGTCATTCTGCAGCTGTCTGTCAGTGTCTGCTATAGATCTTTGCAGTTGTAAACACAGAGACTGAACGTCAGTGGAATAGATACTTCTCTCTCTTGGCTTGAGCTGAACAGTCTCTATGCTCCCCCACCCCCACCTCCTTTTTGCTAGCAAGAAATGCTAACATTGTCTTCATTTTAGAGCACAGAAAAATCATAAAGCTGAACTGCACCGAAGATATAAAACTTGTCTGTCAAGGTTACAGAACATGCCTGCACAGTAGTTTCTTTGTACCTAGTTTGAATTGCTGATTGTTTACCATTCACTTTCCTTCTAGTCAAGAGTTTTCTATTACCTGCCAGGCTATTGTATTACTATTAGTAACACAAGTCCTTTTTTCATGAGGAAATATGTGTGAAACAAAAGGGAAGCTTTCAGACCCATCGCCTTAGAATTTCCCCCTTATAAGCATTAAAATATATTTACCCTTTGCAAGTGCATGGCCATATAAACATTGGGATGCAGCACTGAGCCACTGGCCAGGTTTTCAAAGCAGTAGAAGTGTTCAGCTATGTAGTGAGGCCTTCTTATGATGTAGTCCTTCAGTTGCTGTGACTCTCTTTCCAATCCCCTGTCAAGCACACAAGCCAAGGTCAGGTCAGAAGACTGTAAGCATAAGCTGTAGCATAAGCCCAAAGTCAGGTTGGGAGACAAGCAAGCAGGAGCCATGGCACAAGTCAAAGTTGTGTCAACAGACTCAGTATTCAGCACAGCAAAGTCAGTGGTAATAGTGCATAGTAGAGACTTTGCTACCACAGGGCTGCAGGACAGTTCTTCCCTTGGCCTTTTTAAAGCCAGATGCTCACTTGGCAGTCTGAGATGTTGTGCAATTGACTTAGGCATCAGACCTGCTCCTGCAAGGACTCTTCACCATAGCTGAAGCCAATGCTGAGCAGCTAAGCCAGCGCTGTGTCTCTTCTCATGTAATTCACTGCGCAGCTTTCTCTGGCATTGCTAAACAGAGCTCAGGAGAAGTGGGGGAGGGAGGGCATGCCAGTGTTGGGACCCATAGAATCATAGAGTTGGAAGAGACTACAAGGGCCATCCAGTCCAATCAAAACACTCCTGATAGTTGGTCATCCAGCCTCTGTTTCAAAACCTCCAAAGAAGGAGACCCCATCACCCTCTGAGGCTGTGTATTCCACAGCTCTTACTGTCAGGAGGTCCTTCCTAATGTTTAGGTTGAATCTCTTTTCCTGTAACTTAAATCCATTACTCCTTGTCCTAGTCCCTGGAGCAGCAGAAAACAAGCTTGCTCCCTCTTCAACATGACATCCATTCAAATATTTAAACATGACTATCATGTCACCCTTTGCCTTCTCTTCTCCAGAGTAAACATACCTAGCTCTATAAACCTTTCCTCATAGGGCGTGGATTCCAGTCCTTTTATCATTTTGGTCTCCTTCCTCTGGACTTGTTCCAGCTTGTCAATATCTTTCTTGAATGGCCGTGCCCAAAAATGGACACAGTATTCCAGGTAAGGTCTAACCAGTGCAGAACAGAGTTACTATTACATCCCTTGATTTAGACACTATACTCCTATTGATGCAGCCCAGAATTGCACTGGCTTTCTTGGCTGCTGCATCACACTGCTGACTCATGTTTAGTTTGTGATCTACTAAGACTCCCAGATCTCTTTCACGTGTACTGTTGTTAAGTCAGGTGTCATACAACCTATATCTGTGCATTTAATTTTTTCTTCCTAAGTATAGTATCTTACATTTATTGTTGAAATTTATTTTGTTACTTTTGGTCCAGCTCTCTAAACCCCTCCTAATTTGGTGTCATCTGCAGATTTGATTAGCATGTCCTCTATTCTATCATCCAAATCATTGATAAAAAATATTGAATAACCCAGGACAGAACCTTGTAGCACCCCACTAATCACAAGGGAAGGTTTGAGGCTTCACAATGGTAAAGCCTTTGAGACGGTGTGTGAAAAAGTAGCACTTTTCTTGCATAAGCCTGTTGTGTTTTGACTCTAGAGCAGGGGTAGGGAACCTGCGGCTCTCCAGATGTTCAGGAACTACAATTCCCATCAGCCTCTGTCAGCATGGCCAATTGGCCATACTGGTAGGGGCTGATGGGAATTGTAGTTCCTGAACGTCTGGAGAGCCGCAGGTTCCCTACCCCTGCTCTAGAGCAAGACAAGCTGTGAAAGGAAGGAGGATGCTGTTCCTGGAGATCCCAAATGTTTGCCATAGAAGCTGGTTTTGTGCCTGGCTGTCAGGGTCCCCCTCCAGAGTACCGCGGGGGAGTCCTGATGCCTTCCCTCCAAACCCTACCCGGGGTTCTTGTTCCCGGCCTCACCCCTGTTCTAGGGAGGGGTGGTCAAACAGTGGGGCCTAAACCCCCTCAGGGCCCGCCTGGCCTCTCCACACAGTTCCCCTGGGAGAGCCTGTTCCTCCCACAGGACTCCCCTTTGTTTCCCCGAGGGAGCTTGTTTGCTCCACAAGTCTCCCTGTCCCAGAACTGGGGGGCCTGTTCTCTCCACAGGCCTCCCCCACTCCCCTCCTGTCCCTCAGCTGGCCCTTCCCAACCTCTCCTTCTCCTTCCGCTCTCCAGCCCCTCTCTGCACACCCTTCCTTCTGCCTCCTGTCCCACAACTCTCCCAGCTGCTGCTGTTCTTCCCCTTTTATCCCCTCGCGCCTCCCACACTCCTTAAAGGGCCCTCTCCTTGCCCGGCTCTGCCTTCCTCCCAGAACCTCGGGCCCGCCCTGTCATGCGGGCCGAGCCCGGGAGAGGCGCGCATCGCCCGGCGCCCGTCGGTGGAGCCGAGGCAGCGAGAGTCCCGCGAGGCTCCCTCCTGAGAGGCGGCCGGCCAGCAGAGTCCCTCGGCGGCAGCGCCCGGCGCTGCGGCGTCGTTCCCTGCGTCGCCCGAGGCCGAGAGCGATCCGGCCGTCCCGGTCGCTGCCTCCCCCTCCCGAGCCAGGACTGGCGCGCATGGAGGCGCCGATGCGGCAGTGGCGGGCGGAGCCCGCCGGAGCGTCCCAGCGCCCGGCGCCGCCCGGAGGGCTCTCCCGCCCTGACGGTCTGCCGCCGCCCGAAGCCCTCGGCCGCCCAATCCAGCCGCTGGGATGGCGTCGGGCGTGGCGGCGAGGCGGCCATCGAGTCCGTGGCCAGCGGCGGCGGTAAGTCCGGGAGGGGGGGGCTCGCCGCTCCCGGACACTGGCCTTTCAGCTTCTACCTGTTATTGCTAGAGATACTACACAAAAGCTCATTTTTATACACTGTAACATTAATATTCATCTGATACATCTACTATACATTCAGTGATCCCCAGTGCAGCACCCATGGTGGCTACTGGTGGGTTTCTTGGCACTCATTTGCTTCTTAGACAAAGTGACAAAGCATCTCTCCCCCAAGCTGAAGAGCCAGCTGTGGCTTTTCATCCTCTAACTGGAGCAAGAAATACTTCAGGAGGCATCATGTTTAGGTTTGCAGAAAGCATCTCTGCAGAAACAACTGTCTTCATTTTTGGAGACTGTTTAACTTGCAAATCTCGACACAATTGGCCACAGCAATCCATGGTGGCCATTTTATGGCAGGGTTCACTCTGTATTCTCTATTCTAAAAGTGCCCACAGGCTTTACAAGACTGGGGATGCCAACATCACTTATGTTGTAGAACAAAAGTGTGTGAATGTAAGGCCGTTTCCGCACGGCCCTTAAATGGCGCCCTGGGGACGGGATAAACGCCGTCCCCAGGGAGCCATTCGCACAGGTGGCGCTGCTGCTAAGCAGCAGCGCCGACCTGGCATCGCTCTCCCTCCCCCAGGGCGGTGTCAGGCTGCCTTGAAAAACAACCCTTTAAAGGGTTGTTTTTCCCCAGAAAGCGTGTTCCCGGCGGCGCGGTGCAAACAGCACCGCCGGGAACACACTGTTTCCCTTCCCCATTCCACTCTCCTTGTCCCCGTCATCGGCCTGCTGGCCGTCGAAGCCTACTCCGCAGCTGTCCTCCGACCCCTGGAGGGTCGGAGGGCAGCGTCGAAGCGGGTCGGCGGCAACCAGCTGGCTGACACGGAACAAGGTGAGTGGAACGGGGAAGGGGGAAGAGGCGGCTCCATGCGGAGCCGCCTGCCGTCTGCCGGCCTCTCCAGAGGCTGTCCGCATGCTTGCATGCAAATGGCCTCCGCCTCCACGCCGGCAGAATTCTTGCCGGTGTGGAGGCGCCTCGACGGCCGTGCGGAAACGGCCTAAGAAAAGCCATGCTGGATCAGACCAAAAGTGCATCAAGTCCACTGTTCACACAGTGTTCAACCCAGTGCCTCTAGGAAGCCCACAAACAAGATGACTGAAGCTGCATTATCCTGCCTACATGAAGAACGTACAACTTCTTGAGTGTTGTGCAAATTGCCCCTTAGGCAATTCAACCAGTGTATACTGTGCTGCAGAAGATACTAAGCTGCTGTAACTTTCAGCTGTATCTTAGCATGCTTCTCTGTTCTATTGCTGTCTCTGCTTATCTCCCCTCCCCCCACCCAGTATCTCTATCTCTGATTTAAAAACAACACAGAGAGAGCCACCTTTCTACTGACTTGTCAAGTGCTTGGGCTCCAGGGTATTCTCACTGCCAGTGCCAGAGAAGTCTTGCGATCTTGAAGCTTCTCCAAAATAATCCTGAGTCATCCCTGAACGTTACACAACCAGTGCTGTGCCAATACTCTTAAATTCTCTCTGTATAGCATCTGCTGATGAATAGGCAATGAAGTATAAGAAGCCCACAGGACATTAATCCCAAACAGACCCGTTTTTGTTTAAGTGATCAGGCATGTTGTCTAAATATCTATATAAAATTTTGGGCATGGACATGCATTAAGGGAATTAAACACCTTTTGGTTTTACTGATTAGATCTTTGGTCTCATGATAGTGCTTGTATTTACCACATTATACCCTGCAGAAGTCCCCCTCCTTCCCAAATTTTGCCCTCCCTAAACCCTACCCCCAAATCTCCAAGCATTTCCAAACCTGAATTTGGCAATACTGCATTCACACAACCACTTAACACATTGACTAAATCTATAGTGACAGAGTGCTCATGAGAACAATAGCCCTGCCCCTTGCCAGTATGCTCCTTCCTCATGACTTGACAACATTTGGAAAGCAGTGTCTTGGATCATAGGGGAGAATGTGCACATGGCATAGGCACCATGTTCATGAGGTGGCAATCACACGGAGTGGGGGTAGGGCATGGAAGGGAAAATTAATGGAAGGAGTCATATGTTATATGTACAGCAGGGCATTTGTGCATTTGAGTACCATTTTTAATGTTCCCCCATGTCAAGATGTCCTCATAGTAAAACATTACATGCAATAGTGTGGTTTCCGGGCTGCCTGGCTGTGTTCTAGCAGCATTCTCTCCTGACGTTTCGCCTGCATCTGTGGCTGGCATCTTCAGAGGATGCCAGCCACAGATGCAGGTGAAATGTCAGGAGAGAATGCTGCTAGAACATGGCCATACAGCCCGGAAACCACAAAGCACCCCAGTGATTCTGGCCATGAAAGCCTTTGACAATACATTACATAAAATAGTTCATTAACAAGAAATGTAAAGATGTTAAATCTTTCTTTCTAATGGTTACTCTCAGAACTCCACCATCTGGCAAAGTACGCATGTCAGCCAGTGGTCTTTCTCAGCAGTGATATTCCTAGATCACTTCCTTTCAAATTGACCGTGGAATAGGTTAGGTTGTTCTTAAAATACAGTTGCTAATTTGAGCCCAGATGTTTTCTGCTTAGGTTAGGATTTATTGCTGAAAAGTGCTGAACGCTCCCCCATGATTCTGCAGAATGCCCAGCATGTGATGCAGAACATCCTCTGTGTCACTGGTGTCAGTCGACTCATATTTGTTTAATATAGAAAGTGCATCCCCATCACAGAGTGGGAAAAGTAGGCCAGCCGGCTGCCGACTTGACACGTCTGCCTGAGAAGTCACAGGAGGAAGAAGCTGGAAACTTTAGAAGGCATTGACTGCAACTGGATTGGTCAGATCAAATTCACTTGTCTGAATGAAAGGAGAGAGGCAAGGAAGGCAGATTGCATCACAAAGCAGGGAGGAAGAGATTGCAATGCTGCTGAAATATGGGGAAACTAATTTCTTTGGCAGCTGAGAAACTGAGCATGAGGGCTAATCAAGAAAGGCTGGGAGAATAACACATGGATCATAGGGTTGCACGGATAACGTATGACCACTGACTGTAGTTCTGTCTGGATACTGTGCACTTAAATCTGATGTGTTGGGATTTTGTTGAAGGCTTTCATGGCTGGAATCAACTGGCTGTCGTGTGGCTTTCTGGGCTGTGTCGCTGTGTCAGACCATGGCTACACACCCCAGAAAATCCACAACAGCCAGGTGAGCTGGGTTGCCAGCTTTTGAAGCAATCTCTGCTGCAGTGCATCTAAACAGTAATTTGATCTGAAAAGATCAGCATTTGTTGTTCCCATTATGATTTATTTTTATTTATTTAACTTTTATCATACTTTTTGCTAACAAAAATCAGGCTCAGAGCAGATTTATGCAGCTTAAAAGCACAGAAACAGGCCAAGCTATTTCCCCCCCACTGGTTGGCAGCCTAGACTTGGGTTCAAGCTATACTTTCAGTTGTAACACAAACATCTTTTCAAATGCTGAAGTTGACCCTTAACAGCTTGGGAGACTGAAAAAATGAATTAATGGTGGAATGACCATATAACTTGCAGAGACATTTCTTATTGGGCCACTGCCCTAAAAGGCCAAAAGCAAGTGTAGCCAAGTCTCAGGGACCTCTTGCATAAGTTCCACTTCACAAATTACCTCCTCCTGCATTGTTTCCACTTTGGGGGTAGATGCAATGGGTGAGCTTATACCCATTGTCAGCCCCACTGAACTGAGTGGCCGTGCAGTACTGGCTTGCAGCACAGCAAGGACTGTTCAGCTTGTCTTGCTCTAGAGCCATATTGGCCCCTTCCACACATGCAGAATAATACACTTTCAATCCGCTTTCGCAATTGTTTGCAAGTGGATTTTGCTTTTCCGCACAGTCAAATGCAGCTGCAAAGTGCACTGAAAGTGGATTGAAAGTCCATTATTCTGCATGTGCAGAAGGGGGCTTTAACTTCCCTGTCTGCTCCTGGGGTAAATTATAGAATGATTCTATAATCATTCTGGGGATTATAATTCTGGGGTGAATTGTAGAATGACATCTGTATCATTATTGTGTGTCACTGTTAACAATTCAATTAGGCTTCGATGTACACTTCCTTTGTATTTATGATTATGCAAGATTATATTCACTGAAATGTGAAGACTATCATACTATCATGCATACTTCCTATGCGATGCAGGAAAGATTTCAGCAGAGATTAGATCCTTACATTGCCCACATGGATTTTTATTTATTAGCATCCCAGTTGTGGATTTCTGGTACTCTGATTATGTATAGAGAGGAGAGGGTCTGTGCCTACTGACCTGCCTAAACTCTGCACATTCATCAGAACACTTGTACATTAGTCCTATATACATACATATGTATATGCATAGACATTTCCTTGCAATTGAGACCCTTGCAAAAAGCAAAGTCACTAATCACTTATACAGAGATATGTACTGAGGGTTCTGTGCAGGCTGTACCATTAGAGACAGTGTCAGCAGATTCCGCTGCTTTCTAGATGTGTTCTTGCAGCTGAATATATGCACAGGGTTTTTCATGCATGCCTTAAACTGATATATCTAGTGAGATCCCTGACTCCACAAAAATTTATTCCTGACTCTTGTACAAGCATGGACACTGATATGCAATATGTCCTTGGCTTTGACCTTCAAATTTCTGCCAGCGCATATCCTAGTATCACTGTTCCATGGTTGTGTATGGACCTTCGTACAGATGCTAACTGGAATATCACAAATAGCCATTCCTAATCTCCAAGGCCACAAATTCCATGTGCCACTGCAGAAGGAGTGGGATTTCAAGCTCCAATAATATGAGCAGAGGTGGTATTCTTCTGCAGTAAGCTTCCAACCAGCTAAGCAAAAGTAGCCCTTGGGGCATTTCAGCACAGCCAAGACCTGTAGCAGGGGTGTGTCCAACAACAGATGTATTGCTATGATGTGCCCCACCCAGGTGCTTGCAGCCAGGTTCCCGATACCAACAGTTGCACTTTCCCTTAAGGTGTTCTACTCTCTCTCCCTACCCTCCTACAGGTGGCTGAGTGATATCCTTTGAGAAACTGTCTTCTGTCATTTTTCAATTCATGTAAATAGTTTTTAATAGATGCTATTAGGAAATGGAATATTTCATTGTGCGTTTTGCATGGCAAACATTAACCGTTAGGGAGGAGCTGTATCTTGGCACATGTAGTACGGCACATGCTTTGTAGACCCAAGTTCAGTTCCTGGCATCTATAATTGAAAGGGGACTTAGTTAACAGATGTTGGCAAAGAGTGCTGTGCTGCAGAGCTGCTCCCATTCAGAGTAGAGCCAGAAGAACAAATACTCTAACTCCATAGAAAATACTATATGGGCTCACTAGCAATGGAGCTACTGTGTTTATCAAGGAAGCAGTCACACAGCTCAATTTCAGCTCTAGCTCATCATAACTCAGTGCCATGCTGAATGCATTGCCTCTGTTTTGAAATATGAGATGCAATCAATCATAGCATCTCTGCCTAAGTGCCTATGCACATTTTTGGAATGCCAATATCAGAAAGTGTAAACATGTTCCATCCCCATCTGACCACAGTTAAGAGATGAATATGGATTAACAAACTGAATTATAATCCAGACATAAAAGAGGCTAGATTGAGGGAATCTTGGCTATACCAAAAGAGGTTGGATAGGGATACACTTTGGCTAGGTACATAGCTTAGAGTTCAGGTGCATGGCTGCCTGCTGAATTCTTAGGAGTCATTTGAGGCTACAGGCAGAGGTGGGATCCAACCAGTTCTCACCACTTCTCTAGAAGTGGTTACTGATTTTTCTGTGCCGAGAAGGGGTTACTAAAGCAACCTCCCTGCCCAATAGGGACTGGAGGTGCGTGTGTGCGGCAGCACCACTGTTTGAATCCCACCACCATTGGAACCTGTTATTAAAATTTTTGGATCCCACCACTGGCTACAGGTATTTTATGACAGCTTCTGCTAGTGACTTGGATCTTGGCCTCCATCATCCATGAATCAGTAACCTTTTGTTACCCAGCTTAGCAGTGTACAAACTTATTTTTATATAGAAATGGGGAATTACTTGGCTTGGCAATGCAAGAGGTAGGCTGGGAGGGGATACTTTTAGACTATGTATACCAGAAACGGCTTGAAACGTATCTGCAGAGAATTCACAAAAGACCAAATTGCAGTTTAAATATTTTTATATAATTTTTGGTTGCAAACAATCACACAGTGAGACGTTAAGGCACATACACACAGTTCCTAAGTATATAAACAGGGAGGAAAAGATAGGTTAGATGATAGAATGGGAGTTGGGGAAGCAGGGGACTTATACGTTACCTAAATCTGCAGAGAAGTTCCAGAAGAAGGCAAGGATCTCTATGCCAGCATAGGGACCCAAGTGAAGGACGATATATTGTGTCTCACACCAACTTGACCAAGGGAGGTTCAGGTTAGAAATGAGCAATGAGCTTAAGGTGAGCAGGACTTTTATAGGGTGGATTGCTAGTTTGGCGGGAAAAGAGACCCTTTACATTAGGTTTTGTTTCTTGCCTCTATGCTGGTTGCAGGGCTGAGTTAATTAGCAGCTCTATTATTCTACTCCCTGGAACAATGGGGCCAATTGGTCCTAGATTATATCAGTGATACCTTGAATGGTTTATGCAGAGGTACTTCCTAAAGGCTCTGCTTTAAGTATTCAAATTTGGCTGAGGCTTGAGTGATTTAGGAAGGGATCTTGTTGTTAGGGAGATCATATCTGAAAGGTGGGGGAAATGCAAGAAAGAAGCAATTGTTTGGAGAAATGTTTTTTCAAAAGCACAGTATCAGGGGCTTCCAAGGAACAGCTTAGTGAGGTGTGGTGCTCAGGAGTTCTACAGATTCCATTATGTTAAAGGAGTATTCTGGCAGGGTGAGATAATCAAAGATTCATGTCCTTATTATGAGACGTCCAGATAGTATTGCCTGGAGTAACTCATAGATTTAATTTCTGCAAACAGGCTGTTTTGCCTTAGGCTTGCTTTCAGCTTGGACACTCTGCTATCCACCCACACAAACATGGAAACTGGCATTCTGTAGCACACAGAATGAGAAACAATATGAAATTCAATATTTCATAAGGCAGGGTATACAGGCAGGGATACACTTTTGTAACCTTTTAATTATTGTTTCCTTTTTTAACTTATCAAGATTAATGCTTTCTGTAGTAGTGGTAGAAAGAGAAGTCAATTCACAGACAACTTGTGGGGCCACTGTGGGATTTTCAAGGCATGAAATGAACAGAGGTAGTTTGCCATTGCTTTCCTCTGTATCACGACCCTGGGCTTTCTTGGTGGTCTCCCATGTGTAGGGGGGAAATGGCACCCAGGGCAAAATGGCACCCATGTCCCACCCCTATGCCCCACTGTGGGGCCCCACCCCCTGCGGGGCCCCAGCCCAGGGCCCTTCTACCCCCCCACTTACCTTAGTTCAGCTGGCTGCTCTTTGCAGCCGGCTGAACTCCAGGTGCAAAGAGCAACCAACTGAACTGCAGGCTGCTCTGGGCTGCCCCCCCCCATGCCCCCCTGCTTATCTTAGTTCAGCTGGCTGCTCTTTGCTGAACTCCAGTCTGCAAAGAGCAGCCAGCTGAACTCCAGGCTGCTCCGGGCTTCTGCCAGACCTGATGGGGGAGGGGTGTGGGGGGCAATTTTCTGAGCACACATGACCCCAATGGTGCTCCCCGGTCCCATGGAAGCTACACCACTGGTGATCTCCCATTCAATTACTAACCATTGCCAACTTTGCTTAGTTTCTAAGATCTGATGAGATCTGGATAGCCTGGAATAGCCAAGTCAGACCAATGCTTTCTTTAGGGTGGCCTCTTGAGAACAATTCAGAAGTTTTAGTTTCATGGTCCATTGTCCGATGAGAACAGGCCATAAGGAGCTTATTACCCCACTATGGCTGTATAGGCAGCAGCTTGCTCCTTGCTTGTGCATTCAGTTCAGAGTACTGGTGATTACCTTTACAGCCTTAGAGTCATGATACATTTTTAAATATGTTTCTTGGCTTGGAAAAATGGTACGAGGATAGAAGGTAGGAACTCCTTCTCCCCTTGCACTGCAGTCTTAAAATGAATCTGGATCCCAGAGGTTTCTTAAATGACATTCCCTGCAGCTGCAAAAAGGTGACTAGGGTCTGGGGAACCCAGAACCTGCTTGTTAAAAAAAACATTTTAAAGTTTGAACTATGTGTAGGCTGCTACCAATGGGAGAACTTTATATATTCAGATTTGTGAGACAGGCCTTACACCCAGGCCTTCATGTGTATCATCTCTTACAGAGGTGAAGAGTAGGAGGATATGGATCCACCATATTGATGCCCACTGTGAAACACTCTACCAAAAGAAATCCATTTTGCCACTTCTTGGTTGGCCTTCTGGTGTTATTTAAAATGAGATGTCCAAAGAAGACATTCAGATTTGGCTGAATGTGATTAGAATATATTTTTTCCTTTCCGCTAGAACATTGCTGACAGTTTTATGGCTATGCTTTAAAGTAGCTTGTATTTTTGTGGATTGTTTTATTAAACATCTGAGGTTGGCTTTAAATTTGCTTTATTACTGCAACTTATAGTGATGCTTTATTAATCAGCATATGACTTTGGTGCTACTTGACTGTCAAAAAACTATATATATATATATATATATATATATATATATATATATATATATATATATATATAAATAAGTGACCTTTTCTGGTTTTAAAGCTAATTGTTAAGTGTACAAGAAAACTGTACACCCTAAAATTTAACAGCAGAACAGTATATAAAAAGTAAACAGATCTAAGCTTTGATTGCACATTTTTCAACAACAGAAAAAAAATCCATGTATGCCAACTAGGGCTACCTAGAGCTAGAAATAAATATAACATCAGAGAAGAAAAAAAATCGAATAAAAGAAGAACCCAACAACTGGTTACAGAGCCATGGATAGTAAACAGAGTATTAAGGGCAGCCTCTGGTTTTTGTGTAGAGTTGCTCATTGCTTGATCTGTGTGTCTAAGATGTCAGTCTTAGCAAATGGAGTGTTGTGTTTGCCCCAAGACACTCTGAAAAGAAAGCTTGTATGGTCTTTTTGTGTATATCTGTGTTTTCTGCACATGACAGGCAACTCAAGATTGGAGTGTTTTCAGGATGTACTCAGAACAGGTATATATTGCAGCAACCCTAGTTGAAGTTAAGCAAGTCTGGGTCTTGTCAGTCCCCGGTTAGGAAATCTGGAAACACCATTTATACTAATTGAGGTTCCCTAATGAAAAAAAGCCCTTTAAAAATGAAAAAAAGCACTTTTTGGGAAAGCACTCTAAAATTATAGGAAAAAGGTGTCATTCTGAGTTAGACTATAAATTGAGAACATGATCATATCAAAATTCGTTTTGGTCCCATTGTACTTAATCTAAGCTGAACTATTCTTGCTAAAATGTATAAGTTTTTGTTGAGATTTAACAGAGAAGATGGAGAAGAAGTACAAGTGAAAGAGTGCCTGAGGAAATGGGCATAATATACAAATGAAACAATGGAAAGAATATGTGGTTAAAGGGGATTCAATGTACATTCAGTTCCCATCTTAAAGAAGATTTTGTATAAAATGATGTATTGTTAATACCTGTTGCTAGAGAAAATTGGCAAAGATGACTGTTTGTGTGTGTGCCATCAAGTTGCAGCTGACTTATGGTGACCCTGTAGGGTTTTCATGGCAAGAGATGTTCAGAGGTGGTTTGCCATTGCCTGCCACAGCATGGACATGGACTTTTGAGAGAGCAGTGACTGGCTCAAGTCACCCAGTAGTTTTCATGTGAAGGCTTTCCAGATTAGGATCCACCACTCTTGACCAGCATATCATGCTGGGTCTCTTTATACTTCAAACAAGGTAAAATGACCCACTTGCAGTGAATTGTCAGTGACAAGCAACCCAATCTAGAGCCCTGGAGTGGCCAGTAATGGTACCACTGTGGCACTGCCCCACTGTCTCCAGAGACCTTTTTGGCAGCCTGGGGGGCAAAATACAAAAAACCCTTCTCAGCACTGAAAAGTCCTCAATTGGGCTCAGTGGGCTTATGCCACCAAGAGAGTTGTGTAAGTCCATGCCCTGGGTGACAGCATTCTGAGAAGCAAAGCTGGGATGGAAGATGACTAAGGGCAGCTCTGCTCCTGGCCATGCCTCTGGACTCCCCCCCACTATACCAGCAGAACTGACAGTACAACATCTGATTATTGTGGAGGGCTGTGGCAGCTACCCACCAGCAGATTTACCCCTCTACAATCCAGCAATCTTCTGTTCAGTTTGTCCATATGGAATGGCACTCATTTTTGCTGAACCAAATTATCAGCTTTGTTACACAGATAATTTAACATGGAGCAGCAGGAAGCCCACAAGGTATTCCTAGTGCTTCATAATCAGCTGCCATTGACAGGATGTATTTCTGCCAATGTTGGCTTTATTTCTGAGCAGTGTTTGGAAGGAGATATTTTTTTCCATGGAGAATAAGTAAGTGTAGTAAATTTGGCCACAGTCCCAAGGTAAGAGTTTGGCTTGGCAGCTCAGCTGCAGAATCCCTTTAGCAGACATTGAATGTCAGCTTGGGAGACATGTAATCCCTGCTGAAATCAATATCTGTTGCATAGTCACCATTGAGTGGTTATTCATTAAAACAGCAGTTCATTTCCACTGCAGAATTAAAGTGCTTTAATAAAATTTCTAAACCCCACAATCAAAGCATAGGTGCTGTTGGATGGAATTTTTGCAGTGTTGAGTCATGTTTATTAAGCTATGTTTTTGGCACAGCCTGTTTCATAAAGTGCTGAATCCATAACATGGTCTCTGCTGATTGTATGAACAGGCTTAGGGCCATGCCTACCTTTTCTAAACTACCAACCTGCAGATTAAGACTCAACCAGGAAATGTACCATGAGGTGACCACGCACAACCAAGCAGGAAATGGAACATGAGTTGATCACTTTAAGTGAAAAGGAAAATTTGAACATTGTGAAAGAAGCTTAGCCAAAAGAGCTTGTTTGCGCCATATTGTGGTCAGTTTTGAGTCAAGAATGAGCTGTGGTTTTCTGGGCTGCTTCCCACACAGGGATTTTGTTGGAAGAACTTCTGCATGATGTGCTCCTGAGCATAACTTTGGGGCTCTTTGGGATTTCCCCTTTGGGGCTCTTTGGGATTTCCCCTTTGAATTGTAGCAGAAAGGAAAAACACCTTTGCTGGCTCAAAGGGGAACTGTGGGCTGTCTGCAGATGGAACATTCAAGTGAACACTCTATCTACAAGGATGGGCAGAACTCTGCTTTTCTTCCTCCTTTGCAGCCCATTAAAAGCCTTTTTCATTTTGCAGCTGAATCTGTACTGGTGAAGTGGTTAAGAGTGGAGGACTCTAATCTGGAGATCTGGGTTTGATTCCCCACTCCTTCATATTAGTGGCGGACTCTTAGCTGGCAAACTGGATTTGTTTCCTTGCTCCAACACATGAAGCCTGCTGGGCAACCTTGGGCTAGTCACAGTTCTTTCAGAACTCTCAAAGCCTCACAAGGTGTCTCTTGTAGGGAGGGCAAAGGATGGAGTTTTGTAGGCCACTTTTAGACTCCGTGCAGTAGAGAAAAGCAGGGTATAAACTCATCTTCTCCACTGGTCCTTTTGAACCAATGTAATGGAGGGAAAAGGGGTGGAGGAAGTGCCAGCAGAGGGCAGAATGGGAATAGGGTATGTGGATGTTGTCCTTGTTCTGTGCTGTTGCTTAGTAGTGATTGATTGATCCATCCCATTGGAAAGTGGCTCTAGATGTAATGTATAGCCCTGACCGTTGGGTTTTAAAGTTACTTTAATGACTAGTTCTTGTCCCCCTGTCTTAATGCTGCAATGACCCCTTTCAAACTTCATCACATATGAAACTGCCTTATTCCAGCTGCTGTCTAGGTCAGTATTGCCTGTTCTGACTGACAGTGGTTCTCAGACTGAGAACCACCAGATTCAAGTCTACTATCACCCTAGAGACCAGCAACATTTTAAGGGTACAAGCTTTCATGAGTAGGAATGGAGATCTGAGATGGAGAATGGGTCTTTCCCAGTGCCTGCTGAGATCTATATTGGAGATGGAAGTGATTGAAGTCCAGATTTTATGTAGGCAAAGCATACTCTACTCTTGAGCCACAGCTGTGGAGCCACTTCTTTGTGGTACTAAACAACCCAGTTGCAGCATGTGAGTGAAGAATGGAGCCCTTGTCTGGGGCCTGAATCTTTCCTTTAATCGGTCCCATCCATAGTATCAGCCTTCCTCCTCAGTGATAGTTTCAGATTTCACACAACACAGGGAAGTGAATGGCAGTGTTTCACACCTCTGGGCTGGACAAGTAACACATCTGAATCTATAAGGTAAGAGAGTTTCCTAGCTCTTATTGTGAAAAAAGAAAGGAAGACTGTGGCTTTGAAAATTAAAAAAAATGTGTTATATAAATGAACAGCTTTAGTAGCAGAAATGTTCTATGTGCAAAGAAAGTGCTAATATATTTATCTTTCCCCCCTTTCTATAAGCAAAATGAAAACTTTGCTTCCTTGTGCTACTAGATGTAACACCAGAATGTTGTAAACAATGAGTAGTATGAATGAACTGTCAAATCTGAAATGAGTTTAGTGAATTTTGCAGACACTATGCTACTCCTGGGGAATGTATGTTCCCATTGCTTGTTAATTAGCACATGAGATGTGCAATTGGTTTAAAAAACTGTCAGTGTTCCTCTCTGTGTTCTGTTTTTTAATGGGGTTCTGTTGCACATGGTTTCACATCCTGGGGATTTTTTTCCTCTATAGATTGGGAATAGCAACAATGATTTAGTACTATTGAATCTGATGTCAAGACAGCAAACATAATGGAGCCAAGTTGCTTTGCTCCATCTATTTATTGCCTCTGATCTTCCATTATATAATTTGCAGAAGCAGTTTGTTACATTACCTCCTGCCAGATCCACAGTCAGAGCGGGTGGAGCCCAGCTTCTGTTAAGTCCCTTCTTTAAAGAAAGAAGAACAATATGTCCAGAAAAGAATAATATTAAGGCAATCTAAGACATCTTTTGCCTTAACATGTTGGCAAAAGTCATAACAGTTTTCACACAATGACTGACTCATCAACTCCCTTGGGTGCAAGATCAGCTGATAAACAGTTCCAGACACATGGCATCATTTTTTTCCTATCAAAGTGGGGCATATGATGATGTATATTTTTGCTAAAAGGGTAACAAATGCAGAAAAAATGTGATTAATATAAACTCAAAACTTATAAAAATTGAAATGTACTTTGCATCAAGAAGAGCTGTGCTAACAGTGCCTAGAGCACGTGTATTCAGGGCATGTGTATTATTGGGAATGGGGGCAGATGGGGTTTTACTTATTTTATTTCAGAAAAAATTTTTCTCTCATGACTCACAAAGACATTGTATGTATGGGATAGGCATATAATGGTGATGTCCACATTAGAAGTTTGCACTGGCCGCACCTGTATGCCTTGCATGCTTGACATTTAATTTGTCATTGAAGGTCCCAGGTCCAGTCTCCAGCACCTTCAGATAGAAGAGTCAGGGGTAGCAAGATTGGAAAAGACATCGGAGAGCTACTGCCAGTTGAAGCAGACAAGCTCAGCATCACAGTTCATTATGGTTAGGCAGAAGTCCTGAGAACATTTTCCTGGAAGTACATTCCATTGAATAACAAAGGGACTTATTTCTGAGTAGTTCTGCTTTGGTTCGATAGCTGAGTCACCTGCTGAGGCTCATGGGATACTGGGCGTCCACAGATGGTTGTGTGACCATGTTGCTCCAACAGGTCTATTGTAGCCTACAAATCTTAGACCAGGGGTCGGGAACCCGTGACTCGCGAGCCGCATGTGGCTCTTCCGCCGCTGTTCTGCGGTTCCATGAGCCGAGCCGCCGGGCCCATCTTCACCCGCCCTGCAAGCAGCAGGGCAGGCGCATCCCTTACCTGCGGCCGGCCAGGCCGCGCCGCGGGCTTTGCCTCCTGCCCGCCTCACTCATTGCGAGGCGGGCGCTTTCCCGGCGGCTGACCAGGCTGAGCCACCAGGCCCATCTTTGCCTGCCCTGCAGGCACGGGGGCGTGAGCAAGCAAGTGGGCGGAGGGGGGCGTGCGAGCGAGTGGGGGGGTGAGCAGGGGAGGGTGAGCCAAATGGCTCTTTGAGGGGAAAAGGTTCCCGACCCGATTTAGACTAATCTAGCTGCACCAGAGTGGGTATCCCTCCACTGGGAAATGGAGATTATCACGCAGGCTCCTGTGATGATACAGGGGATGCTGGGCCAGTCTCATGTTTCTCAAGGCAACATACCCAATAGAAGAAGAGCAATTTTCTTATGTAATGATTCCTGCTTTCCTTCATAGTGCTCGTGAACACCATGAAACAGGAAGGTTGGTGTGGGGCAGGACCGAAAAGAGTAAGAGAGAGCCAATTCTTGCTCTTTGCTTGCCCAAGGGCCCTCAAAAATTATGGAGCCAGCATTGAAAGGGAGCTAAATATCCAGTTGTCTGATCTTAAATAGCACTGTTCTTATATTCAGAACCAACAATAGATTTCATTACAGATTTTCATGGCAGAAATTCAGACCTGAAACTCCCAAAGTTTAGTCTGACACTCCAACTGCTGCTTCATGCTGGCTTTGACATTATGGTCATCTTGCTTGTGTCTGACCTTGCATGATCTTCATAGTCTTGTAAAAATGTCTGTTCTTTTCCTGTCTGACATGCTGTACTTAGTTCTTACTGATATGTGTTGGTGCAAGGTTGCACAGCTGTAATAAAACAATTACAGCCAAAAGAAAAACAAACAACAAATCATCTACCCAAATCACAGATGATTAAAAAACAAATGTCCCCTCCCTCACCTGTTTAAACATCAAGCTCTTGCAAGAGACAGAGCACAGAAGCAGGTTAGCAGCAAGTTAGAAGAAGAGATTGGATTTACATCCCACCTTTCTCTCCTGTAAGAAGACTCAAGGAAGCTTACTAACTCTTTTCCCTTTCTCTCCCCACAGCAGACACTTTGTGAGGTAGGTGGAGCTGAAAGAGTTCTGAAGAAATGTGGCTAGCCCAAGGTCACCCAGCAGGAACGTAGGAGTGTGGAAACACATCAAGTTCACCAGATCAGCCTCTGCCGCTCAGGTGGAGGAGTGGAGAATCAAACTTGGTTCTCCAGATTTGAATCTCCCTGCTCTTAACCACTACATCACATTGGCTCTCAATCCTACCCTCTACCTACAGCCACAAGGGTTTTGGATGTGTAAGGTATGTGGGGAGGTGACCATTGATGTCACAGCAGACTGAATGAATTTAAATATGGAATCTCATGTTTTCTTTGCAAGTATACCTGCTACTTGTAAACAGTGCATGGAGGAAATAATTCTTAACGTTATTTGTGGGCTTGACAAGCTGCTTGGTGGATGTTGGTGAGAAGCATTATTTTAAACAAAACGATGGATACTAAATAATGCCACTGTCTTCAGACACAAGCGACAAGTATGTTAGTCCTAAACAGTCTGGGGCCATTGTATGTCACTTTCAAGATATATCCCTGGAAAGTGCTATAATCTGTGAACAATCTCCTGCTGGTGACCCCTGGATTGAAAGAGATCTGCCTCACCTCAATCAGGGCCAGGGCATTTTCAGCCCTGGTCCCAGCCTGGTGAAACATTCTGTCAGATGAGACCTGGGCCCTGTGGGACTTGATGTATTTCTACAGGGCCTGTAAAATGGAGCTGTTCTACCAGACTCATGGCTGAGGCAACAACAGCGTTACATCTAACGGCCTCCCTCTCCTCCTTCTTCCTCACATCTTTCTATTTGTATCCTGCAAGGATAGGAATTTATAGTGTTGAGTGTTAGTTGTCATTGAATTTTTAGGACAATTTGTTGATTGTGCATTTTAATAAATGAAATTGAAATAAAATGAAATAGTTACTCAGATCTCCAACCAGTGTCAGAATATGTATTTGTTCAGCACACTCCATCCATATTTGTAACATTTTGGTATGCAGAGTCTGAGGATGGTTTTATTTATCGCTCCTCTATTGAGAAGCTAATTATGGGATGAAGTGTAAAATTCTTATAAATTCAGGCAAATGGGCACCTTTACATGATGTCACGGAATGTTCCTGACTCCAGACATTGTTGTTTTGTAAAATATGATTCAATTACTCAGTGCTCCAACCAGTTTCAGAAATAAGGAGTCAGGAATCACTTACATAATTTTTTTAAAACAATAAGGAGTTAAGCAACCCAATAATTTCTGACCAGGACAAAACATTGCCTATTGACTGATTTACAAGGTTGATGGATACAACCAACTGTACAGACTCCAAAGTGGCACATACACAACAAATACAAATTCTGAACACATTAATAATTTGAGAGTAGGAATTGAAAAGCAGAATGAAGTTGGATTATGAGTGCCTTACCTCCTCAACTAGGTCTATGTCGAAGTATTCAGGTATGGGAAATTATGTCATATATTTGCATGTCTGAACTGTCTCTATGTTGGATTGTATCTGGACTGTAAATGATGTCCTCCTTGAATGATTTTGGTGTGGTTTTTCTGTCACATATGTTCCCTCATGGCATATAGACAGAAAGCTAAAAAATTGTCCCTAGCAGGACAAGCAGAACTTTGAAGCCTAAGGATTAAAAGCCTTATAGAAGTGGCATAGTTATTAATACAGTAAAGTGCTAGAATAACAAGGATTATATATTTAGAAGTACAGTAATTGAGTGAAACATTTCTGAGGGGAAGCAGGACTTTGAAGAGCTCATTAATCAACATTTATTATAACTTGCATCACTAACTTGTGTGGGCTTGTTTGATCCTTTTCCCTTTTCCCTTTTCTCTTTGCTGTCTAATAACTTCTAAATGTTCACAGCCCTATTTGCAGGAACAGCAACTGAACGACTCTGCATTTATGGTATTAAAACAGGAGTTGTGAAGTCTTGCATAGCAAAGGATATGATATCTGAAAGAAAGGAAACAAAGAAATAAGCCCTCATAAATGCCTTAATAGGTTGGAAAGTATCTGGGACTATTCAGTTGTTTTGTAGACAGGAGTTATCGAGGCACCAGAATTCTTCTGTCATTTCCTTTCCCTCTTGTAGAGCATTCACTAACTGACTTAAATTGAACATTTCCTACTGTGTTATATTGGAGGGGTGGAGAGAGAGAAAATATAGAAGCAAACAAAGTCTTAAATGAAAGGTGAAGGAGAAGGAGGGGGAAGGAGGGGGTCCCTCCAGGCACTACCTGGAGACTTCCTGCTATGACAATTGATGTCCAGATGATCAAGATCAGTTCTCCTGGAGAAAATAGTTGGTTTGGAGGGTGGACTGTGTGACATTATATGCTGCTGAGGTCCCTCACCCTTTCTAGGCTAGACCCCCCCCCCCCATCTCCAGGTATTTTCCAACCCAGAGCTGACAACCCTAATCACAACACATTCCATACCTTCTGAAATCCAGTATAATGCATGATGATAATACGTAAAGGATCAAAAAGTGTCATTTGAGGCCCATTATATTTCCATCAACCTGGATTTTACAAAAATTTCCATCAACCTGGATTTACAAAAATTGCTAAACTATCAATCTTTTTAGAAAAGCTAAAGGAACCACAGCAACCGGGACTGTTTGCAGTTGCTTCCTGGAGGGATGAAATCTCCTGTGTGAAGGCAAACAGGGGAAACCAGGTTCATTAATAACTTGTTACATACATTGTTTGTGTGGTGTTCAGAAACCAAAAAAGAGAAATGAATTGAATTCCTGAGTTGGAGCTAATATTGGTTAATCTTTTGCTGTTAAAACATAGGATTTTGGGATATCCTTGCACCTTTCCTGAAACCAGGCATACAGACCAAAAGAACAAAAGCTGTAGCTAGACATCCTCCCTGCCCAACTCCCCAGCTGAAGACAGTATTATAGCTGACAATGCTTATGGAGAGGATACCAGTGAATTATTACCTCTGTTTATACATTTTTGAAGGGCTAGCTTCTTTCCTCAAATCTGTATGACTGGGGTCCCAAATGAGTTTGACTGGGCCCTATTTCATGACTAGAAAGATCACGAGAAACAACATTTCTGGTTTACAATTTTCAACTAGCACTAGCATATAGCAATTCTGCCTAAGTGATTGCAAATGCTTTACTGTGGCAGGGAACCTCACTGGTTAAATAATAACCTGTAATGGACTGATTGGATGTGTGTGCCATCAAGTCACAGTTGTGTTATGGAGACCCCATAGGGTTTTCAAGGCAAGAGATGTTTGAAGGTAGTTTGCACTGCTTGCCTCTACATGGACTGAGAGAGTTTTGAGAGAACTATGACGGCCCAAGGTCACCCAGCAGGTTACATGTGGAGGAGTGAGGAATTGAACCTGGTTCTCCAGATTGGATTCCATGGCTCTTAACCACTGGCTTTTACTGATCAATTACCAGTGATAATATTCTTAGTGTTTAGGATGTTACACAATTTATTGGGCTGAATCCTATCAGCTTGTGCTCTCAGTCTTGCCCTCCTTCACTTTTTGCTGCAACCCTAATTCATGTGTGTCCACATGGGTCCTATGAAGCCTGACATGGGTTCTATGAAGCCTGCAAGAGTCAAAAGGGACCCCCTCTTTCCCCTTTTGTTAGTGGAAAAAATGGTAGGATTCATTGTGCAGTAGGTTGCTATGGAGGCTAACAAAGCTTCTTTTCTGGAACTGGATTACCTTCCTTATTTTATTGCCAAGGAAACTTGATTTTCTATTTGGCCTGCCATTTATTATTTGGTTTCCCATTTGTTTGATTCCCACTTTCTTTCACCACCTTACCAGACAAAAGCAATTATGGTCTTAAAAATGACTCTTTTTGTAGAAATTAGGCATGTCATATGGCTTTAAGCCTTGTAGTTAATTTTTAATCTACCTATGGCATACTGGAACTAAATAGAGCAGATTAAATTTTCACCGAGTCTATACATTCACGTGGCCTCAACTACGACAAAGATTAAACCTTACATCCTAAGATATGCTTGCCACAAGTTTAGATTGTTGCATTTGACTATTTTCACATTATTTATCCAATTTAATCTGTTGGGAGTTTTCCTTTTTTATGGTGGATAAGATGTTTTGCAAAGAATTGCATAAGTTGTATCTTTAGTTCTTGTGTTCCAAATTGTGCACCTGATGGTGTGTATGAGTAACTCAAATTAAGTCTGGGTGTATGGTGGCTGGCTTTACTTCTGTAAGATGACTTTTACTAGAGCTTTTTATGTTAATACTGTCTCCTTTGCTAATTAAAATTTGCAAATCAAAGCTTAATGATACCGCCAAGAGCTATGAAAACAATGCAGTGTGTGCTGGGACAGAAGAAATCTACATTTTGGATGGTCTGCCATTAACCTGAAATAAAAATATATCAAGCTTCAAAATGATGACAGATTCCTGCAGGGGAGATTGACTCTCTTGGGGGCTTGATGACAACAGTCATTTTATGTGCCAGCTTGCTAGGGATAATTGTATGAAGAGATGGTTCTGTCCAGATGGCGTCCCATAACCTGTCATTCATGGGATCTGGATTAGTCCTGCATTAGTACGGTATAGAGGTACAATTATTATTTCTTATTATTTTATTATTTGTTTTGATAGCACCTATAGAAAAGATCTATACAATTAGGAAAAGGTTCCTGCTACAATCTAAATGATACAATACTTATTCAGAATGGGGAATAGCAGGGGTAATGACTTTAATAATTTCGCTGCACAAGTTAGATGGGTCTTCCCCTGTATTCAGCCAAATGTAAAACTTTCATCCAGGGAAAGGCATGTTTATCCAAAGGAATAGCATCCTCCTAGAAGAATGCACCATGGGATGGAGGCAAGCAGACTCCACACTAAGCTGAGTGCTTACTTGGAACAAGAACCTTTGTTAGTAAGAGGACTGCCAGCAATCACAGAGGGATGCCCAGCCAGGCCCCGTCAGGAGTGTTAAAATGGCCTAAAGCAAGACAAGCTGAGTGGTCCCACAGTGCTTATAAGCCAATTGTTTGCGGGGCAGTATGTTTTTAATGTTTTAATTGGAGGCTGTGAGCTGCTTTGAGACTATTTTACTGAGAGAGTTAGATAGAAATATTTTAAACATGGATACCATAAGAAGGTAGAAAAAATACTCAATGTCAGGGTACAACCCTCAGGATGCTGCTAATGAGTGGTCACTAATTTCATTGTGTATTTACCCAACATTTCTCTGTTTGTCTACCTCATTCATGCCAGCAGGGGTGTGGATCTAGTCCGTGGTCTGATGTTCGTGTATCTGTGATGGATAAATAAAACAAAAAATAGGTATAGTGCTGTCAAATCAGACCCCAGAAAGAATTATAAACTATACCACAGGCTACAATGTTCCAAATAGTATTAGATGACAATGCAAACATGCAGTGCACATTTAATATACACAAATAAATGGACAGACATGCAATAGGAACCAAAAGTTTATGGGGAACTAAATATCCCTTCAAAACCGATAGTTCAAATTGAGCATCCAAACGTTCAGTGTCCAAGTGGACAGGCCCCCTGCTTCTATGCCCATTTTGTAGAAATATTAAATCCACTTTCTCAGTATTGATTATAGATCCTTGCCCACAATTTTCCTGGGATCTCAATTTAGTAAATCTCGGATGAATAAAGATAATGTGCTGGCTGCTACATTCAAAATACATTTCATATTTCATAATTTACATAATAAATAACATACAACATTGATATGCTAAAAATAAGATGCACCTGAATAACCAGGGGCAGCCATTGCTGCTGGGGTGAGCAGCGCAGCAAAATAAGGGGTTGCAAGGTAGAAATTGCATGCTGCAGAACCGGGTGCATTGATTGGCTCCCAGCCGCTTTGGCGGGAGGAGCCTGGGTATATATAGACGCCTCTCCCGGTCCGCGCCCTTCCGGTGAGACCCATCAAAGAAGCGTGAAGATTTGTGTGGTTGGCATCTAAGCATAAAAGGCCTGGAAGGAGACTGGTTCGCGACCTCCTAAACACCTTGCCTTTTATTTCCTTTTTTCCCGACTTTCCTCACTGCTTAGCTTGTTCTCTCTTTTATTCCTTCTTTCTCCTTGCTGGCGGTAAGTGACCCGGTCTGCGGCGCTTCGCATGGGTCCCAAAGCGGGCCAAAGAGCAAGAAACCTTAGAAGACAGAGGCTTCGAGCCCTCTTATATAGGGTTGAGGGCCCAGAACCAGCCCGGGGTCTCCGGAAGGCGGCCCGGTGGTCAGGCGGAATGGTGCAGCGGCGAGGCGGCTGCGGCTTTGGGTCTGCTCTCCCATTGGCGGGCAGGCCAGCTGTGCCCAGTGGAGCACCCCTTCCGGCGAGGGAGGGGCTCTCCCGCAGCCTCGGCGGAGCCGGCCGGCGACGCGGAGCACTGATCCTTTCCTGGCGTGCGCCCAGCCAGCGGACACGCTGTTGCACCTCTCACAGGCCCTCGGCGGTGTGGCCAGCGAGTCCGGTCCCCCGCTGGGTGCAGGGGAGCCGGAGCCCTCCACGTCAGCAGCTGCCGGCGTGGCCCGGGCGGGCACCTCAAGCGGGGCGGCGGAGGCCCTCCAGCTCTCGCCGCCAGTCAGCGCGTCCACATCCCGAGTGGGCAGCATCCGTTAACCCCTCCCGTTCCGGAGAGCAGGAGGAGGAAGCGATCGGCCGAGGCGTTCCCGGTCCTCCAGATGGTCTCCCAGCTCTTCATCTTCGGGTGGAGTCCTCCGAGGACTCTGATGCCCAGGTTGAGGGGGACATTTTGGTGGTTCCAAGGGGAACCGCGTGCCCGCTCTCCCATTTTGGATGCTTAAGCGCGGGTGCTTGAAGTGCGGAGGCTGACCCGCTTCCCAGCCCGGCTCAGGGTGACCGCGGCAACCCTTAGCCTGGAGTCCCCACCTCCCCAGGAAGCTCCGGGGCGGGCACTCGGGCGGAGTACTTTGTCGATATATTCATGTTTCCCCGGCGGGAGGGTGAATTTGGCTTGTCGGAGGCGGACAGGCGGCGGGACCAGGCGGCTGACGGCCAGCGTACTTTCAGCAACTGGCTGCAGGGTTCCGCACTGGATTCCTGGCCCTCGTCGGGGCCGCCTACCCCTGCCGGGCCTGGCACCTGGCGGCCCACATGTCCCGCGATGCTGGGAGCTCGGGCGCTGGCCGGCGAGCCAGCAACCGTTACCTCACGATGAAGCCATCCGGTAGAAAGGCGGCGTCCCACAAGAGCTGGTTCTGCTGGGGACCTCATCCACGACCAAACCCTGGATGATGAGTGCGTCGTCCCAGCCGGCAGCAGAAGCAGCGAAGCCGTCCGAGGCCATCTGCCCCCCAAAAATCCCCGCCAGAGCTTTCCCGAGGCTGGCGAGGGGCAATAAGGGGCTTTGTTGGGAATTCAACCAGCGAGCTTGCCAGCGGCCCAGAGTGCAGGTTGAGCATGTTTGTTCCAACTGTTCTGGCAGATCATGGCAGAAGCGAGCTGCCCCAAGCCGGCGGGGCGCTCCACATACGCGGCGCGAGCCCGGTCCCCCGGCGCCGGGCCCTCTATAGATTCCGGTGGTCAAAGCAGTGCCCCCGCCCCCGCAAAGAAACATTGGCGACTTTTCCCCACTGCGGTCGGCTGGCTTCCCCACACCTGTTAAGCCTTCAGCCTTTGCTGGTGGCGCTGCAGCGATTACCCAGACGAGGCGTACGCCTTGGCGCCTGCTGGGGTAGGGATTTCTCCTCTGGTTTCGAATCCCCTACCGGCGAGGGCCCTGCGCCCAGAGGGCCACCAGGCCAGGACAACAAAAAAAGTCGGTCCGAGAACTCCTTGGCGTGGTAGGCTGACAAACTTGCCAAAGGAAATCCAGGACCCGATGCGGCTTAGCATGAGCCCCGTCAGCCACCCGCCCCTCCCACGGCCTCAGGGTCGCACCAATTGGCGTGGTGCTAAAAGCCCCGGGGGAGTATGCGTTTAATTCAACACCTCTCCCACCCCAGAAGCGACTCCGTTAATCATTTCTTAGACCCGAGGAGTCTGTTCTTTCGGTATGCCACCCCTGGTCGAGGCCATATCCTCCATTAGGCATGCAGGCACTGGTGCCCTTCCTGGCAAACTGTGACATTCAATCTGCTTTCCGGCTCCTGCCCATTCCCCTGGACTTCGAGCTGCTGGGCATCCCTTTTCCAAAGGCAGCTGGGTATGTGGACAAGGCCATGCCCATGGGCTGCTCTTTTGGCCATAATGCAGCTTTTGAGACTTTCAGCACGTTCCTTGAATGGAAGCGTTCAAGCCAGAAGGGTGCCCTCCGGGCGGGTGACTCATTATATGGGTGATTTTTTGTTCATCGGTGGGCAGGGCACCAGGGATTGTGATTTTGCTTTGCAGGCTTTCCAGGCCCTGGCCGGCTGAGCTGGGGGGTCCCCTTGGCTCCCAACAAGACAGAGAGGGGCCCTCCACTGCCCTCTGCTATTTGGGCATCCCACCTGGACCACGGTTCAAGGCACCTCATGGCTCCTCTGCGGATAAGAAGCTCCTGGCCCTCTCACCACCCTGCTGCAATTAGTACTCCATTTAAAACATGCAGGGTTAAGCCAGGTCCAATCCTTACTGGGCCACCTTTATTTTAGCCTCGCAGGGTGGTGGCGCCCTGGCAGAGCGTTCTGCTCTCGGCTGGCCAGGTCCTTGTTGGGCTACACCAAGTCCCCTGATCACCACATCAGGAGGTATCCCGGGGTCTGAAGAGGAGTATCTGCCAGGTCTGGCCTGCAAAGCGTTCGCCGCGGGGCTTTATTGGCATTTCCCTGTGGCAGACACCTCTTGGAGTTGCAGGTGCACTCTGACGCCTCTGGTGCCTTTGGTTTTGGGGTTTACTTTCAGGGCCGGTGGGCTCAAGGTCTCTGGCCCCCGGCCTGGCATTCACAGGGTATCACCAGGGATCTCACTTTTCTGGAGCTGTTTCCCATCTTGGTGGCGGTGCACGTCTGGTACGACCTTTGGCAAAATAGAAGGTGCTTTCACCTGGTGTGATTAACCAGGCTGTGGTGCGTGAAGGTGAACAGGCAGTCCTCCAAGTCGGTACGGGTCATGCGCTTGGTTCGCTTGATTTGGTTTTCTTACCTGCCTCTCTTTTAACATTTCCTTTAAAGCTGCTTTTCGTTCCAGGGTTTTGCAGAATGAGATTGCTGGCGCTTCTTATCTACCGCCAGCAGGTGGATGCGTTTTGGCGCCTGGCCCCCGGGGTAGAGCTGTTCCCGGCGACAGTGCCCGGCGTCCCTCTGGAACCTTGGCAGCCCGAGCAGTCATCACAGGTGTTTTGAACTGGTTGGCACCGGCCACATGCAGGCAATGCTGACCGAGAGCGTGCGGGGACTTCGTGAGCTTCGCCGCGGCCACCGGGAGGGATGTCAGCGGCGGGGTGGACACGGGCCTCCTCCTCGATTGCATTGTCCGGCTCCACGGGCAGGGGATGCACCCCAGCACCATGGGGGGGTGCAGCTGGTAGGCATCGCCTTCTATTGCAGGGTCTCGGGTTTTCCGGGCGTTACCAAAGTTAAGTCGTGCGCCGGCTGGTAGCTGGTTGGCGCAGAATTGACCCTAGGCAGAGGGATCTCAGAAGCCCAGTCACCAGGGAGGTGCCCGGGCAGTCACGGGGAGGTGCTGCGGCAGGTGTCGCGCTTCGCAGCTATGAGTAGCTTGCTCTTCACAGCCGCTTTCCACCTGGCACACCATGGGGCTTTCAGGCCCGGGGGGTGATGGTCGCCCCCACCAGGGATCGGCCTTCCAGCACCCAGCGCTGCAAAGGGAGCACCTAGTCCTGTACAGGGGACATGGTCTATGCATGGCTGGCTCATTCAAGAAAACCAACCAGGAGGGTCGCGGTGCTTGGAGTCACCATGCCAGCCCCTGCCGGGCGGCGCCTCCTGCACCCTCCACCTCCACTCATCGGCGTGGCTCCGGCACAGGCCGAGGTGGGTGGCTATGCTCTTAGTGCATGAGGATGGGTCCCCCCTCACCGAGTTCCAGTTCCTGGCGGTGTTCCGGGCATGCCTGGCCAGGGCTGGGCTACCCGGCGCTGATTTTGGCCTGCACTCCTTCAGGATAGGAGCCTTGACGGCCGCGGCACAGGATGGTAGAGACGCGGGAAGACATTTCGCGGCACTGGGCAGGTGGCGGTCCGGGGCCTTTTAAGTCGTACATTTGCCCACACCTGACTTGTTAATTTTTTCCACAGTGCCTCCAGGGACGCCCCACCCCCCCCCCCCCCCACCCCCCCCCCCCCCCACCCCCCCCCCCCCCCACCCCCCCCCCCCCCCACCCCCCCCCCCCCCCCCCCCCCCCCCCCCCCCCCCCCCCCCCCCCCCACCCCCCCCCCCCCCCACCCCCCCCCCCCCCCACCCCCCCCCCCCCCCACCCCCCCCCCCCCCCACCCCCCCCCCCCCCCACCCCCCCCCCCCCCCACCCCCCCCCCCCCCCACCCCCCCCCCCCCCCACCCCCCCCCCCCCCCACCCCCCCCCCCCCCCACCCCCCCCCCCCCCCACCCCCCCCCCCCCCCACCCCCCCCCCCCCCCACCCCCCCCCCCCCCCACCCCCCCCCCCCCCCACCCCCCCCCCCCCCCACCCCCCCCCCCCCCCACCCCCCCCCCCCCCCACCCCCCCCCCCCCCCACCCCCCCCCCCCCCCACCCCCCCCCCCCCCCACCCCCCCCCCCCCCCACCCCCCCCCCCCCCCACCCCCCCCCCCCCCCACCCCCCCCCCCCCCCACCCCCCCCCCCCCCCACCCCCCCCCCCCCCCACCCCCCCCCCCCCCCACCCCCCCCCCCCCCCACCCCCCCCCCCCCCCACCCCCCCCCCCCCCCACCCCCCCCCCCCCCCACCCCCCCCCCCCCCCACCCCCCCCCCCCCCCACCCCCCCCCCCCCCCACCCCCCCCCCCCCCCACCCCCCCCCCCCCCCACCCCCCCCCCCCCCCACCCCCCCCCCCCCCCACCCCCCCCCCCCCCCACCCCCCCCCCCCCCCACCCCCCCCCCCCCCCACCCCCCCCCCCCCCCACCCCCCCCCCCCCCCACCCCCCCCCCCCCCCACCCCCCCCCCCCCCCACCCCCCCCCCCCCCCACCCCCCCCCCCCCCCACCCCCCCCCCCCCCCACCCCCCCCCCCCCCCACCCCCCCCCCCCCCCACCCCCCCCCCCCCCCACCCCCCCCCCCCCCCACCCCCCCCCCCCCCCACCCCCCCCCCCCCCCACCCCCCCCCCCCCCCACCCCCCCCCCCCCCCACCCCCCCCCCCCCCCACCCCCCCCCCCCCCCACCCCCCCCCCCCCCCACCCCCCCCCCCCCCCACCCCCCCCCCCCCCCACCCCCCCCCCCCCCCACCCCCCCCCCCCCCCACCCCCCCCCCCCCCCACCCCCCCCCCCCCCCACCCCCCCCCCCCCCCACCCCCCCCCCCCCCCACCCCCCCCCCCCCCCACCCCCCCCCCCCCCCACCCCCCCCCCCCCCCACCCCCCCCCCCCCCCACCCCCCCCCCCCCCCACCCCCCCCCCCCCCCACCCCCCCCCCCCCCCACCCCCCCCCCCCCCCACCCCCCCCCCCCCCCACCCCCCCCCCCCCCCACCCCCCCCCCCCCCCACCCCCCCCCCCCCCCACCCCCCCCCCCCCCCACCCCCCCCCCCCCCCACCCCCCCCCCCCCCCACCCCCCCCCCCCCCCACCCCCCCCCCCCCCCACCCCCCCCCCCCCCCACCCCCCCCCCCCCCCACCCCCCCCCCCCCCCACCCCCCCCCCCCCCCACCCCCCCCCCCCCCCACCCCCCCCCCCCCCCACCCCCCCCCCCCCCCACCCCCCCCCCCCCCCACCCCCCCCCCCCCCCACCCCCCCCCCCCCCCACCCCCCCCCCCCCCCACCCCCCCCCCCCCCCACCCCCCCCCCCCCCCACCCCCCCCCCCCCCCACCCCCCCCCCCCCCCACCCCCCCCCCCCCCCACCCCCCCCCCCCCCCACCCCCCCCCCCCCCCACCCCCCCCCCCCCCCACCCCCCCCCCCCCCCACCCCCCCCCCCCCCCACCCCCCCCCCCCCCCACCCCCCCCCCCCCCCACCCCCCCCCCCCCCCACCCCCCCCCCCCCCCACCCCCCCCCCCCCCCACCCCCCCCCCCCCCCACCCCCCCCCCCCCCCACCCCCCCCCCCCCCCACCCCCCCCCCCCCCCACCCCCCCCCCCCCCCACCCCCCCCCCCCCCCACCCCCCCCCCCCCCCACCCCCCCCCCCCCCCACCCCCCCCCCCCCCCACCCCCCCCCCCCCCCACCCCCCCCCCCCCCCACCCCCCCCCCCCCCCACCCCCCCCCCCCCCCACCCCCCCCCCCCCCCACCCCCCCCCCCCCCCACCCCCCCCCCCCCCCACCCCCCCCCCCCCCCACCCCCCCCCCCCCCCACCCCCCCCCCCCCCCACCCCCCCCCCCCCCCACCCCCCCCCCCCCCCACCCCCCCCCCCCCCCACCCCCCCCCCCCCCCACCCCCCCCCCCCCCCACCCCCCCCCCCCCCCACCCCCCCCCCCCCCCACCCCCCCCCCCCCCCACCCCCCCCCCCCCCCACCCCCCCCCCCCCCCACCCCCCCCCCCCCCCACCCCCCCCCCCCCCCACCCCCCCCCCCCCCCACCCCCCCCCCCCCCCACCCCCCCCCCCCCCCACCCCCCCCCCCCCCCACCCCCCCCCCCCCCCACCCCCCCCCCCCCCCACCCCCCCCCCCCCCCACCCCCCCCCCCCCCCACCCCCCCCCCCCCCCACCCCCCCCCCCCCCCACCCCCCCCCCCCCCCACCCCCCCCCCCCCCCACCCCCCCCCCCCCCCACCCCCCCCCCCCCCCACCCCCCCCCCCCCCCACCCCCCCCCCCCCCCACCCCCCCCCCCCCCCACCCCCCCCCCCCCCCACCCCCCCCCCCCCCCACCCCCCCCCCCCCCCACCCCCCCCCCCCCCCACCCCCCCCCCCCCCCACCCCCCCCCCCCCCCACCCCCCCCCCCCCCCACCCCCCCCCCCCCCCACCCCCCCCCCCCCCCACCCCCCCCCCCCCCCACCCCCCCCCCCCCCCACCCCCCCCCCCCCCCACCCCCCCCCCCCCCCACCCCCCCCCCCCCCCACCCCCCCCCCCCCCCACCCCCCCCCCCCCCCACCCCCCCCCCCCCCCACCCCCCCCCCCCCCCACCCCCCCCCCCCCCCACCCCCCCCCCCCCCCACCCCCCCCCCCCCCCACCCCCCCCCCCCCCCACCCCCCCCCCCCCCCACCCCCCCCCCCCCCCACCCCCCCCCCCCCCCACCCCCCCCCCCCCCCACCCCCCCCCCCCCCCACCCCCCCCCCCCCCCACCCCCCCCCCCCCCCACCCCCCCCCCCCCCCACCCCCCCCCCCCCCCACCCCCCCCCCCCCCCACCCCCCCCCCCCCCCACCCCCCCCCCCCCCCACCCCCCCCCCCCCCCACCCCCCCCCCCCCCCACCCCCCCCCCCCCCCACCCCCCCCCCCCCCCACCCCCCCCCCCCCCCACCCCCCCCCCCCCCCACCCCCCCCCCCCCCCACCCCCCCCCCCCCCCACCCCCCCCCCCCCCCACCCCCCCCCCCCCCCACCCCCCCCCCCCCCCACCCCCCCCCCCCCCCACCCCCCCCCCCCCCCACCCCCCCCCCCCCCCACCCCCCCCCCCCCCCACCCCCCCCCCCCCCCACCCCCCCCCCCCCCCACCCCCCCCCCCCCCCACCCCCCCCCCCCCCCACCCCCCCCCCCCCCCACCCCCCCCCCCCCCCACCCCCCCCCCCCCCCACCCCCCCCCCCCCCCACCCCCCCCCCCCCCCACCCCCCCCCCCCCCCACCCCCCCCCCCCCCCACCCCCCCCCCCCCCCACCCCCCCCCCCCCCCACCCCCCCCCCCCCCCACCCCCCCCCCCCCCCACCCCCCCCCCCCCCCACCCCCCCCCCCCCCCACCCCCCCCCCCCCCCACCCCCCCCCCCCCCCACCCCCCCCCCCCCCCACCCCCCCCCCCCCCCACCCCCCCCCCCCCCCACCCCCCCCCCCCCCCACCCCCCCCCCCCCCCACCCCCCCCCCCCCCCACCCCCCCCCCCCCCCACCCCCCCCCCCCCCCACCCCCCCCCCCCCCCACCCCCCCCCCCCCCCACCCCCCCCCCCCCCCACCCCCCCCCCCCCCCACCCCCCCCCCCCCCCACCCCCCCCCCCCCCCACCCCCCCCCCCCCCCACCCCCCCCCCCCCCCACCCCCCCCCCCCCCCACCCCCCCCCCCCCCCACCCCCCCCCCCCCCCACCCCCCCCCCCCCCCACCCCCCCCCCCCCCCACCCCCCCCCCCCCCCACCCCCCCCCCCCCCCACCCCCCCCCCCCCCCACCCCCCCCCCCCCCCACCCCCCCCCCCCCCCACCCCCCCCCCCCCCCACCCCCCCCCCCCCCCACCCCCCCCCCCCCCCACCCCCCCCCCCCCCCACCCCCCCCCCCCCCCACCCCCCCCCCCCCCCACCCCCCCCCCCCCCCACCCCCCCCCCCCCCCACCCCCCCCCCCCCCCACCCCCCCCCCCCCCCACCCCCCCCCCCCCCCACCCCCCCCCCCCCCCACCCCCCCCCCCCCCCACCCCCCCCCCCCCCCACCCCCCCCCCCCCCCACCCCCCCCCCCCCCCACCCCCCCCCCCCCCCACCCCCCCCCCCCCCCACCCCCCCCCCCCCCCACCCCCCCCCCCCCCCACCCCCCCCCCCCCCCACCCCCCCCCCCCCCCACCCCCCCCCCCCCCCACCCCCCCCCCCCCCCACCCCCCCCCCCCCCCACCCCCCCCCCCCCCCACCCCCCCCCCCCCCCACCCCCCCCCCCCCCCACCCCCCCCCCCCCCCACCCCCCCCCCCCCCCACCCCCCCCCCCCCCCACCCCCCCCCCCCCCCACCCCCCCCCCCCCCCACCCCCCCCCCCCCCCACCCCCCCCCCCCCCCACCCCCCCCCCCCCCCACCCCCCCCCCCCCCCACCCCCCCCCCCCCCCACCCCCCCCCCCCCCCACCCCCCCCCCCCCCCACCCCCCCCCCCCCCCACCCCCCCCCCCCCCCACCCCCCCCCCCCCCCACCCCCCCCCCCCCCCACCCCCCCCCCCCCCCACCCCCCCCCCCCCCCACCCCCCCCCCCCCCCACCCCCCCCCCCCCCCACCCCCCCCCCCCCCCACCCCCCCCCCCCCCCACCCCCCCCCCCCCCCACCCCCCCCCCCCCCCACCCCCCCCCCCCCCCACCCCCCCCCCCCCCCACCCCCCCCCCCCCCCACCCCCCCCCCCCCCCACCCCCCCCCCCCCCCACCCCCCCCCCCCCCCACCCCCCCCCCCCCCCACCCCCCCCCCCCCCCACCCCCCCCCCCCCCCACCCCCCCCCCCCCCCACCCCCCCCCCCCCCCACCCCCCCCCCCCCCCACCCCCCCCCCCCCCCACCCCCCCCCCCCCCCACCCCCCCCCCCCCCCACCCCCCCCCCCCCCCACCCCCCCCCCCCCCCACCCCCCCCCCCCCCCACCCCCCCCCCCCCCCACCCCCCCCCCCCCCCACCCCCCCCCCCCCCCACCCCCCCCCCCCCCCACCCCCCCCCCCCCCCACCCCCCCCCCCCCCCACCCCCCCCCCCCCCCACCCCCCCCCCCCCCCACCCCCCCCCCCCCCCACCCCCCCCCCCCCCCACCCCCCCCCCCCCCCACCCCCCCCCCCCCCCACCCCCCCCCCCCCCCACCCCCCCCCCCCCCCACCCCCCCCCCCCCCCACCCCCCCCCCCCCCCACCCCCCCCCCCCCCCACCCCCCCCCCCCCCCACCCCCCCCCCCCCCCACCCCCCCCCCCCCCCACCCCCCCCCCCCCCCACCCCCCCCCCCCCCCACCCCCCCCCCCCCCCACCCCCCCCCCCCCCCACCCCCCCCCCCCCCCACCCCCCCCCCCCCCCACCCCCCCCCCCCCCCACCCCCCCCCCCCCCCACCCCCCCCCCCCCCCACCCCCCCCCCCCCCCACCCCCCCCCCCCCCCACCCCCCCCCCCCCCCACCCCCCCCCCCCCCCACCCCCCCCCCCCCCCACCCCCCCCCCCCCCCACCCCCCCCCCCCCCCACCCCCCCCCCCCCCCACCCCCCCCCCCCCCCACCCCCCCCCCCCCCCACCCCCCCCCCCCCCCACCCCCCCCCCCCCCCACCCCCCCCCCCCCCCACCCCCCCCCCCCCCCACCCCCCCCCCCCCCCACCCCCCCCCCCCCCCACCCCCCCCCCCCCCCACCCCCCCCCCCCCCCACCCCCCCCCCCCCCCACCCCCCCCCCCCCCCACCCCCCCCCCCCCCCACCCCCCCCCCCCCCCACCCCCCCCCCCCCCCACCCCCCCCCCCCCCCACCCCCCCCCCCCCCCACCCCCCCCCCCCCCCACCCCCCCCCCCCCCCACCCCCCCCCCCCCCCACCCCCCCCCCCCCCCACCCCCCCCCCCCCCCACCCCCCCCCCCCCCCACCCCCCCCCCCCCCCACCCCCCCCCCCCCCCACCCCCCCCCCCCCCCACCCCCCCCCCCCCCCACCCCCCCCCCCCCCCACCCCCCCCCCCCCCCACCCCCCCCCCCCCCCACCCCCCCCCCCCCCCACCCCCCCCCCCCCCCACCCCCCCCCCCCCCCACCCCCCCCCCCCCCCACCCCCCCCCCCCCCCACCCCCCCCCCCCCCCACCCCCCCCCCCCCCCACCCCCCCCCCCCCCCACCCCCCCCCCCCCCCACCCCCCCCCCCCCCCACCCCCCCCCCCCCCCACCCCCCCCCCCCCCCACCCCCCCCCCCCCCCACCCCCCCCCCCCCCCACCCCCCCCCCCCCCCACCCCCCCCCCCCCCCACCCCCCCCCCCCCCCACCCCCCCCCCCCCCCACCCCCCCCCCCCCCCACCCCCCCCCCCCCCCACCCCCCCCCCCCCCCACCCCCCCCCCCCCCCACCCCCCCCCCCCCCCACCCCCCCCCCCCCCCACCCCCCCCCCCCCCCACCCCCCCCCCCCCCCACCCCCCCCCCCCCCCACCCCCCCCCCCCCCCACCCCCCCCCCCCCCCACCCCCCCCCCCCCCCACCCCCCCCCCCCCCCACCCCCCCCCCCCCCCACCCCCCCCCCCCCCCACCCCCCCCCCCCCCCACCCCCCCCCCCCCCCACCCCCCCCCCCCCCCACCCCCCCCCCCCCCCACCCCCCCCCCCCCCCACCCCCCCCCCCCCCCACCCCCCCCCCCCCCCACCCCCCCCCCCCCCCACCCCCCCCCCCCCCCACCCCCCCCCCCCCCCACCCCCCCCCCCCCCCACCCCCCCCCCCCCCCACCCCCCCCCCCCCCCACCCCCCCCCCCCCCCACCCCCCCCCCCCCCCACCCCCCCCCCCCCCCACCCCCCCCCCCCCCCACCCCCCCCCCCCCCCACCCCCCCCCCCCCCCACCCCCCCCCCCCCCCACCCCCCCCCCCCCCCACCCCCCCCCCCCCCCACCCCCCCCCCCCCCCACCCCCCCCCCCCCCCACCCCCCCCCCCCCCCACCCCCCCCCCCCCCCACCCCCCCCCCCCCCCACCCCCCCCCCCCCCCACCCCCCCCCCCCCCCACCCCCCCCCCCCCCCACCCCCCCCCCCCCCCACCCCCCCCCCCCCCCACCCCCCCCCCCCCCCACCCCCCCCCCCCCCCACCCCCCCCCCCCCCCACCCCCCCCCCCCCCCACCCCCCCCCCCCCCCACCCCCCCCCCCCCCCACCCCCCCCCCCCCCCACCCCCCCCCCCCCCCACCCCCCCCCCCCCCCACCCCCCCCCCCCCCCACCCCCCCCCCCCCCCACCCCCCCCCCCCCCCACCCCCCCCCCCCCCCACCCCCCCCCCCCCCCACCCCCCCCCCCCCCCACCCCCCCCCCCCCCCACCCCCCCCCCCCCCCACCCCCCCCCCCCCCCACCCCCCCCCCCCCCCACCCCCCCCCCCCCCCACCCCCCCCCCCCCCCACCCCCCCCCCCCCCCACCCCCCCCCCCCCCCACCCCCCCCCCCCCCCACCCCCCCCCCCCCCCACCCCCCCCCCCCCCCACCCCCCCCCCCCCCCACCCCCCCCCCCCCCCACCCCCCCCCCCCCCCACCCCCCCCCCCCCCCACCCCCCCCCCCCCCCACCCCCCCCCCCCCCCACCCCCCCCCCCCCCCACCCCCCCCCCCCCCCACCCCCCCCCCCCCCCACCCCCCCCCCCCCCCACCCCCCCCCCCCCCCACCCCCCCCCCCCCCCACCCCCCCCCCCCCCCACCCCCCCCCCCCCCCACCCCCCCCCCCCCCCACCCCCCCCCCCCCCCACCCCCCCCCCCCCCCACCCCCCCCCCCCCCCACCCCCCCCCCCCCCCACCCCCCCCCCCCCCCACCCCCCCCCCCCCCCACCCCCCCCCCCCCCCACCCCCCCCCCCCCCCACCCCCCCCCCCCCCCACCCCCCCCCCCCCCCACCCCCCCCCCCCCCCACCCCCCCCCCCCCCCACCCCCCCCCCCCCCCACCCCCCCCCCCCCCCACCCCCCCCCCCCCCCACCCCCCCCCCCCCCCACCCCCCCCCCCCCCCACCCCCCCCCCCCCCCACCCCCCCCCCCCCCCACCCCCCCCCCCCCCCACCCCCCCCCCCCCCCACCCCCCCCCCCCCCCACCCCCCCCCCCCCCCACCCCCCCCCCCCCCCACCCCCCCCCCCCCCCACCCCCCCCCCCCCCCACCCCCCCCCCCCCCCACCCCCCCCCCCCCCCACCCCCCCCCCCCCCCACCCCCCCCCCCCCCCACCCCCCCCCCCCCCCACCCCCCCCCCCCCCCACCCCCCCCCCCCCCCACCCCCCCCCCCCCCCACCCCCCCCCCCCCCCACCCCCCCCCCCCCCCACCCCCCCCCCCCCCCACCCCCCCCCCCCCCCACCCCCCCCCCCCCCCACCCCCCCCCCCCCCCACCCCCCCCCCCCCCCACCCCCCCCCCCCCCCACCCCCCCCCCCCCCCACCCCCCCCCCCCCCCACCCCCCCCCCCCCCCACCCCCCCCCCCCCCCACCCCCCCCCCCCCCCACCCCCCCCCCCCCCCACCCCCCCCCCCCCCCACCCCCCCCCCCCCCCACCCCCCCCCCCCCCCACCCCCCCCCCCCCCCACCCCCCCCCCCCCCCACCCCCCCCCCCCCCCACCCCCCCCCCCCCCCACCCCCCCCCCCCCCCACCCCCCCCCCCCCCCACCCCCCCCCCCCCCCACCCCCCCCCCCCCCCACCCCCCCCCCCCCCCACCCCCCCCCCCCCCCACCCCCCCCCCCCCCCACCCCCCCCCCCCCCCACCCCCCCCCCCCCCCACCCCCCCCCCCCCCCACCCCCCCCCCCCCCCACCCCCCCCCCCCCCCACCCCCCCCCCCCCCCACCCCCCCCCCCCCCCACCCCCCCCCCCCCCCACCCCCCCCCCCCCCCACCCCCCCCCCCCCCCACCCCCCCCCCCCCCCACCCCCCCCCCCCCCCACCCCCCCCCCCCCCCACCCCCCCCCCCCCCCACCCCCCCCCCCCCCCACCCCCCCCCCCCCCCACCCCCCCCCCCCCCCACCCCCCCCCCCCCCCACCCCCCCCCCCCCCCACCCCCCCCCCCCCCCACCCCCCCCCCCCCCCACCCCCCCCCCCCCCCACCCCCCCCCCCCCCCACCCCCCCCCCCCCCCACCCCCCCCCCCCCCCACCCCCCCCCCCCCCCACCCCCCCCCCCCCCCACCCCCCCCCCCCCCCACCCCCCCCCCCCCCCACCCCCCCCCCCCCCCACCCCCCCCCCCCCCCACCCCCCCCCCCCCCCACCCCCCCCCCCCCCCACCCCCCCCCCCCCCCACCCCCCCCCCCCCCCACCCCCCCCCCCCCCCACCCCCCCCCCCCCCCACCCCCCCCCCCCCCCACCCCCCCCCCCCCCCACCCCCCCCCCCCCCCACCCCCCCCCCCCCCCACCCCCCCCCCCCCCCACCCCCCCCCCCCCCCACCCCCCCCCCCCCCCACCCCCCCCCCCCCCCACCCCCCCCCCCCCCCACCCCCCCCCCCCCCCACCCCCCCCCCCCCCCACCCCCCCCCCCCCCCACCCCCCCCCCCCCCCACCCCCCCCCCCCCCCACCCCCCCCCCCCCCCACCCCCCCCCCCCCCCACCCCCCCCCCCCCCCACCCCCCCCCCCCCCCACCCCCCCCCCCCCCCACCCCCCCCCCCCCCCTCCCCCCCCCCCCCCCACCCCCCCCCCCCCCCACCCCCCCCCCCAGGGCGCATCTCTCGCCCGCGGCCGGCCAGGCCGTGCCGTGGGCTTTACCTCCTGCCCGCCCTGGTGCTTGTAGGGCGGGCGCTCTCCCGGCGGCCGGCCAAGCCGAGCCGCCGTCCCCATCTTCGCCCGCCCTGCAGGAAGCAGGGCGGGCGCATCTCTCGCCCGCGGCCGGCCAGGCCGTGCCGTGGGCTTTATCGCTTGCCCGCCCTGCTGCTTGCGGGGCGGGTGCTGTCCCGGCGGCCAGCCAGGCCAAGCCGCCGGTCCCATCTTTGCCCGCCCTGCGGGCAGCAGGGCGGGCGCATCCCTTGCCCGCGGCCGGCCAGGCTGCGCCGCGGTCTTTACATCCTGCCCGCCCCGCTGCTTGCGGGGCGGGTGCTCTCCCGGCGGCCGGCCAGGCCGAGCCGCCGGGCCCATCTTTGCCCGCTGTGCAGGCAGCAGGGCGGGCGCATCCTCGCCCGCGGCCGGCCAGGCCGTGCCGCGGTCTTTACCTCCTGCCGTAGCGGCACAGCTTGCCGGATGGGCACTCTCTCAACTGACCAGCTAAGGCCGAGCCGGCCGCCGGGCCCATCTTAAGCCGCCCTGCAGGCAGCAGGGCGGGCGCTATCCTTCGCCTGCGGCCGGCCAGGTCGCGCCGCGATCTTTACCTACCATGCCCGCAGCGCTGCTTCACGGGGTAGGCTCTCTCAGCCGACGGCCGGCCGAATCGAGCCGAACCCGCCAGACCCATCTTAAGCCTGCCCTGCAGGAAACAAGATTTGCCCACAGACACCAAACGCACTGGCCAAATTCTGCGCTCCCCATCCGCATGCGCACGGGGTAGAGCGTTTAGCCGGAGATTTGCCTTAGGCATCTCTCTCCTGCATGCATGGAGGGAGGTTAATCGTTAACAGCTGGTTGCTGGGTCAGTTGAAGTTGAAGTTAATCATTAACCGGCAGTTTGCAGCACTGTGGAAGATTTATCAAAGGAGTTGAAGTTAATCTTTAACAACCGGTTCCCCGAACTGAAGAAAATTTAACAACCGGTTCTATTGAACCGGTGCGAACCGGCTGCATCCCACCTCTTTAAGATCCACAGCAAATAGTTTATAGAATACCAGCCAAAATTCTTTGGGGTTCCCCAAGAGAGAAGCAAGGAACACCAGGGATCAACTCTGACAATTTACGCCATGAGAGTGGAATTCCAAGAACCCATAGGGACATCAGACAAATCCCCTCAGAGGCTCTCAAAATCCTCAAGATCCATAATTCTCCTTGGAATGTCCCTGTTAATTGGTCTTCTGCACTTGAAATAGGGAGTTGCCAAGATTAATCATACCTTATCTAGATAAAGTAACCATGATTTGGGCTTTATATCAGTTTCTCTTTTCAAACTAACAATAGTAGTCTACCGAAGTCATTGTGGGGTTTCCAGGAAATATGGCCAGAGTCTGTTGAATCTTGTTCCTAACATTTTTGCCTGCATCTGTGGCTGACATCTTGCACCTCACGAAGATGCCGGCCACTAGGATGCAGGCGTAGCCTCTGACTGAGCTGAGGACTCCATGCCAAATGGCGATAAAATTATGTGCCAAACAGTCAACTGAAGGAAAATAAGGTGGCAGTGATCATGGTGATGAAGGATTTCTTCTTCATTACTGTTGGACCAGTTGAATTTTATCCAGTGTGGTTATTTAGTGTAATTAGGAACTTAAAAAACAAAGTCCCCAAGTGGGAGTAATTTAGTGTTTAGCTGTGATGATTTATTTGCTCACAAAATCTCTCATACCTGACTCTACCTGCCCTCCCCTCCTATGGTTTTCTCCACAGAGTTTCGGAGTAATTTTCGTTCACAAGTAATTCTGGTCTTCAGTTCTTTTTCAGGGGAATATAAAGTGAATGACAATATTTCAATAACAAAAATAAACTTGTGAACATAAATATTCATATTCATTGACTATTTAGCACCAGCCAGAATTTGGAACACTGGACTGTCACTTCTGTGGTTTTGCTGAATTGATGCCCAGTGTGAAACAGATGTGAATGAGAATGGAACATTTTGTTCTGTGCAGGCATTACAATGAGCCTTAACATCCCACAGTTGTTTTCTAACTTTTTAACGTTTATCAACAGGCAAGGTCTATTTATTGCTATGCTCCTGAAGTGAGCCAGTTATTTAGTGTGCAAAGTATTTGATTAGTTCCTGGGCACAGCTTTTGTTTTCGTATGGAAATGTAAGAGACCACAGTGAGGCATGTACCTCAAGATATGAATGCACCAAGTGTGAAATGAACTTTCCCCCACTTGAGGATGTGAAGGAGTAGATTCTGACATTCTCACAGCTGGCCGACAAAGGATACTTGTGTTTGCAGAAGTGGTTGGAACCACAAGTGTTGGTGATTTGAATCAAAGAATTAAAACTGTGCTTCTCCAAAGCACAGGATTTTATTGACTTCATGAACAAATGAGTAGAGTAAGACAACAGTGAACTTTGCAGAAGCTCTCTTTTAATGATCTTGTTATTAGGATTTGGCTGGCATCCTGGAATAAGGACAATAGCTTGGCAATAGCAGAATGATTTTGAAACAGCAGGTGTGGTCTCCAAGAGTATGAAAGCCAAACAGTTGCTTGGGGTTTTTTTTAAAGTGACTATTTTCAGCATCTTGCCTAATCTTTAAAAGGCCAAAAATGTTTTATCATTTTTTAATTTAAAAAACTGCCACATAGCAGATGATAAGTCTCACTGAATATATCCATCATAGCAGTTCCCTGCAGTTTTATTTGGTGTTGTTACCAGACTGAATCAACAGTGTCTCTATCTTGAAGGCTTTCACGGCTGGATTCAACTGGTTCTGGTAGGTTTTCCAGGCTATGTGGCCGTGGTCTGGTGGATCTTGTTCCTAACGTTTCACCTGCATCTGTGGCTGGCATCTTCACAGGTGTATCACAGAGGGAAGTATCACTGTGTCCCACAGTGTGTAACAGACTTCCCTCTGTGATACACCTCTGAAGATGCCAGCCACAAATACAGGTGAAATGTTAGGAACCAGATCAACCAGACCATGGCCACATAGCCCGGAAAACCCACCAGAACCAGTGTATCTATCTATCCTGCCAACCTTTGGGGTGGCCTAGCAGTGCAGTGCCAAGTTTGGACGCCATTCTATGCATTGGCTCAGTGTCACTCATAAGGACAAGTAAATCTGTCTGGACTAGCCCTTGCCAACACCAACTTTGAAAAATAACCTGCCTCACTCTTCTTGTAAAGGAATTAGCAGAAAACCAATATTTCAGCTTGGGAAAGCTAGTTCCCATTTCTAGCCCTGGTCTACATACCTCCACGAAACAAAGAGAATGCTAATATAACTTCATCAAAGAGTTCTTGCCAGAAATAGTAATCTTATTTTTCTGATTTCTGACCAGTCTCTCCCAAGACTACCCTCATTTACAACTGGCACTGTCTTGAAGCTAAGATTGAGTCAACTATCTATCTCCGGGCACTCCCAGGCTTTGAACATTAAGCCAAATATCCAGTCAAACTTTAACACTTAACGATCCAAACACTTAAATTAAGTGCCCCTCTCTTGTCCTCCTTCCATAAGGTAAGAGTCTCCTTTGTCCTGGGGAGATCAGGGTCACTTAGCATAACTTGAGGGCCCATTACTCTCTAAGTAGCCCCCTCTCTGAGCAGTCAAAGTTCAGTATTCTCCTAAACATCTCTTGTCTGATTAATAGTGTACCAAATGTGTTGCCTTTTTTCTTGTACTGGAGTCCAGTGTGGGTCACTGAGCTCTGCATGAATGAACCATTCTACTTCTAGATTAGGTGATTATCACCTTTATTCCTCCAAACCCCTCGCTTTTCCAAACCTATCTACTCAACACTATATACATCCTAGGACTGTGTGAATTCTCTGCTGCTTCAATTTTTGTGCTTGTACATTTATTATTTTTACTTTCTTAATAAAATTGATAAACTTTTATTCTGTTCCCTTGCATATTTCTTGCAGAGGCCCATCTCTGTAAAGGCTGGCAACAAAAAATCTTGAGCTTTCCTGACCTTATTAAAGCATGATCTGCCCTTCACTAATTTCCCACTCTAAAAGTGGGGCAGACCTCAGCATTTTGGATAATAGCATAAATGGATGGACAAGAGCTTAGGAAAGACTGTTATTGAAAATATCCCCTCCCCAAGTATGACTATGTGATATATACAAAATATTCTTTGAAGGTTATCCTCCAACAAGTGTTTGAGTTTTTATAGAGAAAGTTTCATCGTGCACTTGAATCACATTGGTACTGTTTTTCTTGAACCTGTCCTGAATCAATCACAGAGATCAATCATTGCAGATCCCAACCATGTCTACTGGTGTTTTTCAAGGAAAGGCCCACACAATCATCTTATCCTCATAGTTGGGTTAATAAAATGTAAGAACTAAAAAGTACACTATTTAGTCCAGCAGCCTATTTCATGTAGTAACTACTAGCTTCCCTACAAGCAGGAACTAAAGATTTTTTCTATGGTTGTTGTTGTTGTTGTTGTTGTTGTTGTTGTTGTTATTATTATTTCAATTTGATAAACCGCCCCTCCCCCCATACTGATTTGTTTATGTATAAAGTGCCATCAAGCTGTCGTCAACTTTTGGTGACCCCAGCACTAAGCTTTTACAGCAAGTGAGAAATAGAGATGGTTTGCCATTGTGTACCTCTGCAGTCTGCTTTGGTGGTCTCTCTTTCAAGTACTGACCTTGCTTAGCTTCTGAGATCTGACAAGATTGGACTGTACCATCCTGCATTTCCTCTCCGCATAATGGTATACAGAGGATTATTGTCTCTGAACATGACGGTTCTGTCTACATATCATGGGCTGTTTCCGCACGGGCAGAATACAGCGCCCCAAAGACGCTAAAAACTGCATCCCTGGGGAAAGGCTTGCACGGCCAGTGCTGATGCATTGCAGCAGTGCCGACCTCGCCACCCCCAAGAGGCATGAAGACACTGCTTCCGAACCTCGCTCCCTGAGCGAGGTTTTTCAGAAGCAGCGTCTTCCAACCGCTGCCATGCGAACAGCAGCGACTGGAAGGCGCCATTTCCCCCCCCATCCCTGAACACCATACCTTGTCTCCTGGCTTCCGGCACATCGCAGAGGCCAGGGGACATGCCCCCTGGTCTGCGACTCCAGAGCTGCCGCTCGAGCCTGCGAGGGGTGTCTCCTGGCCTCTGCGACGTGCCGGAAGCCAGGAGACGAAGTACGGCATTCAGCGACGGCACAGCCTGTGCAAAAAGCTGCGCTGCCGCCTGCAGCCCCACCGGGACTGTCCATGCAAACGGTCCCGGCGGGGAGGTGCATCGGCATTGTTTATGCTGACGCACCTCCGCACAGCGTCCGTGTGGAAAGGGCCATGGTTGATAATTAAAGCCAAATCTGTCTTGAAATCTAATGTAAATTACATGTGGTAGGTGGAATGTAAATATTCTTGTAGGCCATATTTAATTATATGTTAGCCCAAATTAGCTATGGCTGTAACTACTCCAATTAGACTTGTGTGCTCCAGTCATCTTTGGAGGCCCTATTTCCATTGCCCCCACCTTCTGAGGCTAGACGAGCAGCAACCCAAGAAAGTGCCTTCTCAGTTGTGGCACTGAAATTTTGGAACTCTCTCCCTGAGGAGATTCATCTGTTCCCTCTATGAATGTATTTCACCAGCAGATGAAGACTTTTTCGTGAAGTTTGATGTTCTCCCACTAACAGTTATTGGTCCTTCTCCCTTATTATTATGTGTGTTCATGTGTTAATACATTTTAATGAATTGTTTAAATATTTTATGCTGTTTAAATATTTATGTTTTAAATGCTGTTTTAATGTTTTGATATTCACTGCCTTAGGAAAGCTATTTGCATGGAAAGGGGCCAAGAAATGTTTTTAATAATAATAATAGTATTGCTAGTAATTTCTCTTTCTTACTGTCTTAACCAGTGTCCTTCAGAAATTTATTCAACTTACATCAACCAGCTCTGATAATTGCTCAGGTAGCTTATTTGTGTTATTCAGTACCCCAGCCTTAACCCTAACCCTAACTTAGGTTTTTGGAAAAAAATATTCAGTCATAAATTGTCACCTGAACCGGAACACCTGACCCGAAACCAGACACGGACCATAGCCCTAGCCCTAGTTAGTCCACAAGAACACAATTAACCCTAACCTGAATCTGATCCCCTGCGTGAGCTTTAACCTTAACATTAACTTATTTTTTGGAAAAAATATTTCATCATAATTTGTCACCTGAACCTTAACTCCTGACCCGAAACCAGACACAGACCATAGCCTGAGTCCTAGTTGATCCCTGATAACGCAATGTAACCCTTACCTGAATCAGATCCCCTTAGCCTTACCCTAACCCTAACTTATGCTTTTGGAAAAAAATATTCAGTTATAAATTGTCACCCAAACCATAACTCCTAACTTGAAACCAGACACAGACCATAGCCCTAGTCCTAGTTTGTCCCCTAGAACACAATGCACCCCTAACCTGAATCTGATCTCCGGCCTAACCTTAACTCTAACCCTAACTTATGTTTTTGGGAAAAAATATTCAGTCATAAATTGTCACCCGAACCATAACTCCTGACCCAAAACCAGACACAGACCAGAGCCCGAGTCCTAGTTGGTCCCTGATAACGCAATGCAACCCTTGCCTGACTCAGATCCCCTGCCTTAGCACTAGCCTTAACACTGACCCTAACTTATGTTTTTGGAAAAAAATATTCAGTCATAAATTGTCACATGAACAGTAACTCCTGACCCAATACCTGACACAGACCATAGCCCTAGTCCTTGTTCGTCCCCTAGAACGCAATGTAACCCTAACCTGAATCCGATCCGCTTCCCTAGCCTAAACCCTAACTTATGTCTTTGTATAAAAATATTCAGTCATAACTTGTCACCCAAACCGTAACACCTGACCCGAAACCAGACACGGACCATAACCCTAGTCCTAGTTCATCCCATGGAATGCAATGTAACCCTAACTTGAATCCGATCTCCCACCCTAGCCTTTACCCTAACCCTAACTTACGTTTGTGGAAAAAAAATATTCAGTCATTAAAAACTTTCTAAACTAGTAAGTAGGACATATTTATGAAATGTGTGGAATCAGAGAAAACTATGTGTGTGTTCCTTCAAGTTGCTTCTGATTTATGGTGGCCCTATGAATTTATGACTTCCAAAATTTCCTATCTTTGACAGCCTTGGTCAGGTTTTGAAGACAGTGGCTTCCTTCTTTGAGACAATCCATCTCATGTTGGATGTTCTTTTCCTACTGCCTTCAACTATTCCTAGTATTATAGTTTTTCCAGTGACTCTCATCTCACTTTCACATGAGACAAAATTAGCTCTTTATTTGGTTCACGTTGAAGCTCTTCATACAGTTTGAGGGCATCGGTCTTCAGATGGTTAGCTGTGACCCACTCAGACTGTACCTTAACTTAATGTGGGCAACAGAAGTTTCTTTTTAAAGCCTCATGAGAAAGAGAACGGGTTGGAAAGCATGCTAAAAATTAAAAGGAAGTTCCACATTACAGGTCAAATACTGGTCTTGGGTAAAAATTGCATTTCTAGAGCAAGTACCAACATTTTTGCCATCTCCCCTTCTCCCTTTGTTTATGTAGTACATTCCTGAGCAGAAGTGCACCCTCTAAGTCTACTGCAGTCTGTTTAGGATTACACCGACTGTCTCTGTGTTATATCTAGGACTACCAGTCTGCAGATGGTGCCTGGAATTCTCCCAGAATAACTACTGATCTCCACATTACAGATGTCAGTTCTCCTTGAGAAAATGGCAGCTTCAGAGGGAAGATTCTATGATATTATATCCCAGCTGAGCTTCATTCCTGCTTTCAACTCTGCTTCCCCAGGCACTGCCCTCAATTTTCCAGGAATTTCCCAAGCCAGAATTGGCACTTGCTACTTTTTAAGTATACTTCCAATCACTTTCAAGGGCACTTTTGCCAATACCTTGAAACCAAGGAGCCCTGGGAGATGAAACAGATTATTGTTGCACGAGTGGCATTCATCAACAGCTAACTTCATCAAACTAATAGTTAACTAGGCATGTGGGAGATGTAGAAGTGGCTGAGCTACTGATGATACTTCGTTTTTTATTTCCTTCCTTTGCATGCTGGGCTTTTGCTATCCCCGCAAGAGGCAGAACCACTCAATCATTTATAGTACTGTTGTTCCCCACTGGTCATCAAGCAGTCTTCTACAACTAAAACGACATCTGTTGCTTCCCTCTTGGTAATGGAGTAAGGTGTTTTCATTTTGCCATCATTCTTCTTGTCTGGCTTCTCAAGAGCCTAGTTGGTTCCCAAATTACAACAGACCCTTGCTACACTAACACCAGTATGGTTTGCCATATAACTCGGAGTCTTCAGAAGCAGGAATGATTAATTTATCTGAACAGCTAAGCCCAGTATATGTAGCTAATGGGGTTTATATAGTTGGAGTGCTCTAGAGATTCTTTAAAGGATAAACTGAACGTTCCTCTTCATGGGGACTCTGCTCAGAAGCACATCCGATCAACAGGGGAAATGAAAAGAACATAATGATGCAAGAGAAGTACCTCTGTAAATTGTAGGGAACCTTCAGAAAGATAATTGTAATACATCAAGTTTATGGTCTCAAACCACATGAGAGGTTCATAGGAAGGAATGCACTTATGCAATGGCTTGATTATATAAGCAGTGATGGTTCTATAAAAAAGACATTTGTACAACTTGAATTTGCAAAAGGTCTTCTGACCTGGTATGGCAACGTATACTTTTAATAGAGGTAGTGCTGGAGTTTATCTATTTAGACTCTGGTCATAGCAGGAGCAACAGCTGTTACAATTTATAAATGCTATTTTCACTTTTGGATGGAGATTAAGAAAAATGGGAAAACAGAGCAATTTTTGCCAAGCTATCATCCCACACCTGAGGCTTAGATTTCCCAGCATACAATGTGTATATTTCTCATTCTCCAGCTAGAAAACATGATGATTTATTGGAAAGGCTGACTATTTTTTCCTCCAAGCAGTGGTGGATTCCTCTGGAGTTCAAGCCTGAAAAATCTCTATTGCATTAAATGAGAGGACATATGACTGACCTCTGTCATTAACATAATATGAACCAGTAACATAGGATTAGAAAAATCTGCCAAGTGATATACTTGAAAAGCTCAGTAAAACAGATTGTCCACTGTAAAGCTGGATCTTGAAAATTGCAGTCATTGCCAGTTAAAATAAACTGTATTGTGAAATATTTGTAATAGATTTTCATGATCTCTCAAGTATGGGAGACAGTAATTGAGAAGACCATCCAAGTATATTTTATAGCTGAAAAGACCCAGCAGACTATTAAATCCTCAATATGCTAAACAAACTACACCCAAGACTTTTTAAAAGAAATTGTCTCTGTGAAAGTGCACAACCAACAGACAAACAAGATGTCCTAACATTTGTGATTGCTCTGACATTTTGTGGTCACTTTCCAGGTTCATTAAAATGAGGGAAATAGTTTTATATTCCTGTGGGGCTGCTTCACTCTTCCCAGCAGGGGTGGAGCACCCATGGGAACATGTGAGGCACACACCATCCCACAAAATTCCCCCCACACCCCTCCCCCATGCACCAACTTGGCTTGTCCGAGTCGGCGTGGGCAAGGAGGGAATGACCCGGGGAGGTCCTCTTCTTCCCAATGGGGGCTCATGCCATGGGGGCCTTTGCAGAGCACCCCTTGGATTCCAGGGGCTTGGTCCTGCTTCAATCTGGGTGGGCTCCCTCATCCCCTCTAGATGGTAGAAGGGACCTCAAGACTGCGTGTGGCACAGCCCTCTCTGGGTCAGTTGTGCTTCTGCCACTTATGGTACTTTTGCTTGCCCCTGCTCTTAAGGTGTCTGGTGCTGCCTGCAGCCTGAAAGAGCACTTGCCTGGGTTGCCCCGACTGCTCATGCTGTTCCCTCCTGCCATTGGCGCTCCTCCCCCCCCACCACTGGGGCTTCTTTGCTCTTTTTCCTGGCATCTCTTGCCCGAGCTCCAAAAAGAAAAAAGGGGGGATTCCTGTTATCACTGGGCCTAGTGCAGCAGGCCCCTTGTTGTCCTCCCTCGTGTGCTACTCGAGATTGCACTGTGATCTGCTGGGCTCAATCCACCCATTCCCAATCACTTGCTGCTGCAAGCCTGCTGCTGCTATCTTGTTCAATTCAGGTCTCCTTTTATTGCCTAGAGAGGCACTAAGCTAAAAAGCCATTTTCCACTGCTCCAAGTGGCCTGATAAACAGTTGCCAAATGATGTGAGAAGGGAGCCTATATGAAGCTATTGCAACACTCACTCTGCCTTGGAAGCTTGCTGGGTGACCTTTGACCAGTCATTGTCTCTCAGTCTCACCTACCTCATGGAATTGTTGTGAGGATATATTGGACAAGGGGAGACCAATGTGGCAAGCCACTCTGGGTCCTCATTGAAGAGAAAAGCAAGATATACATATTTAAATAAAATTCTAAAAATATATAAAACTTTCAACCTCTAAAAGATACTGCTTTGTGATAAAATAATGCTAAAAAGATAGAAGCAAGGAAATTATAAGGTAGCATCTTGAAGGCCTTTTCCAAGGTAGCAGAAGGCTACGAAACCAAGTGATTTTTTTTAAAAAAACATGAGTCACCATCAACAATTGAACCAACATTAAAAGAAAATCAAACAGCTCCCCCTTTTCTTTCATGTATTTGCATTAGCACCACTGGTTGCCAGAAAAATGCACTTCAAAGAATCCCAGCTAATTTTGCATTCAGATTCACAGTCGACATTATAATTCACTCATTGATATTCAATGTGGCTGCCATATGGACACTCAAGTGTTCCAGCAAATACAGATTGGTTCAGAAGTAGCTAATGGTTCTTTAAAACGATTATCATAATCAATACCAGTTGGGCTGCTCAGCTCTACTCCAATCCCTGAATTATTCTGATTGTCACCATCTGCAAATCAAAATCTAATTTAGAATTAGAAATACCAATTAAATGCTGTTATCCAGACACAGAGGGTGGATGGTAGGTTAAGGAGGTTTCCAGCTCTCATGGAGAGGAATCAAGTAAGAATATAACTGATTATTCTATTGGAGTACCTGTTTTCCATTTTGCATTTAGAGATGAAGTCTTTGGATGTGCCCAGCATGCACCAGAGGAAGAAGGGATAAATGTGTATCTAGAAAGCCTGTTTTAATTCCACATCTATTACGAGCTTGAGTGAAAGCATGGATGGTGAAAAAATGTTCTTCCACTTCGATTAATAGCTCTTGTCACATCTGTATTCTGTACAATTTTTAAAAGACATGACATTCTAGAACTGGGATGGTGGTGATGATTATGATGACTCTGTTTTTGAGACCACACTGGTCTTCCAGTGTGACTCTGATTATTCAAGAGACACAGGTCCACATCAAGTTGGAGCCAAGTTGCTGGAGTTCTTCCTGGGAGGAAAGGGATGCAGTCTTGGACCTCTAGCTAAAGACAGAAGTCTTTAGGACAATTGTGTGGATGGATCATAGAAGGGCTGGAAGGCCAATTACACACAACTTGTTTGGTGCACATTGAGGGCGAGTGTTTATTGCAGCAAGATTACTTGTATAGACATATTTCTTCAAGCCCCACATTCATTTTTCATTCTGTCGGTGGCAAGCGAGACCATTTCTTACACAATTTTAATATTTGCTTTGCTTCCAGAGCAAAGAACTTTGCAAATGGCACAGCTTTGCCCCAGACATCTTTTTTTCTCCCATGGCCAGCCTTCCTACTCCCCCGCACTGCTTTGCACACCTTCTCCCTCACCCCCCTGCTATCAACTCCATCCTTCTTCCCTGATTGAGAGATCTAGGGATCAATTTCTAATATGTATAGTGGCAGCAGGAGGCAGGATGGACAACTACAACAGTTATTCCAAGACTGGGATGCAGCAGTTTTATTGTTCATGGCGATGGGGAGAACACAGACAAAACAGAATGGCTCCAGGACACCTTTTATGGTGATCTGCCTCTCCCACTCCCACCCAAATAGGATACACAAATGCCAAGATATGTGACTCTGCACAAGAGTAAGAAAACAAATTATCAGAGTTCTTTTTGAGAAAACATCAAAAGATCATTGAATCAAGCATAGAGGCAAACTATGGAAAGGGGCGTGGGGAAATGAGAGGAAATACCCTGTTAGTGATGGAAAAAGGGACTGGGGTAGAGCCAGAGAAATGGGGCTTATCCTAATAAAGTTCGAAAAATTTTCCTGTCAGGAAATCTCAGCACGCAGTAGTGCTAACATGATGATGTGTTTGATGCCACCATGAGTCATGAGTTCAAGATTCCTTAACAGAGTAAAAAAATATTATATAGTTAGAATATTTACTGGCTGCTTTTATTCCTAGAGAGATCAGAAGTGGTCTTACAGCAATTAAAATACCATGAAAGGAAAAAAAATACAGTTTAAATTTACAAACATACAAGAGTAACCAATACTGATTTGGGCAATCCAAATCTACAGGGCTAGTTTGTTCCATGCTGCAGGGCAGGACCAGAGCAAGAGGAACTGCGCCCGGGCATGCGTGCACCCTGCACCCCTGCCATGCCCATCCCATCGCTCCATGCCCCCTTCACGTCCCTGCACTGGCACATGCCCAGTGCATCGCGCATTTCCCCACCCCCTTGGCACTACGCCACTGCTGCAGGGAACATGGCAGAGATTAAGAGACAAGGACCAAGAGCTCTTCAGCTCATATGCTAGATTTTGTTCCTCTGGCCGCATACAACTTTTCCATTTGAAAGAGGAAGAAAAAACAAATAGTTTGTAAGTTGCAGATGGCACCATTAAAACAGGATATCTTTCACAAAAGTCATTCCATCTCTGTTTACTTTTCTGACTTCCACTGAATAAGATGACTCTCAACAACGGAACCAAAACAAAACCCTGTTAACGGTTCTTCACTGTCATATTGAAGAAGGTTTTTGGCAGGTAGGGAACAGGATGGTCTTGAAAAGAACTTTATCATATATATTCAAATTAAGGCAGTGGAAATTGCTTGTGAAAGCAAGTGTGAAAGCAAAAGAAACACAAAGAGTTTGGATTTGGATTTATATCCCCCCTTTCTCTCCTGTAGGAGACTCAAAGGGGCTAACAATCTCCTTTCCCTTCCCCCTTCACAACAAACACCCTGTGAGGTAGGTGGGGCTGAGAGAGCTCCAGAAAGCTGTGACTAGCCCAAGGTCACCCAGCTGACGTGTGTGGGAGTACGCAGGCTAATCTGAATTCCCCAGATAAACCTCCACAATTCAAGCAGCAGAGCTGGGAATCAAACCTGGTTCCTCCAGATCAGCGTGCACCTGCTCTTAGCCACTATGCCACTGCATGGAGTCAGCAATGCTGTTTTTCAAGAGTAGAGCATGCTGTACCTAGTTGGAAAAACAAACCCAGCTAAGTATACCAAAAGCAAATATTTTGGAGGTTTGTCAGTAGTGGCATGTACTAGAAAAGTGCGCTTGGCCATTTTCTCAGACTTAAATTGAAGGAATAACATATTTGTTGCAAGGTCTTCTTGGATCATCTTTATGCCCCGGTGCTTCCCATCCCCAATTGCATATATGTGGCTGGTCTTCTTCATGCTGCAGTCATTCTGTCTCTGCTGGCTGGAATCATGCAAGATACTTTGATTTGAATTGTTTATGTCTATTTTATGCCTCATAAAGGTTTTTGTGCTTATATATTTCTTCAATTCATCAGCATCCCTACCTTCTGGCAGATAGATCAAAGAGAGCCATCAAAACCCAACTTTCTAACTCAATACACAAGAGCAACCAATAGCAGAAGTTTCACTTTTAGGTTTACAAAATGATCATTAATGCTGGAAAAGCAAGACGGTGCTCCTTCACCTAATTTTTTTTAATACAGAAGTGCCTGGAAGATTGCTAAAACCTCAGTTTAGTAGTAAGAGACATATCTGAGAAAAAAGTTTGAAAAATATAATGATTTGATCACGATCTTTTTCTTTTGAAATTAGAAACAGGAAGGAAACAAAGTACTGTACACTCTCTGTAGATTTATTCACCATTTTCTCTTTTGCTGCAAAATTATATAGAAGTCCAATGGCACATTAAAATTAACACATTTTATTCCAGCATAATCTGACTGATTATGTAAAATAGAACTTACTTCATTGTATGCATGCAGTGTATAGCCAGAGCAGTTGTTTATAGTTAAAGTTACTAGAGAGATTTAAGACATCCTTACACCAGATGCGTGCTTGCACACATTGCCCAACCTCTGTAGAGTCGTTAGAACATATTTTGTTCACTTGCCCAAAATTTACAGTATTCAGACTTAGTCTCTTTCTGAAGGCTCCAATTCTGGCAGGCCCCTTCTCTCCTAATTCCAAACTGAACTATCTCCTGAATAATCAGGACACTATTGGAATTAGAGGCCAACTTCCTGGTTAATACCCTGAAATAACTTTCTGGGCTTTCCTCCTTGTACTAATGATGTCTGTATGATTTCTGTATAATTATTTTTGTTTTTCTTACTAGTTGTATCATTCTATTAAACCCTATCTGGTGCATACCATGCTTTTTAAAAAATGCCTAATAAAGGTCGAGTTTGAGTTAAAGTTACTAACAATGGAAGGATGGGAATTGGGAGAGGTTACAAAGATAGGTCAGTTTGAAACAACAGCTAGTTAAAAACAAGCTAGTTAAGAAAATCTATTCAGAGTGGATCACAACCATACCTGACTCTTGAAGATGGGCAGAGTAGGCTATCGAGGAAGGTCCAGTACAAAACATAAGCAGGACTAATTGACATCTGCAGGCTTCATTCATTGTGCTTAGATGGATTTGGCTTGAGAATTTTCGGAAGTTATACTTTTGGGCTTGATGCCTTGTTACCTTCTGAATAGAATTGTTGTGGCTGAAGAAGACTAAGGTCGAAAGTGTTTAACTTGCCCGGGTTAGCACTACTATTTGATGTTTACATGTGGCCAGCTTATTTCCTGATGCGACATCCAGCTAAACATATGGCAATTGGAGTACTTCCAACTTTTGATATCTGTTCATACTTATGCATGGCCAGTTTATCTCTTGATATGGTATCTAGATGAGATCTGACAACTGGAGTACTTCAAGCCTCTATCATCAGAGCAACAAGCAGCATACTATTTGGATATTCAAATGTTTTGATGAAGGACAAGCATTCATTTAATCTCAGTTGATTTAATTACTGGAAGTCTGCTTGATGCTTACAAATGAATTGAACGGATTTCACTGAAGTGAAATCTATATAATTATACAGAAATTATACAGAAATCTATATTCACCTATATAATTTATACAGAGACTCATTATTTTTTGTGTATATTTTGGGATCCTTTTTCTGTCTGTGAATGTTCTCCATGCATTGCATTATTTTCCATTGTTGATATTTGGGCTATTGGATATAGTGCTTTTAATCATTTCTATTAAAGGTTATTCTTTATTGCTGTTCTTCTTCTAATGCACAATCACCCTTCCCCTGTGTGTCACAGACCTGGTCAGATGTGGGCTTCCATGCACCTGAGCCAGTAAACAGCTTCATAGTCCAATTTTTTTAAAAAAATCATTTCCTATTCTGAAGACACATCATTCAGACACATATAGAATAAATTATATTGAATTATATGAACTGTTAATGAATATTAACAGTTCATATAATTCAATATAATTTATTCTATCATTTCTATTCTATCATTTACAGGGGAGTACCCCAGGCCCTGGGGAAAGCAGGAGCCGGCCTTCAGGGACAAGTGCAGGGGAAGGGGGGTTCCATGGCAGGCGACAGTGGCACTCTGCCCTCCAGGGCTCCCTGTCCTCCCCAGGCCCTGGGGAGAGCAGGAACCAGCTTCCAGCAATGCGGGGGGAGGGGGCTCCATGGTGAGCGGTGGTGGTGCTCCACACTCCCAGGCTCCCTGCAGCCCAGCTTCTGCCCTCCCCAGGCCCTGGGGAGTGCAAGAGCTGGCCTGCAGGAACATGGGGGACAGGGCTTCGCAATGGGTGGGCTGGCACCCAAAGGACGTGTTGTCCCTGGGTGCCATTTTCCCTGATATGCCTCTGATCATTTAAAAAAGTTGATTATGATCTTTATATATGTATACTATAAAGAAAAAATATGTATATAATATACGGGGGTTTTCATTTTGTACTTTTGCCCAGCCTTCCAAAAAACTATGTAGATCTGTCTCTGAGTAAGATCAGGAAAAGCTACACAGATTATTTTGCTGAGTGGTTTGCAATTTGTTTCACATATTCAGTTATCTTTGATGTCAGCATAATCGTTGTAAGGTGTATATACTTAAATTTTTTACTTCCATACTTCTTTGAATGCCTTCCTTGATTCTGTAATTTTACATTTTGTAAATCTGAAGGAATGTGTAAATCCGCATGGGATTTTTGTCCTAGATTTTATGTTGATGGGAACCAAGGTCTCCCCTGCACCCCCCCTTTTTTTGCTTCCTATACTACTGTGGTGCATTCGTGCACCTTGGGGTTTCCCTGGGTTTCCTCTGATTCTTTCCCTATTTTGGAAAGATCTCGGCAAAGGGCTTTTTCAAATGCATGAGTTATTCCTGATTTTTTTTTTTTTTGACATTCAATCCACAAGCGTTGGAATTGATTCGGGCATGGTTCTTCCCGGTGCCTGCCTTGCCACTGCATTTTCGCAGTTATGGGGTCAATTTCTTTTCTTCTGCATGTGCCTTACATTTTCACTTTTAATTATTTAGGTTTAAAAGCCCATCAGTCATATACCAGGAAAATAGTGAAGAATTTTTTAAAAAAGCAAATAAGAATTTAGCCATGTCAATCATACAGGCTTTCCAAAAGCCATTCAGAAACCATCTTAATTGATGAGTATCTAAAGTGGTTGAATATTTTAATAATCACTTTTCAAGAAATTTCTCCTTGGCAATAGTGTGTTTGGAACAAGAAAAGAAAACATACAATAATGAATCAACCACCAACAAGGAGCAATCACAAAAACATTGCTTTGAAGGAATCCCAGCAAAACACCCCCTTCATCTGTGTTATAGGTAGTATATTACAGTGTGCAAGCATATATGGCCATCTTAATTTAGGTATCACCAACATACAAATATAGGATGGGAATTTAAATTCAACTAAGTAGTTGATTCCCAGATGAAATGGGGAAAATTTCCTTTTGGCATCTTGAAGTAATAAAGTTTAATCTTGTTTTAAAAGCTTCTTAATAATTAACACACTTTCCTTCTCTACTAAAGAGGTACAGCCAGTTGTGCAATTTTAACATCGATGTTTTATTCCACAAGGACCAACAGAGCTCTTGAGCTGCCAATTGAGTAAGTGCTGGAAGGTTCTCAGCATTTAAGTAGTCTATATTTAAAATTAATTATGGCTTTCCAAATTAAAGTAGAGATTTTTGGAAGACCCAGTTCCAAGATGCTACGCATGGAAATAAGGCAAGAATTTTATGGGGAAAAAAATCTGAACCTTAGTGATAAACATCTCTTCAAAGCCACTTCCCCTGAACAAATTGAGGTCCACACTTTAGAGATTAATTTTGTGTCAACCCCTCATTATAATGTGTTTTAAACTCGCATAGGCCGTTTCCGCACGGCCTTTTTATGGCGCCCTGGGAACGGTAAAAACGCCGTTCCCAGGGAGCCATTCGCACAGGTGGCGCTCCCCCTCCCCCAGGGCGGCGTCAGGCCGCCCTGAAAAACAACCCTTTAAAGGGTTGTTTTTCCCGCAACAGCGTGTTCCTGTCGGTGCGGTGCGAACAGCACCGCCAGGAACACGCTGTTTCCCTTCCCCGTCCGACTCACCGTGTCCCCGTCGTCGGCCTGCTGGCCGTCGAAGCCCCGCCCACGCTGTCCTCCGACCCCTGGAGGTCGGAGGGCTCAGCATTTCAACTGCTGGCTGTAGCTTCTATTAATCAGAGCTGAAAGAGGGCAGAAAGCGCGACTCCATCGCGGAGCCGCCTGCCCGATCGCCCGGCCTCTCTGAAGCACGCCCACAGCGTCGCGTCGCGGTGACCTCGCCTCCAGCAGCGGCGAGCGTCTTGAAGCGGCCATAGACTTTTTTAAACTCACAAGGCTAATGAAACTTGAAGCTTTGAAGCTCTTCCCAAAAGGATGATGGGATAAGTTGAACTTTATATAGTCCAAAATCAACCTTCATCCTGGGAATGGATATTCCAGCACTTACAATATATTCAAATGTAACTTAAATGTAACTTAAATGTAACTTAAATGTAAACAACTGTACTTAAAGAGATACAGTGCATGGAATCCACTCCCACTAAGCTCAGGAACAATCTACCCACACAGAAAAGGAAAGTCTTAGAGAATCTAGTGGCAGATATGACATTGACGATAAAACCAGCAAACAAAGGGGTGCAGTATTGTTGTAATTGATACAGAGGATTATCTCTGTTATGTCAGGAGAAAATTAAATGACAGAAACTTCTATGAACTTCTGGAGACAGACCTTCTCTATCACATTCAAAGAATAATTCAAATGATAGTTCTAGTATGCGATGGATGACACCTGGCTTGACAACACTACATGCGAAAGGTATCTGGAAGTTTTAGTAGACCACAAACTGAATATGAGTCAGCAGTGTGATGCGGTGGGCAAGAAAGCTAATTCGATTCTGGGCTATATCAATAGGAGTATAGACCTCATCTGGAATATTGTGTACAGTTCTGGGCATCACAATTCAATAAGGATATTGACAAGCTGGAATGGGTCCAGAGGAGGGCAACCAAAATGGTAAAAGGTCCAGAATCCATGTCCTACAAGTAGAGGAACTGGGTATGTTTAGTTTGGTGAAGAGGTGACATGATAGCCATGTTTAGATATTTGAAGGGATGTCATGTTGGTGAGGGAGCAAGCTTGTTTTCTGCTGCTTCAGAGACTAGGACCAGGAGTAATGGGTTCAAGGTGAAAAAAGAGATTCCACCTAAAAATCAGGAAAAAAACTACAAGGGCTGTTCCCTGGCAGTGGAATGCACTACCTTGGAGTGTGGTGGAGTCTCCTTCTTTGGAGGTTTTTAAAGAGAGGCTGGATGGCCATCTGTCAGGAGTGCTTTGATTATATGGTCCTGCATTGCAGTGGGTTGGACTTTGTGACCCTTCAGGTTTCTGTAATTCTATGATTCAAACAAATATCATATAAAAACAAATCATACTATTTGCCTGGTCCATGGGCCTCCAAAATGATCAGGGCCTTTATTCTTCTCAGTCAATGAATGAGAATGCAGGAACAAAGGTTCCACAGGAATCCTGTGCAAATCCCACTGAAATAAATGGAGTTTGTAAAGGTGCAGTACTTGGTAAAATATGCTTGCAGTGGAAATGCAAAATGGAGGAATGAAGAACAGTGTGATTATTAAAGAGCATAATTTCGAGCTCTAACATGTAAATATATGTGAATGTATTGAGAAAAATCAAACAAATAATTTATTCATAGCATCCCAATGACCTATAAAATGGCTAGTGCATAAGTCTTCAGTTTTATATGGCAGTTCAATTGAATCTGTATAGGCAACACATGCATAGTTAATGAGCATATGGAACATTTAGGAACTGGGTATGCTGGTGTTTTGTTATTGTGGTGCTTCTAGGCTAATGCAGGTATTTCTTGAAGATTTTCTTTAATGTTGGTGAAAGCATTTTTATGAGATCTTTGTGTCAGATGAAACTTTGGTACCACATGCATAAACAATGTTAAAGGGCCTAAAAGTATGTGTAGGTTTGTGAAATGACTTTAGAAATATTTTAAAATGGATAGAATGAACAGAATCTCAAATCACAGGTCATGTGTGACATTCCAGGCTAGACCTCCTCTTAACATCAACTGGTTTTTTCATTTAACTGCTAAAGTATATAGCCAGATATAGACATATTTGTGAGCAGATGCAGTCTCAAGACTACTGATAATAAATCAAAACAATGGAGTTCAGACCACTTTAATAGCAGACATTCTGTACTATTGGAGGGCAAGTGGCATGGGATAACTTGATGATGTTATATTTCAGAAGCTAAGCAGGGTGGAAGGGAAACTGCCTAAGAAAACTCAGTAGAAGAAGGCAATGTCAGACCACCCCTATTTCTTACTTGCCTTGAAAACCCCTTGCTGAAATTAGCCATAGATCCAGCTGTGACCCGCAACTTCACTTTACTACTCCTGCACATATTCCATGATAAGTAGGCTAGGAATTACAGTTTTTGGCACAAATAGTTGGGGTGCTGTGTGGTTTCCGGGCTGTATGGCTGAATGGCTAGCAGCATTCTCTCCTGACATTTCGCCTGTATCTGTGGCTGGCCTCTTCAGAGGATCTGATAGTAGGAAAGCAAGTGGCGTATATATACCTGTTGGAGTGTCCAGGGTGGGGAAAGAACCATTGTCTGTTAACAAGTAAAGGGTGCAATTAGCAAGCGAGATTTACGTGTGTTGAGTGGTATCCACCCATTAGCATGTGAGTAACAATGAAGATAGCAAGGTCACTAGGTGAGGGCATCTGAATAGAAGGTTATCTGTGGTACACTGTGGGACCAAGCTAGGAGGAAAGGCAGGAGGGGTTTTCAGAGCCCAATAGTTTTCAGAGCCCATTGTATTTGTTTGTACAATAGACTTAACTGCTAGTTGCATACAAAAGGCATGCATGCAACTTGTATATAAAATAATAAAAATGAATCTGAAAAACAGATAACCCTAAGGTGTCCACAACAGTAACTGAACATAAAAAGAAACTGAATTGGGATAATTCACATCCCTAATCCTGTACTCTTATTGCAGTTTTTTAAATTACTCACACCAGTAATCTTAACTGAGCAAGACATGGCCATGTGTTGATCTATAGCATCAGATTGGAAAATCCCAGGATGGCTGTTGAAACAGCTCCTCATTGTCAAGAATGGTGAAAATGGTGTTGACCTTGTACTGTATGGGCATTAACTTTTCCCTTGGAGTTAATTTTTCTTAGTTTCATCATTCTAGTGCACATGAACATTATAAGATTCATTGTAACAGAGATCAACCAGGCTCCTCTTGTAATTTTGTTCGCTTGCCCTGTGTAGCACTTGAAATTCCTCCTGACACATTGCGGTGACTGGTGATTGCTTTCAAGAGCTCCATTCCTTTGTTTTAAATTCGTGTGCTTACCAAGATATAATCGCAATAAAATGCCCGAAGTGCCTTGTAAAAACAGATTTGTATCTCTCTTTTCTTTTGCACATTCTTTCAACACAAAAGACATCTGCAAAAAAAGGAATTGGTTTTTGATTATAGATATCCAGGCTTTGTCTGTTCCTTAGGCGACCTATACCTTGTCTACACCAACATTCATGGAGAAAGGAATTGCTTTTATTGTTCCTCAAGAGAGATAGGAGCTTGACTTGAGTGTAAATAGACACAGACTTCCAAGCAGAAGACCTAAGGAATGATCAAACCAAGGGTTTATCATCTTGTTCCCAATACTGGCCAGCCAGAAGTCCTCCAAAGGTCATGAAGGCAACCAACCTCAATTGTAGTTTCCTCTGTTATCAGATTTTTTTCTGTAGATGAAGGTTCTGTTTAACTGTCATGACTAGTATCTATTGATAAACCGTCCTTGCATTTGTCTAATCCAGCATTAAAGTCATCTAAGCATCTCTTGGGGTAACAGGTTTGATAAATTACTTGTACGTTGTGTGCAGACAGAAGTACCTGGATTTCACCAAAGATGGTTCCCAAGAACTCTCCAGGTCTTTTCAGGATCATGCTAATCCCTAGAGGTAATCACAGGCCAGCAATCTTTATTGCTCCTGACCTCCTTTAGCTCCTCCTTGCCTATTGGATCATAGGAAATGGAAGCATGATAATGAGAGAATGGCTGATGTGTGTGTTGAGGTGGACTCAGGAATGTAGTGTGACATGCTCACCAGGTATCTTTCAGGATCCAGTGCTGATTAATTCCAACTTGTTAAGGAGCCTTGTGGCACAGTGTGGTAAGATGAAGTAATATAATCAAAGCTCTGCTCATGACCTGAGTTCAATCCTGACGTATGTTGGTTCCAAGTAGCCAGCTCAAGATTGACTCAGTTTTCCATTCTTCTGAGGCTGGTAAAATGAGCACCCAGCTTGCTGGAGTAAAGTGCAAATGACTGGGGAAACCAATGGCAAACCACAAATGTAGTGATGTGATGTCACCCCATGGCTCTGTAATGACTTTGTGCTTGAACAGTAATGACTTGGTGTCTGCATCTTTACACTTCTACACATGATTTACAGGAATTGAAGGGATCCAATATTAGGCTTCATATACTTTGGTATCTTTTTTGGGGTGGCTGTTTGTTGCAAAGAGCAGGCTTCAAGTGCCTTTAACAGCATGATAGACAGACATGAAGCCTTTCCAGATATGGAATAAAGATACTGGAGAAAGCTTCACTTGACTACCATTTAACTACTTGCCCACTTATACATTTCTTTCCTTTTATATCCACGCTGATTAAACTTGCTTGATCAGAAAGTCAAAACACATTCTGCTTCTTTCCAAGAAAACAAAGCCACACAGGTGACTTATGCTATAATTGCACATAAGACACAGTGATTACACCGCTGCAATGAAGAGCTTAATTTGTCCTTAATCAGGTTGATTACTTAAGATAGAAATAGAGAATGTGACTGAAAGTAGGTTTTTCTCCCAACCTCTTCATTTTAGATGAAATGAGAAACTTCCCAGACATAAGGGTCTGTATGTACAGGTTTGTAAATACACTGTAATTATGGGGACAGTTTGGGCCTTTGTATGATTACACCTTGTGGGGTAACAGCAAAGGGCTGCCAGGAGAGAGACCTGTGCAGCAAGATATGGAAGTGGAAGAGAAGCTATGATGCCACAGAGTGTGTACCCCTGGTTTAGAGAGGCATCCGACTGACAGTGTTACCAACTGCAGAAGAATGGCAGAAATCATGTGAGCCAGGCAGGAGGTCAAGTGGTCAAGCTCAGCAGCTGCAGGCAGAACAGTGGTAAAACAGAGCGGCAGAAGGCATTGGAAAATGTTTTTTCTGCCTCTTCTGCCTTCACCTTCCCACCCATAACGTATATTGTAAGATAAAGGTTGCCAGGTACCTCCTGGCAACTGGCAGGGGAGGGGAGGAGTGGAGTGGGGGTCTTATCAGCCCTAAATTGGGGCCTTGACCTGTTCCCTGTCAGCATGTCAACATCACTTCTGTGATGTCAACCTGCTGACAGTGACCAGGCTGAGGCCTCAATTTAGGGCCTGTAAATCCCCACCAGCCTGCTGATTAGTACTGGGGAGAGGGGGATCAAAGCAGGGGATGTGGGCCTAGCAACACTATACCAGAAGTCCATAAAAATTTTCTTAGGGCCTCCTTTGCCCCATGTTTTTATGCACATTGTATGCTCCCTCCCCAAAAATGAAATATGGAGCAGAACCAGCCACAGGAGGAAAAAGGCTCCCATTGAAAATAACCCTACTCACTTACCTAGCCAGCAGTCCCAGAATTAACACATTTTCCCCATTCCGAGCCAAACCAGTCAGTGGCACTCTTGAAGGAGTGGGTAAAACTAATCTTGTAGAGATGAAACATAGGATGATCCGCTAAAAAGAGAGGATGTACCGCATCTCTGACCCTGTTTACAATGTGGGGAAAGTGTATGAAATATTTACTTCATTTATACCATTCCTTTTCCCTGAGGAGGGACCCAAAACCTAAATTGTTCTTTCCTCTGTGTTAGCCTCACAGCAGCCCTTTAATGTAGGTTAGGGTGAGAGAAGAACAAGAAGACTTCAGATTTATACCCCACCTTTCTCTCCTGTAAGGGGATCCAAGACTGCTTATAAATTCATTTCCATTTCTATCACCACAACAGATACCTTCTGAAGTAGATGGGGCTGAGAGAGTTCCTAGGAACTGTGACTAGCCTAAGGTTGCCCAGCAGGCTTCATGTGTAGGAGTGGGGAAACAAATCCAGTTCATCAGGTAAGAGTCTGCCACTCATGTGGAGGAGTGGAGAAGCAAACCTTGTTCTCCAGATTAGAATCCACTGCTCTTAATCACTCATCAGAATGTTTGGGCGTGACTTGCCCAGAATCACCAGCTTCCCTGGAAGTGTGGGAATTTGAACCCAGGTCTCTCAGATCCCAGGTGGACATGCCAAGCACTAAACCACCCTAAGCTTGTACCCTCCCCATGCTGTCCTGTTAAAAATGTTTAGGGAGAACCTCGAGGTTTTGCAGCTGCCACTAAAGCTTCAGGCAAGAACTGAACTTTCCTTCAACTTTTACGAGCTCCTCATAGATATGAGTTTCTCACCTGCTTTAGATTGTTGTTCACTTGCTAAAGTGGATGTGCTCACATCTGCCAGGTACCTTAAATCATAGATCAGCAATGATGAACCACATGTTTGGAGGTCATGGAGTTCATGGAAAACAGCTCTGTTTTTCTTCAGGCAGCTGCAATCTAAACTCAACTACTTAGAGAGATTATCTTTTTTTTTACAGCTATTGAAAAGATGATTATTTAATTGCACAAAAAATGCAATCTCTATTTTTTGGGGGGCAGCTTGCATCAGCTGAATCCATCTCAACAATGGTGCGAGATTCTACGAGAGGCTTTCCAGTCTGGAGGCTCTTCCAGACTATCTGTCTGGTGTTTGCAGTGACTATAGCTGACTTGGGTCCAGTTCAGAAACCATCACAGCTTGCTTCACATGGGTGTGTAGCTCTAGTGAAATATTCAACTTTCACCTAATTTGACTCACATGTGAGAAATAGATCAAAGTGAAAAACTGTGAGTTCTTTCAAACGTAGTCAACTTAGGGAATTCATGTTCCTTAGATGGCTTCTGTCTTAGGGCTGTATGGAGTATTTCTTAAGAGTAAATCAGCTCAAGCTACAGGTAGGAACTGAACTTTTAAAGGCAATCCTAATCACAAGGTTGGTATAGATTAAAATGGAGGAGAGGAGGCTGATGTTGTAAACCACTTTTGATCCTCACGGGGGGAGAAAAGTAGGGTGTGTGTGTGTGTGTGTGTATGTAAATATATATATATTTACATATGAGTTGCTTGAAAGAGGAAAGAAAGATATGGAAGAGCTCCCTGTCCTTATAATGTCTACTATCATTAATACCTGACCCACCCTGCAATTGATAGCAATTTCAGAAGCAACTTTAATCCAACTTCAGAAAAATTACATACAGACAGTTTGTTGTATTCTTTTATGACCTTAATTTCTAGAAATGGATAGACAAAGATAAAATAAAATTTGAATGTTGGGCCTTTTATGATTCAACTGTATTCTATCATAAACCAACTGATTTTTTTGACGCGGTTAGGTAACGGTTCTTGAATTCTGTCCAAGTTCCCAGTCTCAGGAATTTGCTCAGTGTTTACTTGAGTATGAGAATCTTCAAAATATACTCTTTTTTTAAAAAGTGATGTTTATACCTTAATTCTTCAGGAAGTATTTTAAAAGAGGAAGAATCATTGACATACAACAGCAGAATTCTTACATAACATTAAGCTCTACAATTCTTTGGAGTGGAAAGAAAGCAGAACAGTATCTTTGATCTTGTTTTTCATTACTCCTTTTCTTTTCTGTGCCAAGGAGATGTGAAAAAGAATTTCCATTTCTGGCAGTTTTTGGTTAAAGGAAATACAGATTCTGGAAGGGTTACTACACATTAGCCATGGCCCTTTCCAGTGCCATATTCCCCACATACATTGGTCCAATGAAGTTGAAGAAATCTGGGCAGGCAGGGGATAGGAACTGTTTCAGTATCTCTAGTCACTCTCTCAATATTTAAAATATTTCACACATATTTTCAAAGGAAAAACTATTGGGGGAAGGGGGAAAATCTTATTTTCATCATATCTGAAAAAGTGGGCTGAACACTTGAATTTGATTGTAGATACTGAATACAATTGTGAACCAAGGTCTGTAAATAGATTTTCCTACTAATGAACTCAAGATGCTAAGAACATGAATGTCATTGTTCAGCCCAGTGCTGTCTCCAGTTGTGTTCTTGCTGCCACATTCCATTGGTGCACTGTTCAAGCTGGCAGACTGAATGCTTTGGTATGCTCAGCATCATTTAAGCCACTCCAAGTGGATTCAACAACCTACATTTTTCATCAGCTTTTGTCTGCCTTGAGCTAGACAAGAGAACTATGTGATATATCTTGTGTTACATTTGCAAGAACTGTGGAAAAGGCACAGTGAGTTAAAATGTGACTAGCAGTGTGATGTCTGTGGATGAATTTGTGTGTGTGTGTGTGTGTGTGTGTGTATGAAAGAAAAGCTTAGACCGGACAAAATAGGGCTGCTTTTGCTTCTTAACAGCTTTATATATTTTGAAGGGAGGGGGGGAAAACAGTAGAACCGTAATTTTCCATAGTTTAGCCCAGGGGTAGGGAACCTGCGGCTCTCCAGATGTTCAGGAACTACAATTCCCATCAGCCCCTACCAGCATGGCCAATTGGCCATGCTGACAGAGGCTGATGGGAATTGTAGTTCCTGAACATCTGGAGAGCCGCAGGTTCCCTACCCCTGGTTTAGCCCCTCAGAGCATCTATTAACAAAAGTTAGTGTTTTTGTCCCTGTCTGATCTTTGACTTTAGAAAAATGTGGAGGGCACAGGAGAGGTCATTAGAAAGTGGTAAAAGTGTTGAACTCTACAAGTATTAGCCATGGATTGTTAGGCCATTTGTAGGAATCAGCCTTTCATGTTTATGAAGTGGATGAACATTTTTGTTTTGCTGTCAAGTCACAGTTGACTTACGGTGACCCTGAGTGGTTTTCAAGAAACTTTCAGGGTGGCTTACCATTGCCTGCTTGTGTGCTGTGACCTTGGTATTTCTTGATGGTCTCCAATCCAAATACAAGCATTGGTTGACCCTGCTTAGCTTCTGAGATCTGAAGAGATCGGACTAGATTGGGCTATCCAGGAAAAGGCAAATGGACATTAGTGAAAGTTTATTGTGTGTGTCTTTTTAATTTCACTGTTATCTCTTAGTCAAAAGGCTGCAGTTACCAAAGCATCTTTGCATAAAAGTGTGAATTATATGCAAATAAATCCAGAATAAGAGAAGGGTGTCCCATGGTTGAAAATTCTAATTTAGAGCACAAGCACTGACTTCAAACTGCGGACAGTAAACTTTAGAATATCTGTGTCATGTGGGAACATTATGTGGAGGCCTTGGCCATTATGCATTGTTTGCCAAACCTCTGGGGAAGTAGTCAACTACTGTATGAAGCAGTATGCTAGATGAGGTGACCTACAGGGCAGCTCCAGCAGGACAACTCTTACATTCTTCTGACATGGCTCTTTGAATTTTGTCCATCAGTCACAGTTTCATGAGCAATGTACGCAGTTTCTCCTCTTCCATTTGATTCTCACAATAACTCTGTTGAGTAGGTGAGGTTGGGAGAGCAGAAGAAGAAGAAGAGTTTGGATTTATATCCCCCCTTTCTCTCCTGCAGGAGACTCAAAGGGTCTTACAATCTCCTTTTCCTTCCCCCCTCACAAACAAACACCCTGTGAGGTGGGTGGGGCTGATAGAGCTCTGTAGAGCTGTGACTAGCCCAAGGTCACCCAGCTGGCGTGTGTGGGAGTGTACAGGCTAATCTGAATTCCCCAGATAAGCCTCCACAACTCAAGCGGCAGAGCTGGGAATCAAATCTGGTTCCTCCAGATTAGATACATGAGCTCTTAACCTCCTCCTAGGAAGCTACACTGGAGCACAGAAATGTACAGTCAGGTTTCCCAGATCCTAATCCTTCGTTCTGATTATTGTACCACATGGACTGTTCAGAGAACTATGGAAATATTTTCATGCCATGTTTATGTACAAAACTGAGAACAGCGAGCTATTCTGCCACAGGATCATCAACCACTGGCTGCCTTTTTTATCTATGAAGAATATTATCTGCCCCTCACTTAGCTGTTAGAAATTTACTTCTGAAAATAAACTGGCCACATTTGCTCATTTTGTTTTCCCAGGGCCATAAGGCCATTTTGATATTTTAGCATGGTAGTCATTCGTGTCTAATCTATTTGTGCAGAGAATCAGGCCTGGATGGAACTTTGACATGTTTCATAATGGAATTATTTTGCACATCACATGTATTTTGTTCCTGAGCTGGCTCTGGTAATAAGAAACTTGACTTATAAATTATTTTTCTATCGCTGTTTTTTAGAATGTAGTCTCAAGAATCTATCTTAGTGTGCAACATTTGTGATCTTAGAAAAAAAGTGTGTTATATATTTTATGTTCCTTTTAAGACAGTAATTTCAGCAGCCAAGATTTCTTTATTCTTGTGGGTGGAGGATATATTGGAAGAACCACATTCTTTAAAAGATAGTCAATTTATAACTTTGCCTCTTATATCATAATAGGAAATATGGTTTGAGCCACAATTTCCTGGAATTGTTTTCTCACTAGCACATGTGATATCCTTATGCACTTAAGGGAGGTTGTCCATATTTGCTTTGCTTTTCATTTAAAAGAATCTTTCCTCTTGTATTTCTATTTTCCTAGTATAAGAAACTTTCTGGGATCTGTATCCCACCTGCTTTTCTGGTAGCAAAAATGGAAAGAGGGTAATACCTTTGACAACCAAAAAATTGAACTAAGCATTGTGGTGCCTCCCTGGACAAAAGCCAAATGGAATTGGGGTGTCTTGATGAGAGGAATGAGCAGAAATTGGTATGATACAATCCTCTGTCACTAATTATTCAAATTTGTATAGATGCTTTAAACATGATCTATGAATCTGTATGCTAGCATTATGGAACCACTCCTGAACTCTGTGACAGGGGCGTACTGGCCAGGGGGACATATGGGGTCATATGTCCCGGGGTGAAGGCGATTTAGTCACATGGGGGGGGGGGCGGAAAATCACTCCCACACCCCACCTTCTTCTCGCCAACAGCAACAGGGTCTGGACCATTGGGAGAGGAGGCCCCCTTGGCCAGCCTGGCCTACCTGGCAGCAGCAGCCACAACTACCATTGCTGCTGCCGAGCCCACATGTCTGCTCTCTGCTGCCTGCTGGGGTGCTGATGTCCCAGGTAACACTGGCCTGCCACCCCTGGCTACCCTAAGGAAAGTATTGCCTGCCAGGTCAACCCCAACTGCTGCCCCTCGAGGCCCAGAGAGCCAGGCAAGAGGGAGGGAGCACCACGCTGCCTCTCATTGGCCTCTCCAGCCGGGGCTCTGCAGGGCGAGTGAGCGAAGCTCCTCATGGCCCCCCTCTTCCACCATGGAGGGCTGCCAGCACTTGGCAGGCGGGAAATGCAGTGGGGGGGTCTCTGGCCCTGCAGCGCAGCAACTAAAGGGGAGGAGGCAGTTGGCATACCTCTGTCACCAAAGCTCCCTGCCAGACCTTGGGCCAGTTAGATGCACTCATGGCCTCGCCTACCTTACAGGGTCATTGTGAGGATAAAATAGATGCAAACATGAGAAGGTGGGGGAGGCCGCCCATGGGCCTCCCCAAACTCAGTTCTTGCCCTGGGCACCATTTTCTGTCGATAAGCCACTGCTCTGTGGAATAAGATTTTGCCTCTTTTCCTTCCTCTTTAGTCCAAGGAGAACCCTGAAATGTTGTTCTGGATGTTAACAGATCTTCAGGAACAGCATCAGATACAGAACGGGGGTCTGCAATCACAGGGGAAAATAGCCAGAAACTATTTTCCCCTCTTCCAAAGACTTGCTATTACACATTTAAAAGTGTGTGGTTGAATCCATCCCACTACATCTAATTGTAAAAGCAAAAATCCTGGCCATCCACAGGTAAGGCAGAAGTTTCTAGCTGTTCAGAGGAACTTTACAGGTATGTAGAATATATGATATTTTAAATTAACCAGAAAAAACTACTCTGTGAATACTGAATTTATTTTAGGACCATGAAATATTGAGACCAGTTGAATTTCATTTAAAAGGAAAAGGGAGGGAAAGGAAAGATAATTATTCTAGGGTCTCTCTCCCTACTGATTCATCACAGATTCCAGGTTGAGTGTCATGAATACTGTGATACAGCATTGTCTTGTGTGCTGGTATGCTCTAAAACAATGCAGAAAATGCTTTATCACCCATACTGTCTATGCCAATAAAGGCTTGCTTCTGCTTTATCACCCATACTGAGATTGTTAGCATGGAATAACATTGATAGAACTCTTCTTCTAATCCTATCTGACTGGAAGGCAAAAACAAATGCATTGGCAGAACTCACAAGGCATGAAACAGAAATGATTCGTGTAACATGACCATCCCTTCCCATGTTTTTGACTCTATTGCAGTGCATTTTGCAGACAAAATTGTTCCTTTTAACTGAGGCTTAGATGCCATGGTTGGTTTTGCTCAATCACAGGATGCTAGTTCTGGTTGTATGGATGACTTTCAGTTGGTGAAGCCTAATTCAAGCTGTTCAGCCCTAGCCCCTCATAATTAGTTCTGTCTGGGAATGAGGAGTCAGCCTGGCCTGAAAGATGCTGCACTAAGGTTGCCAGTTGGCCTCTAAGCTCCAACAGGAGGGGAAAAAAACAATGTGGTGTAAGGGTGAAGTGATGTTATGATTCCCTATGAAAATGCTCAATCTCTATTGAAAAGTTATAGAAAATGGGGGAATGTCAAGAGCTTTATGATGTCGCTTCTTAATACAACCAGAAGCAATGCTGCATCATTGTAAAATGTCACTTCTCACCCCTTATTTTGGTTCCCACTAGAGCAAAGAGCAGCAACAGGGAGTGGGATCCAGAGTGGGCTACTATGTTGCACCACCTCTGGAGAAGCTGATTCTGGCCCTTTCCGCACGGGCCAAAAACAGCGCCCTGGGGATGGCAAAAACGCTGTCCCTAGGGAGCTGTTCACATGGGGGGAGCTGCTGCATCGCAGCAGCGCCGCCCTCGCTCCCCCCCCCCCCTGCGGCGCGAAGCTGCTGTTTCCCAACCTCGCTCCCTGAGCGAGGTTTTCCGGAAACAGCGGCTTCCAAACGCTGCCCTTTTCCGGAAACAGCGGCTTCGCAAACGCTGCAAATGGCAGCGGCTGGAAGGCACCATGTCCTCAAGACCATCCATCCCTGAAAGCTTGCACCGTCTTCCTGGCTTCCGGCTCATGCGCCCGGGGGGCCAGGGGACACACACCCCCTGGCCTGGAAGACTCTAGAGTCAGCGTCCTCCCAGCCTGTGGGCGTGTCCCCTGGCCTCTGCAAGCGCCGAGGCTTTCAGAGGCCAAAGAGGACTAGGGTAATGCTTTCGAAGACGGCATAGCCATGCAAAGGCCATGCGCCGCCGCCTGCTGCTCACCACAGGGACCATTCATGCGAGAGAGCGGTCGGGGGGAGTGGCATGTCTTTGCGGCCGCCCCCCGCAACCATTCGCGTCTTGAGGAAGAGCCTCTGATCCCTATGGCTGCAGGGTCAGGTCTGCACAGTCCACAGCTACCACATCAGCCAAAGTCATTCCTTGAAAAGTAGATCTGGTCATTGTGATACATGCTCTGATCACACCGAGGGTAGATCAGTATAAGACATTCTATATGAGTCTTCTTTCCAAAATTGTTCAAATAATTGAATTGGTCCAGAATTTGGCAGCCAGATTGTTGTGGGGATCTGGATTCAAGGACTGTATCACCTGTGTATTGAAAGATCAACATTGCCTGCCTATCTGTTTTCATATACAATTCAAAGTGCTTGTTCTTAACGACTAGAACTCAAAGAGGCTCAGGTCAGTTTACCTGAAGGACCACCTCTTCCCATATTGTCCATTTAGCCATTAAGATCTTCTTCTCAAGTCCCCACCCCCCACACTAGGGTTGGCGGTTCGGCCCCTCCCGAACGGCAAATCAGGCCGAGATCAGCCAGTTCGGAGGGGGTCGGAGGGCCGAGGAGCCGAGCCTGCCCCCTCCTCACTAAACGCAATCCAAAGTTGGCCCTTCCCCCGAGCCAGCAGCTTCTCCGAGGCAGCCTGGGGTGTCAAAATGAAGGGTGCTCCGCTTCTGGCCCAGCTCCGCCTCCCTGGCAAGCCAGGGCCAAGCTGAGGCTTCCAAGTAAGCTTGGGGCGAGCAGCTTCCAAGTAAAAAAACAAAAACAAACCCTACTCCGTCAGCAGCCCGGCTCCCCCCGCCCCACTCCCATAAGTCCACTGCAAGGCACCCACCCCCACCCAGCCTCATTTCCCACCCAACCCAGCCGAGAAACCCCCAGACCCCGAACTCCCATGTCAGCTCCTGGCAAGTGGTGGGTAATGAGTCAGGGAGCTTCAAACTAAAAAATAAAAAAAACCACAGAATGGTCCCCACAAAGTTTCCCCACCCAAAGAGACCCCACTTCTACCCACAGTGTCCTGGGCTCTTTCCCCACACTTACCAGGTAAGCCCCCCAAGGCTACTTGAGGAGCCAGTAGCAAGCGGGTTCCTCCTCCTCTCACGGCAGGCTGGGCGGCCACAAGCGCCCAGTCAGCCTGCCGCTGCCGCTGGGTCTTTCACCCACTTACCGTGGCCCAGCTACTTGAGGAGAGTAGCGAGGGTTCCTCCCACCTCCTCATGCAGGCAGAGGCACACTGCGCCGCCGCCCCCGGCACGCTGGGCAGCCTTTCCCCCACTTACCCGTAAGCCCAGCTGCCAGGGAGAGTGGCCAGCGGGGTTCCTCCCTCCCTCCCCATGGCAGGGGGCAGCCACAATGCAGCCGCCCGCGCGCTGCCGGGCTGGGCTCTTCCCCCCCCCACTTACCCGTAAGCCCCCAAGGGCTACTCTTCCAGGGGAGGAGAGTAGCGGGGAACCTCCTCCCTCCCGGCGGCAGAGGCGGCCTGGCGCAGCCGCCCGCCGCTGCCGCTGGGCCTTTCCCCACTTACCGTGGCCCAGCTGCTTGAAGGGGAGAGTAGCGGCGGGTTCCTCCCTCCCTCGCGAATGCAGAGGCTGGCTACACCAAGTCGCCTTGCGCCCCCGGCTGCCAGCTGGGCCTTTCCCCACCTGCAGTAAGCCCAGCTGGGCTTACAGGAGAGTGGCAGCGGGGTTCCTCCCTCCCACCTCCCATCGGCAGGGTGGCCACAGCGGCAGTCAGCCCGCCGCTGCCGCTGGGCCTTTCCCCGCACTGCAGCCAGCTCCAGCTGCGCCCAGGAGAGATGGCGCGGGTACCTCCTCCCTCCTCATCGGGGCAGGGCGGCCACAGCACAGCCGCTTCCTGCTGCTACCGCTGAGCCTTTCCCCACTTACCGTGGTAAGCCCAGCTGCTATTTTGCCAGGAGGTAAGCGCGGGGTTCCTCCTCCTCCTCCCTCATCGGCAGGGGCGGCCACAGCGCCGCTTACGCCCGCCCGCCCGCTGCTATGAGCCTTTCCCACGCGCACCCACTTAAGCTCGAAGCGCTGCCACGAGGGAGAGTAAGCGCTGGGTTCCTCCCTCCATCCCCGCGGCAGGCTGGCCACAGCACAAGTCAGCAGCCCGCTGTCCAGCGGGCCTTTCCCCCCACTTACCGTCAGAAGCCCCGGCTGCCACTTGGAGGAAGTGGCGGCGGGGTTCCTCCCTCCCTCCCCCACCACGGCAGAGGCGGCCCACCAGTCGCTTCGAGTCAAGGCCACCGGCTGCCGCTATCGTGCCCGTAGCTCCCCTCCAGCAGCGCGGCATCCCAGGCGGCTTCTTCTGAACTAGCGCTTTGGCGACTCCCACTTTGAAGCCAGCGGGGGGGTCGTGTGGTTACTGGAGCACCCTGGGCGCCTGCAAGATTAGATGCCGCAGCTGAGAGCAGGCGCTGCTTACGGCATAGGGGGGATGGAAGGGAGTGGGGAGTGAGGAAAAGCCCACTGTCCTGAGCTTCTCCACTCCAGTGGAAGGCAGGACAGCACAGTAAATGATAGGGATGGAAGAAAAAAAAGTGCTGGGGAAAAAAAAAAACAAAGCAGAGAATCCCACATCCCCAATGTTAGAAATGTGAAGCCCAAGGGAAACAACACTTTAACTGAAAAAAATCCCAAGCTACTTTAACTGAACAAATCTAACTAAAACTTTTAATAAATTTATGTGTGTAATGAGATTCCACCTGCCTGGGAGTTTAACTTACCACAGTGCCGCAAAGAAACATGGTTAAAAAGCGCGTATGGATCCCTCAAGGGATCCGCAGATGGTTTTTCACCCAGGTCACCCAAATCCACCACCACAACATGGCACAAGTCCCTTAGACACATGTCTGAACAAAGCAGTCCGCACATACCCATCCTTCATTTAACAGTGCCGCCAAAACATGGTTAAAAAAAGCATGGGATCCTCAAGGATCCGCCTCCAGATGGTTTTTTCTACCTTGAGGTCACCTGCAAATCCACCACCCACATCCATGGCACCAAAGTCCTTAGACACGCATGTCTGCACCAAAGCGATTACGCACACTTCCCACGCTTTCATGGCCCAACAGTGCCCCAAAACATGATCAAAGAATGGATCCTCACCCGATCCTAATGATTTTTTTTCTCTTGGTCACCCAAATCACACAAACATCACACAGTAGCACAAAATCTGTTTAAAAAGCAAGGTTCCTCAGGATCCTTTGGCCCCCTCAACCAAACTGCACCAAACCTAGGGGGTATGATCTTGAAAGTCTCCAGATGATACCCTGAAATTTTGAGGTGTCTCTAGCCTTTAAAAATGTATTGTCGAGCTTTTAAAAAAATGGTTTTGCATTTTCATCCCTCCTCGACATTGGGTGATAATGGACCACCTGTTTGTGGGTCCATAGCAGGCCCCCTGACAAACTGCACCAAACATGGGTGTCTGATCAGAATAGCGTCTGGGAGACACCCTGAAAGTTTGGTGATGATACCTTTAAAATGCGCCCTCTGCAGGCACCCAGGAATTCCCCATTGAAAGCAATTGAAAAGAATTCAATGCAAACCACAGAATCGTAGGCAAAATCCTGGGGTGCCTGTAGGGGCGCATTTTAAAGAATATCAACATTTATGAAATTAATAGGAATATCTTCAGGGCATACTATTCTGATCATGCACCCCTAAGTTCAGTTTTAATTTAGAAGACTATGAACCCTCAAAGATAGCCCCTATATTCCATTGGTTTCCATTGACAACAATGGAATATGTGGCTATCTTTGAGGGTCCATAACTTAAGGCCCCCCCTGCACCAAACTATAGGCAGGGTGCATAATCAGAACAGTATTCTGAAGATACCCTGAAATTTTCATGCCAATATCTTCAAAAATGCCTGCAGGCCAAACAGGAAAACATCAAAAAAATAAAAGCAGAACCGAGGAATCTCGGAATTCGGGTGTATCCGAGCCTGGCAGGCTCAGATATGGGGGGATCCGACCCCATACATCCGAACTGGACCCGAATCCGAACCGGGGCCGAATTTTTTTCCCATTTACCAACCCTACCCCACACCAGTGACTTCATTTGAAAAGGTGAGAAGTATGGTCACCAGAAACTGAACTTTTTCAGTGGTTGAATCTTGCCTTTGGAATCCTTTCCTTGATTCTCTTTTGGGGCTTACTGCCTTTTGTGGGGTCAGGCCAAAATATTTGTCCCATAGGCTTTTAGCAGAAGATTTCCAACATTCTAGCACTTGTTTTTGTAGTCCTATTTCTGACCAGAAGACTGTTTTATGGATGCTATTTTGGGCTGCTGATTATTTTTTATGCTATTTGTATTCTCCTAGTAGGCTCTTGGCTTATTGTATGACTGGCTTTACTGCTGATGATTTTTATGGTCTTGTTTGAGCACTTCATTTTCCCATCACTTTCCACCTTGTGAGCTACCTTAAGCTGCTCTCCTGAGATGGGGAATATACATTTTCTAAATAAATCAATGAGCCTATAGAGTCCAAAACAGTCATTGTTATGAAAGCACTTGAGAATCCAGTGGGATAGGTCCAAAACCAGCTTTACACTCAGTCTCACCCAACTTTCCTCATTACTACAGCTGCTGTCTTACAAACCTTATGTCTATGCAGGTCCCACAACCTGCAGTATAACGTCTTTCGGGGGTCAGAGGGACACTTCTTTCCTTTTGATCAGCAGAAAAGTGGCTTGGATCCACTCCAGTGTTTTCTAGTGCATGACAAAGCAGCCACCTTAATGGGAGGAAGGGATGTTATATTGTCCATGCTGTGCTGGGGATGGGTTACCTAGCACTCATGTGCCAAAACTGTAAGCAACCATGCACTTTTTAGTTTCTTTATTTCCCACCTCTCTTTCACCAACTCACTGTAGCTTTCTTATATCCCTCCTCCCAATATCAGCATCAGGCCTTCCTCCAACTTTTTTTTCATTTTAGAAACGGAACATAATCCTCTCCAGGCACAGGTGTTTATTGTACTAGCAGGGAAGCACAGAATAACAACCCACAGACATAACCTTTTAATCACTAATTAGATTAAATAAACACTTTCTTGAGCTAGCTGGTGGGAATTGCTGGCAGAATTTAATAAGGATACTTGGCAATGTGATCTGTCAGCTTCAATGCTTCTAACTTGGCGAGATATGTTAAGTATATAATAGGTGATACAGAAAATAGATCACCAATATTTATGTGTCATGACAACAATAAATGTTTCAGTAAGGCAATAGATTATAGGTTTGGGCATTAGAGTCCCAGGGACTTCTCACATTAGTTTCATCATAACAGCTGCTTTTGGAGACAGTCTCTTTACCCCAAGGACCAGTTTGGCATGGCGTGGCAATGGTCTGACTCAGATGGGAAAGGATCAGCATCCTTCTTCACAAGTTTGCAAGACGTCCTAGGTTATCTGCAGTATACACAGGCAGTGCATGAACAAGAATTGCAATAAATTCTTTGCCTTTGAAGTAATATTTGGGCATAAACAATATTATTTGTTATGGCACTGATTATTTGAGGAGGTTTAGGCTACAGACACAAAGCATTTCATCTGAGTTACAGAGGAAAAGGGTGATTTTAGGGAGGGGTGACTAGTTTGGCATTGATATTGTGCTTGTGTACATGCATGTTTTCCTTAATTCTCTTTCCTTTAGTGCAGGGGTAGGGAACCTGCGGCTCTCCAGATGTTCAGGAACTACAATTCCCATCAGCCCCTACCAGCATGGCCAATTGGCCATGCTCCTGAACATCTGGAGAGCCGCAGGTTCCCTACCCCTGCTTTAGTGGCTAATTTACATTGGTGTGTCTTTCTTTCTAGTATTTGTGTTACTGGTTGCAGTGAGTCTACCTTGACTGACTGGAATGCACACATGCCCCCTACCCAACGGTTCCCTTCCTAAGAATGTTAAATGTCAGTCTTATTCTCCTACATCTTGCTTCCTAGTATCCTAGGGATACAAAAAAGTCTGTGGTCCATAGAAGTGATTTCCTTCTTTACTGTCTTTTCCAGCGACTCTAGTCTTCTCACAATGTGAACAAAGCACAATAGCCTCAGTTTAGTCATTTGAGCTTCAGACTTGATTTGATCTAGAACTTTTAGTGGTCCACACTATCCATAAAACTCTCTTCCATTTCAAATGAATCAGCTTTCTTCCTGTCAGCTTTATTCATTGACCAACTTTTACACCCACACATAGTAATAGGGAATCCTATTATATAAAAGCCTAGCTGTATTGGTGATGACTCACTTTTTCTTCTAGAAGGCTATGGGCAAAGGTCTGAAGAGGAGAAGGGTTGGAGGAGGCTGGGTGGAACATGCACAATGCTTCTCACCAGGTAGAGAGGTTGGTGGTGGTGTGCATGAGAAGGCACCCTATCCCAGGCTGTTGCGGGGGAGGCAGAAGGACTAGGTGCACCTGTAATGACTCCAGCTGAGGCAGTGAGAGCACGGGAGAAGCCTCAGCATGCCCACCCAGAGCAGTCTAGGAAAGCTACCAAGAATTGGGCTTGTGTGGAGGGGAACACACACACACACACACACACACACACACACACACACACACACACACACACACACACACACACACACACACACACACACACACACACACACACACACACACACACACACACACACACACAGAGAGTTGGGGTGGAGGTGGAAAAATGAGTTCTGGGTGGGGCAGAAAGAGTAAGGCCCATTCCACACAGGCTGGGAAGGTGGGCTCACACCGGGGTATTTGACTCGGTGGAGCCCCGAAACCGTTTGCACACTCTCATGCGAGCAGCCTCACAGCTGCTGGGGGCCATGGAAGCGCCTTCGCATGGAGGCGCGTCCATGGTTCCCTTCCCTTCCACCTCCCACCTCATCCCCGCTTGCCTGAGAAGCAGAGGTGTAGCTGAACCATACTGTGCCCAGTGCACACTCTGCATTTTCTGCTCCCCCCCCCCCCGCTTCACTCCACTTATCTTAGTTCAGCCTGAAAGTGCAAGCTGGAAAAAGCAGCCTGTTCACTTGAGGGTAAAAATGGCCTGGTGGGAACTACACTTGGAGCTTGCAAGGTCTCCTGGGAAGTGTAGTTCCGACCAGGCTATTTTCAGCCTCAAATGAACAGGCCACTTTTCCAGCCTCCACTTTCAGGCTGAAGTAAGGTAAGTGTGTGGAGGGGTGGGTGCTGCAGGGGTGTGTGATTTTCTGCCCTCCAGGTGTGTGCCTGGTGCAATGCACACCCCCTGTCCCCTGGTAGCTCTGCCTCTGCTGCAAAGCACAGCTTTGCAGGCAGGCAGGGCCAGCCCCCTGGGCTATGGGACAGCCCCTTTCCCCCCTAGTGGCTCTGAGAATGGCAGCTGGGCAGGGGGTGGTATGAGAATGAGCGATTCAGCGGTTTACAGCGGTTGACAGCCATGGCCGTTCATTTGGCCGCAGCTGTGCTCCGCAGTTAAACAAAAGAATTACTCATTGAACGATTCTCAAATAACCCACTCCGAGGCCGCTGGCGTGGGTTGGGGGTGGTTTAGAGTCGTGTTCAGGGTGGGAACTGTGCAAAGTTCCTGCCCAAAACAGTGTTTACACCACCCCTAACCCAGCTTTATTGGCCAGTGCGGAGTGAGCCAAAGAGAGTTAGGGTAGTTTTCACTTCACTTTCTAAAACTAGGTTCTTTGAAAGATTTGTCTCAGAAGGAATTGTCATTCTTGCATATCTTCTGTAATTCTGTGTCTTGTTACCATCTTTTCTTTTGCTTTGTTCAGTTAATGTATTTCTATGTTGATCTTTCAGCCTGCCTAACCATGCTTTAACTTTCTTTTTTATTTCTTGAATCTTATAGAACAGATCTTTTGTTTTTCTTCTTGTTCTCCTCTATTTCTTTACACTGGTTATTACAATATTTCTCTTTGTAATAATGATAGAGTCTAGGAAAGGCAGAGCCGCAGGTTCCCTACCCCTGTCCTAGAATGACATTACATCTTCACTGAGTTTTCCCTCATTCCGAAATGCCACCCTCCTCAGGTACCACCTCTAAATCTCCATGTATTTTCTAAGCTGAAGTTGGCATGATGCAGATTTCTGCTTGATATACAGTGCTGCTTGCCTTCCATGGGATCCAAACTGCTACCCACTGTACAATGGGAGTACAGATGCCACAAGAGTATCTCCTTGGAGGATATAAACTTCTATCCATGCTTACAGTAAATCTGCCAATTTGCTTTTTCAAGGCTTCAGTATCCAGGTTTTTTCCCTTGAAATAGTGAGTTTTCTGGGGAGTAGCATTCCATTTAACCTTTATCCTCGTTAATATCATTGTAGATTGGTTTAAGATGTTAAAAGAGCTGGCACTGTCTTCCTTTCAACCAAGCTGACAGGTCCACCACGATGAAACAGAAGGTGTGGAATACTATTTGCATTCTCATCTTGTATGTATGACAGCTGGAATCAAAACAGAAAAAAAAGCATGATGATCCTAACTGAATCTGACATCACTCTCTCCTTGGTGTTAATCACATTTTTTATTTCCTCCTGCAGTTTGCACCTTCCTGTGTTGGCCTTCTGCGTTTGGTCAGAAATTGCAATTGCAGAGCCAATGACTTTTTGTAATGAGTTGAAGAAGATGGGTCAAAATAATTAAGGCTTCAAGAAAAGAGGAAGCTTGCAGTAATTTAGAGCAAACCTAGTTTTTTTAAAGGCAGTCTGTTTTTGTGTCTCTGTGTATACATTACCAATCAGTCTCTGGCCTTGCACTACACTTGCCACACAATTTGACTTAAAATGAAGATAGACGTGATATTAAAATTACTTCTGGAAGAAACTTTCAAGGGAACTTTAAGGGAAGCTAAACTTTTTAAAAAATGTAAAACATTTCTCAAGGAAGTTCCCCAGATCCTTTATTTTTCTTTTCCTGACAGATAAATAATACTATCAGGTGAGACCTGAACTCACAATAATGTCTACTTCCCCATAGTAGTGACATACTTTTACACAATACACAGCCCTAAACTGAAATTTGAAAAAAAATTAAACATTTTGTCTACAGCAAAATTTGTCAGGTATTACAACAAAGTTCACCAAATTTGGGGAGCAAGTTGCAGAAATTTCTATCTGCCGATACCAGTAATTACAATGCACAGGCCAGTTTTTTCATCTATATGTACAGTTCTGAGAGAAAAAAAGCCTATTGAACAAGATTGTTGTAGACAGCTCTTGGACTTCTTAAGGTATTGGTCCTTGGAAAGCCATGAAACATATTTCACGACTCAGTCATTTATTACCCTTGTTCACTTCTTCCTCATATGATAAGTGGACTGGTGTATTTTTAAGTTGATATTAAAACACTTTCACATGATGTGTTCTCCCACTGATATCAAACCAGGAAGTGTCTGATCCAATGGATTCACTTGAACCAGTATTAATCAGCATTATGATTATTCATGTGTGTAGCAGATGACCTGTTATTTTTTAATCTGTATCAAATTGACGGGTGTGTGCGTGTTCAAGATGTGGTGTCATGTAACCACTATGTCAGTAGGTGGAGGAGGAGCAGTCAGAAATTTGGGCATAATAGTATAGCACTAGTCAATTTCTAGTTGATCTCCTATCTAGTAGAGAAGGAGACCAGGACCAGACTGCAGCCTACACCGGGACCTCCAGACTTGTCACCAGCATGTCCAGGAGCACCGCCGTGAACCCTGAAGGGACCAGCGACCCCACCGCGACTGCCAGAGGAGAACTACTAGGCCCACAGGTGAGACCACCTAGGTGCCATCATCCACTGCTACAGAGAGGCCTGCTCCCCCACCAAGGACTGTGATCTTACAGGCCTGGAACATATGTTCTCTCTTGCTATGGACTAGTTGCTTATGGCCCTTTAATGTGTGCCATCACAATGTGGACTATCTGCCTATGGACCTTAAATGTGCATCCCAGTGACCAGACTCCCAGTGCATACTGATATATTCTTGCTTTGTACTAACTACTCCTTGACCAATGTTTTGCATTCACCCACATTTCTGGGAACTGTCTGTATTTGCTCCGTATACATTTACTTTATACATGTATTTTAAACATTCTCTGAATAAAAGTCAATCTGCTGGTTGCTGAGATTCTTGTCAACAGTGCAGACTTAGAAGGATCTTATCAAGCAATTATGCATACTTAGGATCACTTTCAATATATTACTTACACTGTCATTGTTCACAGATAGGGCACATTCATAAAGTTAAACCATGAGTGGACCATAGGAATATGCATCTTTTTAAAAAAAAGAACAACACAACACTGATGTTAACAGACATTTGGCAAAAACTATTATAGGTACAAGTCACAGCCAACTTATGGCAATCTCATAAGGTTTTCAAGGCAAGAGAATTCAAAACAGTGTTGTACTTCCTTGGTGGTCTCCCATCTAAGTACTATCCAGGGCTGACCCTGCTTAACTTTCAAAATCTGATGAGATCCTAAATGTGTGGGCCGCCCAGATCAAGCTTTTACTTGAACCATACATTTTAAAAACAGGACTGCATCACCAGTTGCAGCCAGATGTGCAGATGCTACTCAATAATTGCAGACACAGCTTGGAATGGAATAGAGCCACAGTCCTTTTTATTAAATCAATTCTTAACATGAAGCTGGGCGAGCAAGAGGAGCGCATGGACTCAGCCGGGCAGCCCCCAAGGCTGACCCTGGCCTACCCTCTTCAGGGAGTCTTTCCTGTGGGGCCACTAGGCATCCGCCTTCCTCCTCGTGATCCACACATCCGGGTATTGGCTTACACACAGAGGTCCTTCAAGGCATGCTCCTCGAGCCATTCACCCTTCCCGGCCTCTTATGGAGGCACCCAAGGTCGGGGAGGTCCAGCATGCAAGCACGGTCTCCCCCCCCAAAACTATTAGCTCCTCTGCCCCTACCGGCCCAGGACTGCAATGAGAGAAGCTAAAAAGCAAATTTCCAACCCTTTTGGGAGGGTAGGTGGGTCAGTTGGTCTGCCAGGCGCCAAAAGAGGCTGAGACCACCGTGTGCTGCTATTTAACAGCTTGCTCCACCCTGATGCCCATGTGCGTCAGCATGCCATTGCCGGGTGGAATGGTATAGCCGTATGGCAAACCCAGGGACATGCACACTCACACACAAGCAATTACAACGTGCTGTGCCCCCTGTCGCAACTACGGGCCTAGCTGCGACTAATGCCATTATTTCTTTTGAAAGGTTATTCATAAATCAAAGGGAAGAATGGAGGTTTTTATAGAGTCTGTTTTTTTCTGACGTGGGCAAAGCTGCACTGGGATTCACTACTTCAGGACAGGAGGATATCACAATCACAGGGTTGAATGTTCCTCCACAAACAGAAGTGTCCTTCACCTAGAAAAACAGCATATTAGACTAGTTGGTACCGTTTCTTTGACATCTAGTTTTCTGTGTGGAGAGAATTCTTTTGCATGGAAAAGTGTTCATTCCTGTGAACACACACCTGCAGGTTTCAGAAGAGCAATCTAAATTCAAATTATTTTCTTGATATAGGAAATACAGACTTCCACATTTAGTACCTTTGAGGGATAGACACCATCTTGCATGAACAGACTTTGCCACATAGTGCCATACAATAAGGAAGATGATACAGAGAATGTATAATTTTGGGGAGTTTTCTGCCCAGGATTCTAGATCTGTTCATGTTTTAGTGATTCTGGAAAAAGTATCTGAACTTTAGATACTAACATCAGTGTTATCCTTGCAGCACATCTAGCAATAATTCCAGCTGTAAACTGCTAGTGCAGTAAAGTTATCAGGGAAGAAGCTCTAGAAACAACCTCCTAGGTTAGCTATCTTCTCTGTAGAACAAATATTATCCCATTTCTAATATAGGACTTTCCCATGTCCTGAGGCCTGATAAGATACCCATGTTTTTTTAAAAACTGATCGTGAAAAGCATCCTGGAGGGATTGCTTGTGGTTGCCTTTGTCATTTGATTAAAGTCATGCTGCAACAGCTCCCTCTGCCAGGCAGTATGTGGGTTTTCAGTTTTCACAGCCACCAGTTATTCAGTTTTTCAGTTTTCACAGCCACCAGTTATGTTGTTTTTGCAAGTCTTTGGTGACAATAGCCACTGCCTGCATGATAAGCTGGAGATAAGTGCATGAGTTAGTGAGAGCGATAAGTTAGTTTTAAGTTTATGATAAATTTTCACTTGAGAAACCACTTATAAATTAGCCTCTAGCCACTTAATGGCTCTCTCCATAATAGTAAATCTTAACTGACTTGTGAAAACTTCCCTTTAAACATTAATTTAATCTTCAGTATAATTCATGCTGAGAGGGCATGAAGAATATGCTTTGAGGGCAAACTGAGTTTTACTTTTCAATCTCATTTTTAAATTCCATGAAATTATAAGAAGACTGCAGGGAATAGTTCTAAAATGGGTTCTGGGACCATGGAGGTATTCCAGTTTTTTTACATACAGAATCTTTTTATTAATGCAGTTGACTGAAACTGAACACATCAGTATATTCTTGCAACAGAATAATGTTAATGTTTGCATAGGCAAATAGTATTTCTTTCTGTTCTTGGGACCTGATCCAGTTTGTCCTTTAGGTACACTGTTAGGCACCTACATTCTTCCAATTCTCAGCTATGTTGTCAAGATGCCCCCATTTTGTTTATCTTCACCCAACCATCATCTTGGTGTTGGAACCATCACTTTTCTCTGTGTGTCACATCACAGAATGAATAAGTTTTTGCCCTCATGGAGGCAACACAGAAGTCAGCAGAGCACATAGAAATATAAACTCAATTTTCTAATTGTACTTGTGTCCCATTCTGCCTTATTGCCATGTTACCAATTCCCCGTTACCATATCACCATGGCACAGATTCTTTGTTTTTGCATTCTGCCAATTTTAGCCCTACAATTGGGAACAGAATCATCTTCCAATATGTACAAAAATAAACAAACCGTATAAATCACAGTTAAGATATCTCAACAAAACTCCAAGAAAAGAAACTGGGGGAATAAGGTGAAGCAAAGTCAGAGGGACCTGGAAGGGATAGTAAAAGACATCTGGAAAGTATAATAAATATATGATTGTGTTTTTATTTTGTATTTTATTTATAGCTTGCCATTCTCCCTGAGACTCTTGATGGATTGTAAAATATGAAAACAATGCAATGCAGGCAGCATAAGACATCCATAGGACTAGGATTAGAAAATGATAAAGTGGAGAACCTGCAGAGTGTGAATGTAGGATGTTTTTTACAGATCCTACTCTTACACTCTAATAAACATTAAACCACGCAGGATCTCTGCTTTCTTACCTTCTCTCCTCATGGCAGCCTCTCCTTGGAGAAGTCTAGTCAAGTTGCTAAAGCAAGTCATTCAGGTGAGTTGTGTGGAGAGGCTATTTCCAGGTCCAGACAAGGTATCCAATTGTATGTAGGCTGCCACTGGGCCCAGGGTCAGTTGTGTGGCATCAAATCATAACCATATCTTCATGTTGGTGCACTGTACAAATTACATATTAACAAGTTGCCTAGTAATTGCTGCTGGGCTTTGCCTCAATGAGTCCCTCCTCCCAGACAGATGAGAAAGGAGCTGACTGGGATGCCAAAATAGGCTTGGAAAAGGCCCTTCCCTTCCCCTGTCTTTTAATGACAGAAACCAAGGCTTGACAGCTGGCAATATTGTTGTGCTTGTTTACCAATCCTCACAAAGGTCACTGAGATCTCAGAGGGCATTCATTTCTAAGAGTATAGGTATTGCTTAAATTGTTTTGTTTATTCCCCCCACATTTGTTTATATTTTAGACTTTTTTCCCCTACAAATCTGGGGATTTCTCAGGTTTGTAGAAAAATCTGTACTGTCTGTTCATGGCTCTAGTTTCCAGATTTAATTATTCACAGATGGGGCCATGCTGAGAATGACATCTACTGATGCAAATAAAAAAATAATATATGACTTATCATACCATGTGCAGTCGTATATATCAAAATATGTTGACTTTGTTAATTTAAGTGGATCCATGTGTTCTGTTACGAGACAGTACATGTTCAAGATCTGCAAGTAATCCTGTCAACTTCTCACATTTTTGAGCTCTCTTCAAAAGGAGGAAATTACTTCCAAATTGACTCCAAATAAGCTCCAGAATTTCTACAGATATCTGCAAGCAGGGGATGTTTTCTGTCCCTGCATGGGGTTATCCATCCCACCTATACTGCCCCTCTAGATATTAACAGTGCCCAAGAAATTGGGCAACTTGCTAAAAATGAAAACTAAATCAAGGATGCAATCTGTGCAACAACTGAGATTATATCATGGTGGGAAGGGGGCAAGGGTTAGCCTACTAAATTCAGTTGTCCATATTTTCCCCAAGTTTTTGCCATGATAACAACTCGAACTGCTAATTTCCAGCCTTTCTGAATGTCAAATAATTCACAATAATCACAGTCTTGATATATATTTATGTTTCTCTCACATTTGCATTTTTTTCATTCATATCTAGAAGCAGTTATTTGCAGCATTCAACTTTAGAGACTGCCATATAGCTGTATGCAGTGTACCCCCATGATCCCTAATAATGTTACATAAGATGCTGGTGCATAACTCTTTGATCAGAGAAATGTAAGTGGGTAGAACTAAAAGAATAGATGTATGAGCTGTGAGCCATTTTTCAAGCTCTAAAGAGTTTAGTAATAACCAATTTACAACTAGTCAAATAATTCTAGGGTTTCAGCCAATCTTGTACAAAACATCTTGGAAACACGACACTGAAATATATTAAAAGAACCTTCTCACTGACCCGCAAGCTGAAAGAAAAAAAGAAGAGCTCAATAAAGGGGAAGGCAAAAAGAGATATTCTTACATGGATGGAGGAACTCCCCCTTCCAGAGATCATGTTGCCACTTTAATTACTGACCCTTGTCCCACCAGATAGGGAACATATGAAAGTGTGGGAGCAACCTGTTGGCAGAGTGTTAGTTATGCAGAGAAGCAGCAGACTCACTAATTAAAGTTAATTTTTTATTAAGGAACTACAGATAGGAAAGCTGAAAGACAGGGGCCGTTTCAGCTCAGGCCAAAAACAGCACCCTAATGATGGTAAAAAACACCATCCCTGGGATACTGGTCACACAGCTGCTGCACTCTCCCCACCCCAAAACAGCAGGAAGGTGTTCCTTTCCTAACTTGCTCAATGAGTGAGTTATTTGAAAAGCGGCCTCTTTCTGCCGGCGCCGTGCAAAGGGCTCTGGTGTGAAGGCGCCACTTTTAGGCACTGCCTGTTTGTGTTGTTTGCTTACCTTTTCATCCCTCCAAGGCTCCAGAGGGAGAAGGGACATGCCCACGCTGCCCTCCGACCCCCAGCGGCTTCAGGGCCACCCACACAGTCCCATGTGAACAGTCCCATGGATCCACCGTTATGAATTATCCTCTGAAGATGCCAGGATCCTCTGAAGATGGCAGCCACAGATATAGGCAAAACGTCAGGAGAAAATGCTACTAGAACACAGCCATAAAGCCCGGAAACCACATAACACCCAACTCCAATAAGTGTTGACCACAATGTATCCTGTCTGATAAATTATTTTGTAGATATCTTATGCCAATAAAGGTTAATTGATTGATTGATTGATATTAACATGACACATTGGTGGTGGATAATGTCATCAAGACACAAGCAACTTGTGATGATCCCATAGGGTTCCCTGCCTCTGTGTAGGAATTCTGGACTTCCTGGATGATCTCTAGAGTTGCCATCCTCCCAGTACTAGCTGGAGATCTCCTCGTATTACAACTGATCTCCAGCCATTAGAGATCAGATCACACAGAGAAAACAGCCACTTTGGAAGGCAGATTCTTTGGCATTATACCCCACTGAAGTCCATCCCATCCCCAAACCCCACAATCTTCATGGGCTACCCCCAAAATATCGAGGTATTTCCTAACCTGGAGTTGGCAGCCCTTGCAGTCTCCCATCAAAGTACTAACCAAGGCCAGCCCCTATTTAGCTTCTGAGATCTGGTGAAACCAAGCTAGCCTGGACCACCCAGGTCCGGGAACATGACACACTAAATGGTGCAAAATTACATAGCAGAATCCTACTTAGCTCTGCATAGTAGTATAGACCACAGTTCCTAATCATCTATCCAAGAAACTCTGTGAACCATTTCTATAGCGCAACCCTATTACCTATGTAGAAAAGCCGTCTTGATGCTAATGGTCTCAAATCTAATTGAATAATTCAGTTTTGTATTGTTCACAGAAAGCCAAATGATGAGATAAAAGGAATCCCCATCCCCCAAATATTTCAAGTAACAAGCAAGCCAACCTTAATGACTCCTGGAAAGTGATTATAAAAACATTACCACTCATTGTAATATAACAGGTCATTAAGGCTAATCCCCCGGGGAAGATTTGTCATACAATCTCACTGGAATTAATGGAAGTTGTACAAGGACTTCACATAGTCTTTAAGCACAGGGAATGCCCAGGAAACTCTGTTTCCCTTTGTCCCTGATGCAGTACAGCTTTTAATGCTCAGCAGCCCTAGGTGTCCCCCGAAAATATTCTCATTCTCATTCTCTCTCTCTCTCACACACACACACAAACACACACACACAGTGGCGCTCTCTCTCTCTCTCTCTCCCTCACACACACACACACACAAAATGGGCAGTAAAGCCCATTGTACACACAAGTACAATGGGCTCTAGAAAACTGATGTCAGGTTAATGGTGCCCACTGAGGGGGGCACCCCCTACTGTCTTTCCTCCCCCCTTGACCCCATGTCACCAACTCCCTCTTCATCTTCCTCCTCTTCCTTGACACCTACTTTGGCACGCAAGGGTTAAAGGCACCCACTGAGGGAGGCAACCCCTCCTGCTTTTCCTTTCCCCTTGGCCCCATGTCACCAGACCTCTCCTCCTCCTTTTCCTGGACACCTATATCAACATGCAACAGTTGCAGCCAGCAGTAGTTGCAACCCTCCCACAGGGAACAGCCGATGCCTGCACTACTCCTTCTCAGGCAGCTGCAGATGGTTCAGTTACTGCAATTATTCAGCAGTGGGGGAGAAGGGCAAGCACATGAGAGAGTAACTGCCACATTCTGGTTTGTATTTTGCCCATTCTGTGTAAGCCGAGCCCTGCCCCCAAGTATGGTAATTGACTAAAAATTAGTATAAGCCTTTATAATAGAATAATACAGAATATGTGTGTGTGTATAATATAGAATATGATCAGCATGAGCATTAATGGTAGAGGCAAACATAGGAAGCTGTAGTGAGTCATGCTACCTGTTTCCTTGCTTAGTTCCAACTTCCATTGTAGTTAAACCTTATGCAGTTGCCTGTGCCACAAATATGCAAGCTCCTCTTCAGACATGAATAATATGTAGGGATAATACAGGAAGCCTGACTCTGCCCTGCTACTTGTATTCATGCACATCTTTTACATCCAAAATTGCGCTGTGGTTGAATTTTAAAAACCAAGAATGCAATAATAAGCTTCATTATTTGAAAGCAACTCCCATTGTGCTCTGTGGGGCTTACTTCTGAATTGACATGTTTAAGGATTCAGTTGGAAGTTGCTGATCATTTCAATTTAAAGTCAGGGGTTTTTTTTGTGACTATGTAATGCTCAGCTTTTCAGAGTATGTTCTTACATTTTGGCTCTTTGGCTGTAGACATGAAAGCATAATCCATCAAGATAACATATGTATGTGTTGTCAAGTCACAACAGACATGTGGCGACCTCAGCAAGGTAAAAGAAAAAGCAATGGTGGTTTGCCATTGCCTGAAACAAGTCTCCTGTGCAAGTACTAACCTTGCTTAGATTCTGAGATCTGATGAGATCAGATCACAGTCACCCTGTAAAGTACTGATATGGCACCACCTCCCCTCCCAACAAGGTGCCATATCAGTACTTTATAGGGTGACTGTGATAGCCATTCCTTCCAGTGACTGATAGTAGTAAGCCACTGCTGAATGATAGCCAGAGTGTGGGGAAAATATGGGCGTCCAGAGGCAGTTTCCCTCCAGTGAGCACACTCCTGGCCTGGAGCTGGCATCCCACTCGGTCATGCCAAGTGCACGAGACTTTGTCATGGCCACCCATCTCCCCTGGGTGAATGTGTATTCTGGGCCAACTCGTGACTCTTAGTCACTCCTGGCTCACTGTGGCTATGTGCACTTCGCCGGTATTGACGTTGCAACCTTTGCCTGAAGACCCTGCCCTCCCATTGTCTTGTCTTGCCTTCCTGCAAATCCCTTAAATAAACGGGTGTTGGGAGCTCCAAAACACAGAGCCTCACAGAGCCACTCTGCGGAGCCCTCCCTCACTGAACTGCATCTCTTGTCTCCGTTCATCTCACAACACCAGAGTGGAGGGGGACATCCTGACTTACACAAGTATAATCTGGCAGCTGTCTAGGAAAGGTCAGTTAAACAGCACTGTATGCACAGGAACATATCAATCTTGCTGGAAGCTGATGGCCATTTAACATCTACATGCCCGCAAGATACTATCATAGATAATGCTGTCCCAGGTGCTATGTGATGCCATTATAATAAAAATATGATCTACACACAGTTGCTGACTAGCAACATTATTTGTTCAGGCCAACAACCTCACTGAAGAGACTGATTTCCCCCCACACCAATTAACAATTATGTAGCACTTTCAGGATTCATAATGCTTTACATAAATGATCATACTTTCATACAACAGTCTTGTAAGCTAGTCAATATCATTTCTCACGCATTAATGATAGGGAACTGAAGTTTCAGCTTTATTTATTTACAACCTTCATTCTCCACCTTCCTGTCCAACAAGAAAGCTAAGTTGAGCAAGAGTGAGATCTATCTTGAGCTTTCAGCAGGTGCTAGGGAGGCTGTGGAAACCATTAACTAGTGACTGGAGGCAGTTTTGGGGTGAATCAGGGCTAATAAGATGAACTTTAATCCTGATAAGTAAAGGTGCTACTGGAACATTGATAATGGGCCCTGAAACTGAGATGTCTACTGTTCTGGATGGAGATATACATGAGGGGTGTATCACTTATAGGGACATGTGGTCACCCATGTTCCAGGGCGCATGCCTTTCGGTCACATGGGGACACTGCGTGGGTGCCCACACCCAGACTCTCCCATGGCAGGGTGACCCGGCTGGCGCCCAAGTAGTGGGGCACTGCTTGCTGGTGCCCAAGACTGGGCTCAGTCGTGCAGCTGGGAGGCCTCTCCCCCGCTGCAGGTTCACAGTGGCAGGTGAGGCTGGGAGCCCCCTGGCACTGAGGCTGGACTCCACCATGCAGCTGGGAGCCCCCCTCTGCAAAGTGGCTGCTGGCTAAGGTAAGTGGGGCAGGGGGACGCCCAAAGCAGATGTTGCCCCTGGGCACCATTTCCCCCAGTACAGCTCTTCTCTTCACCCCCAGAGGAGCAGGTTTGTAGCTTGAAGTGCTGCTGGAAACGGGGAAAATTAGGATAAGCAGGAACAGCAGCATCCAGGAGCACCTTTAATTAGTTTCTGCTGGTGAGCCACATGTGGACTTTCCAGGGCAAAAAGGTATTGCCTCGTTGCTGGACATCCTGGTAATACCTAGATTAGACTACAGCTATGTGGTGTATGCAGTGCTGCCCTTGAAGTTTGACAAGAAGAAACAATTGGTACAGTGTGCTGCCACAGAATGCAGACTGGAATAGGTCATAGGATACTGATCACTCCAGTCCTGATCACTCCAGTGGTGCTCAGTTTGCTTTTGGGGGAGTTATTGACCTTTAAACCTATATGATTTGGGACCAACATATGTTTGGACCACCTGCAGTCATACAAACGTACCTGATCACTACCATCATCTTCAGGGAGCCTGCTTCAAAGGATTTCTGCACCTGAAACTAGATGGGTGGCAACCTAGAAAAGGGTCACCTTGTACAAAAATTATAGAATTCTCTTCCCAGGGTGATTCATCTGTCCCCCTCTCCTTTTGTCTTATTGGTATTCTCTCACTATTTTGGTATTCTCTCATTAACCTTCCTTTCTGTTTGGGTGTTTTCTTAATAGTTGTTTTTATGTGTATGTGTGCATATATGCATGCATATATGCATTTTTAAAGTTTGTTTTAATATTTTGATTACTCACTGCCTTGGAGACTCTACACTGGACAGAAAGACAGTATAAATAAACAAAATAAATAATGAAATTCTAAGGCTACCTTGTGGGTTTGTGGCAGAGGTGAAATTTGAAGAGGTAACATTCTGGGCTGCTGTTCATTCCTTTAACCACTAAGAACGGGACTAAAATTATTAGATACTTATCTGCAGTTAAGACATGTGGAGTAGCAGTAAAATGCATGCTGTTGCTTACGTCTGTATTCTAGAGCTGAAATGGATGTTTCCTTTGTAGGGTTTTAGCATTATATAACTACCTTTCCAACAACAATGTCAGATGAAAACAAATTATTTTGGATTACCTCATAAATCTTCAGTCAAATAAAAACAGATGGGAACAACAGAACATCAAAGGCTAACACAGCCTTTGTTACATAAAGTAATTTTCCAAGTTGTACTTTGGTGGAGTTATTTTTCTGTTTTGTACTATGCAAAACATGCCCACATGCTTCATCCACTTCATCCACTGTCTTTGTTCTGGAAAAAAAAAAACAGAAATAAAGCCTCTGTGATGTCCAGAAAACTTAACCCTAAAGATTTCAATTCAAGTCACATTCTCAGGATACTATCTTATTAGTCTGCAATCAGTCTGCTAGGCTATAAGGTTATCAGATTAGAAAAGTGAAGATAAGATAAAGACTGCAAAGAAATAAAGTATAAATACTGTTCATGCTTGAGTTTATTTAACTCTTTGTTTTGGACTGTTATTGGGGACATCCAGTTTTCCTCAGATTCAGTTGAATCTTTCAAAATACTGTCTTTTAGGGAGAGGAAAGCGGAAATTTTCAAAGTATGGGAAAAATGAGATGGGACAAATGTCTTAAAAAATACAAGAGCTGCATACAAGAGAAGATGGTAGATTTTAAAAGTTTGGAAAATAGAAAGTATACAAAGAAAATAGGGGAGCAGGATATGGCTTTTGTTTGTTTTGGCCATCAAGTCACAGTTGATTTATAGACATTCAGAACTGGCTTGCCATTGCCTGCATCCATATCATGCACCTGGTATTCCTTGGATGTCTCACATCCAAATACTTGCCAGGTTTGACTCTACTTAGCTTCTGGGGACATCAGGCTAGCCTAGGGCTATCCAGGTCAAAGCAGGATATGCATACCCTGCACAAATTGTAAATTGGCATTGTGACATTGATTGCTTTTACTTAGCCACAACCTCTCACTGAGGAGATAAATCTCCTGAGGAGATAAATCAGAGATAAATCTCTGGCTGGAATGTAATGCTGCAGACTGCAAATGGTGCTCACCAGCTTGAACATTTCTCCATACCCTATCCTTCCTCCAAATTCTTTCATATAAAAAACTATATGGAGTGTCAGATTCAATCCCTATATTTTAGTGGAACATCATAAGGGACATCCGGGCCTGGGTAGAGGTGAGCAGCATCAGGCAAGCAGCATAGAAGGACTGTGAGCAGGATGAAGGAGGCACAACTTGGTGCACTGTACTACACTGTACATGCATATTCATAGTTCTGTCACCGGTTCACTTTAGCTTATTACAGAACAAAGAAGCGGCAACCAAGATGCCTATTTCTAAATCCAACACTGACATGCAAGAAAAGAAACCCAGAAAAAGGCAAACTGTTAACACTGCTTTAGGAAACAACCAAAGTAATATATACAAAGCATATTGATTCTCCTTCCCCCTTACATCTTCCTTCTGGATTGTTGTACTAGGTCAGCATGCAATTTATTTTCCTGCCTTGCCCCAGCATCAAGTATTTTATCAAGAAAGACTCACATAGAGGTTAGCAGTAGTTTCTTCACTTGAAAAATAAGTTAACGAATAGGATTTGATTTCTGACCACATATCTTTTCTGATGCTTCTTCATTAAAGGCCTAACTTTAATAGTGATCAGAATTTTAGATGGGATTAGGTCATCAAGAAATATAAATCTATCAAAGGAAAAAAATAAAAGAAAAAAATAATTTGGGAAGATGGGCTCAGGGATAATCTGTAATTTTCAACAGAGCAGTGCTAAGATTCAATATAATTTTAATAAAGCAACCATTCAAAGAATTCATGGAGATTGTTGGCAAGATGTTTAGGGAAATCTGAATGTAACTGAACTGAATTGCAAGGAGACTGCAATTAAACTGGAGATATCTTCTACCCAACAACCAACAACTGTGGCTTCAATTTCTTCAGTTGATTATCAAATTAGCTCATGAATACATGATATTTTATGTGGTGGTTTCAAGTACTAAAGGGTATATACTCTGTATTGTCGAAGGCTTTCACGGCCGGAATCACTTGGGTGCTGTGTGGTTTCCGGGCTGTATGGCCGTGTTCTAGCAGCATTCTCTTCTGACGTTTCGCCTGCATCTGTGGCTGGCATCTTCAGGCGAAACGTCAGGAGAGAATGCTGCTAGAACACGGCCATACAGCCCGGAAACCACACAGCACCCAAGGTACTCTGTTTAGGACACATTCTCTGTTTACTCTGTTTAGGACACATTCGTCCAACCAACTGAGATACTTCTATATTATTATTATTTTATTCAATTTGATAGATGGCTCTATCCCCAATGGGCTCAGAGCGGTGTACAAATTAAACAAAACCCAACAAATAACAGTATACAAACAAATCGAATAACATCATTAAAATCCAGTTAAAACAGTAGCAACAGTACATGTATATCACTGGGCTGGAATGTATGTATGTCACTGGGCTGGAATGTTAAGACAAAAATCTTGTCAGCCATTCTTCTGGTTGAAGATCATATCCATAGATTAGTTTATTCAATCAAGCACATTCTTTCCATCATCAGAATTAACTTGCCCAAAGCCCTCCAAAATATCTCAGCACTGGAATGAGCATATATGGTTTGTGGACTGTTTGATCCCCAAGATGTTCAGTGTTGCCCACAAGCCCTTGATAGAATGCTTACTATGATTTTAAATCTAATTTGATGATCTTTGGAAAAGATATAACAGAAAAATAATATTAAATCATAGTTTGACTTTGAGTCAGCCCTCTGGACAATATCATTGATAGAGCCTAGATCTTACTGAGGTCAAAATCTTTGTTTTAGCAGTACTAGTTTGGCCCTCAGGCAGAGCCTCACAGTCTAGAATGCTCCTGACAAGCTGGGGCAACTTTGTTCATAGCATTCAAAGCAGCACATCTGTTTCCAAAGTTTAATGCAATCAAATGTGTCCCTTCTAATGTGACTCTGAAACTCAAACCAGTCAACATGGTTATGTTGATAAACAATCATTTACCTTAACAAAATGGGCTATCTCTTACTCTACATGGGGTTACATTCCAACTTAAATATCAGATTTGCAATTTAGGCCACTTGCTTTTGGATTCAACTCTTCAACTAGATGGCCAAATGGTATCTGGCACATGAAACATACTGCACCAGCTTGCACTGCTGTGGCAGCTGCATCTCTTTTGAGAAGAAATAATCCGCGCTCTTGCAACATCCATACTTGATTATTCTAATATGCTCTGTGAGAACTGTCTTTGAAGACTGATCAGAAACTCCAGCTGGCCCAGAAAATGCCTGCCAGGTCACAAGTGGAGCCAGCTGCTGGGAATATCTCTTCCTAACCTTTAAAGAACTTTACTGGCTTCTAATTTGTTTCTGAGTACAAGTGAATGTGCTGGCTATGATCCATACAGACCTTGGGCAAGACTATCTTGACTGCTTAGTTTTCTATACATCTGCCTAGAGCAGGGGTAGGGAACCTGCGGCTCGAGAGCCACATGCAGCTCTTCTGCCCTTGCACTGTGGCTCCATGAGCCGAGCCGCCGGCCCCATCCTTGTCCGCCCTGCAGGCAGCAGGGCGGGTGCACCAACTGCCCATGGTCGGCTGGGCCGCACCGCGGGCTTCCCCTCTTGCTTCAGTGGGGCAGGTGCTTTCCCGGCGGCTGGCAAGGCCAAGCTGCCGGCTTCATCCTTGCCTGCCCTGCAGGCAGCAGGGCGGGCGCATCCATGCGCTTCTCAGAATGAGCGGAGTAAAAGGTTTAAAAAATCCCTATATATATAGTGTTATCTTTATTTTAAATGTCAAAAATTATTTGCGGCTCCAAGTGTTTTCTTTTCCCGTGGAAAATGGGTCCAAATGGCTCTTTGAGTGTTAAAGGTTCCCTACCCCTGGCCTAGAGCATATCATCAGGCACTTCGCTGTGTACTCCCTCCTTCATAAGTTAGGCCAGCATGATGGAGTGGTAACAGTGTTGAACCAGGATTCAGATCTAGGAACAGATGTCTAAATCCTGGAAGCTGATATGATAACATTGGTCAGTTATATTCTCTCAACCTAATTAATCTCAGAATCTTGAATAATAAAGGATGGGGGAGAACCCAGAGCTACTTTGAAGAAGAGTGGGATTAGGGTTTTCAGGTACCTGCTGGCAACCAGCGGGGGATGGGTGGATTTACTGAGCCTAGACTTCTGCCCCCAGGTGACCTCATTGCCAACTACTGTTCAACATCATTTCCAGTGTATACCAGAAGTGACATCATCATATTATTGGTTGCATGGCGTTGCTCTGATATTTGGGCAACACTCTGTGAAAAAAGCTGTTTTTGCCCAAATACTTTGCGCATATCCACATCATTGGCACTGTGATGACATTACTTCTGGTGAGTGCTAGAGGTTGTGTTGACGAGTAGCTGGTGACAGAGGCGTGACCAGCTGTATGATACCAGGGGGGAGGGACCTCAAAAAGGGGAATTCTTCATCCCTAGCATAGGCCTGGAAATCCTAGGTGGGAGACAAGTAGTTGTCAGAGGCCTTTATTACAGAAATGCCCAAATCAAGGAGCTCCCTGTCCAGTCAGATTCATCCAGTGCCTAAATGCTCATATTTTAGGGAAAAGGTGAAGTCTATTATGGTTATCCATGCTTTTAACAATGGGCAGCCCAATCTGAAGCCTGAGGCAGCCAAGGCAGTGCTGTTGCTGCGCTGCACTGCACTCCATAGGGCTAAATGGACTTATGTCAATCACGCCTTTATTGGCATAAAATCAAAAACAATACAAGCTCATATAAGACAAGTTAATAGGTGCAGGGAAACATTTGCACAATCATGTAGATATACTTATAGTGTGCTATTATAATAAAAAAACACAGTTAGCAGTAATAAAACAGGAATAAGTAAACACTTTTAAATAGTTGTCAGGAATAGAGCTACCATATGTGTTGTTTCAGCATTGTAGTCTCCAAGAAGAAAACGTATGGCGACAGTAGGGTTAGAAATTTTCCTCGCTGCCAATAAAGGGTGGATTAATCTAAGATGCGCATCTGCATTTATTTGACACTCTAGGAGGACATGTGCCATTTCTGCACGGGCAGAATATGGCGGCCTGGGGACGGCAAAAACGCTGTTCCCAGGCCGCCATTCGCACAGGGGGCGCAGCCGGCATTTCCCAACCTCGCTCGGGAAGCAAGGTTGTTGGAAAATGCCGGCTTGGAGCTGCTGCCGTGCGAACGGCAGCGGCTCCAAGGCGCCTTCCCCGCCACTCCCTCCCTTCACTTACCTGGTCTCCACCCTCTGGCGCGTCTCCGGGGCCTGGGGACACGCCCCCCTGCCCTGCGACGCTGAAGCAGGCGCGCAGGGCAGGGGAGGCATGTCCCCAGGCCCCAGCGATGCGCCAGAGGGCTGGAGACCAGGTAAGTCCACCGGTTATTCTGGGACCGTTCATGCGAATGGTCCCAACTATGCCGACCGGCCACTTCCGCCTCCGTGCGGAAGCGGCCATGGGTAAGAGAGTCAATAAAGCCACAACGACAGTATCTTTGTTATTTTGAAATTTGATGATACCTTCCATTGGTAGAGGCTGAAGGAAAACTATTAAATTGGGCTAACATAAATGCCCGATGCTGAGCAACAGGCGAAGTAAAGACTTATGTCACCCTTTTGCGTGATGTAAGTCCAGGGCCGGGGCCCCAGCGTTCCCAGCCCTAAAGCCTGGGTGAAGGCTAATATTGGTTCCACCCCAAGAAACACGCCAGCACCCACCTCCCCCACTGCAGCAGCGTTCGATTGGACATTAGCATTCCTTTGTGGTGATCACTTCCTTGTTTCACTGCCACAGAGCTGAGGGGTGCCCGGCCACTGGCGCCTTTGCCCTCTCCACTGGCAGGGGTGTTCCCTTATGTTGGCGGAAGGGACAAATGCACTGGTGCAGCCTTGCGCTGCCTCTGCCAGTCCACTGTCCCTCCCCCAGAATTGAACTGTAAATGAAATGATTCTCTAAAATCAGATTTACTGCCAAATCAGTTTTAATTTGGATTCCCATTTTTGCTATGCAAACAGCTTTAGTTGATATTTTAATAGAAAGGAAGGAGAAAGTCACAGATAATTAATACATAATAAGACAAGGGAAGTTAGTATCATTCATATTCTTTCCGCTCCAAAATAACAACCAAACAGCCCGGAAACCACACAGCACCCAAACAACCAAACAGTTGGAAATAATAGAATACTCCCAAGGGACCTATCATATTGGCTGTGAAAAGAACTGATGTTTGTGTCTTGCTACATTATTCCCAAATGAAAACCCAAAAAAGCAAAAAACAAAAAAACCCAAACCCAAATGCACTACTGCTGCCATGTCCTCCCCCCTAAAATAGGAGGCTGAAAGATTTATTATTTCAAATAGCTTCTGCACCTTTTTTTACTATGAAAGATGATGAACATTTGTGAGTTCAAAAGCTTAGAACAACTAATGTGTCAAAGCAGAGATTTTAATTCCACATTTAGAATGCAAAACCCACCCACATAATTGAATCCTTTTTACAGCTTTCTCAAAATGGTTACAATTTGTGCACCAGGAGAGGGGAGAGGGATGTGCAGCTACTATTTTATGTTCAGCTACTATTGCCATCTGACTGGTATGTTTTTGACTATAAGTGGAACATTCACAAATACACAGAGATAAATTTTTGTGCTATTAAATCCAACTGCAATTTCTAAACTCAACAAAGAAGTGTGTTGCCCCAGTTAACATCATCCCAACTATGGAGGGTATTGGCCTTAAGCAGTGAACAAGGTTACCAGAAACTGACATTGTTCAGCATTCTAAACCTGTGCTACATTTTAACTGTAATGGTTTCCTTCCAAAGAATACAGGTAATTATAATTTGGTTAGGCACTGATAATTTGATTAAAGAGACCCTGTGCCTTCCAGTCACATAAAATTACACTTACTTGGAAAAAGGGAATAACAATTTTCATCTGTAGTATGGCTATGATCAAGGATGTATTGATAACACCAGCTTCCTATGGGACTTAGATTCATTACATCCCTTCCCTCTCCTCAGACATCTGTCAGTTTTTTATTACTTGTGTACTGACTGCCAGAGACACCACTTTCTACAAAAGCTTTGAGATGATTTGGCTGTTCATAGCCCTCTCAAAGTCTTCATTATTTCCAGGAGGTTAGTACAGCATTCACAGCAAGAGATTTCCAAGCGCTTCTTTCTTACTTGTTTTCCTTCATTAGTCCTGGTCTTATTTGCCCAAATTCAGCTGACTTAATATCAGTCAAATATGGTGATCTTTTCAGTTTGTTCATGAACATACAGCATCATAGCATTGGGACATCATTGACAAAATCACATTGGTCCACAGAGTCAACAGGATTACAGTCCCATCCTAAACCAAGTTACACTCTTAAATTCTAGTTTAGCATTGGTTGGATATTCTGTAGGCAAGTACAGAAGACCAGCTGCTAACTGAACAAGACTTATTTCAGCTGTTCCTTATAGTTTAAAAAAAGCACAGGTCTTACAAATGCAAATATTGTTAGCAACACACCATATTATTAGAGCTAGGGTAGGCACATTTCAGCTGCTCTATCAAAGTAATTCCTACTAAGCTATCATTCTCTATATAATAGCTTTTGTTAATCCTTCTGCAATTACTCCCCCTCCCCCCAATACGTACTGCCAATTTTAACTTCTCAGCAGATATAATTATACTACTCCTGGAAAAGAAAGAGCTTTAGAATGCCTGATTAAAAAAATTATTCACAGAAAGAAAGCATGAAGCCATAACCATATCATCCAGGAGTCGCAAAATCCATACAAAATCTAATAAAGCTTACCAGCAGTTTTCAATGAGCTTTTTCAATTAATTCAAGTATAAAGTTTGAGGAAGGGTAATGCCTCAGGTGGAGGTGTTCATTATGCTTGCCTTGCATACAGAAGACCCCAGTGTTAGTCCCTGGGAAGTGCAGTTAAAGGGTCTCCAGCAGCAGGCTGTCTTCCTGAGACATTGGAGAGTTGCTGTTACTCATAGTAAGTAGTTCCAAACTAAATAGATATAATGCTCTGACTTGAAATAAAGCCACTATTTAGCACATACTTGGTCTTTCAAATTTGTAAGCAGCACACTTTATAGTCTCTATTATATTTTCATTGGCACAGGTGAGATTTCAGTTCGGGTCTACAACCTCAAAATCAAATTGTCGGAGCTGATCTACTTCTGCCATAGGGATTGGCATTTTTCACCCCAGTTGTATCATGAAACAGAATTCTTCCATGTAGGTCAGACCCATCTTGTACTGAATTCCATTCTATTGACTGCAGTCTTTCCCAGTCTTGAAGTATGGAAAATCAGTACATGTGACAAAAAAGATAGCCACAGCAAATACCTTACTAAAATTAGATTATAACAGTCCATTATGCATGGAATGCTTACCTCGGGACTCTTCTCTGTACAGTGGGCTTGCAGAGGCTCTCCTCACTTTCCTTTGTTTACACACAAGGAAGCGCTCCCTCCTTTCCCCAGAGCTTTTCTGCAGAGAACTCTCCAGGCCTGGTTCTCTTAACTCCACCCACCAAGTAATTATTAAAGGCACAGACTGCTGCCTTAGGCCTTTAAGCTGCACTTATGTCAATACTAGCAGGCCCTGCCACGCGTTGCTGTGGCTCACTCTGGTGAGGTGGAAAAGAGAGAAAAGGGGAAGCGAACGGTTCGAACATGTATAATTGCACAATGCTTGCAAGGGAGGGGAGGGGCAAGGGGCCTCTCGCTCCCCTCCCTCTCTCCCGTTCCCTTGCATGGCACCCCGCCCCATCTCTCCCTAACGTTTCCCTTCCTCTGCTAGGGTGGGTGGGCCATGTCTAGGTGGCTGACCCTGTCCCTTTCACTCCCTTCCCTTGCAGGCAAATTACCTAACTTAAAACACACTGGGAGGCATGAGCTACGTTTTATCAGAGCGTTTGGTCCAGCAAATCCCCAGACCCTCCCTCACCTTCTCCTTCCTCCGCTAGGGTGGGTGGGTCATGTCCAGATTGCGGGCCCCATCCCTTTCACTCCAGATGGCAGCAATTTTCAAGGAAGGCATGGTTGGTTCTGGAGGGTTTTCCGGGCTGTGTGGCTGTGGTCTGGTAGATTTTGTTCCTAATGTTTCGCCTGCATCTGTGGCTGGCATCTTCAAAGATGTATCACAGAGAAAAGTTTGTTTCTTACTGGGTCTAAGTGAGAAGGGAAAGTTTAGTGTGGTATATTGTCCATGTCCCAGGGTGGGGAACCAATCATTAACTGTTTGGGTGGAGCTTGCTATGCAAAGGTGTGGTTGAGTGCATTGTATTGCAGGTGGGGTTATCAGTCCATTTTTTAAGTACTGGGAGCCAGGCCCTGCTAATCTTCAAAGTCTCTTCTTTCTTATTGAAATTGTCCTGGTGTTTGTGAATTTCAATGGCCTCCCTGTGCAGTCTGACATAGTAGGCTTCTGAATTGTCCAGAATTTAAGAATTGCTTAACACATGTTCTGCAACTGCAGATCTTTCAGGATGGTTAAGCCAACAGTGTCTTTCGTGTTCCTTAATACAGGTTTGAATGCTGCGTTTTGTGGTTCCTATGTAGACCTTTCCACAGCTACAGGGTATGTGATATACTCCTGCAGAAGTGAGGGGGTCTCTCTTGTCCTTTGCTGAGCGTAGCATCTGATGTATTTTCCTGGTGGGTTTGAAAATGGTTTTGTAGGTAATGCTTTTTTTATCAGTTTCCCTATTTGATCTGTGATTCCCTTGATGTATGGTAGAAATATTTTTCCTGCGGTAGACTGTTTCTCCTTAGTCACTCTCTTGGTTTTCTCTTGGTCTTAAAAGCTCTTCTGATTTCTGTTGTGGAGTAGCCATTAGCCTGCAGAGCCCAGTCTAGATGGTTGGATTTCATCAGGGAGGAGATGAGGTTCACAAGATTCGTTTTGCACAATCTGTCAGAGTTTTGATTATGCCCTTTTCTGTTGTGGATGATGGTTGGAGTTTTTATGTAGATACCAGTCTCTGTGTGTCAGTTTTCTGTATACTGTGTGGCCCAGTTGGTGGTTGGGTCTGCGAAAGACCAAGACATCTAAAAAAGGCAGTTTCCCTTCTTTTTCAGTTTCTATGGTAAATTGCATGTTTGGGTGGATGCTGTTAAGGTGGTTCAGGAAATTCAGCAGTTCCTCCTCACCATGGCTCCAGATTGTAAAAGTGTCATCCACAAATCAGAACCAAGTTGCAGATTTCCTGGGTGCTGTGTTGAGGGCTTCTTTCTCAAAATGTTCCATGTAAAAATTGGCTATCACTGGGCTGAGGGGGCTTCCCATGGCCACCCCATCGGTCTGCTCATAATAATCATTGTCCCCTTGGAAGTAGCTGGTTGTTAGGCAGTGTTGAAATAAAGCAGTGATGTCATCTGGAAACATTTGGCTGATGAGTGCAAGTGTGTCTTTCACTGGAACTTTGGTGAACAGTGAGACAACATTAAAGCTGATAAGTCTGTCGCTAGGGTTGAGATGGAGATTGCTAATTTTTTCGATGAAGTGGGCTGAGTCTTTAACATAATGCGCTGTGTGTCCAATGTGGCTTTGTAACTGTGAAGTCAAGAATTTTGCCAGTTCATATGTGGGGGAACCAATCACACTCACAATAGGTCTGAGTGGGATGGATTCCTTGTGGATTTTGGGGAGTCCATATAACCGGGGTGGAAGCGCTTCTGACTTGCAGAGTCGTTGGCATGTGTCTGGTTGAATGGAGGAGCTCTTAATCAATGTGATGGTTTGGCGAGTGATTTTCTTGGTTGGGTCTTGTTTCAGTTTTTTGTATGTTGTGGGATCCAGGAGTTCTCTGATTTTTTTCTTTATATTGTTCAGTCTTCATGATTACTGTTGCATTTCCCTTGTCTGCTGGAAGTGTGATGATTTCTGGATCTGAGCTGAGATTCTTAATAGCATTTCTTTCCTTTTGTGTAATATTAGGGGGGGAAGTTTTGCTTTTCGCAATATTCTTGCTGTTTCTCCTCTTAATTCCTCTGCTGTTTGTGTGGCTGGCAATGTCTTTCTCCATTTTTCTGTAGGTGAGGTTGTCAATTTTGTCCCAGTCCTGGCTTCTCATTTTTTGACTGATGTGGATGTGGAGAAGTAGTAACACCTTGTCTATGGCTGCAAGTTCTTTGCGGGTGGTGTGAATTCTCTCACGTACTAATGCACACTCCAGGCGGTCATATATACGGTTAGCCTGTGGGGATTTGAAAGTCCTTTTTGCTTTGAGAAAGGCTGGAATAGTCTGGAATAGTCTGGAATAGAAGGCATGTTTGTTTCCTTTGTATCAGAGGGTGTTGCTTTGACAGCCAGCAGATGGCGCTGTTGCGGAACAGAACTGTGGTTCCAACTGTCACAGTTGTGGCAGAGTCGCAATAACGGCCACAGTTGTGACATGTACACAACAGGATGTGTGGAAACAGTATGCAAACCTGGTCGCACGTGAGTGCGACGTTGTGTGAAAATTTCAAAGCAATCGGTCCAGTAGTTTGGGAGTTCACTTGTCAGGAGAAAAACGAACTGTTAGATTTTTATATATATAGATTAATGAAAGAGGCAAAGCAAATCCCTGGACCAAAGACTGCTAAAGAAGGGGACTGTGCTAGAGCAGATATTCTCTCCCCCTTTCCTTTACGCAATACTTCCTGAACCTGGTGCTGCTCCTGCCAGTGGGAAGACACTTGTTATTTCCAAGCTGTCTTTATATCAATATCTTGAAATATCAAGAGAATTTGAAGTCAGCATTGTGGAGCGAGTTTCTTTTCTGTTATTTGAAGCAGCTGGCAACATGGGGGGGGGGGGAGAAGTGCAAAGCTGCACAAGGGAGAGAGAAGGCTGCCTGTGGTAGAAGGAAGATCTATGGGGCAAAAATGGCAAATTTCCATGGAGACAAAGCAGATTAAATGTCATACTAACTGTGGTCTTGCTTGCCACTAAGAGAATGGAAAGTGAAAATGGAGCTTGAGGAAACAGATCCAAACAAGAAATCTTGCAATCCCAAGCCTCTCCTAGTTTTATGATCTATTAAGATTGTATATTGTATTCTTGTTTTGTTAATTGTTCCACAGAAAATGTGATACATCTTTTTTTTGCCAATTATGTATCAAATTTGCAGACAAGATTATCGGCATGTTTTGAGAGAGATACATCAATTTTGGCAGAATGACACTTTTAATTATATTTATATTAACCATTTCAATTATATTTAATTATATTGATTTTACCCATAAAGGACAGTGACAAAGCAGGCTTCTATGGCACATTGGAAGATTTTGAATTCTGATCTCCCCAGTCCAACTCTAATAACTACAGCTCCATCATGTCCAGCTGATTTTTGGATCACTAGACACTGATTTTAAAAGTATTGTTTAAAAGTTGGCAACACTATCTCCAGAGATATTGATCTTCTCTACCTAGAACTTCAGCAAAAGTCCTGCAAAACTGAAGCATGTGGTGGTCAGAGACAGGGCTTTTTCAGAGGTTCCTCACCAGAGACTATTGAGAAAATTCAGCAATGAAGGAATAAGAGGGGAAGTCCTCCTATGGATTAAAAACTGGTTGAGGAACAGGAAACAAAGGGTGAGTATAAATGGGAAGTTCTCACAATGGAGAGATGTAGGAAGTGGTGTCTCCCAAGGATCCGTTTTGGGACCAGTGCTCTTTAACCTATTCATAAATGACTTGGAAGTAGGGGTGGGTAGCGTGGTGGCCAAGTTTGCAGATTATGTAGTGGTGAGAACCACAAAGGATTGTGAAGAGCTCCAAGCGGACCTTGGTAAATTCGGTAAGTGGGCTAAGAAATGGCAAATGCAGTTCAATGTAGCAAAATGTAAAGTGATGCACATAGGGGCAAAAAATCCAAACTTCACGTATACGCTACAAGGGTCAGTGCTATCAGTCACAGACCAGGAAAGGGATTTGGGCGTCTTAGTTGATAGTTCCATGGGAATGTCAACTCAATGCATGGCGGCTGTGAAAAAGGCAAACTCTATGCTGGGGATAATTAGGAAAGGAGTTGATAATAAAACTGCAAAGATTGTAATGCCCTTATATAGAGCTGTGGTGCGACCGCACTTGGAGTACAGTGTTCAGTTCTGGTCGCCACATCTCAAAAAGGATATCAAAGAGATAGAAAAAGTGCAGAGAAGGGCAACGAGGATGATTGAAGGATTGGAGCACCTTCCTTATGAGGAGAGGCTGCAGCGTTTGGGACTCTTTAGTTTCGAGAGGAGACGTTTGAGGGGGAATATGATTGAAGTCTATAAAATTATGCATGGGGTAGAAAATGTTGACAGAGAGAAATTTTTCTCTCTTTCTCACAATACTAGAACCAGGGGGCATTCATTGAAAATGCTGGGGGGAAGAATTAGGACTAATGAAAGGAAACATTTTTTCACGCAACATGTGATTGGTGTTTGGAATATGCTGCCACAGGAGGTGGTGATGGCCACTAACCTGGATAGCTTTAAAAAGGGCTTGGACAGATTTATGGAGGAGAAATCGATCTATGGCTACCAATCTTGATCCTCCTTGATCTCAGATTGCAAATGCCTTAGCAGACCAGGTGCTCAGGAGCAGCAGCAGCAGAAGGCCATTGCTTTCACATGCTGCATGTGAGCTCCCAAAGGCACCTGGTGGGCCACTGAGAGTAGCAGAGTGCTGGACTAGATGGACTCTGGTCTCATCCAGCAGGCTAGTTCCTATGTTCTTATGTTTTTAGAGGTAGTATCTTCTTTAAGCATCACCTGACACTTACTCTGTTCTCTTTTAGGTACCAGGCCATTTCTTTTTATCTTGGCTTTGAACTAGGAGTTTGACCCTTTTTATTGTTTTTGCGATCTGCTTCTAACTGGAAGACTATTTTACCAGAATCATTTTAGGCTGCTAAATATTTATGTTCTGGGTGTTTATGATGCTTTGTTTTCTGGATTAGTATTGGTTGGGTTTTTTTTAACAGCTCACTCATTTTAGCAATTTTATACTTTTTGAATTAATCTTGTGTTATGCTGTAAACTGCATTGAACCGTTCACTGAAAAGGCATCAGACACATTTTCTGAATAACTATACAGTGAACCACTGAAGATGGCTGGTGGCTGAAAGTTAAGTTTCTAGTAAGTGTTAGTGTTATTTTTAAAATCTTTCAAAAAATTTCTTTTCTCAATTTTCTGGCTTTTACTTGTTTTTCCTTATTGTGTCTGGTACTCCAGGCCCTCTGTTCCAGATAAATTAACCTTCCTCACAGATCACAGCCTAGCTCTGTAACAAGCTTTTCTGAGTTTCTAACAAACAAGAAAAACAACAGTGTTGTTTTCCAACCCTGCTTTTCTACAGTGGGTGATTTCTCGACTGCTGGTTTATAAAACATTGTGTCAAGAAGACACAAAGGACCTCTTTGAGGAAAACATGTCACATTCATGTGACTCATATAATAGAATGCCAGATATCAGAGCATCAAATTATGGGGAAAAGCCAGAAGCAAAGAAGAGCCCCAGGTAACTTTAAAAAATAATTACATTCCGCTTGGTCCAAGAGTGATAGTTAAACTGGTTGCTAGCTCGCAATTTGCTACTGATTGTAGCCAGAAACATGCTCGTAGTCTCACTTCTAATATTTTATGTAATTTGTTTTGTGCCACAGGAATGAGAATTTCAGATTGTTTGTGCAAATGTACATCTTTTCCCAATTTCTTAATTATGCAGCAGATCAATAATTTTCCTAAAAATTGCACCTAATCACTTCTTTAGAAACAGCCTCTCATTTCATTATGTTAACTACTGTTTAATTTAGTACAGAAACATAATTTACTTTGAGGTGATGTTTCATTGAACTTTCACAAGGAATGGAACTTCAGTTTGAAAGTAAATTGTTTTGTTGAAACATCAGAGGAATACTCCATGGAAATAAACCAAAGATTCTGTATCACAATATAACTTGGCTATTGTATGTTACCACATGCCAGGCAACCATGCAAATTGTATGCTATTAATTATGTATTTTCTACCTTCTCCCTTTGGATTGCCCCTGACAATTACCTCACAGGTGGGGAAGGAAAAGTGAAATGATCTTATTTGCCTTTACTCATACTGGAAAAATCTCTCTCTCTCTCTCTCTCTCTCTCTCTCTCTCTCTCTCATCTGTCCTACCTGTCTGCCTTTCTTCTTAAAAGAGCACAGAGCAGACAGCCTTCATCTCCAAAGAGTTCAGAAAAGTAAACATGGTCTTCTACAGTTTTCTCTTTACAATAATCCCATGAGGTAGGTGAAGTTGAGCGCTCGTGACTGGCCCAAGATCAATCAGGGTCAAACTGCATGACTGAATGAAGATTTGAACCTAGACTGCCAAGAGCAAAGTCCAACTCTCTAGCTAGACTGTCATACCTAGATTCTAGTTCCTGCCGCTATGAAATTTTTGGATCTGAGAGTTTTGCTTTGCCAGCATGTATACCACAAGACAAAAAAACCAGGATTTCTATCATCTTACTCTAGAACCCTTGTCTAGTCAGTTGCAAGACAAGTAGTGCTATTATAGCTGCTCAAACATTTCCTATTATAGTTTTTGATAATGGAATGTACTGCTTATTTATAGTAATATCTAGTCAGTGCTAAAGAGGACCAGTGTACTACCAGACCAGTGCTGGTAGCACAGGTGCTGGCACTGGGCAGGGGTCTGCTGCTCAGGCTTCTCCTCTTCCAGCTGCTGTTGAGCCTTCCAAGCAGGAGAGGAGGAGCTGCCTCAGTAATCTTTTGGGGTGAGTTTTCAGGATGAGAGTGTTGTAGCTCTGGACATCACTGCAGGGATGAAGACTATGCTGGAGGAGCTAGAGGAGGGGCTACATTCACCAGCTCCTTCTAAGGTTCCTTCAGAGTCCAGCAGGTTTTCCCAGGCGAGACAGGAGAATAGACTGGAAATGGTGCAAGAGGAACAGATCGAGAGGCACCCCAAGGTGCCTCTCCTTCCCTCAACTCCTTCCCTTCCAGCCATCTCTTCTTAATGCTCCTTTAGAAACAGTGGCCCCTTCTGCACATGCAGAATAATGCACTTTCAATCCACTTTCAATGCACTTTGCGGCTATAATTTACTGTGCAGAATAGCAAAATTCACTTGCAAACAATTGTGAAAGTGAATTGAAAGTGCTTTATTCTTCTTTTGCTGGAGGGGCCAGTGTTTCTGACTCAAGCGCTTCAGAAGAGGTGGTGGTGGGGGGGCGTTGTCTGAAGGTGCTTTTCAGCTTGGGCACCCCCTCACATCCTTGGTCTGGAAGTACTTCCAGGTGATGGAGGATGTACACTTTACACAGCTCCAGCTGTGTAGGACCCAAATCAGTAGAGGGAAAGACATACATCATCTCTTAATGTCTGGAGTCTGGACTCATTTGACAAAACACCACCAGAAGGTGCTTCTTCAGGGGGAGAGAGAGCTTGGTAAGCTGGTCAAGTTGCCAACAGCCAATCAAGAGATGAATCAGCTAGCAACCTCATCTAATGGTCTCCCTGCTGATCATACTGCACAGTGTCCACATTTGCAGCATATCTGCAGGTGACTCTCCTTAGAAGAACTCCTAAGTTTGCTGAAGTTGGGGGGAGGTCCAATTGTATGGGCATCCATCTTTCCTCCATCTAAGTGCTCATAGAATTGTACTCCCACCAGAACTGCATCAAATGTGAGAGTTCTTCAGAGGAGACTAAACTGCAGCTGTTCTATGCAGCTTTTGTACATGTAGGTCCCATAAACCCCAGCATGGCTTTTGTGGGTAGTCATGATCCTTTCCTTCCTTTTTCACCAACAGAAAAAAAACCTGGTTGGATCCAGTCCATTACACTGTTTCAGAGTTGCTGTTTTAACAGAAAGAAATTAAACTCTTCAATAAACTTTATTATTTACATGGTAATAAGAGAAAACTTTTTTGATTTAATTATTGGGAAGAATTCTGTAAGATCTGCATGAGTATGTTCAAGTATGCTAGCTAGTGTTCTCAAAGGCAATTATTTCTATTAATGCACAGGGACATTTCCATTTTAATTCCAGCAATTAATGAACTATACGAAAACCAGCACTTTAGTTAATCATTATTACTGATGGGAAAATAGAATCTAGTGATTAATCATATATTCAGAGTTAGTGGTGTCTGTTCTGCTCCCCAGGTGGTTATTTAGGTGCCCTGCACCCGGCCAAAGCAGAATGTAAGACTCACTGATTCAGTTAACAGTTCAATACTTAAAGCTTTAATTGTAACAATGTTGACAGACCCTGACTCCTCCCAGGTCTAACTAAATAAAGGTTACTTTGTTGCAGAAACTTTCTGGAGGCTGGAATTTATTGACGTAAACACTGTGAGACTATAACATCTATGATTTTTTAACTTAAATACTGTGAATCTATAACATCTTTGACTGTTAAATACTGAGAGTCTATAACATCTTGGACTGTCTAACTTGTTGCTGTCACCCAGCTTCCGTTGGCACCTAACTGCCAAAACCAGACGGGTTGCTGGGTAATAACTGCCATAGAACACCAGCCCTAGGGCTTCTTAAAGGGACAGAACCCTCCCACTGAATACTATACAAACATAGCTAAACCCATACTAACTGTGGGGAAACTAAAGGGGAAATAAACAAAGGCTCTGTGGGGGCATGACAGTGTCTGGTAGTCCTAACAAGTGCTAGGCTATAATTTGAGACTGACAAATGCTGCCATAATTTATACCGAAGTTGAAAGTTTCTGTCTGAAAACAGTCTTAATATATTTTCCCCTTTGTTCATGCATTTTGTAAATGGCAGTTGTTTCATATTTGCATTTTTAAACAAACGGTTTGTACCTGTCATCAAGAAGGTTTGAAAACACATGCTGCTCACCCAAACCAGTGATGTTTCCTAACATGACTGCTTGGTTTGACTTAGCATGGCTACTTACTGCGACTGAATACATTTGTTAGGATTTTACAAGTGCCTGCTTCATTCAGTCAAGTAAGAGTTAACTGCTGAAGTCACTTGCCTAGAATCATAAGAGCTTTTGGAAAGATTTCTCCTTTCTTCTTCCAGCAACAGAGGGGAGACAAACAGACAGGCACAGATAGACTGTACAGATAGCCAGACTGAGCACTTGCATAAATAGAGTTTGCTGTTCCTATATTTAGTGTAAATTTATTTATTATCTAGTAAAGTTCTGCCAAAAAAACTCACTCGCATCTCTGTCCTATTATTTGCTATGCTAATCCATTGCACTACAACAACATTCCATGCTACCTTTTCAAAAAGCCTTAATTTGGCCTCATTGATACAAGTAATACTCCTTCCGAATTGCTCTGGGCTGTCTAAGCATGAGTCTGCTACTGGAATTTTGATCTCCTTCATGGCCATATGAAACATTACCCCCATTAATTTTTATTTTATTTACTTATTCATTTAATTCTAATTGCCCTATAAGTAAAATAAGTTTGAGTCATTGTTACAGAAGGTGTTGGACTTGGAGATTTTGGTGTAAACTATAATGCTGGAATCAGTGAACAGAAGTTGGTTTTGTTGGGCAGCACAACTAAGTTGCAGTGGGCTGTCCTATACTTCTATTGTTCCTTTCCCCTCTGCTGAGCAAAATGGGCAAGACTGAAATATTAGAGAGAGATAATTAATACAATTTTCCCCACAGTAGGATCAAGACAAACAAGGGAAACATGTTTTATGTAAGATTTTTTTCCTGCTCAGATGAGACAAGGGCACAGCATCAGACAGCTGCAGGGGAATAGCATAACAGTGCGCATGAGCAAAACATACAATTTAGAAAAGATTTCAGTGCTCAATTTTTTAAAAAAATCAGGTCACAGTATTCCAAGGGGCTCACAATTTGTGTTCAGATTTTAATGCAAGCACAGCAGGGGATCACACTTTGCCAAAAGACTTATGCAAATAGGTTGGTCAGGTTAGCCATTGAAAATACTCCACTTTGCTGATGATTTTGAACACAGAATTGTAAGATGTTTTTAATTCTCAGCTTAGAGAAGGGTCATTTCCAGCTTTTAGAAAACCAACTTTACTTACTTTTCACGTTTGGTAAGCTTTTATGTGTGCTCCCTTCTGGTTTCATATTTCTTAAACATAATTTTAACTCATTAATTTGCAATCTACTATCATGCCTCACTATACCATTTATCACCCAGTTTTGCATTCAGGTTCCCTTGTGGTTTTCTTTTTGTACCAATGCTAGATAGATGTAATGGGTTAATCATCCGGAACTTAAAACTGCCTAAGACATTATTATCAATGAATATCATAAAACAGCAAGTTAACGGTTGAAGGAACATTTCTGAGGTTGTTTTATATTATGAGGATTACCCAGCAAGTGATTCACAGCACTGAGTATAACACAAGATGTCCATACCATAATAAATGCCTCATCTTTTAAAATTCATCCTTACAATTTTATTGTGAATATCGAGACACATCTAAGACTGTTCTGAAAAAGTGATTTATATACAGACTGATGATGCACAGTTAATGTTGCAACATGTCTTATGCCAAAAGTTGTTGCAATTTCTGCCGCCATGCCCTTAAGGAGGCCAGCATCTGAGAGCCTATACTATCATTTTAGTTTTCTCCAGTTCAAATGCAACATGTAATGTCTTCAACTTGGTGAAGCCATTAGAGAGTACACCTGGGATAATAGAAGAGGCTGTGGAAAAGTTCAGATGTTTTGAGACCTTGTTCCCTCATTTATTTTCCCTTCAAGGCAGAAAGGCCCAACTAGGTCAAAACTGGCCAAACCTGATTCTTGCAACCTATCTCTGCTTGCCAACTATACATCAAAGAATCATCATCTTTGTCAGTCAAGAGGTTGTACATTCTGATATTGAGATTGTAGAATGAATGGGTGTCTAACTTACTGGGGGAGGGGAGAGTGCTCTAATACATTCCCCACCTGTGAAAAATAGGTCAGCTGCACACCTGGGAGAATTCATTAGCTTTCCTGGTTGTGTCAGTATTACTGATAAAGATGAACTCCAAATTGAATGTCTCTCAGGAAATGGTCCTGATAATTGCCCCCAATGTAGTGCACTGCTAACAGAAAAGGAAGGCTGGAACCTCTTCATGATGGTTGGAGGAGATGTGCACTGAGATTTGTGCCCCCTGTTTCAAGTGTGATCAGAATAGCATTGCCAGGATGAGACTGGCAGGCATCAAGAAACTCACCAGAGTGGCTGAGGGTTTGTTGGTGATGTAATGACATCAGGTGTAACCATAGAGTTAAGGCATTGCAGGAGACAAACTGACGTTACTTCCAGTTCAGGGGTAGGAAACCTGCGGCTCTCCAGATGTTCAGGAACTACAATTGCCATCAGCCCCTACCAGCATGGTCAATTGGCCATGCTGGTAGGGTGTAAAGGATTCAGTGGTGTTGATGAGCGGGTCAGCCGCCTGGCCTTGACTACATTCCACAACCCGGGCGATGGGCCAGCTTCTGCGGCGGAGACCTTATCTCTGCGAGGGAGATGAGACCTCCGTTCCCATGGGAAGCCGGGAGGGGGATGGGATGGATGGAGTTATAACCTGTGCTTCTGGCGGGAAGTGTTATTCCTGCCACGGCGTGTACGTGAGCTTTCTAAGATGTCTGAATAAACGGTCTTTTACACCCAAAAAGCCTTTTATTTCTGCTTCTATGGAATTCCTTACATTGTGGCAGGAATCCATCGTTCATCTATCTTCCTAGTGCAGTGGACCTCTGGTGTCTCGGCATGGAGAGGTTGAATATTCCTGTGGAAGGTTCGGTAGCCCCCAAAGAGGGCTCCGAGCTCTCCCTTCTGGATTTGGAGGAACCGGCGGGAGAACGGGTCGCTGGTGACTCTTTCCGTCGTATCAGCCTGAGTCTTCCCGCCTCCGCTGGAGCGAGGGGCGTGAAAGGCGACCATGGGGACTTACATGGAAGTCGTTTGGAAGCTGTCTATGGATGCCGGCCTGTGGATCCGGATATCTACCCGTTTTTAAGTATGGATTACAAACCTCAGATGCAACCTGTCCGCGGAGGAGGCGGGCCTGACCACCTTTCATGCGGCAACACAGGAGTCCATTGAGCGATTCCTGGACTTCGTATTTTGGTGATGCTCCCAAGGATCCGCCGTGGCATAGCACTGGGGCCCATCCGAAGACCACCGTTGAAACTGGGACTATACCGGGGATTGGGAGGGTATCCCTTGCCGTCTTCGATTGGAACCCCAGATCCCGGACCAGCGGCTGCATCTGAGATGCCCGATGGAGCCACCCGGTGGGCACGGCGTCCTGCGTTCAGATGAAGAGAGTCGGTGAGGAGCCTGCACTCCCCATCCCGGATCTATTCCCTCTCCCATCGAAGAGAGCTGGGATGAGGAAGTGGGCGACTGCGAGCGCGTAGAAGCATGGGCCCGTGAGCGGCAGCTATGGGAAGAGGAACGAGAACAGCTGCAGCAAGATGAAAACCTGCAAAGGGGCCGGGAACAGCAGCGCCAAAGAAATCCAACTTCGAATTGGACCCGTGCCAAAGAGCGCGCAAGCGGCAATATCGCCAGAATCAATCAGTCCATGATAAAGTTCTGGAACACTCCAAACTGGACTTACAGCGTCAGCGTTCAGGCCTTACGCCGCAAAGTGAATTTACTGCAGCTGTTCAACGAGATGAACTGGCTAAATTGGAACGAGAAAGCAGCGTTGCATGCGCACCAAGATGCATTGACTGCGCCGGGAAGAGCTGGCTGCCTTGGAGGGAACTGAAAAAAACAGCAGAACAGGACAGCAGAAGTTGGAGTCACGCTGTCACTGGTACAGCCCGGCCAGAGGCGGCGGCTGCTGGATCCTGCCACCTTCAGGACCGGCTCCCGCAGAACGCCAAGCGTACCACGGCGTTGGTACCTCCACCTCCACCCGATTCCGGCCCCCCCTCGCGCCAACCGCTGCCTCAACCTGCTCAACCTGCGCAACCGCGCCCTCTTGTCGCCAAAGGGCGATGGAGGGATACTACGAACCTCCAATACCTGCCCGTTTTGATGGGACCAAACTTCCCTACTTCATCGCACAGCTCGATGATGCCCACATGGAGGACTATGACCCGATTTATACCCGGTCTGGCCGAAAAAGAAAATGCGGGACATCGGCTCAGTCCTGGATGGCAACCC